>NC_044030.1:82031624-82678499 GCF_900496995.4 Aquila chrysaetos chrysaetos | reverse complement strand
AAATACACATAGGGTGTTTTTAAAGCCGTTGAGGTACTTGCATACACCCCCCCTAAAATCCCCCATATAGCCACCACCCATCATGGCAAGCCAGTTCAGGCTACAAAATTAGCAGAAGAGTATCTCAGAGAGAAACAAAGGTATTTTCTGCCACTTTAGCAGAAACAGCTCCCTGGAGGGTCAGAGGAGTATCACTTCTGGCATACAGAAAAGGAAACAAGAAGGCACTGCCAGGAGTAGGTGCTGGGGGTGCAGACCTACCCTTTCAGCAGTAGCTCCCTGCTAGATTAGCCCTGCTACACTGCCAAACCGCACCCCTCGACCAACTGCAAGCAAGATCTGAGCACAGCCAGGGATTTCCCAGGTCATTGTTAGTAGCAATAAACCATAATGGAGAAATAAAAATGATCTTGTTACATATCACCAAATCATAACAGCGTTATCAGCGTAGACTACTCAAGCACAGCTCATCGAGAAAAATCACGTGTCCTTGTACCCCTGGCTTCTTTCTGCTTTTTAAAAATACCTTGCACAAGCTTAAAAATCAAAAAGAAGTAATAACAAGCACCTTTTATTAGTTATATATATCCACATTTCCACTGGAGTATGGCCATGGGTCACTTGTCTGACCCTGGCACATATGGCTACTAATGGAAAGTCCTAAGCATCCCAGAGTTCCATGAAATCATTGGGTGACCTCCACCCAGGTCCCAGCAGACACAAATTCAAATAAAGTTCCCATAAATAGCACAAGCTGACAGCCCAAGCACTGAAAAAAAAAATAAAAAAAAAAGGAAGAACTATTATGGAACCTGAACTGCCATCTGGCCTTAGAGGTGGTTTCTGTAGCTCATAGTAGATAAAAGTACACCATAAAAACACTTATGCTTATGTTGCACATCTTCTGGCAATAGAGAGGAGACTCATTTCCCAGAGCTGCTGCCACTGGTCTCATTTAAGGTGATCCTGAAGAACTAACAGACCCAAGGACTCCTGTACGCCTGCCTTGACTCACCCTGCGGTCAGCAAGTCGCTCCATTTCACCGCCTGTTAAACAAGGATCATGCTTACCTCATTCAAACCCATTTTAGGGTGGGTTAGTTAATGCCCTTACATAGTTTTGAACCTAAGTGTTTACCATGTGGTAGTCGTTAATTACTAACGCAATTAGTAGATTAAAGCCACCCAGTTGCAAGGAGCTGCTCCACCTAATTGACCAACCTTGTACCTCACCTCTCCTTTGTGCCTATGGAGGTGATGAGAGTCAGGGTTACCTTCCTCTTCCAACTGGTCCAATCAAAAAAAAAAAAAAAAAAAAAAGGCCATCCTATTTATCTGCCATTTCGCAGTGTTAATCTCCTTGGAGAGGGACGCAATGTGTACACACACTCCTGGGCTGCAACACAAACACAAGGTGGTAAAAGCTCGGCTGTGCAGCATTCCAGGGAGTTACTGCTCTGGTATGCACGCATGTACAATGGGCACTCTGTGCTGGCCTCCGCCCACAGGCTTTTAACCTCTCTCACTGCTGGTAAAAAAAGAGAAAGCTTCTGGCAGACAGCATCTAGCTCAGCAGGCAGGGCAGCAGGATAAGTCCGCAGCCACTACGGGTACGGGGAAGGGACCACAGATGAACCAACCCGCTTGGGACCCTACGTGGAGTGGGAGCTGAAATAAAATTCATGGCTCCGAGCTGGGAAGGGTCTTTCAGGTTTTGAGTCATTGGGTAATGTTTTATGGAGGGTGAATAAAAAGCCAGGTTTCTGCTCCAAAGTCTGGTTGTGGGTCTTGGACCTAAGCTCTGGGTCACGATGCCCAAACACTCATCCCTGCTTGGCTGTGTGCCTCCAGGTCAGTAGAAACAAGCAACAGATGAATAAAGTCATTGCATTACACCAGTGTCAGGTGAGTTCATGCCAAATCCACCTTAAAATCCCACTTAAAAATATATTGGCCTCCTGTTCTGCTGAGAGCCTGCAGATGATGATATCACCAGACCCGCAGGTAGCAACAAATAACCCTGTGCTCAAACACCACGCAGAATTAACTGGGTCATTGTTTTAGGTATCTCCTTACTCTCCTCCAGGGTTAATAGTTAAATGACTTGGGTGCAGGGACATTATACTCGTCTTTCTTGTTTGGGCAGGCTACCTGTGCTTTGACTAATTAGGAAACCTCACTTCAGGCTTCTGAATGTGTAACCTCTTTTGGAAACGTCCCCATCTCCCCTCTCCAGACTGCCTGCAAGCAGAAGTGCCGAAGGGACGGCGATGAATACTTTTCCTCCAGCAGCTCTTCTGCCTTAGCTGGCAATATGCAAATCTGGAAATCTAGGGAGGAAGAGGATTTTCCAGGAGACCCTAGCACTATATTAAACACCCGAGAGATGGAGGCTGTCTAGACTTTTAAGTGCTCACCCAAACTGCCCTTCCAGGCCTCCAAGGCTCACCAGCATCAAGTCCCGTTCAATAAGCAACTTACAGAGGCATTTTACCATCCGAATTAAGCTCCCGGAGGAAAGTGTTACCGCTAGCAGGCTTCCTGCAGTCAAGTTAAATTTGAGGAGGATAATTCACAGGTGAATGACAACAAATTTCACAGAAGTTGGCATTAGCTCTTAATTAGGGAGAGATTCACGCTTCCTCTGATAAGTACCCAGAAATAATCAAATGTCTGTGTGCTCAGCTTTGCTATGGCTGCTCACATGTTTCTTATCAGCTCCTCTGGGCACCTTAGACTCACTTCTGGAGGCAAAGGCCTGAAGTATAAGACCTCCCTTTGGGTCATACTAGATGCCTCCCATTAAGGGTTCTGAATAGGCTCCCTTCTCCTGCCTCAGGCAACTACTCATGCTTGCAAGTATTCAGATGCCAGGGCTATAAAGTGATTAAACTGAAAATTTGCTGAGGACAAAAACAGGTGAAAGCCCACAGCAGGGGGGAGAAATCCACCTATTTGGGATTCTCTCTGAAGTGAAAGTGGGTATAATGCTTGGCACGGCTACTGCCCTATGCACAGGAGCAACCACATTAGTAACAAGCAAATGCTGATTAGCCAAATGCAAGCAAGCCAGGTTCAGCTGCCCAGCATTTGTGCTGTTGCTCTGATTTGTTCAAGCACTGGGAGCACCAGCAGAGAGTTTGGAGCAAGATTAAGAGATGCTGCCCAAATCCCATAGTACAGTAATCCCAGTCATGACTATCTACTGAGACTGCATTTGCTTTATCCATAGAGTCCAAAATGCCTTAAAATGCAAAAGAAAAAAAGTTCTATTAAACAGGTTCAAGTGAGGGGAAACTGAGGTACAAATCTGAGAGTGTCATAGTGAATGTGGAGGCCACAGCTTCTTGAGACCCACGTCTATCATGTTGCCTTTGCATCTCACATTCTCTCATGTGACATGCAGTTAAATCTCTAATCTCTGCAAAATATCAGAAATCCTGGAAGCCTCTTTACACTCCATCTTTTTAAAACCATTCACCACAAAGCACTGGAGACTATACAGAAATATTTAACGATGAGATATCACCTTTCACTCCAAAGACTCCCCAGTTGCTTCCTTGATTATATATGCCACTGCTGAAAGGCAGCTGCCTCTGGGGCAGAGGCCAATGGACAACCCACATTACACCCGAGGGAAAGTTTTGGTCAGAAACCTGCTTTTATGAGAAGTGTCAGTGAAACTTCAGAATCCATCATGGGACATAAAAACCCAACAGCCTGGCATGCAGCAAGCTGCACTGAACTCAGTTAACCCACATTAGGAATACAAAAAAAAAAAAAAAAGCCCCAACCTACTTCTTCAACCTAGGAATTTCAAGCGTGGTTGTGGTCGCAGTCCGTGCACTACCAGATCACCAGCAGCACAAGTTTGGTGCAGATCAGGAACAGGCATCTGATCACACTTCTATCGAATGGACCAGAGCACACAAGATGAGGGTTAAGCCTTTCTTCATGCCAACTTAAAGGCTGTTCCAGAGGATGGGTAAAACTTATGAGCCATAAAGCCACCATGGTGCAGACAAGTGACATAGTATGATGCAATACAAAGTCTGCTGGGATAAAATTAAGTCACTGCAAATTTTTTCAAACAAATTTGAACCGGGAGAATGAGTTTATAATGGATCAGTATAATGCACCAGTAGCGTGTTTAATCTGCCGCTCAGAGCCCGGAGCTAGATTTATCGCATCTTTGGACCACAGCCTTAGTTACTTCCTGTGGCCATGATACGCCGAAAGAACAACCCAGCTTTGGCAGGGAGCTGGAAAAATGACTGTGACAGCTATTTTCCGTCCACACTATAGATCCCATAGGAAACACCCTCTCCCTTTCGCCAGCCTTGCGTCAATCAGGACAGAAAAAAGGCAGGACTTCCCCTTCAAGCAAAACAAATGAACGTCATCTCTTAATAAAGAATCAGAGATGACCTGGTGATGTCCAGATCCCAACCAGGCACAACCCTGAGCATCTTGCCCTGGTGACCCTGCGCTGAGCTGCGTGGTGGACTGGACGATCTCCAGAGCCCTTCCAACCCCAGCCATTCTGTGCTTCTGTGATGTATTATTTGGCCTCTATCTCCAGTGCTGGGCAAACTGGTCTCTCTATTGCATGACAGTTTTAAACACACTGCTAAAATTCCCGTCTATAAGATACACCTGGGTATAGACACATATAAAATAGATGTGGGTATACAACAGATACAGTATGAGACCCTCAGCTGATAAGAATAATTGGGAGTGGAATGACCATATGTGAATGCCTGTAATCCTCAGATTATCTATAAAAATAACTAACTAACTAAGGCATGTGATTCGTTAATAGGGTGAATTAGAAGAAGAAAGGTGGTTCCCCTCTGCATGGTCCCCCTGTCTCCAGCACTGCTTTTGTTCCAGTCCTTCCCCCTCTGCCTCTGATTTTGCGTGGGTTATGTGAGGACTTTCTCTGAAGGGAAGGGATGCAAGCTCTCCCAGGTGTGGTCTAGCCACATGAAAACAAAGAGCAAGGATTAATGGCAGTTACCAGAACAACAGCAGAAATGTAATCTCCACTTGTTTCCATCAGATTGCCCTGAGTCCAAGTGCTTCCAGCCCTCTGCACCTCCGCCAGCGTGACTGAGTAACGCTGACTGATGGCTCTGTCTCGGTGTGCCCAAGCCCGGCAAAGGAAGCCAGGAAAAGCCACACTGGAAGGGAAAAGACAAGATAACCTGAAGATCTCTCACAGCCAGATGAGGCTGGGAGCATCCCCCCAAGATAAGGAGACAGAAATAAATGAGAGCCCAAGTATATCCATAATTACGGAGGCATGTAAGTGTGCACATTACACACATGTGTATCTGTCTTCTCAACATAGAGACATTAAGAGTAGATTATGGAATCATATTTGACTCCATAATTAGGTTTGAGACTCCATAATTAGATCAAATAGTCACCTTTCTATGTAAGTAACTAACTATCATACAGCGCTGAAGGGAGGGCCAACTGAATGATTAAACAACTGACACGACCATAAATCACAAGGCCCATAAAAGCAATACTGCCCAAGGTACAGCTGTGGCAACAGCTAGCGTAGCAAAGCACCCATCTGCGGTAGGAGGAGAGATGCCCGTCATGTTCCCAAGGACTTTTACAAGCTCCTGCCTGAGAACTGTGCCAAGGTTTTATAAATCTACTCGCTCACAACCTTAAGCTGTATCTGGGTGTCGGGTAAGGGAGTAGGGTCATCAGCCCTGTAAACACCTCCTCGTGCTGATTTCTGGTCTCTAAAGGACCAACCTCCTCCCACTTGTGCCCTCTGAGACAAACACTGCTGCAGGACTGCTCTGAAGGTGGGCTCGGTTCACTGGATTTACACCTCTGAATCAAGGAATAGTGTTTGATCCTAGTGACATCAAGAGCTGGCATGTCATTTTTACCCATCACCCTTGTGAAGATTAGGCCTCCGGGACACTAGAAAGCAGAATGAGATGCCAACTGTGCTCCAGCTTATTACAACACAAAAAGCCGAGCCGGGAGATTTGCTTACGTCAGGTCAACACCAGGTTGCTGATCTCCGAGACCAAGCATCGTCACTCTTGACGTGATGTATAATCAAAGGTGACTCCTGAGATGATCCAAGAGAATACCCCGAGCTGCAGCAGTGTGTGCCACTACAAGGATAAAACTTATTCCATTAACAACAGCCATAAAACTCTTTGGGGAAAAGTGTCAACGTGCAAGAGAAAGGGACTTCAAATGCTTGCTCCATTCTAGCCAGCTCTTGCCAAGCGCACCATCCTGGAGGTGGTGGCAGCCACTCCAGGCTACAAATGGAAAGTTTTATGGGTATTTAGGGAAAGGTTTTTGGCACAGCGACCAGTTCACAGAAAGCAAAACCCTGCACAATTCCATCATCTGTGTTACCAAACTTTCCTAGATCGACTCTGCTCTTGGAGAGCTGCCATCAGACACAGTAGCCTCCTTCTAACACCCTCGTGGTAGGGCAATAATCTCTCCTTCTCCCTCTGATCAAACATTTCCCTCTGCACCCTGAAACATGTGGAAAATGATTTCTCTGTATAAATCATTAACGAGAGGTTTGTTTTTATTTACTGCTGCTGCCACGGGACTCCTCCTTCCTCCTTTACTCTTTTTTTGCCCTCCTCCATTATTTCATTTTTGTTTGCACAAGTGCCAAATACACCAGATTTCCCTCCCTTCAGGAAAAACAGGGAATTAAATAAAATACAACAACATATCTGATAGGGAATGCACCAGGTCTTGGCTCAGCATCCGCTCCTCAGAGCCGTAAGTGATGGCACAAGGAGGACCAAAAAGGCTTTGGTCCAGGATCTATCCTGTGCCCAGTCTAGAGGCTGTACAAACAACACATCCTATATTACTCAATTCTGCATGCTTCAGATGAGGCTAGGAATAAGAAAGGTTGGATTTTGTCCACGCAGGCTTGCACTGTGTGTTTCCATGCTGAGTAAGCAGTGGTGTCTTGCTTGGTGCTGTATAATGTACCAAGCATCCCCAGCACCAAGGGGTGACTGTGGGAAAATAGGGCATATAAAGGGCGTGCAAGAAGAAGAGCAATAATTTGGGGTATTTAGAGGAAGGCATTGAGACTGCTTTGCCTTGCAGAACGTATCAGTCTTTTGACTTTGAGGGAGGAGAGAGTATCTGGGTCAGCAAGACAAGAAATACCTTTAAAGCCTCATGGATTGCAGAAGAAAAAGCAGGAGGCAAAAGCAGCGCAGGACACGAGCGGACGTGGCTGGGTGCGTACAGGGCAAAAAGCAGCCCACGGTGCCGGGACGGCGATGTCGAGAGGCACGAATGTTAGTCAGGAGCGTGCCGGTGGGAAGACCCGAGGCCAGGGATAAAGGCAAGATAACCAACAGCTGCTGTGGGCAAAGGAAAGGAGTAGCTTCGCCTCTAATGAGGCTGAAGAGGAAGCGGTTACAGAAGTGCTGGGAGAAGTTGAGTCAGACGGGAGATAAGAGCCTGCTGAGTACCTGCACACCCGAAAGGCCTCTCCAGCTGAACTACTTCATTGTGCTCTTTGTGCAGCATTGCACACATCCGAGGCGGCAAATAAGCTCAGGAGCAGCAGATTCACGACTCAAATCCCTATTCAAGCAGGACCAGGACTTTGGGTTGTTATTCCCTTTCAACGCCACTGACTTCAGGAGGATGCTAAAGGTTGGGATGGGGTCAGAATTTGGGAGAATCCAACGTCAAGTCAGTCATGGGTGCCCCCTCTCTCCATTGATGACATATGGGTCTCTGGCTACTAATCTGAGTCTTTCACTTAGGTCCCAGCCAAGCAAAGTTTGGTCTGTGGGCTCCGATGGGTCAAGAGACCCCTGAACTGAGGCATCCATACCACTGCTCCTCAGCTGGAGATGGATGCAGGTTTGAACAGGGTCCCAGTTCCTACCTAGGGACACACTGCAGCTTATTGTTATTTTAATTGTTGCTCACGCTATTTTTTTCAGAGGTTTTCCATAAGGGCCCTGGGAGATCTGTTCGCTGAGCTAAACCTGAATAAAATGTTCTGGCCTGAAAGCCTCACTTAAACAGCAGCATATTTTAAGAGCAGATGTGTCTTCAACTCCGATAAAAGGATGGAGGAACAGGACCTATGTTTCTGTGACTACCTCCTATGACAGAACTGGGATCTAATGTGACCAGCACCTATAGCAAATGCCATTTATGACACTTATCCAGCAGGATTTGTAGGGACAGTGCCTCTCTCTTTAAGCCAACAGACTGAAAGATCTCCATTGACTTTAGGATGCCTACAATGACACTTTTGATTTGTCATGGCATCAGAAACCACGACCTCCATTTTTTGGTCCCATTCACACACCAAAAGAAGACAGAGGCCTTCAACAAGCCCTATGTTTATATCCATTTATCAGCTCAAAGTCAAGCAGGTTAGACTGCTGCCCTGTTTAAAAGCATGTGGTTAGAATAATTTAAAGGGGAAAAGTGTTTCCTCTTCTTCCCCCACTCTCACTTTTTCTGAATAAATTGGAAAAAAAAAAGGAACAGCTGACAGCAGGAGAGAATTTACTCAACCTTTCAGGAAGAAAATTGTCATCAAGCAAAGAGAAAGCATGACATTTTTCAGCCCATTAGGTGAAGGTTTATGCAAGTTACAAGGATGTGAATATATGGCTTAATAGTTTAAACTGTTTTGCAACCTTAGGAACAATGGGCATATATAATAGTACTTTACCCAGATGCCTGCTATAATACTTTACATGTATACAATCCCGTTCGAACACTTACTAAACTCCCCCAGTTAAGCTTCACATCTCTGATCCCTTCTGAAAAAGAACTGAAGAATTCAGCAGAGAATTATTCCCCTGTGCAGAATTCTATTGAATCCCCACTATAGAGCTCCATAGGAAGGCTTTAGAGAGAAAAAGAAAAAAAAAAAAAAAGGGAAAAAAAAAAAAAGAAAAAACTACAGGAAGGATTTCCTCGTCTAGCAAACTAATAGGATTTCAGAGGAGTTTCAGTGGAAACCCCATTGCATTCTCCAAAGCCAAAAATTTAGCAAGACTCAAGGAGTGGTAGGCATGGATCACAGCATCACTCCAGAATACACTGAGTCTGGAAACACACAGGGAAGTTAGGCCAGTGTCCAAGTCTTAGAAATCACACCAGTAGGATATTCAAGATATGTGGATTCATATGGAAGAAAGACATGCCTGTAACGCCTTGCAGTTTGACCTCTGGTTTGAGTATCATCATTTTCTCCCTTCCATCTTAAAACCAACTTCCCCATCTGCTAAAATACTAGGACAGAAACAGAATGATTCATTGTATACATATATATCTCTCAGTTTTAAAGGTTAAGGCTAACAAAAATTTCAAAGTAACATAAAACCTCAGGCTTCCGATCTTTAACCCATCTCTAATTTTGAGGTATTTAAGTGAGTCCTGGGTTACCCCACGCTTGCCTACCACACATTCTTCTGAACAGCTTTCCCAAGCACTATTACAGGAGATACTGTACTACAGTAAAGGAAACTGCTCTCATCGCTGCCACATTCACAGAGCCCTTAACTGCCCAGGACTGCACAGCAACCCTTACCGAAAGAGGAATTCTCTCCTTCAGAGGCAGTAAGAAGCTAAGTTAGTCTCCCCACAATGGCATTTAGCCACGACCCCAGCACCCCACTCTGCCGGGCACTTGCATCCCAGTATATCACGCACGGCAGAGCCAAGCCTTGGCCCACACTGTGCTCTGGTATTCACCAGGGCAGGTCAGAGCCTTGCCACCACCTTCTGACCTCGTGTTTGCATGGAAATCGGTCTCCTCCTGCACGGCTTTTCCACACACTGAGCTTGCCTTCAAAAAAGCTTATCAGACTCACCAGCCCTACATAGGGAAGACAACTCAGACTCATCCTTATCATCTGCACAACTCCTTTTTTCCCTGCCAGACCCCTGTGCTGGATGGACATGTACACGAGTCCCACCGCTGTCCCCACTCATAAGCAAGAGTAAACCTGACCCTGGGATCTGTGAGCAATACCAGTGACTGTATTCCCAGAGTACTTCTCTGGCCACCTTCCTGTTTTGTCATCTGTGTTTCAGCCCCATCACTTTCCCCTTCATATCTGAAGTCAACAGGGTCATCGTCACACATGGGCAATGGCACACGGGTTCGGTGGACAGGCAGCAGGGCAAATAGCATAGAGATACAGAGGCCTGAGACCTTGCAAAGATCCCCAGTTAGACTTGGAAGTAAACTAGAGCAGTAAAGATCATAATCAAGCCTGGATCAAATCCCCCCAAATCCTCACGGTGTTTGAAGTCCAGAATTTTGATTTGGCCTTTTGGAGAGAGAGCTGACTAACCTGAGAACTCTTCAAAATTTTCAATTTCATAAAAGACAAGAAAAGCCTAAATGAAATAATGTCAGAAGATTGCTTTTCATATCCAGCTGCCCCACAGCTTACAGTAAAAGCTCATCATTGTGTTTGGACAATCTGTGCTGCAAAGTAAATCCAACTCCAAAAGGGCAAAATAGCCCCTAAATCTGCTCCCTCTCAAGAGCTGATAAACAGAAATTACCACCCCCTACTTCCTTCACACATTTCCTCAGCTCTGAAAGACAAGCTGCATTATTCACTGACTGTTGTTATTCAATTTAAGAAATTACTTTGCCTTCCTTCCCCCCCCCCCCCCCCCCCCATTTATCCCCCTCACTCTGCTCTCTCTATGACCAGTTAAACGTGAATGCAGAATCCAGGTGCCTGTTGGGGAGCTGCGCTTGTTCCCAGCATCCAGCACATCTCTGAGCATGTCCGAAGACACAATGAACTTTTGAAGCCACATCAAGTGAAGGCTTCACGTTGGGAGAAGGAGAAAGAAACTGTCTCTAAGGGTTTGAGTGAGCCTCAGAAGCAACCGTGCTAACAATGAAGGCTTGCAACCCGGTTTCATGCCCGTATCAGAAAGCAAAGCAGTCCCAACCTCAAAAGTTTGGAAATCATTTTCAGATCTGACAGTCCCCTCAGGCTAAAACCTGGAGCTGAGGGGTTTTAAAGCCCATCTTTAATCAAGGTGACAATTTCCTAAAAGGATGAGTCATTTTATTTCCTCAACAATAATAACAGGAAAGGAAACTTTTTTTTTTTTTTTAATCAAGTGGGAAAGAGAGAAAGTAACGAGAACAGAACCTATAATAGCAGCAAAACCAGTCCCAGTAGAAACCACAAGCCCTGCAGCAAAACGCTGGGAACTTTCTCCGCTAAAGTTCTCCCACAGACTGTTGCCTTTCTTGCTAGGCTTTGGACTAGCTCTGAACCTTGGATTGCTGCTGCCCTAAGAGTGCCTGGACTTCCCAGTACCAAGGCTAGATTTCGCTGTGGGTTTCATCCGACCGCCTTTTATTTTGTGCACAGATTTGATGCCCTTCTCTCACCCTCAAATGCATGCTTAATCGCGGCACTTACACGCTCAAAACCCTGCGTGCCTGCATGTTATGGTAGGCAAAAATGACACGCCGAGTATTCTGAACATGGCTTAAATCTTATTCAATTGGCCCTACTGCAGACCATGCATCATGGAGCACGTTTTGGCAGTTATTAATGCTGCCTTTCAACATCATCGCAGACCCACAGATCACAGATACTCCATAGATGGGTAGTTAACGGGGAGCAAGAACGACCGCCTAGGCATATGGTTAAACAAATCAGTCATCAATTCACTGGGACAGCTTTCATTTCCATCACAGCAATCTGTTGGATCCCAGAACTGTTTTTACGTGCTTCATTAGACAATAGCCTTTCTTGCTACTAGTTGGGTCAAGAGTCAAAATTGCTGTGTAATTGCAAGTCTCGGAGCACAAGGCAAGAGTTTTTCAGTCCTGGAGGGTGTTGTCCAAAGGGGAAAGAAAACAGAAGGGAAAGATTATGTGTGAGCAATTGAGCCCTACTGAGAGGGCAAAAAAAGTCACTGAAACTGGGATTAGCCAAATCTTGTAATGGAAAACAAGAGTCCTGTTGGTAAGCTGGCACTTACACCTAAGAGATGTGCATGCTGGGGAAAAGGAGCTCAAAGGATGGGTCAAAACAGACCAGAAGAGGAGATTAAGCAGCATCTGAAGCCAAAAACTGATGGTTGGACCTTTTCAAGCATTTAACTCCTTGAGTTAATTAAGCACGTGGCAATAGCAGTTGTTAAAAAAGAACAGTTCCCAGCTTAATCAAAGTACATTATTGGAAATGATACTGAGCAACCTCAGTAGAGAAACCCAGTAAATATCAAGTCAAGCTAAATAGCTCAGTTATGATCATTATTAATAATAAATCATGGCCACTGTTTCTTTTGTTTGCCAACAACTAGCATAGTTTATGGCTCTGCACAAACCTAACACACCATTTTATTACATTTCAGAGAGTGCATCCTCCTAAAATGATAATGTGTTAATAATCTATGCCGGGCTTTTTGGCAGGAACCAAAGAGCTCAAACAACTTGAAATAACATCAGCAAAAAATTATTTATTCCCCATCCCTAGTTGCAGAGAAAACAGAGGTTTTCTTGGCTCAGTTACTTCTCAATAGATTTCTGGTTTCAATTAAAACTTTGAGTCTGAGAAGTTAAAAAAAAAAAGCCAAAGCCAATAAGAGATGGAAGAGAAGTCTCCATTCACTGAGTGTTTCTGCTTCCCCCCCCTCTGCTTTTACATAACCCTTCTGAGCTAAGAGCGGAGATTGAAGTACAACTTCATTGTTTGGAGGGCTTTTTTTCTCCTTTCAGCTAAAACCCAAATGGAGATGAAAAAAGTTTCTCCTCGGAGTGGAAGGAGCTTCTGACCGAGGGCAATAATCT
Source organism: Aquila chrysaetos chrysaetos (assembly GCF_900496995.4). Classification (NCBI taxonomy): domain Eukaryota; kingdom Metazoa; phylum Chordata; class Aves; order Accipitriformes; family Accipitridae; genus Aquila; species Aquila chrysaetos. The sequence continues at coordinate 82,665,658 of NC_044030.1, read as the reverse complement.
CAGCAAAGGCCGAGGAAGCGCAGAAAGGTGTGCGTGAAACAGCCACTTGCACATTTTCCCTGACGGGCATTTTTTTCTGCTGTGGACGATAAAAGGTCCTAGACACTTGTTTCCTCAGGTTCGCCCTATCCCTGCCTAACGTTAGACGGCCGATTATATCATTACTGTAAGCCTGCACCAAGTTAGTCCTGGCTGCAGGGGCTGTCGGATCAATAATTTTTCCCATTTGGCTCCCTAATATTCAACATGGGATTGAATTTGCCAGCAGTCCTTTACCCCTGAAATCCTCCTGTCAATACGAAAAGGATCACATTACTTTCCCTGACAGCAGAGGACTAGCAGGCTCAGCGCTTTGCTCGCCTCGCACATCCTTTGCCGTTTGACAGATGGACATATAAGGCGACACGGCGGGTGTCGTGTCCCCCCCCCCCCCAAAAAAAAAAAATACCCCCGACCCGGCCTGGCACGGCCCCGGCAGGGCCACCACGGCCCCGCAGCTAATGAAACACCTCTGCTTGCGGGAAGGGGGGGGGGGGGGAATAAGAAGCCCCCCCCTCCCTTCTCCTTCCCTCCTCGCCGGTCGCATTTGCTTGTAGCGGACTCCTCCCAGTGCCCAGCTCGGCTCGCCGGCCTCACGGCAACCACAGACCCACATCCCCAGCCCGGGGAAGGGGGGCACTGGGATGGGTGGGTGGGTAGTGCCCCCCCCCCCCCAGCTCCTTCCCCATGCCCCCCCCCCCCCCCCCTTTCCAATGCACATTCTCCTCCCCCGCGGGGAATCCCCCTTCATCTCCCCTTGCAAACCCCACAGGGGACCGGGGACCTGCCCGCCTGGGGAAGGGAGGGGGGGGGGGTGACCGGGTCTGGGGGTGTCCCCCCCCCCCCGGTACCCCCCCCCCTCCCTTTTAGGCTGCCGCTGCCCGGGTCGGCCTCCCCGGTGGTGTAAACGGCCTTTTAGCATCAGGCGTCAGGCCCGAGATTATCAGTGCCGTTTATTTGAAGCGGAAACGAATCGGAAATCCTTCTCTCAACTGCTTTTTTAGACATAGAAATACACCCAGGCGGGGGCAGGCAGCGCAGGGGACGGCCAGTGTCCGCGGTGATGGGCACACACTCACACACGGGTGGGAGGGCCCCCCCTCACCGGAGGGACCTGATTTCCCACTGGGGGATAACCCGGCGAGGAAGGGCTGGGAGTGGGAGTGGGAGTATGAGTGGGAGTGGGAGTACGGAGGTGAGCGGGGAGCCTTGAGCCAGGGCTGGAGTTGACAATAGCCGCCCGCGGCTGCAGGCTGCGTTTTGTAAACCCCCCCCCCCCCCCAAACCAACCCCCCCCCCCCCCAATAATATAAGCGATATTTAAACCGCCCAAAGCTGAACTCCGCTTCCACCCGGAGCGGGGGGGGGGGGGAAGAGGGGCCACCGGGGGCTGCAATCACCGGCTTATTAATAACCATTATTAACGCGCCTCAATTCGCTACCGAGCAGGAGGAGCGGGGGGGGGGGGCCCACGTTGCTAATTACTCCCCCCCCCTTCTCCACCCCCCCCCCCCCAGCTCTTTGCTCCTGCAAATTGCCGCTTTTCGGGGCTGTGTGTCCTTTTCAATGTCAAAACAAGAGCGGGGACCGAGGCGGCCGCCCCGGGGCACCGGCGCTTCTTCCCCCCCCCGCTCCCGGTTTCCCCCCCCCCCAGCGCCGAGCACCACAGCGGACCCCCCCCCCCCCCGGCACAATCACACTCACACACACTCACACACACAAAAAAATCCCCATAAGGTTACAGTGTTGCTCTCTAGCTCCACTTAACCTGCAATTTACGAAGCGGGGGGGGGGGGGGGGGGGAGAGGGGGCTCCCCCCCCCTTTTCTCCTTTCCACACGCACACACATAGCTGCCACCTACCCCCGGCACCGTCGGGGGAACATATATAGGGTACCAAAGGGGTTGGGGGCAAGGGGGGGGGAATAAATACATTATGCAAACTCCTAGAAAAATTGCAACCTCTTCCCAGCAGCAAGGTTTTTACCCCCCCACCCAACCACACACATACACACACACCCCCCCGACCAGCCACAAAGCATGAGGAGGGAAGGGGTCGGAGGGGGAGAGGAGAACTCGCATGCATTGCACAGCGGAGAAATATTCCCCCCCCCCAAATAAATAAAGCCCTTTCCGCGCCATTGCAAAGTCACAACACGAAAAAAAGGAGACGACATTAACTTTTGCATGCAGAGGGGAAAAAGGGGGGGGGGGGGGAGAGGAAGGGAAAAGAGAGAGGGGTAAGACCCTCCTGTAATCCGGATCATCAAGACAGACCTTTCCTCGATGGCTCAGGTTTTTTGTTGCTTTTTTTTTTTTTTTGCTTTTTTTTTTTTTTTTTTTCCCCCCCTTTACTAACCCATATCCCCAAAACGGCAGCGGGGGCTTCTTAGCAGCTTCCTCTTCTTCTTCTTTCTTCCTCCTCCTCCTCCTCCACCACCACCACCACCTCCTCCTCCTCCTCCCTCGGATTCCCCCCTTCTTGTCTCTTCTCTTTTAGATCCCGGTTTCAATCCCTCGCCACAGCCCCCAAAGGTGCTTTTGCTTGTGTTGCGGCAAACCCATGGCGGTGTTCATCTGTCAGATTAGGGGAGCGCACGGCCGCGCAGCACACGCAGAGCGGAGAGGGAGGAGGGCTGGGGGGGGGGGGGGGGAGGAGGAGGAGGAGGAGGAGGAGGAGGAGGAGGAGGGAAGGCACCCGGGGAGAGGGAGATGGACGGACAGCCAGACGGATAGATAGCTCGATAGATAAATGATAGATAGATAAATAGAGCGAGATAGAGCGAGAAAGGGGGGAAAATGGCGTCTTGGAAGCCGGAATCCCGGAGTAAATCAAATTAACACGCAACACCCAGAGCAGTCCCGGCTAATTTTAGCAGGATCCAAAATAAAATGAAAAGGAAAAGGGGGGGTGGGAAGGAGGAGAAGGAGGGGGGGGTGAAGGAATGGAGGAGGGGGGGGGAAGGAGGAAAAAAAAAGGGGGAGAGAAAAAAAAAAGAAAAAAAATCAATGCACTGGATAAAATCCTGGATTTGAAATCGATGGAGCTTGTCTCTGGCTTTCTGGCTCTCTCGCTTTTTCTTTTCTTTTCCTTCTTTTTTTTTTTTTTTGGAGGGGGGGGCTTTTTTTTTGCTTTCTGTTTGTTGTTGGTGGTTGTTTGGGGGCCTTTTGAAGGGGGGCGAGGGGAGGAAGCGTTTTCGGTTTTGCTTTTCCCGGCGAGGAGTTGGGTTTTTTTTAAAAAAAAAAAAAAAAAAAAAAAGAAAAAGAAAGAAAGAGCAAAACCCCGCGACGACGAGGGAAAAAAAAAAAAAAAAAAAAAAAAAAAGGCTGCTTTGGCGGCGAGGAAGCTTTTTCCTTTTATTCCGGCTCTCTCGTTCTCTCCGGAGCGGGCCCGTACTGGTGCCGGAGCTCCGGCGGGCTGCGGGGCTGCGCCCGCCCGCTCCCCGGGGGAGGGCAAAGGGGAGGCGGGGGGATAAAAAAAAAAAAAAAAAAAAAAAAAAAAAATCCACCCCCTTTGCCTAACGGGCACGGGATCGATGCTCACACACACAGAGACACACACAGCCCCCCCCCTCCTCCTCGCTGAGAGTACAGTCTCGGTAAGGGGGGCGTCTGCTTTTTTTGCTCCCCGCTGGATTTTCCTTTCTCTGTCCTTTATTTTGTCTTTTGGTCTGGTCCCCCCCCCCCCCCCCCCCCCCCTCCCTTTCCCTCCCTGCAAGGGGCGGCGATTTGTTTAAGCAGATCTGGGGGCTGATGGCTCCGTCTCTCTCTTTCCTCTGTTTCTCTCGGAGTCCTGCAGCACTGGGGCGGGGGGGGGGGGGGGGGGGGGGGATAAATGGTAATGATCGGGCACACACACACACACACACACACACACACACACAGAGAGACACAGACACACACTCGGTGTGGCTGCAATGCTCAGCCCTGGGTTAATGTACTCAACAGTGCCACTACCTGACACAACAGCAGCAGTGATGGGGGCAGGGGAGAAAAGGCAGAGAAGGTGAGACTCAGGTTAGTGGTATTTATCCTACTCTAATCTCTCCCACGCCCCCCCCTTTAAGCCCCCCCCCCCCCCCCCATCCTTTTCACAGCGCAGCCCCTGCCGGCTCATGACCTATACGGGAGATTTTGGGGGTCCAGGGACTGCTCTTCAGACCCGAGGTGAGGAATCCCTCTCCGGGGCTGGGGGAGACAAGCGAGGACTCCCAACACCTGTGTGAAGGATTAAAGCCCCCTGCCCCCCCCCCCCCTTTCAGTGTGAAGCAGTAACAATGCCCAAAATCCAGCACAAATTCAGCCCCGGGACAGTAGAACCGTGCAAAATCCAAATCCTTTTTCTTTCCCTGTTCTGCCAGCGGTCTTGATGACGCTGCCGTTTACGTTGCCAGTTTGGCGAAGGTTTACTCACAGGAGTAAATTGTTGGCTTGCTTGAATGATGAGGAGGAACCCCCAGAAAAGGGAGGGTTTGTGGGATGGAACTGTGGAAGTGGACTTACAGGTGAAGGTAACATCAGGGGGGAGTAGGGATTACCCCTCCCAGGTACCTTTGCATGTTTGGTCCCTTGCAGAGATGGTGCCACAGGGATCCCTATCCCAGAGTGCTGCAGGAGGCTCAAAGTACACCAGGTTTCTCCCCATCGCTCTGGGACAAATCACAACCGCAGGCCATCATCCGAGTCACCTGAATTCAGGGTTCAACTGATGCAAGCACTACCTGGGTTGATCCCCACCAGCCACGGAGGCTTATTCATACGCCGCGATCCCTTAAATGTGTAGCGACAGATCTACGACACAGGTCCCAAGCTAACACCAGTTGGGTAGGAGAGCTTTGCGTGGCCCGCAAGATGCCAACGTAGCCCTCAGCAACTCTCAGCAGACTCAACTCCAAGGGCGAGTATATGCCCTCAGCCCCACCGTGTTTCCTCGTGCTTTCTGGGAAAAGCTCCTGGATAAAAACCACACCAAGCCATTGTTTCCCTTTGGATCTCTCCATGTGACTGACCTCTGATGTGATACCTACAAATCCCAAACCGATGAGCTTGGGTAGAGGCAACAGGTTGTGCCCATCATTCTTTTCTTACGGTCCTTTCCTCCCGCTTCTCTCCACCAATAGGAGAAAACAAATAAACAAATCAATAAAATACACAAAAAACCGATGGCCAACAGATCAACCCCACCTCCATCCCAAACAAATATGCAACTCAAAAACTTTTGAATAGGAAATGTCACACTGAAAATGTTGACATTTCTGATTGAAACCAAACAGGAATTGTCATTTCGAATCAGCGCTTTGACGTGGAAGGGAGGCTTGTTTGTTTAAATTAAATCACCCAACTGGAGCTACGTTTTGTCATTTTGCATCCGAATGAAACAAAAAGAAATAGTTTCAGCATTTCTTGGCAGAGCTGCCAGTGACATTTTCCTGGGAAGAATTTTGGTTTTCAAAACTTTTGGCAGGTAAACTCTGTGCGTCGAAGAGCTCCATTGACCATCGTCTTCCTCCTTGGAATAAGCCAACACATGGTTATGAAATAATTGATTTGATTGGATTAACACAGGAAACCAAATTATGGACCAAAATATTAAAAAAAAAAAAAAAAAGAAAAAAATCACTTTTGATTTTCCTTTTTTTTAGAAAATAGTGTTTTGTTTATATTTAATAAGTTTGGGATAAAAAGCATTTTGTGAGCCTTTGCTCTTTTTATCTTGTATTTCTTTTCTTCTGGAGAGTGTACACGTACATATAGAAATGTATTTAAGCAGCCCCACTTAAATAATTTCAAACTGAGAAGTTCACTTTGGGAAGTAATCAAGATAATGGCTTATTTAATGCTCACTTTGAAAACATGGGGAAGTCTAAAATTATAATAATAAAAAAGCCTCAAAACTGCTAAAGGAAGTTTTTGATTAACCCAAAGTTATTTTTAGGCCTGTCTTATGTATAACTGGAAAAAAAAAAAAGTCACACCTGGTTACCTGTAAACTCAAACTCTGAAAAGACCCATCAGGATAAATTTAATAAGCAGAAAAAGACCCATTCCTTTGAGTGGTCACCTTGTAGGACGTGTGTGCATAAATCATTGTGGATCAGGTTTGACATCAAAGGTTTTCTTACCTATGGTTGTGTCCTCTAGATCTAGAACTTTTTTCTGTTTTTAAAAAATCTCCTCCCTCTGACTCTGCTGTGTGTCAGGGAGTTCGTACAATGTAAGTGGATAATCTGAAAAAGGAAATTTCCTTCTCTTTGTTCTTTTCACTTAAAAAACTACTATGGCATTCATAAAGTTGCTTTGGTTCCTGCAGCAGACCTGAGACGAGTTTCCTATTTGTGTCTAACAACCTGTACATAACCTTGACTGCATGAGACAGGCAGATGTTTTATAATGAAGGCCATGAGCCTGTTATTTTTATATAAATAGCATATTGAGTTAAATATGCATATAAGACTTTCTAGGTTCAAGGTATGAACTAGTATTATGCAGAATTATGGGGTGATTTGTAAGTTAATGTGAAAGAAAATATGTGTCTTGCAAGGCTCCTAGTAAAATACTGGTAGCACTTTATATGATTCAAAAATACAAACAAATCATTAAAAATAACCATTTGCAATTGTTTTAATTGCTTAAATCAGATCAGTTTTCTTACGGGTTTTAGTTTCTCAGCTGTCTAGCACACACTCCTCAGCTTTAAATAGACGATATCTATCTATCTATCTCATCTATCTATCTAACTATCTATCATCTATCTGTTTATCTATATACACACACATAAACTCTTAGACATAATTAGCAAGTAATTGTATCCCACTACAACGTAAGTGATGAGCAATTATATTCCAGGACAGTTGAAAACAGGGGGGAAATGTGAATTCGTTTCAATCCTCTCAATTTTTGCTCAAGAACTGGAAATCCAAGTGTTTGAACAATTGGCCCCAAAATAGAAATAACAGTGATTTTTAAAGTTGCCCTTTTGTTTTGTAAATCCCTCAGACATGTGCTATCAAGTTTCAACATTGTTTTGTGAACAATGGCGGGCAAGAATCAAAATTCAGGGCCAAGGGATTGGAAACCAAGTGCAAAACTAATTTTAGAAGACATAAACCCCATCTTTTGGTTGATTCTCCGTGGGTTTAGGATATTTATACCCCCAGCATCCCCAACCATTTCTCTCATATGTTATTTGGATAACTGTTATCCCTATCTCAGCATCTTCTTGATATTGACAAAGGCTATGCCATGCTAACTACTGTCCAAAACCAAAAGAAAAAGATTTTGTCTCCAATTTCTCAACCAGGACAATTAGAAGAAAACCTTGGTAGCTTAGCAACATTGTATTACAGCGTGGGAGATGACCACATGGGTGGCTCAGGTTCAAGTTCAGACTTTCTTATCTATCAGATCTTTCCGCAGCTTTCTTCCCCCTACAGAGCCAGTGACTAAACATTTCTCTGTAATCAGGCAGCACACAAAAGTTGTAGGGCTCAATGATGCCGCGCTTGCTGACACACCAGCAGAAGACCAGGACCTGCCCTTTGCTCAGGCTGCTCAGACATGTGAGTCCTTCCGAAAACCTTTGAATGTTCCTGTAGCTCTTTCAACATCCATCAGTTTTGTTACCGCTCTTACAGTTGTGGTTATATTTCGCAGTCTTTCCTTGAGCAAACAAGTAACTCTGATCTCGTAAGAGCGCAAAATTCTTTCCCTCATAAATAACTTCAAAGAAACTAATTACTAATAAGCATCAAAACCTACCCTGGATTCTCATGTGCATTGTTGATCTACGATGGCGTGGATTTCAATCACAATTTTCATACTGATTACAATTTTGCATATATATGTATATATAGCCTTGAATATACACACTTATATATATTTAAGGCTTTATAAACTAATACAGAAGCAGTAACCTGAATAAGAAGCACAACACATTGGCAGAAACATAACATCAGTCAATGAAGCACAGGACCGGCAGGAGGTAATTTAAAGCTACATAATTTAGGATAGGGAGTGAATGGAAATACTGGATCTGCTTGGGAATTCCAAGTATAAAGAATTGTTTAATCTAGCTAGGAAAGTCATAAAAGGAATTGATAACTAGCAGTTGAATTCAGAGAAAAGATCACATTGCAATGAAGATGTACGTGGTTCATAGTGATTAATCATTCCAGAAACTTAATAGGAGGATTGGTAAAAATCACCATTTCATGACATTTTGAGGTTGGAGACTGGATGACTTTCTAGAAGATATGTTTTAGCCAAGCAAAAGTAATTGGGTTCAGGACAAGAGCAGACATGAAATGAGTTAAGAACTGCCTAACTGACAGATCTCTGAAAGTAATTGTCAGTGCAGAATTATTGTCAAAGAGGAGTGTTACTGGAGTTTTCCCTTATGCTATTCATCAGTGATCTGGAAGTAAATATAAAAGTACTCCTGATGACATTTGTAGATGACATTATGGTCGGTGAAATAGCAAAGAACGAGAGTCCAGGGCAGCCTGACGTAACAAACTGCACCACCTGGCTTGGGCAAACAAAATGCATTTTAATCCAATAAGATGCTAGTTGCAATAAGGTGCTTCTTACACACACAGACAAAAACCTGGACAAGCACCGCAGTGCCGGCTTTGAGTTGGACCCTCAAATCTGAAAGTGCTGATGTGATCCTTGGCTCTGCAGCCAGGTGACTTGCGGTGTATGGTACTGGTAAGGTTGAACTCGAGAGGCTGTTTATGGGTCTGACAGCCACATTTTAAAACAGATGGTGACAAAATTGGAGAGGGTACAGAAAGGAGCCACAAAAAATGATTGAGGGCTGGAGAAAATGATTTGCAGGGCAAAGCATTGAAGAATTATGTTTAGCGATCAGAAATAGATTTGATTCCCGGGGAAAAATGCCTTGTAGGCAAGGAAATTACATGGTACCAAGGGACTGGAGTTAGGTACCTAATTTCTCAAAGGAGCAGGCCTGGGACCATTCCTCCCTTCAGCATTTCCTACATAACAGTTTAAGTGACCCCTATCCACTGTAAATCCAACTAATTTCTAACTCTGTCCACATATTGTAATTGAAAGACCTCACTTAAAGCTTTGGGGTCCACTTTGGGGCTAGCTGTTATATCACCCTAGTGCAATTCTGGTTTTGGCCTGGGATTCCTCTCTGGAAACAAGGTTTAACTGAATAAAATAAAACTAGCCTTTAGCCTAAGCCAGGCTGAAGCACTGAAGACCTTGACAGGCTGGAGACAGACTAGGTGGCCTAGATGGTCCTTTCTGGCTTGGCAATCTTTGAAAAAGAATTTGCAGAAGAATCATGTAAATGTCTCTTGAACTTTGGCTGACAGCAACGTGTACGCAGTGCAGTCCTGCAGTTCTCATGAAAGGTGCCATAGAGATGGGTCTGCCATTGTATTTTATTGGGCTGCTGTGTTAGGCACAGATAACATTAATTGGATCAGAAATACTTGATTTCTCTTGTCTAAGTATGTTCTCAGTCCCATGGAGAGGGTATCAATTTTTATTTCTTATGAGAAAACACAGAATGGCCCTGGCTTTATTAAAATATGAAGTGTACTTCCCTCTCCCTCCACCTAAAAAACCCACACCAAGAACCTTCAGAGAATATGAAGATGTCTTCCTCCTTTGCTCTGTATAATTTCACTGGGTCAGTCACACAGTAAGAAACACAGACCGTGAGATAACGTCAGCAGCCAGAGGGTGCATTTCACAGGTGAGCTGAGGTTGGCCTCAGAAATTATTTGGAGGCAAAAAAATGAGCATGCTTACATGCTATTAGTAATGTGCAAAATCCTTCAGATTGCAATGGATAATATCCATGTGGATATCCATCCATGGATAATATCCATATGGAGAATATCCAGTTCTCAGTATCTATGCACCTTCTTTATCTAAAAGGTAAATCAACTTAGCTGTTCCTTTCCTCCCAGGGCTTTGCAAAACTTGACACATGGATGCTTATATGCTTAAATTATTTATCAATGTTGTGGGACACCTGAAACTTTTGAAGATGGAAACATGAGGAACAAGGTGTATCGCATTTCAGCACAAAGCTCTCCCTTAGTAATAGTTTACAAACATACTTCGGGGTGTTTGGCATTGTGTGTGTGAATGAACCTCTGCCAGCCCATGCACGGCGAGAATGAGACCCCACCATTCTGGGTGCAATATTCAGTAAGAATCACTGCTCGTATTAAACCTCTGTCATCTGTGTTGGGTCTCATCTAAGGGACAGCACCCTTCCCAGCCAGGCAGTTGATGGCACCAGGTTGGTCAATGTCCTTGTGGGACACTTAGGCCTCTACCATGGTAAACAGTAGCACACCCAATATTATATTTATCAGTGCCAGGTCTACAGCAGAGCATCGGGATACTTAATTCTGCCTTTTCTCCCTTTTGTCTGTTCATTGTCATTCCCTGACACCCCCATGGTGACAGCCAGCCTTGGCATCGAGTGGTGCAGAGATGCCCCGAGTCACAGGGAGCGGCACCAGGCGTCAGTCCGAGCGACCCTCCCTCCCCATCCCGAGGGAAAAACCAGGCAAGAAACGCTAGGTCTGCAAAACCGACAGCTGATTGATTCCCTGTGCTCCGGGGAATGTACAGCGCAACTTTTTAATTCACACCTCGGTCATTTATCAATGTTTTCTTACCGCAGAATTTCTCTACCAGCGAGTTAAATTTGGAAAAAAAAAACCCTCAAAACTACGTGGGTGAGTTTTTGCTCAGTTTCCCTTGCCTTTTGCCCCACAGCATCTTTTTCTTGCCCTTTTCCCCACCAACCTGGTTTAATTTTTGAAGTTTTGGGTGGGTTTGGTTGAAGAGCCATGAAGCATTGCCCTCTGCCGGCAGGTCCCACACCTGGCTGTCAGCGCGGATGGATGTCCGTGCGTCCGTCTGCAACGGCTCCTGGCAGCGCTTAGGGCTGGGGAGGGAATTAAAAGGGTCAAGATTTGCAGCTCGGTATGTAGATTTTGGAAAAGAAATGAGAGGAAAGGCAGAAAGAAATCATCAGCACCAAAAGCATTGCTCGTGTCCGTAGAATTTAATACACAAATACGGTTTTATGGTTCTTTTTCTCTCCTTTTTTTTTTTTTGTAGTTATGCTTTAAAATATTAACTGACAAAGCGTTTCTTCCTCCAGCTGCACAACACTGTGCTCATGCAGCAGCGTGTGTGATTGAGAGAGACTCGTGCAGTCCCGTTGTTCATTAGGAGTGAAATGCAGACTAACAGCACGGGCGGTAAAAAGTCACTGACAATAAAAATTTGTTTGGGAACAGGATGCAGCTACCTTGATTATAACAGGATCTGAGCAGCTCATGGTCTCATAGAAAAACATTTATACTCACACTCTGCAGGACTTGAGGGGACTCCAGTGCTCCTATTTTACAGACAAAGAGGTGAGACATAAAAAAAAGAAAATTATTTACATTGGGTTGCAATGGGAACCTTGGGCAGGAGGGCTTGAATTCATGTTTCTCACAGCCTAGACTCTTCTTGCCCAGCTCACAGACGAGTTTTCCCCACTCCGAAGTTTACGCCAGCTCTGTCCAGCTTAAGCTGTGATTTTAGGTAGCAGGATACATTTTGAACTTTTTTCACTTTGACGAAACTTTGCATCTCAAATAAATTATATAATATAGAGCAGAAAACTTCTAGTGAGAGCAAGCTAAAAATATAAGATTTTTTTCTTTTTTTTTTCTCTCCATCACAGCTCCTGTTCCCAAATTACACTTGCCTTGCTCAGAGTCTTAGAAAGCTGACACAGAACAAATTGTCCTATGTAAATTGCAAGTTTCCCTTCTGATTGACAGCAATCCACAAAGATGGACTAATTCCAGAGGAAGTCAAGCAAAGACTGTGTCATAACTATTAACCCAATTTTAAAGATGTTCCAAATTGCTGCTGAGTTGCCAGCACGTCCTTCATATAACGGCGCACGTAAATCCAAAGTAGGGGAGCCAGACAGAGTACACGTGAGCAAGATGTAGTGGGCTACAGGTTGTATACGTGCAGTTTTGCTTCCCTGGCTCCTGCAGGCTGTGTTGGGCAGGGACAACCACGTACTCCTCGCTCCCTCCCGGAGACTTTGATCTTGAAGACATGCAATGGGCAGTCAAGCATACGACCAGCTACATTCTTTCTGCCTGTTTTGGCTGCTGTTGTCCTTAAACCAAAACAAGTCATTAAGGGAGCAAGGAGAATTATTTTTTGAAATTTGGGTAAGGGAAAGGGAGAGGGAATATGGGCTGCTGTAAAATTGGTATTGTCATACAGCTGATTTGATTATGCCACTCCTTACTGCAGAGCCGTGACTGAGTTTATCGAGGTCTTCCTTTGCAAGTGATAATAAACCTAATAGCTGCCCACAGCTTAATATTTTTTCTTGCACTACATATGTTCACTTTTGGTCCTTAGATTATTTTTTTCTTCAGTCTCCATCTGTTCTTTTGCCTTTGAGGTACTTTAGTTACCATGGAAATGACAACATCATCTGGATGGGTGGAGCTTCATGCAGTGTAAAGTTGGTTTCCTATATAAAGTGGCTTGCAAGGTATAGGGATGGCTGACAAAAATACAGCATTTTATGTGATAGCTTTTCATGTTTTAAGTGTGCAACAGAGAGACACCTATGTGTGCTCGTGAGGGCAGGAGGCACGATGTGCCTCTTCCAAGAGGGGGCACGTGTTTCATTTTTGCTCTGCCGGATGAAATCTTTCACTTGAGTCTTTCACGCCCGATTTCTTACAACCTTTAGTTGCAAGTTGGCTTTTTTTTGAGAAGAACCTATTGTAAGACACTTTCTGAGTCCTATGATTGTCAGATGGGTCAGGCAAGGTGGAGAGCCGGTTCCCTGGAGATTTGCATCTTTTGTCATCATTGCCATGAAGAAGAATAGGAAGAGTTAATTTAGTTGGCAGTTGTCACATGGGATTTATTATCTGGGTATGTGTGTGGCATTGCTTCCTTGGTCTCTGGGAGGTGTCTTGTGCCTTCAACAAGCCCACATGACAAATGATCCATGATCAATACGATCCAGAGATCACTTAAAACAATTGTACACGCACATCACACGTTTCATCTCAACAAACCTGGCAAATCCAGGGCAGAGCCCTTGTTTATACCAAATCAGACCTTATTTCAGTAGTGACCTCATGGACGTTAGCACAGTCCCAGAAGCTATTATCCACTATTAGCCCCTGTAGCACCTGGCAATATTGATTGTACAGCCTCATGGAGATGAAGGTACTTTAGATGAATAATGATTTTTGGCAAAGGATATTAAGGAGAGGGCCAGATATGTCAAAAAGATGAAAACTTGGCCCATGAAACTCAATATTAAGGCCTGTACAGTTTCCAGAAATCTTTTAGGCTAGTTCATATATTCAGTGGAAGTCTCTTAAAGACCCTGAAGTGCTCTCTGCTTGTCTAATCAGGTATGTGGATGGGGCCAGGGGATACGTCACAGAAAAGGTTTTAATGCAGTTCCCACTGAGACCAAAGGAACAGGGAAGTGCTGATTCATCAGAGCGTATGCAAATATGGGTTCCTGATGGAGAGGATGTCTCAAACACAGGCATGTCTGGCTAGCTGGGACAGCATTCAGTTCTTAGAAAGTTTGGTGGGGAGAGGGTGAGGATCCCACAAAACAACAGGGAGTCCCGTGCAAAGTCCGTGGGGATGATTTTGGTCAGTGCTTAGAGTTTGCTGAAAAGAGGAATCTAAGGTCAAAAGCTTGGATCTTCTATCCTAAGTTTACTTTGTCATGTGCCTAGAGTCATGGTATTTATTTCTATTATGGTTATTTTTAGGTGCTCTAACTCCAGCTACAGCCATTTCTTACCACAACAATCCTTTCAAGAAACAACCTCCCCAGCAACACTGGAAATCTTTGCCATGGAAAAAAACCCAAACAAACCCCAAACCAAAAAACCCCTAACAAACTCAGCAGCCGGCAGTAGAAATCCTTCTCAAAGGCACATTCCAGCAATAAATAAACTCATGATTTTCAGAAAGCTCATAAACCGGTGGTGGTGCTGGGGTTTTTGCAGCAATTCAGGAAAATCCATCTCTTGGTCCAGCATGGATGGCAAACTCCAGGGTCAGGGACCCGTCAGCAGTCTCCCTTGATTTCTTTTTTGTGCCTTGGCTGCGGAGAGCTGGGGCATTCACGTGTCAGGCACCATCCTGGCTAAAACATAAGCAATTGCACCAGTGAACTCTGGAGCGAAGAGCGTGACCTGTTATAATCAGTGCCAAAAGCTTTTAGCCAGGCGGCGACAGACTTGTCCTTGGTGTGAAGGGAGCACAGAAGAAGTGCTCCTCAGACAGCCTCATCAGGAGAAAACGAGGGCCCAGGGAAAAAAAAAAAAGCTGGTTTCAGTCCTCTTAGAGATGGGGATGTCTGAAGCAACACCTCTGCAAAGGCTGCTGGCAGCCGGGGCCACTTCCAGCGTTGCGGTGTCACGCTTTTGGCGTGACAAACCGCTTAATAAGCCAGCAGCTGCTCCCAGCATCAGTTTGTCTCCTGAGCAGTTTCCATCCGAGCCTCGTGTGGAGTGTGTTGGAGTCATAGAAAAATAGGGCTCAGAGGGACCGGGAGAGGTCACCACCATCACCTCTGCCACCCACTGACACAGCCTACGCAACGAGCGCCAGATCGGAGAGGACAGCTTTGAAACCTCTTGGGCAGACACAGGCAAGAGCGAAAAAAACAGACAAAAAAGCCCTTTCCTGCTATAATAGAGCCAGCTAAGAGCAAGTGGGGATTTAGCAGCGGAGGGCCTCCAGGCATCTCAGTGGTGCATTTCAATCCTTTTTTGCTGCTTGGCTTTCTTAAGCTCAAACTTAAAGCTGAATTTGCTGGGGTTGCTTCAGAGGTCCTCAATCATTTCTCCTAGGGGTCAGTTTTCCCAAAGTCTCTTTAGCAGGTCGCAGGATCTACTCTCAGGTCCTTTGTCAGGATGGTTGGCCACCAGACGTGGCCTTCACCTGTGGCAACGCTCCTCACAAGAATATGGGATCTTTCAAGGGAAGGGAGGAGATATTCCTCAGCCAGGAGCTCAGCAATCTTCAGCACAATGTATGCAAGATCCAGATCCAAAGAGAGATCAGGTATGAGGAGACATGGACCAGTCCTAGATGTACAAATGTGTTTTCCTTACACTAAACGTAAGGTTGTTACAACCTAAATTCCAGTTGTCTCCTTCCCTTGAGCTGATTCACAGTGGAAATCCAGCCTAACTGAAGTTCATCCAAGTGCAGAGCCCAAAACTGAGATTCTTTCTTCTGATCTGCTGTCCATTTGAAGCCGCAGGGGGGTAAGCAGATCCCTTATTTCATAATAGGTCTTCCCCTCACACTTTTTTATATATGAGGCCTTTTACAGCTCAGACGTAGCAAGAAGAAAAATAGGACTTGATTTTTTTTTTTTTCTGACTTAGACCTCTATAGGGATATGCACTGTAAAAAAGTTAAAAACTTGGGAGTTTGTCTTTAATATATCTGTTTTTAATGAACTATTTGTGTTCTATGTTTGGATTACAGCTTTGTGAGCAATCAACTTCTTGATCTGCTAGCCAAACCTCTCAAAATAATACGAATGCTTTGCTTTGAGGTTATTCAGCTATTAATTCTTTTCTTGCTCTTTTTCCCACCAAAATGGTAAACTGGGGTGGGGGAGGGAAATGAGGTTGAATTCAATGTGTTTCTTTTTGTTATAATTTCTTAATTTTAGACAAATTTGGGGGTTAGAGAATGTGAGAATAAGAGATTTTGACTTGAAGAGATAAGCCTTTTCTGACGAAAGCAATCAAAGCAATTAAATGAATGAAACATGAATTCACACATAGTTTCAACAGATATTAATCTGGGGGTTTTTTTGTTTGTTTATTTTTAGGGATTTTTGGGGGGGAAGTACATAATAGCTTGCAAAATGTCACCAGGATCTAATTAAGATCAAGGTGTTAAACTGGCATTGAAAACTAGAGTGGAGGATCTGGTACGTGGGCTTCGTGTGTTCAGGGTTTCTTCGCCCCTGCAGGAAGTGGGGAGAAGTGGTTTGTATCAGCTGCACCCTGTACATTGTTTTCTCATTCGTCACCAAATGCCAGGAGCTGCACTAATCCATCCTGGAAGTGACAAACATATGATACCATGCGGCCTGATCCTGTGGGAGGAAGGGTGGAATTTCCTATGGGTGCAGATGCCTCAAGAAAAAGGACTTTTTTTTTTTTATGCCTGGAGCCTCTTCCTGGCTGTCCCAGGTTAGTGACAAATGGACCATGATTTCAAGGCTTTGTACCGTTTCATCAGTCTTCTCTAGTAATTTCTGTTGTTTTTATTTTGAGTATTTCTTTATCGATTCCAAAGGGACCATTGTGGATTTGGACTGTGTTAAGAATCATTCCCACATACAAAAGACTAGGATTTTTTTTTATCCTTAATTTACTGATTAGGTATTCGCTCCATCTGCTACTTGTACCCTTGCTTCACACAATCCTGTATCTATCAGAATATACTCTGACCTTTAGCCACAGGAAAAAAATAATCTTATAACAGGATTTACAATGAAAATCTGTACACGTTTGATGAAAGCCATGGGAATGGCAGCCGTCCTCTTAAGGGCAGGATTAAGGTTACAAAGGCAGAAGGAACTTCATTATTTCCTGATCTGGTGAGTGTTGGATGGTCCAGCCTCCAGATTATCTCACATCCTATATGATTTATCCACAACTATGAATCAAACGCAAAAACTTGTTCGTTGGAGTTCTTCAACAGTTGTTCATAGTCCAGAGAAGTTGGGTAATTTCCATGACATGTGCCAATATCTCCTCTCCTTCCTCATAGCCCTTTTCAACAGCCAAGGCCGAGACATTTGGAGCAGAAGCAGAGCCGTACCCATCACCTCTGAAATCCTGCTCAGGAACCCAGCTATGAAAGTTGTAGCCGTAGATTTGTTTCTGCGCATCCACACATAGTCACATGCAGTTACCCTGGTCCATGGGTGTTCAGTGATGTGCTGTCGTTAAATTCATATCTGGGGAAAACCCTGCTGAAATTGGTTTTGCCCCCCCCCACCCCGTGTTGCCTGTGAGGTTAAAGGAGTCTTTGGTTACCTGTTACATTATGGCTGGGCAATTTATGATGCAGCTAAACCTGTATCTCTTCCTGAGGTTTGGCTGATGTACTTCGGGCACCGTCTTTCAACACGTGGACAGTGCCAAGGGTTTTTTGATGGGGATGGAAAGTGTCTACTGCAGAAAACAGAAAAGCGTTTCGCCCAGACTATCGCCAACCCGTTGTGCAGCTGCACCACCAGCTCATCCCCTTTCAGGAGGGACACTGCTGCTGGTCACAGCAGTATTTACCCCAGGATTAGGCAGGGATGTAACTTCAGGAGAAGCAGAAAAGAACAACGCAAGCTTCAAAGATTTACAAAGCTTGGCCTTTACATCACCCTGGGGACTGGTTCCCCATGAGCACTGCATCCTTTGGTTTGTATTCTGGATACTCTTTCTGGCTCATCTTTTCTCCAGGTGCCTTTCATCCAATATCTAGCGTTCCTTTATTTGCTCTTCCTCTTCTTTTAAACTTATTCTTGCTCTCACAGGAGCACCTGCAGTATATAAAACCACAACAAAAGCACTTAATCTAGTCTGACATTTTCACTCTGGAACTTTAGTTGTTTTTCTTGAGTGAAGTACCTTGTTTCCTACAACCATCAGTAGCTTTATGCTCAACAGAACTGGTAAGAAAACACATTTCCTGTCCAGGAAGAAATGTTGGTTTTTCAAATTTGTTCTGATCCAAAATTGAGCTTATAGAAAAATGTCTTTTCAGAATTTCCCATGGAATGAAAATTCTGGTTAGAAAAGCCCACCCACCACACAATAAAAAGCCCCAAATAACGAAAGGATTTGCATAGGCAGAGTTTGGACTCTACATTTAGTATTGTAAAAGTAGTATGACAGTGATCCTGATTCAGTTATCCACATATGGATTTCTAGTGCTCTTTGGTATGTCAAAGAGCATCTGGGGTATCTCCAGGGGCCTGAAGGATATGGCACAGGACTTCTGCCCTTCTGGAACAGCCCATAAAAACCTGATAGGATACTCCAGGACATCTCAGATGCCAACAAACATCTGTGTACAGGTAAAGAAATTGAGCTCTGAAACTGTGCACACCTCGTTTTGGAGGACTTAGTCTATGAGCTCAGTCCTACCTTTGCCTCTTTGCTGAAGTCTGATCTAATGAATCTCACTCAGTATCAGCACTGTGCTGATTTCAGCATGCATGCCCGTGTCTGAGAGATGGTCCACTAAATCTCTTACACGCCAGTATTTCCAAACCAGGGTGTAGACCTGTGAAGCTTGCCTGAGTGCTCAGTGCAAATCTTGGAGTGTATGTTTGAGTGTGGACCCTGACTTAAATTTGACATATTTATCCCCGTAACACTGCTAACGCTGACAGCTCTTGTGTCAGGCCAGAAAAATTCAATTTATAGTACGTTTCCCAAAACCTTGCAAAGCCTGGGCCAGACAGACATCCTCAATGCTGGATATACACACCCTAGTATCAGTTCAAATAACTGGGAAAAAAAGAGGCACATAAATAAAAAGAACAGAAGAGATTAAAATAAACTGGGTTACAGATGCTGGACTTACTTTTATTCAGAGTCTAGCTCATCGTTAGTACTGCCTTGATAGTGCTCCCCTTCCCCCTTTTGACCTTCCCTTTTAGGCCAAGCCTGTGACCTTGTGTGATCCAGCTCACTTTACGCCTTGGCCTAATTACAGCCAGAGGAGCAGAGGGTGGAATATGATAACTGTCCACATCTTTATCATAGGTGAAAACAGGCAGAGTAATCATTTAGGGTGGCTGAAGTAGGTAAGGCTGGGAGTAATGAGATGGAAAGTTTAGATTGAATATCAAGATAAAATTACCCACAATACATTCTTTTAGGCAAGGGGATGTATTAAGTCTCAATTAGTGGCAGTATGCTCTAATAGCACCACAGCTACTGACAACGTTATGGTCCCTTGGCCTATTAAATCATCTTTCAGAGAAACCGCTGGAAGGCTGAACTGGACAAACCACCAGTAACTGTAATATAAGGACTGATCCCATGATGGAGTCAGAGTGGAATAAATAGGTAATTTCCATGTCACTCATGAGAAGACATTGTACCAGGTAATGATATCCACCAAGCTCTGTGTCTGTGCAAAGATCCTTGATGGCATTTGCAAAACTGCCTAAGTGACTTAGGAGTCCTAATCCTCTTCTGAAAACCAGTATGGTAATTCAGGTGTCTAAAACCATCTAGTGAGAACGAGATTTATGAAGCTCCCTCTCTTAAAAGTGCTTGGGTTTGAAATGCCCATCCAGACGCGGATTCATAAATTCAGGGGAGTATTCACATGCACAGATTCAGTGGAGTACTGCGGGCAGACACAGGCTTGCTCTGCCTGTTCTCTGCAGCAAAGGACTAACAGAAAGCTTGGTACAGGACAAATTAGGCCCCTGTGCTTTTTTTTTTTGGCACACAGCAGGGGCTTACCTGCAATTTGTGGTGCAAGTAAACCCTAAACCATGATGAAACTAGGATGAAGTCTCCCAAAGTGGCATTTTGTGGGATGTTTCTTTCTGAATTCATGTTCTGATGACACATGTACTACATGAATCAATGTATGTCACTGCCAAATGTAATATGTCTTCGATATAGAAACAAGTTAGTGGCGGATGAGCATCCAGCTCTGAATCTTCATGTCACTGCCACAAGCCTGAATGCTGTAGAAATCCAGAGCATCAAGGGTATTATTGCAATTTGCATAAGTAGAAAACACAGTGATTAAAAGTTATCAAAGAAAGCTATCGCTCAGTTGTCAGCTCCACAAGCAGATTCCAGTGATGTCTTTCCAGCTCCTTCATAATAATCTCCATAAGTTCTTGCTAAGAGCTGCATTGAAGTAACCTGTCATTTACTCTGTCTTTCACCAATTCAGCTCAAAGAGATGCGCCAGCTGTGATCACTTGGAGTCAGAGCTGCTCTGTTGCAAAGCATCACTACAGCTGCAGGCAAAATGTACAATTCGGAGATCTGCCGAACCCAAAAGTCATGGAAAAAGCAGAGCTGTACCACCCATAGCACCCTACCATCGCGGCAGGAGAAGTACTGCCCTGGGAGAGGAGAGCTCAGTCTCCGGCATGCTTTGCATGTGACGAACAGGGGCACGAGGTAGGAAGGCGTTCCTTGTCTGAATTTTGTCTTGTCTTCTCTTTTCGTGGTTTCTGCTGGCCTCTGGTGTGGAAGCAAGGTGAGGAAACGGCTGTGGAAAACACCACGGGTCGCTCCTCTTGGTGGATCTGGAAGACCACCTCATGTTTTGTTGATGATGGGTAAGTCTTCATCTGATTCAGTTTTCCCAGTATGTACTGCTGGGTGCCACAAAACCAAGGAGGTGTTATAAAGCTCCCTCAGGCAAGATGGTATCATTACCAGCCTACATGTGCTTTGGAAGGATAGAAAATGCCATTATCGGTCAAACGACCTTTCAAGGTAGAAAAAGAGATTGAAACATAGTCTGTTCTTCCCATGGTCATGTTTCTCTGCCCTAGGAAGCATCTCCTGATAGTCATGCTCTCAGGTGGCTGGACTTCAGTCTCCCACACTCAAGATTTCCCCTTTTTTTTTTCTTTTTTTTCCCTCTCCTTTCCCTAATCTCCAAGTGCAAGTGTTTAATGTGGACCAGTTTAACCCAACTGTAAGTCAGTGCAATTTCACTGAAATTTCTAGAACTGACACCAATCTTGCATCTCTTTTTCTGCCAGGCAAAACTCATTTGCTGAGGCTAAAAGTGAGACCAGATCTCCTGCCGACACTCAGGAGAGGGGGCAGCCAGAATTCTCCTGTGGGCTGTGAGTCCTGTCCTTGTGCTTCACTCAGACATTTGTCCCCACTCTCCCTTTCATTACCTTTTGCCTAATGACTGGTATCTCTGGGTGTAAAACACAAACACCCCTGTGACAAGGTTGTCTCAAATGTTTGGGCTTCTTGGAAACCTCAGCCTATCAACAGCTAGTGGGTTCTTGGGGCTAAGTGGGATCATTACATTTTCTCCTATGGAACCAATTAGAGGCTGATAACATTATCACAATTATCTGATTAAACTTTTGTTCGCTGTCCTTTAGTATTACTTCCAGTCCTCTCCAGACACTAAAAAGCATGAGACTATGAAACAACCGTAGCAATGCTGGGAGCTTCCTTGGTGCTGTCATTGCCAAAAGACTGGGTGCCAAATGGTTCAAGTATTCTTCAGCTGGGAAATCGGGATGAGTCTGGAACCAAACAGGTACATGAAAAAGGCATGGGGCATAAGCAGGCCAAATAAAAAAAAAGACTTGTGGACTATTCTCCAGTGTCATGATTCCTGGCTGGTTGTCCAGGTTACATTTCAAGCCACCTTTATCATGGCACACCAGAGTCAAACCTCATCCTCAGGACAGCTTGATTAGACTAAGGATCTGTCTCAGTATAGTTAGCCTCCTGAACTCGACTTTGTTATATTGCTAATCTCTAAGCCCATTACATCCAGAAGCATTTAAGACCTAATTTATTAAGTGAATTGTGAGAAAGAAAAACAACAAAGGAAGGACGAAAAATAATCAAATAAAAAGGAAATTCCAAGCTATTAAAGCATGCTTTTGGGGACCAGAGGTATGTGAGTGTGAGTTAATCTGAGCGGTTTTCTCCATATAACTGTAATGGGACATAAGTCTCTTGAAGTTTGGAAAAGCATGTGGTCAGACTTGTATGCAGATCTTGGAGCCTGAGGGACTTATCTGGGCTCTATGATGGCAACACCTGAGCACCTCAGCTTTTATATTTAAACAGATGCAGATAACTGTATTATTGCCAGATGAAACATGGAGGCACAGAGAACTATTGGATTTACCCATATCCAATAGCAAATCTGTGACAGAGCCAGAAAATAAACCCGAAGCCTACCAGGCCCACAGAGGCCACCTTCTCATCCGTAATTCATCTTTCTGATCTCCATCCAGGATTTTGAAGGTTCAAGCAATTCATGCAAAGAACTGCCTCTCTTTCCAATGAATGAAACCCAGTTGCACCGAGTTCTTCCAGAGCAGGACTAAAGCTCTGTGGTTTGTGCAGCCCAATTTGTCGGTGCCTCCTGTTTTGGGTTGGAGCTTCGAGACTGAACAAGCGTCACAATTCAGCTTGGCTGCTTGCGCAGCGACATCATGTGGAACTGCACACCAGCCCAGCGTGAGACCCTGACGAGCTCCCCAGTGAACCTGGCCCTGAGCTGGGTTTGCAGCCCAGCCCAAACCAACCTGGCTCTTCTGTTCTCCTTCTCAACTGGCTTCCCACGCCTCCAGTGTTTACTCTGGCAAGAGATACCTCCAGTGCCCAAAATCTTGTAAAACCAAAACGTGGTCCCAAACCACATTGCTTGGTTTTGGATCAAGATTCGAATTTCCAAGCATGTCTGAGTCCAGGATTTCTATTATTTGGCCTGCCATAGACATGAGGTCACCCTAGAAAAGTGCATCTGGAAAAAAGACAATTTCCGATCATTCAAGAGAGGTTTTGGATTCATGGGTACATCCGTTTCTGCATCTAACACAAACACTGGTATTCCAATATTTCACTAATGCCTCTAAATGCAATGGGGTTTCTGGGTCTTACTAGAGCGCTAATGGGAATGAGGCCCCTTTTTTCTCTGAGTTAAGATATGGTGCTCAACCGAAAAAAGAAAAAAAAAATTCATATATTATAGGCAGGTTTACTAACATTTTCAAGGTTATAAGACAATCTGTTACAAAACTGAGAGCAGGACCTGTAAATCCAATGTTTCATTAAGAGAGTGGAACACATTAATGGAATAGAGGATATTGTCTGTTGGCAAATGTTATGAAACAATTTATTTTATTCCTGGGTACATGTTCATGTGAAATTGGGCTAACTTTCCTCTCTGTCAAATATAATACATACGGTTCTGGCAACATCTGTTTTGTTTCACTTGCTAGAGCTGTGGGACTCTAGACTCAATAAGGTCTTTCCAATTCAAAGAATAAAAGCTCCCAGGAAAGCTAGCCAGGAGCCCCTGTTTTTACAATAGATTGCTTGGCTTGTTGCAATCCGTTCAGCCAAACATTTTTTTACAGAGTTTGAGAGCACTGTGTGAATACAAAGTACGTGAATTGTGATTAGCAGCTTCCCTTGGAAGTCTCCTTCTAGGAGCTCTTATTTGATTTGATCTTGTCTCAGGTAAATAAAAGGAACAAAGTGGAAATGGCCTTTGACCCACTAATTAATCACTTGCTTCTGTTAACTATTCCTCCGTCAATGTTATTAAGTGGCAGCATTCGAGGGTAAATAGGCAACTGTGTAAAGAGGCTTAAGTACCATCTGTCCTTACCTGCTAAGGTTCTTTTGCCCTTTGGAGTTGATCCCTTGGTCTTATTGCCTTTTTTTTTTTTTTTTTTTAATCTTAGGAAGAGATTTACATGCAATATGATTAAAATACACAGCTGGCCAATTCAGCCCTAGCTCCACGTCTGTTTGAAGGCACTCAGCAATTGCAAGCAAGTGTGGTTACAGATGCACTGTTTATCTCTCAGTGATCAGAGTAACGAAGACAATTGCTGTCACGTGCAGGGCAATAGTGATTAGCAATAGTTAATGTGTGTGTTGAATATTAGCAGGGAAGTATTTACTCATACAGCTCTGGTAAGGACTTGCAATGAATGATAAATACTCCTTCCAAGAGCAAGCCTAGAAGATCACTATCTGATAGTACTCTTTCTGTTGGACCAGTTAGAAGCATGGCTTCAAGTCTTATCCATCACCCCCTTCTCACGGCATGCGTGTCGTCCTGCGCCAGCGATCAGATATTTTTTCCACCTAGGTGTCATTTAAGTGGAAGACAACAACAGAGGAAGATAGATTACATTGATCCATCTCTGAATTGCTCCTGCAGGTGAGTTGAAGGATGGAGAATCTGCCACTGATGTTTACAAATGCTCATGCAAAATGTTTGCACCCTCATTCACACATCTAGTTGCATCTTACTTTCTATGCCTGGATGGATGCTTGCTTCTATGAGGTGGCCTGACACCAGCATTACTCTTCAGGTTTCTAGTTAATGTGTAAGGTCAGCTTTTGGGCAACCTGTTAATGTTATAACAGGCGTGCTCTGTACTGTGGCGGAAAGAAAGACTAAATTATGTTGTGTGCAAGACCGCACGGCAAAATCTCAGAGACAGCAATAGGAATTCTTCATGTTTTGCAATGCTCATAACTTCACCTCCACAAAAAATCAGGGTTGAACAAGATTCTGCCACTCTTCATGTCTACTGATGGAGGTGGGAGTTGTGGCACTTGTCAGTTTTCAGGATCATGGGCCCTTATCTTTTGAGATTAAACTGGACCCTTGTATTGTAAGGGTCCAGTCATAAACCATTGATGTTCTCACGATGTTCTCAGTGATTTTTTTGTAGCCTTTAGGCTGGATTTATTATTGAGCAGATCAATACTATTTACTCAAAATCCTTGCAAAAGTACAATCGTTGCTTCTTTGCCACGAGCTATCCACGAGTGTGGGCGGTCTGTTTGAAATCTGCATATTCACAGTGCAGAAGCAAAAAGTAGTGTGACTGGTGGGGTTTTGCAGACTGGTAAAATGACCCTTGAATAAAAAGTGGCCAAGTCAGTGGAGTTGCATTAATGTAATCGAGGTTGCAGCCAGGCTACCAAGGCAGGGTCCTTCCCTCTACCTTGATGCATCAGAGAGCAGAACCTGGCCCAGAGCCTGTAATCGGTTTGAACAATCTGTCAGGTACTTTGGGATTTGGAGGTGAAAGGTGCTATGTAAATGTCAGTCATCATTTGCTGGAGCACTACATCCAGGCAGAGAAGCACAGCCTGCCAGAGACACTTCAACAGGGTGTTAGGAGTGATCTTCTTGCGAAACATATTGCACTACATGTATGGATGTTTGTTGAGCAGAATCATGTAATTCGGTTACTATAAATCACCTGACACACTTTCCTTTATCTCCCTATTTTATCTGATTTTCTCCCAAGTTTTCTTCATTATTTAAATAAATCAAACCAAATAGCCTTGTACGAAGATATTTATTTATACAAAAGAGGTGTGATCCCAGCTTCCTAAAGCTTTTTATAGAAAATAACAGAGCAGAGTGAATCGTTTAAGCTGGGTGGTTTATTTGGTTGTGGATTGCTCTTTTTGGTTCATGAAATGT
This sequence comes from Aquila chrysaetos chrysaetos, assembly GCF_900496995.4. Taxonomy (NCBI): domain Eukaryota; kingdom Metazoa; phylum Chordata; class Aves; order Accipitriformes; family Accipitridae; genus Aquila; species Aquila chrysaetos. Next base: position 82,640,306 of record NC_044030.1, on the reverse strand, counting down.
TTATGAGCCAATCACAACATTCTCACATGCATTCGTTATTGAAAACAACCTGTGAAGCAATGAATAGCTCACACAAGGTCTGGGGAGGACATTCATTGCTGGGACTTCAAAACACACACTGCATCTATTACTTACGCTAGTCACCTGGTTGTCTTGCTGCTTCCTGATTGCATTACTTAGTTAATTAACCAACAGAGTGGGAATTTTGAGTATCATACTATTTATGTGGCTTGACGGTTGCTCTCAGGAATATTCAGTGCCTCGGAAGACTTGAAGCTAGGTCCAGATAAACAAGTCGGTTCAGGAGAGGGGGTGGGTCATAAACAGCCTCCTATATGGATGTCATTTTTCCTTCAGTGAGTATTTACAACTTTATATGCCAGGTTTGCTTTTCAACAGGCTAAAGCTTCCCAGAAGTGAGTGCAAAAACAAAGAAGGGACTAGCTTCCTATTTGGGTCCTCTGTGACACAAAGCACCTTTCCAGCAGAGAAACTGAACACAAATTCATTCTCTGAATACCTGCAGAATATTTTTCATGCCATATGGCACCAGTGAAGGGATTCCCCTTTCCTTCTCTGAGTGGAGAATAGGTCGTAGAAGAGGGAGATGTTGGCTGGCTGTGCAGAAAGAGAGCAGCAAGGCTCAGGGGGGATGAGAAGGAGCTTTTCAACTTCAAGTCACAAGACGTGGGGAGACCATGGGGAACAGAAACGTCGATCAGGTGAGGTTGCTCTCCCAGGTGCTCTCTGCATGCTATGCTCAACACAGTTCCCCTCAGAGGGCAATTCGGAGCTCTCTTGACGCTGTCTTCAGGCAGACTCTGGGAAAACCAGGTTCAAGAGAGCCTCTGTGAAGACTTTCTCACCTCTCACTGTTCCTTCTGCGACCTATTCAGTTCTTGATTTCCATTTTCCTCTTTTCCCCTTTAGTTTCTACTTTAGCACAACAAAATCCAAGTTAGGGGCTGCTCGTGTTTTTGACTTTAGTTTTGAAGGTGGAACATGCAAAATCCTTTCACCTGTGACATACAAATCCAAGTTTTCCTCAGCTAATAACATGTTCTTAGTATAATTTAATTTCAGTATCTTTAAAGTGAAGGCCTTTTTTCTCTTCTGTATCTTTACAGGTTTACACGTGTAAACAGCATCCAGTACCTAAGAATCTCAGCAAAATCATCTGCGAATAGGCTGAGCTGTAAGTATCACTGTAAATTCTGTACATTTATTATTTCATGCGTGTTTGCGTGCTGATGGAGCATGGTTGTCCTTTATAAGCAAAGGAAAAAACAAAACATGGGAGAATGCTTACAAGCTAGAAAAAGGGAGATACAGGAAACAGCAGCTATTTCTGGAGTGGTCTTTTTGGAGCAGAGTTGTTTTGATTTGACCTATTAAATAGGAAGGTCAAGAAAGGCAAGAGAAAAAATAAAATTCCTGTATAAGACAGTTCTGTTGCTGGAAATGCAATACTAAAAAGTTGTTACTTAGAAAGGATCTTCTTCAGTTTTGCATGTACCATAGTTTTTAGAAAGCTATTTTCCCATTTGAGGGCTGAAAAATAGATAGCATTCTTGGACACCAGTAACTTTTTTCCTTTTTTTTTTTTTTTTTTCCCCCAATACTCTTAGAATCAAGGTTCAACTTTTCAACCTTGTGAACAGGGCTGAGAAGTTTTTAGTTATTTTAATGAAAAATTACCTAAAAAATAATTAAAATATTTAAGTCACTCAAAGGCATCCTCTTTACAAATATGTTCTGGATGTAAAACAATCATTTAAAAATTAGGGGCAGACATGAGACATCCCTCCACCCACTAATCTTTGGTTTAAGCATTTAACATATACTGGCAAGTTTAGAGAGTGAACCTGGCAGCAGAGACCTTCATGAAATGTTGGTGATGCTTATAACCAGCTTTTCTTGGGGCACTTCCTTGTCACAATCTCAGCTGAGAGCTTAGCACTAAGCCTGAGCAATTTTTCCTCATCAGCAGGCTTAAGTCTCCCTAGAATGAGAATGGTGATCACTTTGAGAAAGCATATGTGAATATAATAGGAAAGTGAAAGAAAGAAAAAATAATGTAAGTAGTAGCTTTTACTAAATACAATATAAATTGCTCAGAGGGTACGTTTAAAGGAAATTGGTCATAAATTCTTAAGTATTTTCAAAGTTTAGATGCAGCCATATGTTAGCAAAAAGAGTCCAAAATAAAGTCAGACTTCGGAAATGTCTTAAAAGTTCCCTTTTCACACAAACATGAACTCATAAATTAAGCACGGATTTTGCTGAATATCCCACCCACATCAATATGATCTTGTGTCACAACTAAGTGGTGTAAATTTGTATTATTCATATCAGAAGGATGAAGCTAAATGCCAGCCTTAGTGAAAGTTATTCACGAATAAACCCTAATACAATATATGTGCGGCGCAGTGTTCCGCTTCAAAAATGCGTTACTACATAGAGATAAACTCCTAAGTTTCAAAACACATACTTACATGACCTTGTAAAAAATACATGAACCTGCAGGAATTTGGCCCAGCCTCTCCAGTGTGACTTTCTCTCCAGAATGACTTTCCAGTTTCATTCCCAATGCCCGTGGCTAGCATCTTGCTTAAAAGACTTTATTCTCTGAACCTCCCTTCCCATCAGAAGTAGGGGAGGGTGGCACAGCAGATACTTCAAAGTGACCGTGATGCTGGCAGACCGAAGCAGCATCCCCTCCATCTCCCTCTATCGTTTGCTGTAGTTAAGAAATTAGCGCACACCTCCGTTCCATGCTCTGCTTTTTCCATCATGAAAGAGGCTACTAGGAGGTTTATGGCAATGCTTTTGCCCCTACTGCTGCCTCCAAAAAAGCCAGCCCTAAAGGAGAAGATAATAAGGCTCCTAGTCTCAGCCATATGATTATCCTGTGCTAATGTCGCCCACTTCCCCTGGAGTGCAGAACTTGTAACTATTACATGACTTTCATTTTTACATATGTAAGGAAAATGCCTTGATTCCCACAAGCTGTCAGTTAATGTTACAATGCTTAACTGAGAGGCTGCAAGCATCACCCACTCCTTAAAATGCTAATGATCTGCCTCAGATGTGTGATCACAGAAGCCCATGAGCTGGGCTGTTTTGTAGTCCCCTTGTATTTTTAGCTTATAGCAATGATCTTGTGCTGTGTACTACTGGGTTTGTGGTTTGTTTGGGGTTTTTGGGTTTTCTTTGGTTTTGTTTGGTTTTGTTTTTTAAACCTCTGTGTGCTCACTAGATCGACTGGGGGGGGGGGGGGAAAGCAGCTCACCTCTAAACATTTCTAAGTCATAAATACCATAAATAGAGGGAAAAGCAGGAATAAACCATCACAGGAAAAACAGAATGGGATACACTGCAGAGGTAGAGATAGGAAATGTCTGTTCTATTTAATTTTTGGCTTGCAGTGCCTAACCCCACAGAGCACTCAGCTCAGTGTCTGAAGCTATCTATCTTGCTGTGTTATCGAGAGGCAAAAAACTGAAGTTCTGGAATTTCCAAATCTGTTTCTGAAACTCAAGCTCATCGTGCAACACTCAAGATCGCGTCTACTCTTGGTATGGGAAATTTAGTTTGGTGATGGGGCTGAGGTTACAGAACAAAAGAAAACATGCTCACCCACTTCCTTTTTCTCCAGACCTTCCTCCCCTAGAAATAAGTGTCTCTTGGTAAATACGAAATATCTGATTGTCGCCTTAGTAAGGGCTAGGTGCTGAGCAGCACGGTCCCACAGAGATTTTCAGGAACTAAATGAAAATTAGTTTCAGTACAAACCTCAGTACATTTGCAACCCAGACTAAGGTCAGTGTTCGGACACCTATTTAGAGAAGGCGAAAAGTCAAGTAAAATGTTGACTTGCTTGTCGGTAAAAGGTGATAATAACTAAATCAATAGTCATGCTCTAGGATGCTGCTTGGCGGTTCTGAATGGCCCTTGTGTGTATCATCCTTCAGATGAGTTGTACTTACTAGGCACAAAACACGGTTTGGTTGCTGTACCTGTCAGAATTTTTATCAGGGAGCTGGTTGCTGTTGACACTTTAATTTTAAATCCCAAACCCCAAAATAATAATATTATTCTGTGCAAAGTGCTAATATTATTTTGAGATGGGTATTTTTCCCTCTTCCCACTGACTGACTTAACTGGTCTAGATGGCCCCTATCCCATTCTCTCTGTGCCAGTGAATTTTTTTTTTTTATTATTATTATTATTTTCTTTTCTTCATGGCTACGCAGCTTCAAATAAAAGGAGACCTGAAGTTTCAGAGCCTCCCCACCCCTGAACTTCTGTCTGAGGTTCAGTACAGACTGTTCCCTTGATGAGATACATTCGCGAAAACCTTCTTTAAAAATCCTGCCAGGGTAGTGTTGTATGGTGTTGGGATCTTGATGGTTTGAGATGTGGAAACCTGGCTGAGGTCTCAGGTGAGGCTTTGAGGGTTTGGGGTTGATATCTACACAGGGAATTGGACTCCCTTCTTTTGGGTCTCATTCTTAGGATAGAAAATAATGTTCAGGCTGTCTCTCTTTCCTGGGGCAAGTAATTGAGCATCCAGTGTATTTCACCTTTATTGGTTAGGAAAAGAGGTGATAAAAGAATGTAGTCTATTCCTTAGGATTTTATGGTGTCATTTCAATGAAGTTAGATGTTAACTACTTGCATGAAACACTTTTTAATGGAACACACTTTTGCCAGATGGGAGAAAATATGCCGCTTGCTGCTATTTTATTTTTCTGCATTTCCCTCAGGCTCCATCTATATTGCAGCCATAACCCAATCCCCAAACCCAATCACAACAAGGGTGCCATTTTATCCCGTTGCAGAATGGTTAACAGTTCCCGAGCTGAAGGGATCTAACCACATTTCTGAAACAAGGTAGGATGTTAGAGGGTACCTCAATACCCCTTGCAGTTCAAAGATTTAGCAAGATCAAAAGGAACTGGTTAGCGCCTCATCAGTCCTCCCGGTTCAATCGTGTTGAACCATGTTTTCTGGCTGAGGTTAGTTGTATTTTAATCCAGGTTTTAGGTTCACATCTCTCAGCATGCAGCTGTGCGAGCAATCATATTCAAGTGAATGCCGTTCCTCGTGATACTAAATGCTGCAGGATCAAGGGCCCAGCAAAAATACTAGTTCTTGTCACCCTTTCCCCTTCACAGGAGACAAAGCCGGGCTGTAAGCCTGACATAAAATCCCTGACGAGCTCCAAATTTTGACAAAGGTGCCGGTATGTGGGTTTGTGAAATTGTTGGTTTTTTTGGTTTTGTTTTTTTTTTTTTTTTCTCCTTCAGGCACCTGAGACCACACAGGTCTCTGCCTCAAATTGGCTCATGGATCTGGGATATGGGAAAGGTTTAATGAGGGGGTCATGTATTTAATACTGTATTTTCAGCCCAGTTTTGGCTGTTGCTTGCAGTACCATCAAGGCTATGGTTGCAAGGACTCAGGGTTTAACTATCAGTTGTTATGAGCATCCACTGCTTCCTGCAGTTAAATCTGCAGAAATAGGTGCTGAGTGCTTAGGAGTGTGAGCCCTAAAAGGATTTTACCTCTCCTAGCTTTTCATCGCCCAAGGCAACACAGTTGCCTAGAAATAGTTAATGGTGCTCCTTGCAAAGTCTCATTCCCCTTTTAAGGGTCATCCTTATCTCCATTTTAAGGGTGAACTGAGTTTTAAATTTAACTTCTTGTTATTGAGATGCAAATCACCCTGGTCTCATAAGTATTATATGTCTAAACCATATTTTTCATCATGAAACTCTCTCTCTTTTTTTAAAGTGTTTCCCTTTAAGTACATTTTTCCATTAAACTAAATATATGTTTAATTTTTTTCTCCTCCGAAGGCAAGGTCCTTTCAACTCATGCCAGTGTTATTATTTCTCAAAACGAGTTTCATCTTGATCCATAAACATTTTATGCCAAGAATAATGCCGTTTTAAAGACAATAAGTGCCTATTTCTGCCTGAGGCCATCGGAAACCCCGTAAAGGAGGCAGTAGGAATTAAAGACACTTAATCATATTTCCCCATTTTTAACTGTTTTTTTTTTTTTTTTACACTCTGAAGCAGTTTTTCTATCCTTGCTGAGTCCTATTGAATGCCATAAATCTTAATTAAAGATGTAATTTTTTTTCTTTATGAAATCTGAGCTGGAAAGAACATTTCTTATTTTTAAGACTAGCACTGTGTGCAGGCTCATAAAACAAACAAGACTTTTACACTCGCAGGGTTTCAAAACCAGTTATTGCTGCCATCATGTCGAATTGGTTCCATAATTATTATTATTGTTGGGTTTGGTGTTTTTATGATTATTATTAATGCCCGAGCTTTGCATTTTCTATGCACAAGACATCATGGGGAAAATAATAACTTACACAATGTGCATATCTGTATGGAAAATGGAGGAAGGCTTATGGAAATATACCCATCAGCACAGGGATTTGTTTTTAATATATTCATTATAAGGCATTGTGATTTTTTGTTGGGGGTTTTTTTTGGTGCAGGAGATATTTTGGTTAGGTAGACTTAAATAACAGCTTGTTTGGTGTAAACTTCCATCAGTTTATTGAAGCCAAGAGAATTACGTTGCTTTATGCTGGGAGAAGTGCTACCTCTGATAATGTAATTTTCCTGCTGTTCCACATACTTTTCCTATTGAAAGGAAGGAGGAGAGCAAAGTGTCACTGTCTTATATGTATTGGTGGGAAGAAATAGGTAGTCCATACCTCTCAAGATGAGACCTTATTTGTAGTATCTTCCTGTAGCTGAAATGGAAAACACTGCAGAAAGGTTTTGATCTGAATCCCATTAAATTCAATGGGAAGATTTGTGTTGACTCTTGGTAACAAGCAGTATTTGCTCTGTTTTAATGGCACCCGCTGGAAGTATATAATTTGACAGTCTTGTTCTGAGCACTAAGGCATTTTAACAGCCTGCTCCAAAGTCAAGGAAAATCAACATGAATTTTCTCAATAATTTCACCACCTTTTTTGATTGAGCTTCTTATAGACTAATTGAGGCAGATACCATCGCAGTGAACTTCCCTTGCGACGGGGATGGTAGAAAGCACTGGCTACCAGGTTGCGATGGCTTTCCAAGCACTTCTCACCACAGAAACAGGCTGTTGCCATTAACGAGGAACCCATTAAACTTAACAAATTACTGAGCACTCCTGGTGTGGAGGAAGTAGCAGTACAGGCACATCCATAAAGGTAGTCCATCTATTCACAGCTTCCAGCCTGGCAGACGCTTAGGGAGCCCATTGACTTTCCATGGGATAATTTCAGACTTCATGTTAAGGTTAGTTATGTATTTACATACTAACACACCCGTGCTCCTGCTGGTTGGTAATGATACGTCCATTTAAATTTGGCTTTTGTACCTGGAGTTTTTCCAGTGAACGCTGGTATGTCTCTGCATTTTGGAAAATAGAACAAAAGAAAGGCTAGAAGTGTCGCACGCCAAGGAGCAAGCTGTTGGTTAAAGGTGTGAGCTAGCGTACGAAAATATGATTCTTCAGTCATTAAGCACATGAATAATGTTGCTCCTGTGAGTAATGCTGCTGAGTCAACAATGAAACATTCATGTGAATAAACCTACCTATGGCTAAGTCTTTGTGGGGGGACAACCTCATGCTCTCACCTTCTGCTGCAAGGTCACTGTGTTTCCACAGCTGCCAAGTCAACCAATGAGACACCAGTGGCTTTTATTAGATACTCATAGTTACTGTTCCTTAACATAACATGACCTTCCTCAATGAAGCCTGAATCAAAAGGCCATTGATTTACTAGCTGTGAAGTGATGTTTCCTCGCTGGCATCTAATAATTTATTTAAAACATGGTTTTGCCGGGCAAATCTCTCATTATTTTAAATTTACATTGCTGCTTTCAAAGGCATTTTGGAAGATAGCAAAAATGCAAAGAAAATATGTTTCCCATCACTGACTAAGCAAGAATACCAGTTACAGACTTTATTTAGTGTAGTTTTCATGCTTGCGGCTACGGTATCTCACTTCTACATGGGTACTGAATTTGGAAGGAAAGCAGGAAGCACTTATTCTGTATCTCAAATCAGTTGCTGTATTTGGTAGTTTCCATTTCATACATGATAATTATTATGTTTTTACAGCTGTTCTGAAGCTTCCTAGTGAAGGATCATCATTTTCATGCTTGCTCTGTTTTATAAAGGGTAAAAGGACTGTGATGGGGGAAAAAAAACCCAGTCAGTATCTTTTTTCTCAAGGTGGTGTAGTTTTGGGGGCCAGGATCATAAAAGAAAGATGAAACTCTCTTCTGAGGATCCCTTGATAAGTACTAGTAGAAGGAAAGACCAGAAGCACTCTGGGGTCATGGATGGCGGGGAGAAAGAGTGGTTCTGAGTGGAGCCATGTAATTAGGGAAGCTGGTTTGAGGACAGGATAGATTAATATTTCCCAAGCTTTAAAAATCCAGATCAACTAATCTGTTTGGACAAAAAAAAACAAAATAAAAAAAAAAATATCCAAAAATCATCTTGTACAGCATTATTCCAACAGGCTTTATTTATGGCAAAAAAAATTTTAGGAAAAGGGTTTGACATTGAATACTCAGTCATTTTTTTTTCTTGATTTTCTAGCCTTTTTTTTTTCTTCTTATGTTCCTGGAACTGTGCTCCTGTGTGATCTTACAAGGATTTTAGCAGTCCTTTTGCAGACCCCATTTTGACACCTTCCAGACCCTCAGCGGTCCATATACTACAGAAAGGCTGAGAAACGCAGGACGGGACAATTTCTCCAGGCTCCAGCCAGCTTTATTTGCTATAATGCTGTGATCTTGCAAGCTTTTGGGTGTACAACTGCTTGGGGGCTGATGGGGTCCATCTGTCAGAGAAGGGGAAGAGCATCTTCGGTCATGGGCTTGCCAAGCTGCCGAAGAGGGCTTTAAAGTTGCCAGGGGAGAGGAACCTCAATCCATCCCACTCTACCAGTTTGATGCCAGTGCCAGCAATAGATGCCCAGAGCCTGGAAAGGGATGACAGGTCAGCAGGAGAGCACCTGAAGAGCAGCACAAAGGAATTCCAGCCAGTCAGTCAGCTTCACTGGGGGCCCAACTTCAATGCCTCTGGGCAAACACACGTAGGCAGGGCAATAAACAAAAGGAGTTAGAGACGTGCGCACGCCTGCAGGGCTGTGATCTTACTGGCATCGCGGAAACATGGTGGGATGGCTCCTCTGACTGGAGTGTTGGAATGGAAGGATACAGGCTCTTTAGGAAGGACAAGCAGGGGAGATGAGGAGGGGCCTTCCAGCAGCCTTCCAGTACCTAAAGGGGGCCTACAAGAAAGCTGGAGAGGGACTTTTGCAATGCATGTAGTGATAGGACAAAGGGTAATGGATTTAAACTGAAAGAGGGTAGATTTAGGTTAGATGTAAGGAAGAAGTTCTTCACTGTGAGGGTGGTGAGGCACTGGAACAGGTTGCCCAGAGAAGTTGTGGATGTCCCATCCCTGGAAATGTTCAGGGTCAGGTCAGATGGGGCTTTGAGCAACCCGGTCTAGTGGAAGGTGTCCCTGCCCATGGCAGTTGGGATGGAACGTGATGATCTTTAAGGTCCCTTCCAACCCAAACCACTCTATGATTCTATGTAATTTAATGCAGGTGAGCAGGGAACTGACATAGGTCATTTTGGGTTATTTTACCTTAATAAATTTTTTCAGTTCATGACTTATCTTGTTGAAAGCTGATTAACTGTGTTTTTGATTGACTGTTATACCATTTTTTTTTTTAAAACACTGATGAAAAGAACCCCTCCAAATCATATTAACAAAACCTCCTTCCACTACCTCCGACTAAGGTTAGTGAAGTTTGCCCATGTTTTTCAGTCTTTTGCTTTTTCGTTGTTTTATCAGCTTTGTACACACACACGTGTATACATACATATATATATACATACACACACACATATATACAGTTATCTATTTCCTTGTTCAAGTCCTAAAGGTAACTAGTGGGTACTGAGGTAGAGTATTGTTAAAGCTATGTTTTGAGGGGATCTTAAAGCTGGCTTTTTCCATACGAACATTTTGTGTACAGCTCACGTGTTGAAAGGGTAAATATGACTTCTGGATTGTTATGGATATGTACTTTATTCCAAACCACTGGTGCAGTAATGCTGTTGACACCAGATGGCTCTTCAATATCTGCAGAATGGTCAAACATTTCTGATGAGTGTCTGCAGTTGATGAGGTTAGTTCTCCTCCTGGCAGTCTGGTGAGGAAATCAGTGTTGTTTTTGTTTTAGGTTTTTTTTTTTTTTCTTTCAGTAAAGCCTCTGTTCCTTTGCAGTGGTGAACCTGGTACTACTAACCAAACCTGAAGAGAGTATTACTGTTTTCAGTGAGGGTTAGAATAAGCCTCGAAACGTGGACTGGTCTAGGTGGAGGACCTTAACTTATTGCCTTGCACTTATTCTGTGACTTAATAGAAATTTTATGTTTAGGATTCTGTATCAAGTTATTTACTAAATTCACTGGCACTTCAAAAAATATACTGCCATTCAGGGACTACTTCATACCTGAAAACATCATCTAGGCTGTTCTAGGTATTAGAATTAGCTATTAGAATACAAAATCTCCTTTCTGTTGTGACCTCAGAAGAAGTTCAGATGAATATACAATGCTGGACTTGGATCTATTGTGGCTTGAATTATAAAAGCAGAATCTGAAAACCATCAGACTTTACAGATGATGGGATTCAGATCTGCTCTGATAGCTAAGGTTTATGGCTCAGGTCCATCTTTATAATAACATTATGTTAAGTCTAAAAAAAGTCTTCCCAGCAACTTAATAGGCAAATTATAACAAATAATTATCAGTTCCCAGCTCAGTCTTTTTTTCAGTGGGTTTAAACAATGCAAGTACTTTAATTACATGATTGTTTATGCAATAACATCTTTGACAAAGTTAATGTTCTAATAAAGAAACAAGAATTTTCTGATAATTAAATAACCAATGAATAAAATGATGCATTCACTGAGAAATGACTGGTCTGCCTTGAATAGAAACAGACACGCTTTCCCAAGTCTACGAGCTGTTTGCACTTCTGAACATAAGAAGCTCTGCCTCTGAGTGAACCGAAGGACACCTTTACCTCCTGGTGAAGGCGATGGAGGGAGTTGTTGACATCGGTGGGAAGGGGAGCGTGGTGCACAGCTGGGGAAGGGAGCAGTCCCCAGCTGCACAAACAGCCAGCCAGGTTTGCACATGTACAAGAAATGAACCTGATCATCTGAGTCAGGTCCAGGAAAGGGCTGCACATCTGAAACTTTAGACTGCTAAAAAAAAAGAAGAGAGAGGGGGGGGGAAAAAAAAAAAAAAAAAGAACCCATATACACCTATAGCAGTCTACCTAAGTGAATAGGACTAAGTTGTATAGAAAAGGCCTCTGTTCCAATAAAAATACAGATGTTCATCTTTCACAATTTCACCCTTTTCTTGAGTGTATTCCTGACACCTACTTTTTCAGCTCTCAGTCAATTTCTTAACCAAATAGTATCTTCTGGAAAATACAATTTCATAATAAGTGAAAAAACTATTCCGGGGGTTGGCTGAAAATCCAGATATTCTGAGCAGGTAAAGGTGAGAAGCATCAATTGAAGTTGTTGCCGTCAGGTAAAATTTTTCATTTCAAGAAGATAAAAATATTTTCTGCTGACTTTTTTTCCTAAATAGATTTTGACTACTTCAGAAAAATTGTCTTTTTTTTGTTTTAGTGGAAGGTAATGCCAGTACTAACTCATGCAGTGTACATACATATATTGCATTCTTACCTTCTATATGTAAAAGCCAAAAACACTACTTTACTTCATCAAAAATGAATTATTTTGTGGTTCCAACTAAAATATTTTTGAAGTCTTGTTCATCTCAATTTTTACAATTTTAGTGTGATTCAGAAGAGAGAAAAGAAAAAGCTTTTTACAATATTAGAGCTACACACAGATTATTTGTACCTCTAAATGCTCTTCCTTTCATTGTGCCTCACCTGCTCGCTGATGTTCATGATTGTCCTGCAGCTGCCTGGCACAGAAGCAGTGACCTGGACAAAGCTCTCATGCTCCTGGTTCTTCTGCAGCCTGACTTTGCACTGTGAGACCCAGCTTTTCTGCAAGAAGTGGTTTATTATCCAATATATGACCTAGCTAGAGGGTTTAAAACAAGCTGTGGCTTCTGGCATCCAAAAAGACCAAAGTGGAGCTCAAGCTGTGTGTAAAACTGCCACCTGGCATTAACGAACATCATCAGTCTCCAGAGCCGTGTAATACCACGCACCATGTCTTTGGGGATTACGGATGTGACAGGAACTGCTGGGTTGGGGTTTTTTCACGCTACGTGAATTGGAATATTTGTCTGTTTTGTGTTACAGTGAGCATCCAGTAAGCTGGGTGAACCCTTCCCTCCGGTTAGTTCGGATGCGGTGCAGTTGGGTGAATTGGACTCATCCCGTTAGGGTGACGTGCAAGACAGCTACAGGTAAGGTGAGCCAATGTGGCTGACGAAGCGTGATCGTGGTGGTCCTGCTCAGGGCTGGCGTGTTGGCCCTGTGGAAGGGAGCTCAACTTTGAGGATCAGAAGTGAGGTTTTGGGCATTGAGCTGAACCCAGAAACATTTAATATGTAATTTCTCAAGAGAGGCTTGCTGCATAAACCACAGAAAACTCAGGTGTCAGCCTACCAGCTGTAACCATTCTTGTCACCCAGTGTTGCACGCTGTATTTTGAAGGCAATAAGGCTTACGCTCATGACAGGAAATTGTCACAGATGTAATTATATGTACGGTATGGTTAAATTCCAGTGCAATATGTATTACCACCCATCAGTTACAATAATCACTGTACGGATACAATCTGTTTCCTGATAAAATGCAGAGGTTTGTAACACACTATACATTGTGCTTACAGAGAAAGCCCTGCCTGGGACTTAACGCCCTCTATCCACTTTAATTGTTATTACTTGTAGCTGCGTGGTACCTGGGGGATAATTATTCCCATATTGTATGTTCTGAAAGGGCAGAAGCCATTCAGGCTGCTGAATTGGTAAAATGAGAACTAGCGATCTGGATGGGGGAAGAGGTTGTCCACTCTTGGCCAGGTTCTTCTTGCTCGTTGAAAAGCCACCTGTGACTTGGATCACAGAATAATTCGAGTTGGAAGGGACTGCTGAGGTTCATCTACCCCAGCCTCTCCTGTCGTATGGGGTTAACCTATCCCAGATACTGGACTCAACTTTGGGATGTTTCTGCCAGGCCATTTCTCCGAGCTGTTAAAGTCCCTCTGAATAAGAGCTTTGCCCTCCAGCATATCAATCTCTCAGTCCGGCTTGTTGAGAAGGCACCCCATCCCCTTGTCGAGGTTGTTAATAAAGAGCTTGAACAATATTTTCCCCCGTAGCAATCCCTGAGGCGTGTCACTGGCAGCTGGCCACAGGTTGGACTTTGTACCACTGACCGCTACCCTATAAGTCTGGCAATCCAGCTAATTTTCCACACTCATCATAAAATGTTTATTCAGTTTATATCTTGGTAATTTGGCTACAAATATATTCTGGGAGACTGTGTCAAAATCTTTGCTCAAGTCAAGGTGTATAACACCCGCTGCTCTCCCCTTGCCCCCAAAGACACAATTCAAATCTCAAACACAAAATACCACATTAATTTTGTAGAGTGGGAAGTTGAAGCACAGATAATTGAATTTCCCACTGGTTTCTAGGGTCACAATGAAGGATATTAAGACGGTAGATAAAGTTTTCTCAAGGACTTTGAAGGGTCTGTGTCTTTTGCAGGGGTAAGGACTGCTTTCTGCATGTTGGTAAGAGTAGGTACAATGCAGCTGCTTGTATAAGAACGCTGGATCCCAACAGCGCACACCGATTTGTCTATGTGTGTGATGCACGATTTTAATTACCCTGGGTTTACTCTCTTTATGGGCATCCCTTCCATTATTCGAAATCAGGCTTCAATGAGCCTGCCTACCCCACCGGCAAGGGTCAAGAATCCCAACCGAAAACATTGCCCTGATTTAACTAAATCAGGGGCACACCATATTTTTCAGTTAAACAAAGGCAACTCAGCATTTAAATCATCTTTCTTCTCTCAGCTGCTGCCCCTTGCCTGGCGTGTAAATTAAGAGCTCTTGTGCTAACCATTGATTTTCCTCCCCAGTACTAGGATCCCAAGGGGACACATCCTGCTGGGTTTATTCTCGAGGAAGCCCATTCCCCTGCTGCACAAAGCTGGCATTGTCAGGAAGATTTAGCTCCCGATGATAAAACATCTTTCATTGTGAATTCTTCTCATCATAAGGAGCTTACAAACCTTAAATCACAGTGGGGCCACCCCTTCTTTTACTCTCAGTGCACCATCATAACCCTTCCACCTTAACTATCAGAGGAATGTTGCCTATGCCTCTTATCATGCCTGGGTCAAAGGTGAATATCTGAGCTTCTAGGTCACGGTGATACGAAGTGCTGTGAAATATGGTAATAACAATCTTTCGGGAATTTCTGAGGCCATTCTGTAAATGTACAAGTGGGCCTGTGTGACTCTGTTTTTTGTCTTCAGCTGCATATGTGATGCTACCTTGAAAGAAGAGGTTAAAAATCCTCCCGAAAGCAGCTTCTGTGTCTGGGGTGGTGAAGGGGAAAGGACTGGGTTTTAGCCATTGGTAGTACTGGGGAACAGCTGGGAGGGGAGTTTACATAGCTATCTTTGGTCGGCAGTTGAGCTCACGAGCCTTACAGGCTTGATGCAAGTCACTAGTGTAAATAGACACTGATTACTCTGGGAGTCATTCAGTAACCTTTCAGCGCTCCCTCTCCTTAAAAGAGAGTTCTTTGTTCATGGAAAGGAACAAAATAAAACAAGAGTCTCATCCATGAGCTAAAAGCTTCTTCTAATTATCAATTACCCTTCCCTGAGATAAGCTTTTTTTCCCCCTTCTTGCTGCCCTCTTGGTTTCCAGTCTTGGTTTCCCTACTATTTTTCTTTAAATAAGAAAAAGGGAAGGTGGGATACAAACGGCTTAACTAACCACCACTGGCCTCCAGAGAGAAAGGCGGCACAGGGGAGTTGCTTTCAGTCTTTCTGGAACCTGGACAAATCCGGGGTGTGGAGCATCGAGGTAAATGACAATAAGAAATCGAGGAGCTTCCCTGGGCTCGTGGCAGGCAGCAGGGGAAGGCTGGAGGAGCTGTCGAACAAAGTGCTCTTTATTCTGCAGAGCACAGGGAGCAGTGTGCGTGCCTGGTAATTAGAGGAGAAAGGCCAGCCGCTGCCGGTGTGTTCTGCACCCATAATAATCATAATCGAAATAAAAAACACCGCGAGATGGAGCATGATTTCCTATTGCCGGACGTGCAGAGAGAGCACGGAGGCTTGCTCGCCTCTTGCCGCAGAGACTAAGAGACACAAAGGAGGTTTTTCCTCTGTGCATTTGGGTAATGGGCAGAATCTAAATAGACCTTATTGCTGTAGACAGCCCCGCTGAAGCAGATGCGGGTCACTCCCTCAAAAACCTGTTGCATTTCCCTAACGCCCAAAGGAATTGAAATAAAGACGTGCTTCACGGTAGTGCAGCAAATGTGCTGTAATAATACTGGGACATTAAATTTAGCATTCACTCAGTAGCAGATATCAGTCCCGTCGTCACATTCTGCTCAAAGCCCTTTTGGTCTCTCCCCTGTTCTCCTTGCCCCTCGCACTCCCCTTCTCCCACCATATCTGACTCCTCCCCGGCATGCTTCATATCCAGAAACTTGCTCTCTAATTACTGTGGTTATGATTTGCAAACTGTCCAGTGGTGCCAGGAAGCGAAACGCAGCCTTTTCAAGTGTGGAGGAATCAATCTGGCTCCAGTCAAAACAGAGAGATGCGTTTCCAGCTAATTCGGAGGTTCAGTGACGACAAGCCCCATCGAGCGTAGATGGTTGAGAGTCAAGTGTGCAACAAAGTCAGGAACTCAACCCATGGGCAGGGAAAAGGGCTTTTTCTTTTTTACTTTTCTCTTTTGTAGTCAACTTATATGATCACACACACCAAGGAAAAAAAAAAAAGGGGGGGGGGGGGGTGTCCCTGGGCAATTTTAAAGCCTGTTTTCAATCAAACTGATTTTTTTTTTTTTTCCCCAAGGTCAGTGTTCCTCCTGCTCCCCTGGCCCTGCTTCTTCCTCCTCTTTTCTGAGCTGTAGTGTCAAGTTATTTTTTTAAGGGTTGTGACAAGAGACTTCACAGACTTCAGATTTTTGATGTCGTGAAGTGCAACTGGATATATCAAGAAATATGAGGCCTAGAGGAAAATAAAGGCCCTAGGCCTGGCTGTTTTTGTAGTATCTCTTGACTGAATTATAACTCTAGCAGTTGCAACATCTTTATTATTAAATAACATTGCAGTGGTAAAAACAATAATAGCCAAATGTAAGAGATTTAGTACAATATGTAGAAAAAAAAAATAGATTCTGCATTAATTAAATAGTCAAGAAAATGTAAGAATGAATCCAAATTTTCATTTACAGTCCTGACAGAACCAGAAAATAACAGATTTTAAGGCCAGAAACAGACCTTAAACTATCTGCTTTTTCAATGTCCCATGTAACAAAGCTTGAAAATTTCATCCAAATTTTTCAAAGGTTGAGAAATGTTGAGGTTTGTGTCCAAAGAAGGGCGATGAAGCTGGTGAAGGGTCTAGAGGACATTTCTTAGGAGGAGCGGCTGAGGGAACTGGGGTTGTTTAGCCTGGAGAAAAGGAGGCTGAGGGGAGACCTTATCGCTCTCTACAACTACCTGAAAGGAGGTTGGAGCGAGGGGGGATCGGTCTCTGCTCCCAAGTAACAAGGGATAGGACAAGAGGAGATGGCCTCAAGTTGCGCCAGGGGAGGTTTAGATTGGATATTAGGAAAAATTTGTTCACCAAAAGGGTTGTCAAGCGTTGGACCAGGCTGCCCAGGGAAGTGGTGGAGTCACCATCCCTGGAGGTATTTAAAAGATATGTAGATGTGGCACTTAGGGACGCGGTTTAGTGGTGGACTTGGCAGTGTTAGGTTAATGGTTGGATTTGAAGATCTTAAAGGTCTTTTCCAACCTAAATGATTCTATGATTCTATGAAATAGTAATTTGATTTCCCCTTTCTCCTTGTTACATTTTAAAAAATGGGGAAGGAAAGCAAAGGCATGAAAAAGTTGATGCAAATTTTCTCCAGTGTTGTAATTTACAGGTGCAAAACTTGGATTCTTTGAGTCACACTCATACATATCCAGCCACCAGGACTGGGGCAACAACCTGCTCCTTATCGTGCAGCCACAAAACGTTATAGCTGAGAAGATGTATTACATGCGATTGGCAGGAGGTCACTCCCAGACCCTTGTCCTAATACAAGCAAGCTGAGAGCTTGTGAAGGGGCTCCCGTTTGCTTCTGTATGTGACATCAAAGGAAAAACCTGAGTCCTACCTCTTGTTTGGATGTATTCACCAGTCTTGCAGAGAGGAGAAGTTGTGGATACATATTGCAAATACTGTGGATGGATGACCCCAAACCCACTTATGTAAAGAGCAAGTGAAATGATGTGTAGCTGGTAACTTGTGAGTCTCCCCCGTGTACTGTGTGTGTGTAACTATGAGATTTCTATATATGAAGATTGCTTTTTCCTTATGCTAATAATACTGAAAAAATTGTATGAGAGGGACAATGACATGTGCTCTTATACTAACCGTGATGCTGGTCCAGTTGGTATCACTGAAATCTTGGGGGATGTTCTGAACAAAACAGAAAGTTCCCGGGATATTGAAGGCGTTATTGCAAAGGCAGTGGATATTTTTCATGTTTAACTAGGCTGTTCAACTGGTCTAAGTAACTTACTGCTGCATCTTTTTTGCAATCATGTGTATGGGCAAAATTATCTTGAACTGAAAATGAGCAATCACAAAGTATTATTGCCCTATAAATTGCTGTATATAACATTTCAGATGTATAGACATATATTTAGTCACAGAGATGCAAATGGAAAGAAAGCAAACATCACTTTTCAACTTAAAGAGTAATAATTTGTGCTTTAGCAAGCTGTCTTTCATGCTCCAAAGGAGGAAAAAAGGGATATTTTTGAGCTCCTTAACCTAATTAATAAAGCCAATGAAAAATTATGTGTGATCAACCATAATCCTTTCTAGAAGATGTATTTTAGAAAAAGCAAAATTTTCAAGTGTACATAATCAACAATAGACTGTAATCACAGGATAATACAGTTTGGGAGGAACGTCTGGAAGTCAAATCTTCAGCTCAAAGGAAGATCTAATCAGATCAGGTAGCCCAAATCTCTGCTGAGGTAATGAAAAAATCAGTAGGACTTTGTCTCTTGAACTACCTTAATTTGCACGTCATTTCTGAATTTGAATCTAGCACCACTCGGTATTACTGATGTCTGTTGGGTGCCAATGCCGAGATTGCCTTAGCAAGGAGCAGGAGACCAGCACTGGCTCTGACAGGCAGCTCCATGTTCTCTTCAACGTGAGAAACTGCTGAGCTACCCTAGCACTGCTCCCTCAGGAAAGATGTTTCTTTCAGCTTTAGACAACGAAGTTGTAGTTGAACTAGTTTCTTCAAGCTCCTTTTCAGTCAGCCAAGAGAAAGAGGTCATTTGGAAGCCTGATCCATCTGATCTACTTTAAATGTCATCTTTAGGATTTGATGAACTGCATTTTAAAGCTCCTCTTTCTCTCCACTGGCTGTAGGGGTGATACCTGTAACGCAGCAGGGACATCCATCCGATTAAATGAGGGTCTCCACAAGGCAGGTGTCTTTATCACTTCACTAGCCAACCACCTTTAGCTCACTTTATAGTCAGCAGAACAGAGGGCATGATTCAACTCATCCTAAAGTAGACTTCTGCACAGGCAGATAACTGCCTAAACCTATAATAGTTAGATGTCCACCAACAAGAAAGTGAGACCGTGGTATATGTAGGTGCATGAAATTAAGTGGTTAATTCCATTTTCAGTGCCTAAATTTGATCAGATATATTCCAACCTATACATCTGGAACCTTGCTGAGGTCTGGGCAAGATTTACTTACAGGTTGACTCAAGAACTGACTGAGACAAATGTCTTCTAAATAGCCAAGTTTGAACTTTGCACCCAAGATAGACATCTTACTAAAAATGCTTGATAGCTCTAATTAGGAAAATGCTATTTGCGCTGTATATCTTGTTCAGGCATACTTTTTAATGTTTATGTTAAAGAAGCAAACCTGTTAGAGGTTGAACTAATTCCCAAGGAAATAAATAGGAAGTCCTTATAGAAAACCTAGAATGTGGCTGAGGTGGGAAACAGCCTAGTGTAACTCACAGTTGCCATTATTTTTTCGGTTTCCACTCCTAACACATTACAGTTGCTTCCACTGACTGAAATATTTAGATACAATTCAGTTAAATATAGAAAGAATTATATTCTTATTCGTGTTTTCAAGAAATATTAAGAGCTCTAAAGAACATAGTGATTGCTCCTCATGGGGTCTTGTCTTCAAGAGTGACCAAGGTGACATGTATTTCAGAGAAAGGGAGAAAATGATAACCTGCGTGCAGTAGTTCTGACAGCAGTAGCCCTGAGGAGTATTTCCTTCTCAACTCCAAATACTTAAAGGATTAGTTTAAGCCATGAAGCAGGAAGGATTGCTTTGGTATGGTAATAAGAAGAATTGCACAGGTTTCCCTTCTGAGCATGTTGGTTTTGAATGTGGAAAAAAACCAATTTCAGGTTAAAACAAAAGGAGATAAAGAAGCGCCTCAATAAAGCTGAAGCTGTGAGATTCTGGCGCTCAAACCTGCCCACAAATTGAACTTATTTTAAATCGAGCATCATAAGATGCTGCCAAATTTCACTTCCTGGTGAAAGAAAACTGAAGCCGAAGCTGAGACACCTCTCTAAAGCAAAAGTTTGGACTGTATTTTTATTCCATAAAAGCTAATTTGCTCAGCAGTTGCTTTCTCCTGAGCTCATTCAGCTTTATTTATGACTGCAGCATTACCGACGAAAAACAAAACCCAAAATGCACACCAGCACAAGGCTGCTGTTTAAGGGAAGGTGTTTAAGGTGTTTAGCTATTTCTTCAGAATCTGGGTGACTTTTGTATGAACAGGTAGGCATCTATTAGAATGGAACTTCACTGAGCAGCTTAATTAGCTCTTTATGCTATTTAATGTTATGATAAATGACTTACCAGAAGTTATTAATTAAAGTATTAAAGTCTCATTATTTGTTAGTAATGGGGCATATGGGAAGAAGGAAAGGAATAGGACTTTATTATTAACAAATTTCAGGGAACAGTGAGTAAATTGGATAAACAGAAGAAATATACATCTGGCTGCTTCCATTTGTTGTATAAATCATTTGATAGTTTATACTTGTTGCAGGAATTCTATAAATACCCATGTATGTCCAAATACTTTAAACTATTAGTACTGTTGGCTGGTGGTTAAAATAAACCTTTCCATAGCCAACTTTAGGAAATCAGGGCTTCCTCAAAGGGAGTTCTTGGCTCCTCAGTGTACATCTGTCTGTATTTAGCCACACATTAAACCCACTGTGTGAATAGTCATTTTACTTTGGCATATTTTTAATAGTGGAAATTGCAAGTGATTTGCTTGTTACTGGCCTGATTAAATGCTGTGTGTCATGGTGACAGGAGATGAACCTCAGTATCTTCTTTGCTCACCCTTTCCCATGTCACACCTTCAGGGAGGGAAGGCTTGAACTTTCCTCTCTTCCATCAAGGGTTGGTTTTCAAAATCGCATGTTTATCCAGGAGCTGAGACTGTGTTTGGAGACCAGGTTTGCAGTTTCTCTTACCTGCCTTGAGGTGTCTATGGTGCATGTGTGTCTGCCTGAGTTAGGTTTCTAGGTTCCCACTATCTGGGCACAATGTGAAATTGAGGGTGTAATTCATCTCATCAGAAATTATGCCTAAATGTTGTCAGAGGAATTTGCCCCTGAATGTTATTGATAATAGTGTTAAATTTCATTTACCTGTAGTGGGAACCCAGATAACTTATGCAGATAGATATTGATACCACAGATATCTGCAGTCACGAGGGAGGAATCTCACCATGGTTTTTAGTTGCCAGTGTTTTCCTGTGGTGTGTATAGTGATCAAACAGTTCTTTTGCAATGCAAATGTGGGTTCATTGAAAATGCGTGGGAATAACCCAATCTGACGGTGATGAAGGCTTGAATTACTCTGTCAAGTTCACCCTCTGAAAGGAAGAGTTGATGCAATGGAGGAAAATATCCGCGTTGGATAGCTCTGCAGCTTGTATGTTTAAGAAGTATCAGAGAAGCCAATCAGATCCCTTTTAACCTTCAGTCCATTTTCTTCAGATGACTTATGCATTGAGATCTTCTCATCTTTTATGAGTGGTTTCTCATTCAAAGCTCTGTCTAAGGGTGGTGCTCAGAAAGCATTACCTTATTGCTCTGATAAGGCAGAAGCAGTTCTGGTTACATACAGAAGCAGAGTGGTTTCGAACTTCCACCTGGGCTTAAGTCAGGCATGCAAAGGAGAGAGGTGGAGACAGATTCCCTCAAAAAGCTGATGCTACTCCTTGTTTTAATTAAATGAGTAGATCTTTAAGGGATTCCATAACTTATTTGCACTGCTAAGTGCAAATGAAGCCTCCTACAGAAAATCTGAGCGGATCTTCTCAGACTTCTGCCGAAGCTCACAGCAGGTCTCAAAGAGACCTTGAAAATTGTTCCTAATGAACGACAATCATAAAAACTTAATCAAAAGAATCAGCACAGATTTTGGTCTTTGTCCAAAGAGTGAGACAGACAGTTGTTTGGTGCCGTTTCAACAATGAGATGAAAAGGAGAATTCTGGGTCCTATTGGACATTTCCTCCTCACCACAACGTTATAACGACCTTGGGAAAAAAGCTAACAAGTTCAACAACAGCTTGAATGCATTGAAATTTGAAAAACTTCATAGGGTTTACATTTTGTCTAATTATGCAGCATGTCAGCTAGGACAAGGAGGAATGCTGTGCTCAGCTGGGGAAATATTTCTGGTCACTGAAAAGTATTTTGGCTAGGTTTCCTCCCCACAATCAGAAAGTGTTATGTGCCAAGCTGAACCACTCTATTTGTTGATAAATTCCAAGTATATGCATATGGAGGGAAAAAAGTGTGCACAGTGAAAGCACAAAGATGAATGACTACTCAGGAGAATGGTCTTGAAGTCAGTGTTGAACATCATTGACAATATCATCTTATGTTCAAAAGTGGTAAAAAAATGTGAATAAAATACTAGAAATTACTAGAAAAATAATGAAAAAATACTAGTTATAGTATAGGTTCATGGATTATCTATATTTGAAATTAGTCTCAGAAAGGGTATGGGAGAATAGTACAAAAGGTACAGCGGTGCAGGCTGTCTTCCATTTGAGGAGATGCTAGGCTGTGGTCTTAACAACTTCAAAATGAGACAACCAGAGTGGATGGTATGTTGTGACTAATGTCCATAAAATCATGAATGTTTTATGGGGAAAGTACATAGTAAATAATAATTAGTGTTTTCACAGTTAAAAAATAACTATCAGAGGGCACTGAATGAAATTGTCAGGCAGTAGGTTTAAAGCAAATCTGATGATGAATTACTTTGTAATAAAATGCATGGTTAAACTATTAACTCATTGCCAGAACATACTGTGGAGGTCAGATATTAATTATTAAATATAGTCGCTGCGACACAAGCTGCTGCTTGGAAAGTACATAAGATGGTGGAAAAGGGAAGCTATACCAAAAGGAGGTACTATTCTACTACCTCATTGCTCAGATATAAATTGTTTTCCTAAGCATCTGCTCTTAATGCTACTAGAGATAATATAACAGGCTAGATAAGCCTTTAGTTTGACCTCTTATTCTTAAATTTCATGTTGTATTCTTATGCCCTGACTGCCAGATCTAGCCCTACAGCCTGGATCACGAGAGGAAAGAGTGTGGATATCCCAGATCCGACTGTGTGTACCTACGAAGCCATAAGAACCTGTGTTATGTAGCAGGGTGGATGTGGTAGGATTTAGTTGTTAGATGGTTGCAAAGGAATGAATGCAATACAGGGGTAAAAGTGACTAAAATGTATTTGACTGAGGAAGAGGGTCAGTAGGAACACCTTAAGCAAATAAAACGGAAAATAATGTTTCTCCCAGAAGTTATTTTCATTACTTCTATGTGTTTTAATGTCCTCAAAGACGACACCCCACCAATGTTTTGTCCAATCTAAAGTGAACCCTTAAATAATTAATCTGATTTCGAAGGTACACCACTTCTCTGGAGATGTTTTGAAGAAATGTGTCCACTCTCTTTCAGCGGAACTCAATCCCAAAGCATTTTGTTGGTAATATTTTTGAGTACCCAAAGGTGCTAACCATGGATTTTAGGGAGCCTGACCTTCCCCGACAAGTCAAGACTTAATGAGAATAGTTGAACAATTATACATCTGGTCTACTCTGATTAGGTTATGCCATACTCTTTATGCAGCAGTAAAAAATATTTGATCCTCTGTATCTTTTGATTGTGTTTACTAATTTAGTTGCTTTTCATCTTTCTGTCATTCAAGTACAGACAAGAACAGCCATGCAAAACAGCATTTCAGTGCAAGCAGAGCAGAAGAGCACAAAAATTTTGTTGTTGGAATGCCAGAAAGCTTTGGGTAGATGTGAACTGTATCAAAGTGAGGGGTTTAGTGACAAAATGCACCTTTGGCTCAGGAAATGGTGAATCCTAAGATTATATTAAGCCTAAGGGAATGCATAATAATAAAAAGAAGTGGTATTGAAGAATATTTGGCAGGGTGTTTGAGGAAATATCTTGCTGGGGATATTTATTTCTGGTATATCTGGGAGGAAAAAAATGGGACTGAGAGAAGCCAGCTATGAAAAGGAAAGAACTATGAACTTAAAAAAATCATCAGGATGGATGACACCAGGAATGTAAAGTTTCAGAAACAGATTTTTTATTATCTTACAGCTTCTGCAAAGATCTATAAACAAAGAACTTTTTTCTTTTTAAATGTGTACCTAGGTAAACACTGTATTAAAGATGTCAGCACTAAGGTATTGCTGATCTTTGTGCAGGATGGGAAGACATGAAAGGAATTAAATTTTGCACCTGTGCACATTCTGCACATTAGATGAGTAATAATATTTTACAACAAATCAATACTTTTCATCCTCCAGTTTCTCAAAGAACTTCACACAGTAACTGTGTGTGTGTTTGGAAATCCTGCCACATGCATCCATATATGTCCCTGTATACTGTTAAGGTGGCAGGAAAATGGCCCATATTGCACAAACCCTGAGCAAACACTATGCTTATGTAAAGGGTCTGACTGACTGACACATGGAGCCCTTACCTGAAAAATATTTAAGCTGTTACTGTCGGTGACTTTTGAAACCACTGGGTGCCAAGATTACCGTCCCCTGAGCATAAATGGCAGAACGGTGGGTATCCCCACAGCTCAGCAAACCCCCAAAAATGACAAAACAAAGATGTTTTGTCAATGCCTCCAATAAGAGATCCTTGAGACATATGTGCACGCACACACGTTCACGCATACAAAGAAGGAAGAAACACTGAATCCTTTCCTCTTTCAGTATGACGATGCCCAAGTACATCACTCATCTGGCTGCCAAGCAGAGTCTTTGCTTCTTGCCTCTTCAGTTCCTTTCTGGGTTTCACTAATAATGCGTCATTATCTGTAATGATTATAAAAAGTGGAACTACTTTTGACATCCCTTTAGCCTATATTCCAATACAAACTCCTTCATTTTCTTCTTGCCTCCTAGTGTATGGAACACATGCTATAGGTAGATGATGCTGGAGACTGTTTTCCTAAAAGCTGAATGAATCCTGGAAAAGCTACGGATTACAGTAAATTGAAGATGTCAGCATAGCCTGCACTGGAGTGGTGCATAATTCTGGTTATCTGCCACCAAAGGAGGTGATTCAGATCCAAAAGTGAGGCAGAGTAGGGCTTCAGGGCTAGCAAAGGGACCGGAGGAGCTCTCAGAAAGAGGAACTACTGAAGGAGCAGAGATGAAATCTCATGGGATTGCTCAGCTCACTGAAGACATAAGTGGCAGGGAAATGACTACAGTCTCTAAGGAGCAAAGAAAGAGAACTGAAAGGACAACAGTTACACAGGAAATGTGTATGAGCTGACCACATCTAAATTTTGGCTGGAAAAAACCAGGAACTCCAGATAAGAAAAGGAGTTCAGGAGTACCCTCTAACAGGAGAAGGATGGGACCCTCACACGCTTAGAAAGCACTTGCTGAGGTGATTGCTGGCAATATGAGAAACATGGCCTTCGTGACCAAGAATGTCTGATCTGGTCTTCTGATCCACAGTGGATGTCTTCTAGCACTTCAGCAATGTGGGCACTGCGCATCTACTTAAACCAGTTTTGCTGCTGGCATCTCTCTTCCTCTTCAGTCCCTCTGACTCTCTGTCCCACCTTGTAAAGGTCTTAGAATTGAGACTGTCCCCTTAGATGCTTAGCCAGCACCTAGTCTGTTAGTTACTCTTGCTTTAAGTACGACATTAAAAGACTGCTGTTAATACTGTAATGATCATTATGCTGAACTTAGCAGAGAACCAGAGCTTAAGTTTTCCATGTGGCCCTAATTCTGACCTCCTGTGCAAATGACTTGTAAGTTTTAAATTATAAGTCCTCATGCTCTTTCTTTTTATAAATTCAGTTGACTAAAACAGCGAGTTGCTCCATTTTATGCCTGGATTTGGCAGATGCCAATAATCATGTTTCCTTTCTGAACTTGGGAGAAGAGTTTTCTGCACTGAACTGTAGTTTGTATCTCCTTTGCTCTGTGTACACATGTTTGTGTTCGGTTAGAGAATATGAACAGCCCACAAGACCAGCCCTCCGCTCATTTTCAAGGAGCCTTATGACCTTCTTGCTGCAGGTTCTTCTTTCTGGTTTAGGTGACAGCAGGACAGGGAGCACCACAAGGCAGCCTCACTGGACAAATATTCAGTCCTCGTGTGCCTGCAGTAAGAGAGACAACTTCATTGACCATACATAATAAGCATTCTAGCTTATTACAGCCAGGAGGTTCCCAGGGGAATACACCTCTGCCCCTGGAGGAACTCCTCCACCCTCTCTTCATTCACAGGTAGCTGTTCTCATGCTGAGCTGCTGCTGCTGAGCCTGTACTGGAATGAGAGCACAAAAGTTATTTAGTTCCCCTCAAAACTGGATCATATGACAAAACCTGTGAGGGAATAGGTCTATAAACAATGTGCAATTCTAAGCAGCCAGCCGTAAAAAGTAATTAAAGAGGTAGTCTAAATCACAACAAAGTGCACAGAATTTTAAATAGCCTGTCTGTGTATTCCTCTCCTTTAGCTAAGTCATTCACAATCACTTGTTGGTTCTTTTAACTACATATTAAAACTTGCCTCTTCTACAGAGTAAGCATTCATATAAACAGAGATCAAATCCATTCTCCTAAAACTCTTCACTTTAATCTTTCTGAGAGTATGGGAGGAGATTGCAAGTAACTGAGCTGCAACTTGACTTTCCACCCCAGCAAACCTATTGCCAGGCACTGGGTCTTCAGGATCCGCAGGGATGAAAGATAATAATCTGCTGCTCTGAAAGAGCAGCCTCTGAAATGGTCTCTAAGTACTCCAGGCTCTGCCTCTTATCCATCCCCTAGCCATACAGATGCCATGAAAATAACCTGCGGACTTAGTAAGGAAGGCAGCCGGTGGTGTATTGAACTTTTCGGTGTGCGTGGGTGCTGCTGGCTGGGGCTCTTCGGTTAGCAACAGAGGTGAGTCTTACCTTGAGCATTGCCACAGTGCAATGCACAGATGGTAGCTGGACTATCAGCAGGGGTGGGTTCAAACAATAAATTTTCCTTTCATTTAGCAATGCCACACTGTCCCACACCCTCACAAGTAGTTAACGCATGGGTTGGATTCAGCTACTGTGATTAAGAAAGCAGTAAGTCAGTGAACCTCCATGAGCATCCACAGCTCCTAAAGGGTCCAAGAAGACGAGGTACTGTCAGTTCACCTCCTTCGTGCGTTTGTCCTTGCTTCGCTTTTGTCTGCATTTTTGGTTAAGCTGTTCTCCTGGCATCAGTTTCACACCATTTTGTTTTAACTCACTACATGCCTCCTATTCACACATAGACACCCTTTTAACCTAGCGATGTACTCTCTGCTCTGGCCACTTTGGGGTTAACCTGGGATGTTTTGGTCAGACAGCAATTGCCACAAAACCTTCCCCAAACTTTGCAGACATGGAACTGATATTTTTACAGTCAGTGCCAAGTCGCTGCTGGTTGTAATCCACAGCAATGCACCTGGATGCAATTGTGCTTGGATAACTAAACCTGACTGATGTGTTTCACTTAGTGGGGACTCCACTTGTTTCATTGTAAAGATTAGAGAGTGATTCAGCATTCATGAGAAAATGTGGCAACAAAAGGTTAGCTGAACAGTGCTAGGAGTGGAGCCATATTGGGAGCAATTGAAGGAGGAAATGGTCTGGATTTATTGTCTGCATTAAAGATATTGTGGGTCCCATGGATACCAGGAGTGTCATGGAGACACAGCTAATAGGATTTTTATTGGATTATTGTCGGGCTGTTGCACCTGCTTCTGAAGGGGACGGTGCAGTTGGTTTTCTGGCACAATCCTTGAACAAGGAAGCAGAAAGGAGCTGCGGGAGCTGGAAGCTCCAATATTAATTTTTAAGGCAACTTTTACAATTGCCTCAAAGCCATTTCAAGCAAGCCACCAGCCAGTGAGTACCCCTTCTGTCCCTTTACAAAATGCTCATGCATAGAAAATCTATTGCTGAAATGAATCTAGACACCGAGGACCTAGCTGACAAGTCTCTACTCTCCACAGTCCAGATCTAGGCTAGATTTTATTCCATTTAACTTGAAGGAAGGTTGTTGGTTTTGTTTTTTTGGTTTTGGTTTTTGTTTTTTTTTTTTTAATTGCAATTTTGATTACCGCCGTATTTCTGTTTCTTCACGGTAACATTTAGCAATCCATTTGGTCTCTCCTTTCCCCTGTCCCCAGTGAGTTAGCTAACAATACTTTCCTCCTCTGCATCTGTAAGTATTACAAGATTTTGATAAAGGTTCAAGGCGAGTGCCCTTTGTGGTCATTTCAATCCCTGCAGATCTCACACACAGTTTGCTTCTACGCTTCACATTCAGCAAACAATTTCCCAGCTCCCTGTTTTTCTTTTTATTTATTCAAAGCAATCAAAGCACATTTTATCCAACAGAGAACTGAGCTGATAGGAAAAAAAAGGAAGTTTCCATCACCAGTTCATTTTCATTTTCACCCCTGGTTTCTAATGAAAGTGAACATTAGAGAAACTTGAAAGCCATCTAAATTCAGGTCTCAAGCTAAACACATCTAGTGTTGATTTAAGAGTGTTTTATTAGATTTTAAGTAGGTTTGGATGAATAATTTGTAACAAGTGATCTCATGAATTGTATCTCATTTCTTTGTTCAAGAGTTACTTGCAAAGGGAGTCAAATTATTCCATCCAGGAGCTAATTCAAAGCTCTCTGTAGTTAATGGAAGGAAATCAATACATTCTGGATTAAGACACAAAATATATTTTATTGAATAATGTTGGTCTTGTAATTTATTCACAAGAACCCACTCCTAAGATCCTCCAGTCTCAGAGAAGTTGTGCTTTAATATGTAGCTGTAATACATGTAGTTCTGTCCCCACATATCAGCATCCTGTGACATTTTTGTCTACATTTCCTTTACAAAGACAGCACCTCCTGGAATTTTCTACTAGTCCCTTGTGAATATTTTGCATCTTTTACTTTAAAGGTATTGTTTGAGAAAGTATATTTGCCAGTTAGCAATTGTAGGTAGAAAACCAAGATTGTGGATCTCTGAAGTCAGATACTTTAATGGCCAAATGAATAATGACCTCTCATTTTCAGTTAATATTATCATCAAGGGTTACAGTCAGTGGCTTCTCCACATCTTTTTTTTCTCCCTCCTTCTTTTTACTCTTTTCCCTCAGTGTTGTTGTTTACTTGCCTGTATACTAGTCTCTTCTTCCAACAACTCGGCCAGCCCTAAGGATGTTTGTAGCTACTTCTAGTACTATTTTATCATTTAGTTCTTCACCTGAACTGCCTAATCTTTTCTTTCTCATTGAATCAGTTATTTTCTCAGCTTTCTGATTTTTTATTTTATTTTATTTTTTTAACCTTTTGGTCCATCACACTCTACCCACTTTCTAGTAACCAGTTCTCCAGTTCTCATATTTTTGTTCCCTTATTTCCTTTTGTTTCATGCATTATTAGAACAGCAGTCAACATAGCACACTATGCTGTGCCTCAAGAGTGACTAATTTCTGATTCTGATAATGAATTTAAAGAAAGCCTACAGATGAAAGAGAAGTCATGTAGTTTAAAATACGTTTTGTATTGAAAGAGATAACATTTCAATTCCAGACTTAATTTTGAGGTTGCATCATGTCTTTGTGATCAGTTCCTCATCTCCAAGAAGTATAGTACTAACAATAATACTATGCTGGAGACATAATATAAGAATTCAAATTGATAGTGAAAAGAGATAAGAAAAAATTGCTTAGATAAGGCAAATCCTTCCAAAATCATGCTTGCATTTTAACTTTGCTTTTTCATTAATATGTTACTACTAATTCAGGATCAATCAAGTGACATCTATACTGGCACACTGCTAGAACTTTCCCTGATGTGTTATTGGCCATTGGCAAATAACTGTCCCAAGCACTTCCTCTGAAGAATTTGGGAATTTAAGTATGATGGAGTAATTCTTAAAAGAGAGATGATGGTCTCCCTATTTGGAGGGTAAAAGACCTTAACAATAAGTATGTAGGCTCTTCATGACATCCTCCGTCCTTGCCAGAGTGTGGTCCTGAGTGTGCTCAATTTTCTAGTACAGGTGAATCCCACAGTACTTATTGCATTATCATCATTTATAGTGCAGGTGCCTTCATGCAAGCACTTGGCTTTCTCCACATCTTCTGTGAGGCACCTACCAGCATTTCTGTTCCTTTGTAATGGCTAATAATAATAATAATAACATCTAAAATTATCCCACCTACTTTATAACTTGACTTGTCTTAATCCTAGTGGATTAAGCTACACCCACTTTAAGGTGTATTTCAGGAGTATACTTCTGCACCCAAAGAATGGTGATGGGTAAAATTTAACAGAAAGACTTTAGGTAAGGAAGTGCCTACTCTGAAATACTGTCAAGGAATATAAACTACCATTTCAGTTACACACTTGCTTTGATGACATTTTTATCTACACACAGTATAGGTGTGTATTTACACTTTGACAATAATAGATTTTTATAATTAATAAAAGTGAGGGAAGACAATT
The DNA here is from genome assembly GCF_900496995.4 of Aquila chrysaetos chrysaetos. Taxonomy (NCBI): domain Eukaryota; kingdom Metazoa; phylum Chordata; class Aves; order Accipitriformes; family Accipitridae; genus Aquila; species Aquila chrysaetos. The sequence goes on along the minus strand of NC_044030.1, from coordinate 82,609,828 downwards.
CATCTCAGCATAAGGTAGGTCGAATAATTGCCTTCTGCAGCTGCTTTATGAACATAAAGGTGGCCTGAAATTACTAGCTCAGGGATCTAACTCTGAGACTTTTAAAGCTAGGCAAGGCAAATTCTAACCTTAACATTTCTCTGTCTCAGTTCTTCCACCTGGAAAATGAAGAGAATCTGAAATCCGTACTCATTATCTCACTAACATGCACATAATATTTAAGGTGCAAGCTTGAAGATGTGACAGTAGAAGACAGTTTAGAACTAATTAGCCAGGCAAGAATTCTATTCCCAGTTTACTAGAGGAAAAGAGGTTGACCAGATAAAGGGAAGAGGGCAAAGTACTGAATTATCTTGCAAGTGACCTATCTGTTTGGGCTATGAGATGATTAGGATATGGATTGTATCTTTTAACGTGCCATCTAACTCATGCAAGGCAGAACAAACACAGAAGTTGGCTGCATTTAAATTGGAAATGTTAAAATATATCTGTAATCACTCAATTAGACAGTTCTGGGACAAGCTCATGGAGTTCCTTCACCCCCAAGGATGTGTTTGCTAGGGTTGGCACTGGTGTGGATATATCTGTATTTCATTCCATCACTTAGTTTGCATATACCCTCTGTGCCTCCAGGCACTCTTTCAAGGTAGGTAGTACTAGAAAAAGCTGAAAAAAGGAGATGAATGTGTACCACAATAATGGAAACTTGGCTCAAAAGATTTGAAGAGAAAAGAGGGATTGCTGGTATTCCATGCAGTGACCTAGCTCTGATTGTGTGTGAAGTTACTGCCTGTAAAATCTGCCAGTTTAATATATCTAGAGAATAGTTAGTTTTATTTATTGGCCATTCTGGAACCTCCTACAAAAAGAGCTGGAGAATCTTGCCAAAGTGTCAGCTCTGGTCAGGGACACAATATCATAAACAGAAAATGCAATATTAGAGAAACATTCATTGTGAACAACATACCACCTTGTATTGATATAAATGAGATTAAAAAGAAAAGTTTGTTTTGGGTTAAAACTCCCCCCACACCACTCCCGCTTTCTATTTTCTTAGCTGAAGTTTAAAGTTTTGACCATTTCATTCTTGTAATTCCAAATATAAGTAATAGGGCTACTACTAGAAAGCATTGACTCATAATTTTCACTAATATTGCTCCTGAGAGAATAGTAGGGTCATTAACAAAACACAGTCATCACGTCTATGGTCCTCTATGGCATCAGCCCAAGCTTTGTAAAAGAGTGTTCCTCCCACAGGGATTGTGAGCTAATTCAGATTTCTGCCAGTTTCCAGGATCAAACCCATGAGTTCAAAGGATTTGTCTTGACAATTGGCTGCCGATTCCAGTGCTCCTGTTCCTAGGTAAGAACGGCCAAATGTCTCACTGCTCTCAGACATGATGCAGGATATGCTTCCAGAGTCAAGAGTAATAATGACCCATAAGAGACAGAAATGCAGGAAAAAAAATCCCTATACATACATGACATTGATTCATCTCACCCAGTCTTTTGACATCTAAAAGAGACACATTTATAGAGCAGTTGATTCCATCCCAGCGAGATGCCTGTAAGACTTCAGGTGTACTTTCCTCCATGATGACAGAGGGAGCCTAGATGTCAAACTCTGAATTATACAACTAGATAATGAATCCAAAATTAGGTGAGATGAGTCCCAGCCTAGAAGCAATACTTCATATAGCTGCTGGGCTGAAGGGAGAACTTTGTCCCACACATGCCCTCATCTTATTTATTTGTTTTGCAAAGCACTGGGTTTAGGTGTTTAATTGCTATACAAAGAAAAAGGTTCTTGATGATCAGCATAAATGATACGTATATCATATCATTGATCCAGAAGTCTCTCTAAATTTGCAAAAATGGCAAACAGTGTGGTCTGTGCAATCACTCACTCTCCCAAGCATGAGTCTTGTCTTACTTTTGGTTTTGATTCTCCTCCCCATTCCACCGGGAGTGGGGGGAGTGAGCTAGCAGCTACGTGGTGCCTAGTTGCCGGCTGGGGTTAAACCACGATAGCCTGTATCATGCTTTTAAATCAGCCAGTAAACCAGCTGACCAGTGGTGACTGCGGTGGCATTTTCTCATCTTAAGGCCAGGCCACAAAACAATGAACAAGTAACAACCACCTCAGTTTCATCCGGGCTGATGAAATAAACAGAGTTCAGATATGAGATGGATTTGAATTGGTAGTTTAAAAAAAGAAAATTCCTCCTTATCTTTACCATTATCAGACGTGAAGATTCAGTTGACAGCATAAGACATTTCTTAGAAAATAAAATTGTGTTAAGAAATCTCGTGCTGAGGTTAAATTTGCTGAAAGATTAAAAAAAGGTTCGTGACCACTTCAACAAATATAGGCAAAGTACTTACAGAGCTTGGCCCAAATTTTAAGGTAGAATGTGCCACATCTTTTGAGAGCAAAGGTCATGGATAAAGTTAATGTGCGCTGACATATAGATATACTTTTTAAAACATTCATATTTCCTCATCATTTTTTAATTTAAGAAACTCACAACTATTCCTTTAGTTGTTTTAATTTTAGTATCATTAGAGTGGTTCACACCTGAATTTTAGATGACATGCCTGACTCACAGACAGTATGAAAGAGACTCTATTTAAAAAATATAAAAAGAGGCATATGGAGATGACATTATAAGGATCAAAACACAAACTGTCTTATATATTAGATTTGAGTAAACCTCTGAACTTTCAATTGTTAACTTTAAACTGTTTAGCAGTTTCTCTGAGATTTATTTATTTATTCTTTGCACATGATTAAAAAAAAGCCCATGTAACTATGCATGTTATTAAAATGTCATGGATCCAATGTGCAGTCTTAAATATCAGAGTCAGTACACCCAGTGACAGTCTATTCAATTACTATTAAAAAGTCAAATAGAATATTTTTCAACCATCTCATTTTGGTCTTAAGGGCAAGAAAAGCACTGTTTCACATGACGTAGGAGGAAAAAAGAATTGCCTGATTCAAGGAAATAAGTCTGATGATGAAATTTTTGCTTTTGTGAAATCAACCCTCAAATTCTCGGAGTTCACAAAAGGTCAGTTGTATATTTTTCTCCAGTGATCACATAAAATCTTGGCCTTCAAAATAAGAACAGTCCTGTTAAAAAGTTTTGCTTAAACTGCAGAGCAATATCTGTCATATATGTTATTTTATTGGAGATGTCACTATTGCTCATTGAGCAACAACTTTTTTGATAGATAGTACTAAAACTATGTAACTGGCTGAATACTTCATGAGATCATTTGTTGAGCAAATCCCTTGAATTTTGTCAATGGGTATATTCATGGAATAGTGTAAAAGAGAAGCTCTACGATGAAGTCTTATGGTTGAGCAATACATGAAATGGCTCAAATGAACAAAGAAGTTGTTTGCATTTTTTGCTTCAAGTCAGTGCAAAAGTGAACCGAATTTCAAGTTTTGAAAGGTTTGGTTGACTCATCCTTCCTCCTCACCTCACCGTTATTCTTCACTTCACTCTGCTTCTTGGTTTTGGTAAAGACTAAAAACACATGCACAGCTAAACTCTGTAAAAGCCTTTCAGACTGCGTATTCTCTTAGAAAACATAGGACTTTCAGCCCTATTTTGCAAAATCAAAAAGCTCAGCTAGGTGAGGGTTTTCCTCCATATCAGCCTTTTGCCAGACATATTAATTTATTCTCCTACCTCCTGCTTGCATGTTCAAGGAACTATCCACAGGGTTATTTTCTCTCCCCAAATACTGATTTCTGCTGAGATGATCTCCTTTCTTTCCACCTTCAATTAGAAACAGTGGAGATAGGCTTAGCTCTGCAGCCATGTGTTTATAAGCGCATGTGCGTTTACATGCACTCATTGCAAAATGTGCTTTGACAGCCCCCTGCTAAGGCTTTTCCCAGATTAAGGAATCGTAAGCAGCTTTGGACTGCTTGACCCTGCTGGTTCATCATTTATGATGTTCAAAACACGTACATGGCCAATTTGAGTTTATCTAAACACTTAAGAAGAAACTCTTCAATTAAAGATCATACTAAGTGACACTGACAGTAACTCTCTTACCAATATGGTGCAGCTAAATCACCATCAGATGCTGGGAAGAGTGCTCTTCCCTTCATAAAACAAATCAGAGAGCATCGTATTTGGAGCAGTTCTTTCTTAGAACTCATTTTTCATAACCCTGAAATGAAAAAGTGGTTTACCATCAAATGTTCCAGCAAGATTTCACTGCAGAGTTTTGCTTGGGATATAATTTCTGAATGCCTCCGTTTCAATGGAAAGAAAAATATATTTATATATAAAAAGGAATGATACCATGTTTTTTTCAGTATCAATCACACAGATCGCTTTATCATTTTAGTAAATGATGCCATATAATCTTTGTGTCACATCAAACACCAAAGCAATAAATTCACTGGGGGATATTTACAAGGGTATCCAGGCTGAATTGAGATGTCTTCTAGTCCTTTTTCTAAATTGTCACATTTACTGCCTGCTGTAGAAAGGGGAAGCCACCAATTGATTTCTAATTCTGCAAACCCCAGGGTGTAAATGTGATTAGCGGTAATTGGAGAAGTTCAGCAACTGTTAATTTCTCCTCTCTTTGTTGTTTTTCCTATTTAAAATATTAACGAAATGCGTATGTAGGCCAAAACTGACTCCGATGCAGCTGAACAAAGGATACATATTTAATCAGAGCTGTGGGACCCCGATGCGGTTGTCTGAAACAAATGTGACATGTGCTTCCTCTCAAAAAAAGTCAGGCAGCTAATAAACAGCATCAGTATTTTGTTGTAATGTTCATTGTCTACATGATGTCGAGTTTAATGGCATTACACTATGTAAAAAAGCCAGAAGTACACTGCTAAATTTGTCTTTCCCAGTTGGCTGTCCCTGAGGAGATTATAATGCAAGCAGTGGCTTTGTTTGTTGCATGCATAAGTGTGCACATGTTCCTAAGTTTTCAGTTGTAAAGGAAGGTGGCGAGAATAGACATTAACCCCTGCACGGCTGAGCGTCTCCTTAAAAAGAAGCGGTTTTACTGGAGCATCAAGTAAGTTGGAAAAAACAGGGTTTGTTCTCTAACTGCGTAATATCTCACTTGCTTTTTTCTAGATAAGATTCTCCTCCATCCATTGGTACAAAGGTTTGCTAATACTTTTTAGCAAGGAAATGGCTCTTATTTTTCAGCCCTAGAAAGGAACCTGTGTTTACCTTTAGTTCCTAGCATTAAATATTTTTCTTTACTAACCTAGAACCAGGAAGGTCATGTGCACAACAGTGTGTAGTCCTGCTCAAAATGGTTTGAATACCTCAGGAAGCCAGCTGGAAGCCTTGGTTAACTTGGCGTGGATAGCTTACTCTTAGATGGCTAACACTAAGTTAGATGGATCTCATCTCTAACTCTTTTGAAGCAAGAATCTTATCTGGGAATGCCTGAAAAAGAGTTCAGAGAGTTAATAGAGATGTTGTTGACAAAGGCAAAAAGGTGCTCTGTGGAAACAGGTCTTCATAGAAATGCCCTGAGGACATCTTCCCCTTGCGTAGTGGTGTGGCCAGATGGGGCTTAATGTTTGGAAAGCTAAGGACCGGTAGTGGCAGGTGCCAAATTCCATTTCTGAAAGGCTGGAAGATTGCCCCAGGTAGGCATATTCATGGCTGGAGTTTGTACATTTCTAACTACCGTCCTGAAAGATCGCAGGTATTACAGAGATACACCCCAAACCAGATTGCTTGGAAAGGCATGAATGTGTTGGGACCAGGAGCCTCACCAGAGTCATCCGGCCCTAAGCTACAGGGCTCACGCCGGAAAGTTACCACGACCTCACCACGCTGTTTACCACACAGGGAGCCCCAAAACTTCAATTTGCCTGGCTCGCAGGAGATCAGTAGTAAACTAAACCCCTTTGTAATAGTCCCAAAGATTATTCCTTAGCAGGTTTTACTTCTATACGAAGAGAAGGAAACCAAAAGGCTTTGTATAACTCATCACTCGCATTATCTGACGCTTAAGAGATTCGGGAAACAAGAGTTTCTGGTGTTCAAATGCAGAAGTATTGATCTCACAGAGAAACTTCCAGTTTGGGAATATCTTTCCCTCTTGGATTGACCCAGTAATTAACACCTTATAAATATAACTTTTATGTCTGCCTGATGCTTGTTGTCTGCTCTGCTCTGTTGCGAGCTAAGGAAGTTTACGAGACGGAGCAGAAGTGCCACCCTGAGCTCAGACAGGGTGACCATAGCGATGTGAAGATTCGGCTGACACAGGGAGGGGCACGGAAAATAGATCCACATCACATTGTGAGGTGGAATAGATATCTCCAGACTCCAGTTCTGCCACCTCTTGATAATTTATAAATTTAATTTGTCATTTATTCTATATTTCTTTCACTGGAAACACAACTTTGACTTCTTTTGCAAAGATATGTCAAGAGACTCATTGTCTTTTTGCTCACTTGACCGTAACCAAGGTCATAAGGATCCTAAGTATCATGAGCTGAATGAATCTTCTGTTTTTCTGTATTTTGAATTATGTTTGGCATAGCTGGTCTATTTTCTTTTGGCAATCCAACCTTGACTTTAAAATCAGTATCTATTGCTAAAACATTTTTAATATATTATGAGATATATTAACACAGAATTAATATTATATAATAATATCATATAATAATTGCACAATAATATACTATATATTATATAGTATCTTATGCGTGCAGTACACATTTATATAGGTTATTTTATTCATTTAAAAAAATACATTCTTTATACACGCACACACATATATAAACACAAATGCACACATACACATTTGCAACATTTTCCATAGAACAAAAACTGAGCTTGGTAACTAAATAGCTACAGGTGGGACTGCTTTCCCTTCTCTAGTAAATTCCAATGCTTGCTGCTATTTATTTAATGATTAATATTTCTAAGACACCTTTTTAAGTGTAATAGAGCAACTTTTTCCTTCTGTTTTCTCTGGATTACATCCCAGATACAGAGAGGCACCATCATACTGAAAGTCAGAAACTGGAAACATGCCCCCTTACTGTTTTGTTATCTGATATGAAGTAAGATGGAGTTGTCTGAGCGTTTTGTTTCCTCTTCTGGCTGCTGTTAAAAACAATTTTGGATGGGGTGTTTTGTTCCAATGACACACTACACAGCCCTATTCTGTACATGGCACACCTGAACTTGGGCTGCGGGGGAACACTTCGGACACTGCTGGGCACTTCTTTCCCTGGTGTGCACCCCAAAAACTTACATCATGCACAAACCCCCCTGTGACCTGAGCTACCTTTCAGAAATATGTGTTTCTCTTTGCTGAAAACTAGAATGACTATGCCTAATACATTTAAACGAAGCGAATCAAGGCCCTTGCTCTGCCGTTGTCAGAGAAATAAATATCCTGTTATAAATATGCTATATATAAATATGCCCCTTCTGAACAAACCTACTGCAGATTTCCTCCAAGAAGTACCTTCTGGAAGAAGTGGTACCATTCACCTCACTAAAGGATAGCTCCAAAGGCTGGAGAATAGTCACGGCAGTACCTCCATAAATGCAATAAAAAGACATAAGAGTCTTCAGAGTATGAGTCAACTTATAGGACTCCAAATATCTTTCTCATCCCTCCTCGATTCATGAGGGAAGCCTAAGAAAAGGAGGGGTGGGACTCAGCTGGCTTAGCTTCAAATACCTAAGTCGCCTGTAGGTATTTACATCTGGGCTTATCCCTCTTAGGTTGCACCGATATTTGGAAGAAGGCTTGTCTGTATAGTCAATGGAGTCATTATTCATCTCATGAAATAAATACATACAAAACTTCAGTCACGTGAAAGACACTGCAAGCTCCATCGACTGCATGGACTACATCTCTAGGGCAACCGACTTGGATGCGAACACCTACGCTGTAGACACCTGAGGTGGGAGAGAGGAATCTGACAAAAAGCTCCCCACTCCCGAATGTAATTTTTTGCGGAGTAGAACTCATTGTCATGAATTTTGTTTAAACTCCACTTCTTTAAATGAAATTAAAAATAATTAAAAAAAGGAAAACAAACCCCTTCAGTTTTCAAACTTATCCTTTTTTCTGGTTTTAGTAGAAGGAAAAAAAAGGGAAAGCAGAGTAAAAAGGAAGCATTTTTCACAGAAGAACTTGAAAGAAACAACAGTTAAGCCTCTTCTTTGATCAGGAGAAAAGTATAGTTCTTCACTGGATACTGTAGTAATGAAGTAAATGAAGTTTAATGAAGTGAAATTATAATAAATCCCACTCCTTGTAGAACAGTACCCAGATGGAAAACAGACAGACATGCCGCATGAAATGCTGTCCTTGTTACATTCCCAAGGAAAACCCATTACTAAATAGTTTCTGGAGTCAGAGGTTTGAATTTTTCTGCTGTCTCCTTTTATGTATCCCTCTCTCCTCATTTCCATCTCTGCCATTAGCCATTATACCCCTCCACTCAGTTCTTTGCCTCCTTCTATTGTGTCTCCTTTCAGGGAGTGCTCTTACTAAGTCTTTTTATCATGCTAACCTTCAGCTTGTTTGGAGATCTCTCATAGGAACTCATTTTTCTTCTCGGTAATGAAAAGGCAGCTCTAAACAAAAAGCATGCAAGAAAATGCAGTTAATAAAGACGCTGAGAGCTATTCATACCTGAGTGAGGCGTTGATACATCTATACTGCTGAACAAAAGAAGTCAAGGACCAATTTCTGGCCCAGGGGCTATGTGACAGTGACTGGCTCACATCCACATTGCTGCTATAGAGATCTCTGTCTTGGAAAATTGTCTTGGAGAGAGTTTATTGCCGTGGTCCAAAGCCGAGCCAAAAGAGGGCTATCAGTGATGTGGCTTTAGCTCTTATGCTTTCTTTTTGATTTATTTCATGGTAAAGGTGAACCCTGTGTCTCCTATTCAAGCCAGCTATGAAGAATACCATGGATTTTTAAACCTAGATTATAGACAGATGAACAACACTTGGTTACAATACTGTCCACTGATCACCATAATAAGTCTGAAAACACTTATTTCCCCATGTGTCACTGATATACTCTTATTTCTGCTTTTAGGCTGCTGTTTAGATACCACGGAGATGGGTTCTATATAGCTTTGTATGCAAATAATTGTAGAAAAGTTTGCACTTCTGTAAGCATTTGGTTCATATTTTTGGTCTGAGTGTTCACAAAAATGTTGGGCTTCAAAGCTGGTAGAAAAAAATCGTTCAGCCACAAAGAACGCCTTGGTGGAAAATAAATGTTGTGCCTTTTATACAAGATTAGCAAGATGAGAGGAAATTTTTACTTTAGAGCTCTTCAACTCCTGTTACAACTAGCCTGTGTCTTTATTTCTCAATTTGCCTATTTTCTCTCTTCTTACAGCCTGCTCCACCCACATTTTCTCCCTCGAACAACCATAAAATTGCATTTACAGCTAATTTGCTATGCTCAGAAACGCAATTTAGATTCCTTAAGTGAGGCTGCCTCTTTCAAAAAAGAGAGGTCTCACTGCTTCTTTTTTTACCTGGCATACATCTAACCCTGCTCCTCCAGAATGGCAAGTATGATAAATGTGTCAAAAACATTCACATCAAAACCATGTGATATGAGTTGTTATTTTGACTTCTGTTGACACCTCCTGTTCTCTTTCACCCAGATGTTTCCATGAAGTAGCACAAAACTTTTTTTTTCTTTCTTTCTTTTTTTTTTTTTTTTCCCTTAGAGTAGAAACAGGCATTTCTGTTTCTAGTGAAACTGAAAATCTTTCCTTCCTCTATTACTCTGTGTGTGTGGGGGTGCTTTTATGCAGGTGTACATTTCTGTACTGGAACTGTCTTCAAGACCTGGGGAGGCTTTCTGTCTAAACATATCTTTGATTCACAATGAACTAGCTATAGATTTTCCATTCATGCAAACCCTGCATGCATCTGCAGATATTTAGCTCGAAGAGATTGCTCCCCACCCAAAGAGATCAGATTATCACAAGATAAAAAGTCAGTATTTTGGAGGGCAGAAGGTGCATTTTTTATGGCTTTTAAGTCATAGAGTGTTAAAGGTGTCTAGACGCCTAACTGCTGTTGAAGTAATTGGCTTTTAAATACCTGCAAAAGGATAATTCTAGTGATTACTGATGGAAAAGTTCAAAACCGCAAGAGTTATGCAAGGCCCTGTGCCCTGTAGGACATCCAGCCATGACTTAGAAGCTCAGGATCCTGCTATCAGGTACTAAAGAAAGAGGTGCCTATGAAAGCTGCTGTGGCCACCAGCAAGGAGCTGCCTGACTAGCCACAGGGAATGTCCAAGAGAGGAGTTAGGACTGCCAGGTAATCAGCAAGGCACCTAACCATGGATCTGAAAGCAAAGTCTATTTTTATTCAGCATTTCCTAACATGACTCTCTCCTGAAGGCAGAGTGCCAGCGTGGGCAACTGGACAACGGTGCCCTTAAATCCAGTAAATTGAACATGAGTGAGGATGCTCCTTTAGCAACGGAATTCTTTTCAGGCCCTACCTGTACCCGACCTGAAGCAAAGACTTGAATCCTGACGCTCTTCGTCCCAGTGGGGTGTCCTACCCAGGAAGATACTGCAAGCCTGGGGCATATCCCCCTCTCTTCACATTCCACACGTTCACCCCAGTCTGCAAAAGAGTATGTCCTAAAATGCATCTTGTAAAGGTTTTCACAGCATTAGGACCAGGGGGGGATCATTGTAACAATCTACTTAAACCGGAAGATTTTACCCAGTGTTTCCTCTCTTAAAACCAATGCCCTAAATTAGACCAATCACACTCAGAAGGAAAGACAGACAAGATTTAAAGACTCGCATGATGGTAAATCCACCATATCCATTGGCAAAGCTGTTCCAGTGATTAATTGCCCTCACTGTTTAAAAAATTACATCTTGCTTCCTGTTTGAATTTTCCAGTGCTACTTCAATTGTTTCAGTCACAAGTTTCTTAACTTCTAGGTTCTGGCCACAACAGGAAACAGAAGTGCCAAAATACCATGAAAAAATATTTTTGTCTTGTTTTTCCTCCCTCAGAAGGAGAAGGAAGCAATGAAACTAGTGAAAAAGAAACTAGAGATTCGCTCAGTCTGGACACAGCTTCACCTCTAATCAGAGTCTGCAGAGGCATTATTTAAGCTAATTTCTGGTTATCAAATCTGTCTCAGCATTTTTTCTCTAAAGTTTCTGAATCTAAGATACCCGCTAGGTAAAGTAGCTCATCCCAGCTGAATGACTGAGACTGCGATTCAAACAGCATTAACAACTGTACAAATGCTTATGTGCTTTTCCACTGCTGCTCAAAAATTTGGCAAGTCACACAAGGCTGGGATTAATCAGAATTCTGGCACTTTTTGATTTGGGTCTAACTGATGCACTTTGTTGTCTTACAGCATTTAACTATTAATTCACCTACTTTCTTCCCATCTGATTGCGGGGAAGCTGGCTCTGCTCTGGGCATATTATTCGGTGGTTTCTGACTTTCTGCCGGTGTGTTTCTCTGCAGCAGCTGGCAGGAAAACATGCAGCAAGGGCACTTAGTGCACCCAGGGAGAATGAAGCATGTGTTTACATCTCTTCCTGAGCCAGGGTCAGAACGGAGGTACTGGACTAGCTCGTTTGTTTTATTCTGGCTTCTTAACATCGGGAGCTGAGCTTAGCTTCTCCTCCAAGAAGTGTTTTAGTGTCAGCTTGGATTTAAGGGTAAAAGTCTGGTCATGTGTAACATCATCCACAATATTTGAATTGTTAGTAAGATGAAAATTCTTGAGGTTTCTTATGACTTTCTTTCCTCATTCCTTTCCTTTTAATGCGCTGCTTTAATAGCAGGATGAATGTATGTTGTCCATTTCAGTTTACACATGGTTCTACCATTAAGCACCTGGATTTGAAGTAGTTTCTTCCCTGAGGATTTAAATGAATGCATTGCCCCAGTTTCAGGATCCAGGTTACTACGAGTTAGCTATGTGCCACAGGAATATTAGCTCAGAGAACGCTGTAGCTGTTTGTACTGCAAATGCAGCTCTCTTGCTGGTCATAATAAAAGAAATCAGCTTGTATTTCTTTAATGACAAAGCCTCCCTGTGTATTAATTTGATTCTACATGACAATACATCTTGTCAGAGCAGCCTGACAAATGTGAAAACATACACTAAGAGAATTGTCAGTAAAGTAATTTATGTCAGGAGGGTGATGATCTTTTGCTCTGTGTTGCATGGCTTTACTGCTGTTTAGAAGCAGAGCTCAGGAAGGGTCCCTAGAAATGAAATCACTTATAAAATCATTTGTTGGCAAAATCAGTTCTAAAATAAACTTGGATTTCCAGTGCCTGTTTCAAAATATAATCTAGTACTCATATTATATGCTGTTATATTAATATATAGACCTTGATTCCCAGGCTAAATACCTGTTTGCATCTTTGGTTTAGATTCATTGTATTACAGAGCTGGGATTTGTACTGTGAGGGACTGTGTTCCTTGCAGCAATTTGAAAAGGCTTTTTGTATTAATCCATAAATGTTATGATAGTCTAGCAGACAAAGAAAGGCACAGTAAACTGGATCCTGAACTTATGACAATACCAAATTGGAAGTAAAATAGGAATACAAAATGGAATTTGGACTGAAATCTGACATTCGGTTTGGAATTGAGTTTAGTTTGAATTATTGAAACAGTGTAATTTGCCAAGAATTAATTAATGCCCTATCATTTTACTCTCTAAAATCAAGACTGGTTCTTTTAGATAAGATATGCCATACTGACAAGTTACTGATTTCTTTTTTTTTTTTCCCTTTTCACAGGTGGGAAGAATTTATCTCATCTAATCCAAGAATCTCTGGGTAATGTTATGTAGTTAGATAAGTTTATGCCACAGGTTAATCTTGATGATTATAATAGCCCTTTCTGACCTGAAAGCCTATAAATTTCATACGCTGTTATTTTAATTCACCTTAAGTAAGATGTGCTAGCATATATCCTTTGAAAAGGCTTGTTCATATAGGAAAACATGTAGCAAGTGAACTGGCACTATGCTGCTGTAGAAAACACTTTTAACATCTCATTCTTTTGGATGGGGATGATTCATCAAGAATCGTTTGCAAATCTTTGGGATTTGCAAAGTGGTGTCTTTGTGTAAAAGAAAGCAAACAAAAATCCAGAGTGCTAGTGCTTGTCAGCTTGATGCTTATAAATGTTTCTATTCTGAGGACTGGGTTTTGAAAAGGGAAAAATAACCCAAAGCATTGCAATAAGGAGTGTGACTTCAAATATGAGCTCTGCAGTCACCCTGAAAACAGACCGTGGAGTGAAAGGTGGTACCATCCCAACAGCAGATTAGCTACACAGGCACCTTTTCCATCACTAAATTTCTCAGAGGGCAGGGTTCATGTTATGTGGCTCGATGGCTCCGGCCAACAGGTTTTCCACATAGCCCATTTCACCAGCTGTCAGGCTTACAACGATCAAAACATTAGTCCTATGCGGTGTTCATTTTTAAATTCCTGTCTGCTTGAAGTTATGCATGGACCGAAGCGCTTCAAAGGAGTGTGGCTTAAACACGCATGCCCACACCAAGAAATGCTGCCCGTGGTTTCTTGCGTTGGTAACCGGTGGTATCTCAGACACACCTCGACGTTTAGAAGTGACCTCGCGTTGGAGGCTGAGATGAAATCTCAGTTGCTGACATGTTGATTTGGCTTTAAAAACGGTAATAAAGCAAACACCAGAAACATATAGCCAGAGAGAACTATTCAAAAGAGAAGAGCCCCTTTCATTCCCCTTCCCAGCCCTCTGGTCCTGGAGAAGCCTATGGTTTCCCTGCAGCCCAGGCTCTGTCAGCAAGTCCATCATTGCGCTCCGACTGTCAGAGCTCACTTGTGGGAAATTTTCAAGCCATGCTTGTTTGGTTTTCCTCTTCCTGTTTGACTTGTATCTTTAAATAATGTGGTTACTTCACAACAGCGTGTTTTTTGACTGGGGCACAGGGCATATTTTTCTAGTAGATAAAAAAACTTCCCACAATTTGCCTGGTGTTATTTCCCCTTTTGAAGGGAGAGCTGATAAATTCAGGGTAATATGTAATAGATGCTTTCCTGTTTTTACTTATTGCTCTGTCAGGCTTGTCAGCCAGAAATTTATTAGCTCGTTTTGTGGCTGTAACGTTTAAACAAGAGAGAGTAAGCAGTACACTTACTCTAAAGAGCAAGTGTGAATAACAGTGCTTATGTTGCATCCTGCTCCATAGACCGGCATTGGAGAGGGTCGGTAGCTCTTTTCCACACCAATAAGCCCTTACCTACATACCTATCTTCATTTTTAATGTTTATTCTCTCATTTCTCCTCTGTGCTCTTCTCACCTTCTGAGTAATTGGGAAACCAAAGGAGGGAGGGTAGGAATAACCGTTGGTCTTAATTTCATCCACCTAAAAGTGAGTTGACGTGTCTGAGCAATCACTGAAGCTTCTTCTGTAATCAATGGAGCGAAGAAATCTCTGTGAGCTGATCCACCACATTTATTTCTGGATAGGGTAGATTAGTCTCTAGATCTTTTTGTCTCTTCATTGCACGTAGGGAAAGCCTAACTGATTAAATAACGGCAACTGAAATGGCAAAAGTCAAGGAGGTGAATGCCTCACTTCATGAAGTGGCCGTGGAGAGAAGAGGAATCTCAGGAAAAATCCAGGAACCGAGGCTGTCTGCCGAGTTACCCCAGCAGTGCTAACACACATCCTTCTTCCACCTCCCCCTGCTTATTCTACCGTTCATATCAGTGCCTGATGGATATATTCCCTTCACCCGACCGAGACTGACTTCACCTGAGGAATCAGTGCCACGGCCCCTCTGCCATTCAGTAAAGACTGCGTTTACCCAAAATGAACAACTCAGATCTGGTGAGGGACTGGTGTTTGGTTGTTTTATTTGTTTATTTGTCTGGACCCCAAATCCTTTTTTATTAGAGGGAGGATGCGAGTGAGCACGTCCCGGGTTGGAAGTTGATATGATGATGGGTTGGGGACAAGGAAAAGAAGTAGCTTTTGTGGCACAGAGGGTACATGCCACACAAAACGGTGATAGGACAGTAAAAGGACACTACAGATCTCTTCGCTCTGTGGTAAACCAGCTTCTGAATACTCTCAAAGTCTAGTGAGGAGTCAGAGAGTTGACTGAATGTGGCAGAAAAATCTGCCTTCCTGAGCTGAGTCCTTAAAAATCTTGCAGGAGTCAGAAGCATTTGAGTTGAATTTTCCCCTTTTACCCAAACATGGGGAAAAATGCTAGTCTCCCCTTGCACTTCCCAGCAGCGATCCAAACGCTTCCTTATCTGGAGTTTCTTAGTCATTTCAGCCTGCTGCGTGCAGCAGGCAGAAGGAAACGCTGGTCCCGCAGAGCAGCTGTGCAGATGGCACTGGCGTGCTGTCAGACTCATCCCCGCTGGAGCGGTGTCAGTGGAAACACCAACCTGGCCAGGGCGACAGTCTTGCCAGCTGGGTGGGGACCGACGAGGCGATGTATTGGGCATTTTCTGTGGTTGGAAAACACCCTATTTTCTGCGCTACCCAAATAACACCCACCTAGGGCTTCAGAGCTTGCACGTCGCATGGAAATCAACTTTCTTCTACTGATTTTGCAGCCCAGAATTGTGTCCTACTAAGGCAAATTATCGACCGCATCCCTTCTTCCAGCCTGCAGATCAACAGAGCAGAGTCATACACGATAAATTGCACTGAACACAAGAACTTTGTGGCACTTTTGAGACGGGAGGGGATAAAGAGAAAGCAAAACCGTAATGGCCAAACTGAGTCAAGTCAAGGGTCTCTTGTTATTGGTCTCCTTACTTTAACACTGGGTGGTAGCAATTGATAAAGAAAAGTGTAGAAAACAGAGTACCCCCAGAGCATCTCCAAAGTGATCTTTCCTTGGAGCATCCAAGGTCTTATTTCTGGATCAGATAAATCAGCATCAGCCTCCAACAGTCGTTGTAGGAACTGGGCAAGAGGTATTGCCCAGAACACTGTTCTGAATCAAAAATATATGTGTTACCCTCAACCAAACATCTGCTTGCCCGTGGCATCACACCCTTTTGGAAACTAAGGTCTTTTCCTTCCACAGCTTCTCCGTGTGAGTGCATCCAGACTGAAGATAATTTTGTTCAGCAACTACTGCTGTTCTGAGTTTGATCAATTTAGGCACTTCACTTCTTCCACTTTGTTGACTGCAGATCCTGCCAGTATTAGCCCTAAGTAAAACACCAAAAGTGGGCCAAACATTTGTCCTCTTTCTAAGAACTTCTTGAAAAGCCAGACAATGTCATTTACTTCACCATTTTCCACAGCCAATGTCTACTATATTCCCTGTGCCATTGCTATACTAAGGAACTGGCCAGGAAGTAATTTCTATCAGATTTTCTAAGGTGGAGAATTCCAGCTCTGAAAAAGAAATCATCTACAGACCATTTTATAATCCAAACAGATACTTGTAGGAAAAATGAATATCCCTTTATCCTGGAAAAGTGTAAGGAAATGGAAGCAGTTTTGCAGTGCTACAGAAGGAGGAACCTCTGCAGTGCCACTATAATAAACTTCAAAGTATATTAGAATTTACTTTCCATCCCTATACTCAGACACAAAGTCTATACATTCTGTCACTACACACATAAAATGAAAACACTTTCCAATCCAAAGCAGGAAAGGGCTTTGCTCCTTGTTCTGCAATTAAGAGGTTCAGTTATGGAAACATTGTGCGTTCTTCAATTTGAAAAGAACCTAGTTCCTTGTGGTGCCTGACGTTATTAAATCCACATTAAAAGGACAAGGCTTCCAGAAACAGTGAAGTCATACATCTGAATGGAATAGCACCATAATCCATTTCTATCACATGTTGTGTTTTCCAAATTACAGCTCTTCATAGTTGTAGATTGAAGGTTGTATTATTCTATTTAGCTAACAGAAAATAATTTCTACCAATTTTCCACCAGCAGTTTCTAAATCACCATAAACATAGAGCTTACCTAGAGTTTTGTGAACATATACTTTTTCAATTTAGTGGCCAATAGAAAAACAGCCAAACAAACCACTCCCTAAATTAAATGTTTCACGTGACCCAAACTGTACAATTTCCTTTTCTTTTTCATCTGTTTAGTGATAATATGCCATTTTGAAACAGAAGTATCAAAAAAAAAAAGTTTGGTTTTGAAACTATTAAATGCTTTATGCAGAAGTTTACCACTTTCCACACTGAAGTACTCATTCCAAAACCATAGAAGAATTTATCAAGGTGGAGTCAGGGTCTTTATGGAGATGCATGGTACATGGGTATCAGGCAATGACCATAAACTCAACAGGGAAGATTCTGACTTGATACAAATAAAATATTTCTCAGCAGAAGGACAGTTAAGCATTGACAAAAGTTCCCCAAAGAGTCTGTGCAATCTTGGTCCTTGGAGGTTTTGCAGACCAAACTGGACAAAGCCCTGAGGAACTGGGCCGAATTAAATGTTGACCCTACTTTGAGCAGGAGGTTGGACTAGAATTCTCCTGAGGTTCTTTCCAACATAAAATATCCTATGATTTTATGAATTTGGCAGAAAAAAATAATTTTGATTAGCTCTAAACTGTCTTGCTCAGGAAATAAACCTATTCAACCAAAGATATCTTATTTAAAACTGGTCAGCCATGCACCCATGACTTTAACCAGAAGTATAACAAGGAACATTGTAATGAATTTGCTGGTTGGTGACAGCACAGCAGGAGATAGCATGTCAGAAGGACTGAATTTGCTACTCTCATTTCCCTTTTGTTCCAGAATTCATGTCTTAAGGAGTCTTCAGCAATATTTAGGTGAGAACTGGTCACAGATACTCAGGGCTCAGGTTCCCCTTCCAGGAAGGGGACGTTATTTTTAGGTAGTTGCACTGGAATATGCTAGAGCTTTAACAGTGAATAGTCTTTTCTTGGATGTGGTTAAAGCTGGCTAAAGCAACAAAATGCAGATTTTTTTCTTTTTTTTTTCTTTTTTTTAATAAGAAAATTGTACTCAATTTTTTGTTCTCAAGAACAATTGTTCTTGTACTTGTTGCAATTACAATTGTAACAATTCTGAAGAACATTTTCTGAAACATTGTTCTTCCTTCACAGATTGCTACTAAAAAAAATTGGTGAACATTGTTGTGTTTTACTGCACAGAAATGGAGCTGCCTAAATGGGTTTTTAGAATAGTCACTGTCTATATAGGTAGCTTTGGTTACTGAGTAAGAAAATGAAGTTAGATATATAATATTTGATGGAGAACATTCCCCAACCAAAGCATGTAAGAGTGGGGGCCTCAGCTTCTCATTCAACTAACTCTTGAGTGGTACTAGCAGGTTCTGGACTGATTTAATTACAGGATGAGGCAAACTAGGTCTTGATGGTTTCCTTCTCCTTGTCACTCCTAATGCAATCATTTGGAAATTTATAACACTTTCAAGATTTTGACTCTAGTAAGGAAAAAAAAAAAGTCATTTTACAGAATTAATTCCATGCTTTTGACCAACAGTAATTAGTCTACTGGCAAAATCTGGAAGAAATAGGCCAGCTGCTGGATGTTAGGTGTCTGCTCACGGTTTGACCCGTTATCCTCCCACAAGACAGAGCCGTCTTCAGAGATCCCCAAGCCTTATTCAGAGACCCCAAAACAATGTTGACCAAACTAGCAAGTCTGGCTATGGTTATGCCATGCTGTTTTACACATAACTAAGAGAGATAAGAGTTTGCCCAGTGGTGCATGGAGAGTTTTCAGGGCCCACATGGCACTTTGTGACACAGTATGGATGCCGTGGCTCCGGTCAGTGCTGATTTCAGGACAAGCTGGTGTTCCCTTATTAAACTCTCCGCCCTATAGAGTGAGCATGAACCATTTACTACCTCTTGTGCATCCTCCTTGTGTTTTGTATACTGAGTTGCTGTCTCTTGTTGTGTGCTTAGACCACAACGGTTAATCAGGGAAGGACTAAGGCCATCTGGTTGTTACCTATCTACTTGCCTTGGAGTGGGCATTCCTGAATTCTTTGGTGCAAATAAACAATAATAAGAACATAAGGAAGTCCAGGCTGGAGTCTATAGACCAAGGAGCTGAGGAAAACATGTAGCCAGAAAGACATTACAGGAGTAGGGGATTACTTTGCATTATTCCAATGCTTTTTCATTACTTCCTGCAGTGCGATGTGACTGGATGAGTCATCACAGCAGCGAGGACTAAATTTAGGACATCTTTGAAATAATGACCCTTCATTGCCTACGCTAAATAGCCTCTGTTTTCTAACTAAAAGGCTGCTGATTCAAACTGTGAAAGGACAGAGAGTTTAACTTTTGGCCTAATATGGGGTCATTGGAGTGAAATCATGATGTTCAGGAGATAACCATCTACTGGTGTCTTTTGGCAGTAAATTCTTAGAATCCATACTATATAAAGCAGGAGTTACCTTTTTCTTCTATCTTCTGAGACAAACGTAGTAGCAGTCACACTTCCTAATGTATTCCTGCAACTGTAAACTAATTATTAAGGACAATAATTGCAGTGATAGGGTCAGTTATAGTTCTCATCACTGCATTTTCATTAGCTAGCATGCATTCACTAATGACGCTAGCCATTAGCATAGCATATACGAGCTATTGGAGATCTCAGGGGTACGATCTGCACACAAATTGCAGGGAAAATTTCAAATAATTTTCTTTTAGGCTCTCCACCTACATCCTCATGAACCCACTTTTGTGATGAAGGAGCCCCAACTTATTTTTTAATGATGGGGAGTTATACCTGGCAGCCAAGTATCTGTGGAGCTGGAAAGACCAGAAAAAGCTGTCAAGGAAAGCTGGCGTTTGGCAAATGATGTCAGCCACTAAGAATCTTACAAGGCATATGATCAGAGTTCCCTGACTATGCGCCAGCGACTCCTGAAAAAGACCAGCTGTCGGCCATGAAAAGGAGAATGGCTCCTGGAATGGTGGCTGAGAGCTAAAAACTGCAGCAGCCTTGGGAGATGCAGACCTTGGAGCCTTGTATTTGCTCAAGCACCTGCAGAACATCATCAAAGAGAAAGGAAAAAAAAAAAAAAATGAGGGAAGGGAGGAAAGGAAAAAAAAAGGATATTAAAAAAGGTTGTTAGGACTTGCCTGGGGCTTGGGGAGCGTGAAATATCTTCCAGAATGGATCACTCTGATAATGAAACTTTAGAACCCGATTAAAGCTCACAGCAGTGGGGAGAGGCAGCTCTATCAGCTCACAGCTGCGGCCGAGCCTGGGAGGAAGGAGAGCTCTGCCTTAAAATCCACCCAGGGAGAACACAATGCAGGGAACATCTGGCACACCAGAGGAATTAAAAGGATTGGCCAGAGTGGTAAGTAGGGGAATGCACCTGGCAAGACCCAAGTGGAATTAGGTCAAAGCACCACGCAGTATATACCCAGATATACAGCAGGTCCAGCCCCCTTCAGACTGGGAGCCCACAGAACAGCAAAAGAAGGAAAAAGGATTTTCATGGGCATGACTGTCTGGGAGGGGAGGGAGAAATCTGAAACCAGGTGACTTTTTTGTAACAAATAGTTCACAGGACATACTAAACAAGAGGTCCGCAGGGTAAAATTCTAATGATGTTAATGCAAAATACATCTTCAGGAAAGTAGGAAGAACAAAACTTAGAAAGTGAAGATAGCCCACATTTCCTGAGAAAGATAAAAGCATAATGCCCCTTTGGAAAGTGAGTGTGGCAGGTTAAAAGAAGTCCTGAGAGAAAGGGCACTTGATCTTTTCTTCCTCCTTTTTTTTTTTTTTTTCTCTCTCTTGCATGCCAGAATCCTTGCAAAACTCCTGGCCTTCTGAGAAAGGACACAAAACAGAACTGCAGGTAATATGGAGTGCTCCTGGGGATTTCTAAGGCATATTTAGAAGGAAAGAATTTTCAGAAAACTGCCGACTCAGAGAGAAATAGATGATGTTTTGTCCTTATTGAATCCAGTGGCTTCATATTGACTATTTGCTCCAGGCATAAGGGCAATTCTGAATAAAGGACAAGTAGAGGAGGGTGACTGCGAGTATCCATTCTGAAAAGTGGCAACTCTAAGTATTTGTGTTTATGTATCAGGTCAGCTCAGGCTGTTTAGCATGACAGAGGACATCATTAGGTCTCATTAAGTCCATAGTCTGGATAACTGAGTGCAACCTCACATGTTTGAAGATTCAGGTTTTGACTTCCTTTGTGATAAGTAAAGAAAGTTAAATCCTAAAGAGAGAGATTCAGGGAAATCTTAGGATAGTTTTCAACACCTTCATTTTTGGGAATAGCCAGAAAGTTGGAGAGGCCCCAAAAGCAGCTGTCACAGAATTTAGTTCATTTGGAGCAAAGCTCAATTGGTCCAGACAGGAATTGTCTTAGAAGTTTGGAAGAAAACTGTTTTACTCTCCTGTTCCATAAAACTAGTCTAATGATGGATGGTGGCAGGGCAAACTTTTGGGAAAGGCAATTTCACCTAAAAAAAAAGTTTCCCCCAGACTGCTGTAGAAACCTGGACTCTGGGGCCTCCGTTTTCCTCCCTCCACCCTACCTAGAAACTTTATACAGTTGAAAAGAAATCTAAACAATCGGAGAGAGATTTGGCTGGGAATGCTGAGAGCTGGCAAGGGCCTGCTCCCTCCCTAACTTCAGTGGTTTGTGATCATTAAAGCTAGTCTCTCTAGGAAAAAAAAAAAAGGACAAAATGTGGAAGTGCATGAATCATACATTCCAAGCAGTAAAAGCATAAAATTATAGAAGTAGGACTGTATGATTTTCCTGTCCCTCCCCCACTTCGCCTCCATTCCCTGACTTAAAATAGAGAGGAGAGAGCTGCAGAGAAGTAAGACCAGGGATTAAGCGAGTCAAGAAAGGAATCAGCAGAGCTGCTCTGAGATCTGTAGGCAAAGCAAACAGTGAGCAGCAAAAGAAATAACTATAGCAACACGTAGGGGGAGGGGAGGAAGCATATTAGAAGGGTCACAATGGATTTATCTAAATTTATTTAGGTACCTTATTCTGTTTTGTGTCTAAGACCCTGAAGTGATATTAGGATCTCATACATACATTGCAAGAGAGAATCCTTCACCTTTCCAGTCTAAATAGACAAAACAGAGCAAGGTGGAGAGGAAAAAGCCAAATAGTAAAGACATCTGTGACCCACCACTGTTCAGGGGGCAGAACAGCCTGGAGCCCTACAGGGATGACAATTCAATTTTGAGAATACAGTGCCCTAGTTATATCATAGATTGCTGTATTGACCAGTGCAGTCTCCATGCACAACCGCTCTAACTTCCCAGAGATACACATCACCAAGAAAAGTGCACAAACCTACCCATTTTTACAATTTCCTTTGTGGATCTGTGTTATTCTAATTTATGTTTCAGTTAGTCGAGTTAAAATTGAGTTAAACCCAAGACTAACAGCAATTATAGGGATGGCTTTTACCTCTGTTTTAACCATTTGTCATCTTAGCTTTTGGAGGATGTTTTTGCTACAGCTGATGACATTTAGGTCTGAAAGACTCTGTCAAATGAAACAAAACCAAGCGCAGCCAATGCAAAAAGGGCAAGCAGTGTTCTGCTCATTTTGCTTTCAACATTTCTTTTCCTATTTGGAAAAATCTGCACACCCAACTCAGTGAAACCCTATCTCCAGGTGACACAAACCATCACAGATTCACCAAAATGAAAGGAGTTTACACCTGCTGTGGATCTAACTCAATGAACAGAAATATATGAAAACTTACACTAAGTAGGAAAGCGGGCAAAGTAGTGTAGCATTATTGTCAAGCCTCTCTCCCAGCAGGGGCACATGTGCTCTTATAGAGGTACGTAACATGAGTTTCCCTCAGAAGAAAGAGAAGTAGGTTTGACCAAGCAGCTCTGATGAAGAAAGCCAAGAAGCTGCCAAAGCTGAGAAGGTGGTGTGAAATAGTCATCAATATGTTAATGATGGTTCTTTAGAAACAAATCCATTGGAAAGGGCAAATTTTAGATTTTCTCTTTTCTCGCCACTTGCAGAACTCAGCCTAAATCCCTATGCTATTTAATGGAGAGGTTTCATTCAGCTAGAGGGTTGATGATGTTCCTATCAGCTCTTCACTTCATTAAATCAAAATGGCTATGGAAGCTGATTTTGACTAAACCCCTAGGTTAGAAGTGCCAGTTATGGGAGCCTGATGAAGGCGGAAATTTTAGAGTCAGAACAGCCTAATAAAGGAGAGCGCATTTGAGTCCAGCAGCTTGTCGCGAGCCCTAGTACTGCCGTGCTGCGTGATCTTGGGATAGCCCCCTCACCTTGCCATGCCTTACTTCTGTGCTTCCACTTTTAATGCACACCTCCTATAATTGTCCTCCTTTCCAAAGTAATGAAAAGTCTAATGAAAAGCAAAAAGCAAAACAGCCTTGCCTGTTCCTGCTCAAGAACTTTGAGATTTTAGATAAAAAACAGAGGTTTAGAATGAAATTTATAGCCTAAAACCTGATCTTAGGGTAGCTGAGCTACTTTGAGGCTTTGCATCAGTACTTCAAATTATCCATTTAATGATACTTTGCATGAGGCGTTTTGTTCAAAGAACTGTACTTTTTTTAAAGGCAGAACTAAGTCTCTTAGGAGAGATTTGGGTGATCTGTAAAAAAGGATGTCTACGCCCAAATCAAAAGCCAGCATCCAAAACATTATGACAAAGGCAAGGCTCATCTTCCTGTTCTGGGCATGAGAAAACATAAAAGTTCAGTGACACATCCCAAAAATATGATGACAGCATACGAGGACAACTGCCCGCAGCACCCGGGCTTTGGGCTCTCGCATGACTCACAGCAGAGGATAATAACTGGCCCCAATTTTGACTGAAAGCTGAAATGAGGAAGGTGATAGTGGTCAATGGTCTATGGTGGAGTACGACTTTTAATAGTTCCCCTCTGGGGACCTGAGAGCTTCTGGGAAGGTGATGGCACATGTGCAAGAAAGCATCTTTGAGGACATCTGGGAACACTAGTTGCAGCAGGCGGAGACGTTTTTGTCCATATAGCAGGGTTCTCATTTTGGCACCCCCTGAACACCCCTTTTCCTCTCAGGTCCCATCTGCCTCTTCATAGCAATTCTGGGGATCAGGCCCAGCAGTGAGGATCATGTAAAGACGGGCATCACTAAATCGTGTTGACCAGAGCATGGTCAAAGAGGGAGAAACCACTTGTGTGCAACATCTAGGAGAGTTTGGTGAGATGGGGAGTAGGGAAATGGACAAAAATGGCAAAGAAAATGAGCATATAAGAGTAAATATGGGTAAAGTGTCTAAGGCTTAAATCCCCATTTTATTTCTCCCCCATTCATTCTACCACAACGGCTGAAAATACCAGCCTTACTTTATGTGCTGTCAGCGGTAACTGCTGATGGGAGGATGAGGCAAAGGTCCCAGTCACAGTTTTGTTGAACAGGGTGCACTGGTGTGACACAGCTTGGACAAACCTACCAGCAGGGATGTCATCTGCAGACCTGTGGAGCACTTTTGTTCTTGCAGTATTGCGTTGCTTCACAACTCTACAGCACTGGTGGGAAAAATAAAAAATTAGTCAGAATTGGAAAGTTTAATTTCTGATGCAGACAAAATATCAAAACATCAGTAATTCTTGCATTTGAGAAACAAACTTGTTATGCTTCTTTGATCAGCGGCTAGTTAGAACAGTACTGTGTATCTGTATATCTTCTTCTGACAATTTCCTGTGCCAATATTATAAAGTCCTCTGATATGCACATTAAATCTAAATTAGTGTATTAAATGTGTTAAACTGCATGCAACTGTCAGCTAATCTGACATTTATCTCACGTACCTGATATACTGCCACCCACGTCTTCAGCAGAATCCCGGTTGTGTTACACTTTTAGTATGGGGAATAAATGTATTTTATACAATGCATTATAAAAATTCTTATGGCTACATACATATAACTCGAGTTGAATATACCACAGTTGCAGTGATTATATTCAGGATGATCAGCTGAGATTAGCCGGGATTCTGAAGTGGATCAACACTTTCTGCCTATGCCTAAGACTTCACACTCCAGTGTCAGAGCATGAATTGCTTGATAGGAAAGTGCATAACTATAGAAAACTCCGCTTACGGAGACCTGATTTAACAGCAGGTAGCTTAAACAGTCTCTGTCCAATGCAGCAAAGAGATATTGTTGTATGCAACTATACTTGCAAAATTATATGGCTTAATCAGTGGAAATTTGAATACAGCCATCACGTTGAGTGCCAGGAAGTTATTCAAAGTAGCACTAAACTAAAATGACAACCAAAGGTCAAATAAGAACTAATTTCTGTAACTGGATTAATTTGATTTAAACTGTGCCACGACTTAGTTTGACAAAACCGTATGGAAGCATTAGGCAAGTAGTGCGTGGGACCTTGTGCTACAGATTGGGACAGATCTTTAGCTGCTGAGAAGCATGCAGCCTGAAGGCAAGAGCAGGCAACTTGTGATGTTGCCATTGTCCTGTAGGGTTACCTTGGGCAGCTCAGCATGCATTTTTGCCCCAGTTTCCCACTCTTTATTGAGGACTATTATGCTATCATTTGTTGTAAATTACTTTGAAATAAACTTTTGAAATATGTTGTAAAAAAATTGGATGAAAGTTACTACAGGTTTTATAGACTATAGATGATGTATAGATCTCTCTGTAGACATAAGGACAGCATCTCTTTGGGATTTCTCTATCCACTCCGAGCTGTCTGGCTCAGATAGAAATTCAGTGGCACTACACTAACAAAGGGAATGGCTTCCTACCATGTATGAGCAAGATAGTCCTTTAAGAGAGGTATCATTTTTAGAAATACTCTTCTGCCACTCATGAGAAACCCAAGGAGGCCAATGGCAACCAGGATCTGCTCTTATTGGGTCAAAGAAGACAAGGTATGATACTTACAGCAAGCTTGCCTGAGTTACTTTCACAAGCTGGTCTTACAACAAAGGACACGCACACAGCAGACAGCCTTTTGGTTATTCTGGATACAAACTAAGGAGGTTTAGGGAAAACAACCCTAGTGACTGCCCAGGGAAACAGAAGAAAGCAACTGCCTTTTGTAGGTCAGATGGAAAAGAAGATACCTTTGCTAGGAAATGCTCCTACCTCCCAGTCTCTGCGTGTCTCAGCATCAGGACAATTAGTAGTGGATCTAAAAGTATGAACGTCTACCAGCACCATCTATGTAACATTGTTTTACCATCATGCATAGGTTAGACAGCATAGCAGAGGTAAAACGTGTCCAGATTGATATGGAAAATTCAGCTATTAATACTTCCAATTAAAAAACGTAATTTACCACAGCCTAACTGAAAAGGGCATCTGAGTTTCCAGGCATTTTTCCTCAAGCAGCAAAGGGAGCCAAATCACAACTGCTGAATAAGTAGTGGGAAGACATGTTCACTGGGATGATGCCAGTGGATACTTTCAGCCTGTCTCTGTTGACAACCATGGCACAGACTCTCCATGCACAAAATTTGGGTACTCCCTTCCCTAGAAAAAAATGAACATTAAGAGTATAGAGAAGTGCTGAAAAGGCTTTGAAGAAGTGGCAGAGCTCTTCTCACTCTCTCTTTCTCCCTCTACTCTCAAAGGGCCCTTGGTAACACATCCCTCCTCGGCTTTTCAGAAGGAGCTCCCTTCCATTTTGAGAGATGTTACTACACCAAGGCTAAAACTACCAGTCTCACTGACACGCTCGTTTGCATGATATATGGACAGTCCAACTTACAGTGGTCCAGCTCTTCCCATGACCTTCACCCGTACTTGAGGAGTTCCTCTGAGGATGTTGGAAGTTGCAGAGGTTGCTATCACAGCACTGAAGTCTCCTGTGGATTTTGGGCTTTGGTAAGCCCCGGCTAAGGAAGGGAGCAACACCAATACTTGTGCTTGTGAAATGCCACCTCTCCATTTCATAGCGATGTACCCATATTTCAGAGCATTCCTTCATGAATATTATTTCTTCAGTGGCCCAGTTAATGATTGCATGAGGGAGGTAGGGAGCAGAGTCTCCTCAGAGCTGTGTGAAGTGGATCCTATCCCTTACCCAGAGTTAGGAGAGTTTTACTCAGCCATGACACCACCAGGCTTTTGTCTGTTAAGAAAAAGTTTGCCTGGCCCACTCTGGACCCTGTAACTACTAAATTTCAGGATGACAAAAGAGTCTAAACTCAATTTCTCCACGCAGTGATCTAAAAAGTTCTAAAGCATTTTCCAAATGACAGCAACGCACAATGTGCCATTAATCACAGCTGACAAGTTCTCCTGAGCAGCCCCTGATTGATCCTGATGTTGTCAAACTTTCTTTTTCTTTTGACATGTCTCTGATTGGCATCTCTCTTTAGTGCTTTTGTGACCTTTCTGCTGTATTGATCCACACAAATCATAGGGAAGTGAGCAGTTTCATGAGGGGGCAATGTTGATAAGAACAGGTCAAATGGTTGCCGGGACCTCCACACACCACTATTTTAATGATTGATTAGTGGGACTGTGGAGGAAGAGCCAAGGACATCAAAATTAGGAAATGATAAGGTCTCAACCAAGAGGTTCTTATAGTCTCTTTTTATGGCTCCTATTGAAGTCCCTTATCTTCTTGGGTTGATTAGTAATAGACTTTGTGTTGCACGCAAGGATCATTTTTAACAACAGGTTTATTGAAAGATCTGGCGGTTGCATGCAATGAGTTTGGCGGTGCCAGTTGTGCGGAGGCAGGTCTTGGCATCAGCAACTGCCCTTCCTTCAATATAGTCTTCACACTTTGGGTGGCCCCAAGAGATGAGGGTCCCCACCGGCAGGGAAGCTGAATGCCCCGTAGTTCTGGGGTCAGGGCTGTGCGTGGCTGCACACCTTCTGGGTATCTCACAACATGTTGCAGCAGGATTGCAAGACGGGGAATTGTCTCCAGCACAAAACTTCCTAAGACCCAGACGTGCACAAACACATAGTAAATGAGCAAACTCTTCAGATGAACTGATAATGTCCACCACAAACGCACGGATTGGAATGTGGGAGCGCGTAGCAGGGTAAGCCAGGAAGAAGCGTGGCTGCAGCTGAATGCACGAAATCCCCAAGCAAAGGGAAATACTCCACAGACTTAGCTGTCACAACACAGAAAGTCTCCCTTTATTCCATTTTCCTCCTTTTCTCCTCATGCATCACTCCAGAAGACGTGCTGTTCAGAGGGATATGTTAAGCAGGGAGAACAGGCTAGTTGAGAAATAATTTGCAGGCTGGGTATCTGAACACTCAAGTTTTAATCATTCTTTCATTTCAACCCCCCGTGAATTTAATATGAAGAATACATATATGAACACGCAGTTGAGTGTCTCCCTTTCCTAAAAAACAAAGTGCTTTATAAGCATATTACATTAGAAGTGGCCAGGGCTATTAGTTTCTGTGATAAACCTGTTGCAGGTTTGAACATTTTGAATTCTGTTGCAGAGCCATCAATGTTATTTTATAACGAGTATAAATATGGGTTCAGTGCAAGGATATGATCACAGCACTGAGAAAAGAAATTATAGTCCTTCAAAATAGGAAGAACACATTTTCTTTAATCTATCTGTAGCCCTGCTTAGTGTCTAACACTGATCAATACCTTTCAGAGTGTGGTAATGGTCCATATTTAGATATCAACCAACTTAGCTGTACTGTATTTTGTATTGAGATAGCTGGTTCTTAAATTCTCGTATTGCCGTCCCACTGCACAACCTCAATAAATAAACCAAAATGTTATTTCATGGGAAGCCCTGAAAATTCTGAGGAAAACAAAAATCGAGACTACTAAAAATAAACATTTTTTTCATGTCATATCTTCCACCTCAGTTGTGCTTCTTCCTGTCAGATGAAAATATTTAGTTTAAATTTTGTCACTGAAGTCCACTCCAAACACAATAAAATAAATTTTACCCTCCAACTCTTCACCTCACTAAGAATTTCACTGAAATCATCACAGTTTTGCAAAATGGTTCCATTTACTCAGAAAAGGTTTTCAGCAGGAAGTATGCTGATGCTTTTTAAAACAGGTCTCAAAGTTTGATTTTTGGGAGGTGTATTTGTGTCAATAGTGCTCCTAGGGTGGTAAAGCTACAATTTAGCAATCTCATGGTGATGACAGGAAAGCCAAATACAACGATATCTTAAGCTGATATTGATTTTACTTCCTTTCTTGCACAGATATAAGACCTGCTGTTACCACTCTCACACTACTGGGAACACGTGGTGGAATCACTACTCGACCTATTGTGTGTGGACACAGACTACCGATTTATTGGACTTTTCTGTTTTGGGGTTTTCTGGATGCTCAGTGGAGTTTAACAATATGAGATGACATTTTCAACACAACCCAATGTCCTTGGGCAGAATAAATCCGGAGTCAGAGGAGTGCAGTGGTTTACTGAAGATTTATAGGCTGAGTTTTAAAGAGTAATAAAGAGTAATGCAATAATATGTGGCACTTTGAAGCCTGGAAGCAAAACTACCCTGATGTCTGTACTACTAATCCTAATTATGTTCTACTATTGAGTAATGCAATTATAAACTATATCATAGATAAAAGTGTTTTGGTTGTTTTTCTTTCCTATTTTCATTCATTTAATCTTCTGATTTACCATTTCTACTGGCAACAAACATATTTCTCTTATTTTAGACCTTGAGTAGCACCAGGCACAAGGAAAATTCAAGGCATGACCTTTTGGGGCAGCAGCAGAAGTGACAAGTATCTTCGGTGATCTGCAAGATCACATACAGATCTAATTATCTCAGGTGCAATGCAGCATTAACTTGGCTGGATTGCTTCCAGTTCTGGCTTAGCAAAGGGATCCGCTCATTCAAGTAGATGCATTTCACTGCCATTTTATGGTAATGACAGCTCTTAAATATTCTTCTGCTTAATTGCTCCGAGGAGCTTGTTTCGGTACTAATCAATTAAATGCACCATGCAAGACTCCTACAATTGCAGCTTTTGCATTCCTTTTCAAGTTATGTGGTAACACCTATATATTGCAGCTATTTACTCATGAAAAATGCACAATAGCTGCAGTGTTTAGATAGGATTATAAACTTTGGTTTTTTACCTGAATGTATTTTTTTTAAATGCAGCAGCTCAAATTACTAGCAAATTTAATGCTTCGTGAAAAGCAGAATAAACAAACTTTGCATTGCCTTTTTCCCCCTTTGTTGACCTGTGCAGGACACTCATCATTTCAGTCGTTTGTTAACAGATCCCTTTTTTTTTCTTTTGATGAGAATTAATTTAGATTCAAACCAAAGAAACATTTGTGAGATAGACATTTATTGTTTGTTTTAAAATAAGCAAGACTTTGAAATACACTGGAATGTGACAACAAAAATAAAACCATACTATGTCCAAAAGCTTCCAGCTTAGGATTTTGGGGTTTAGGAATGAAAAAATGGTCAGGTAGCCTAGAAATGAATAAGATAGTAGTCACTGAACCTGAAGTGGGCTACTTCTATTTTAGCTGTGAAAAGGGGCTTGTGTGCCTACAAACTGGCTCACTTTTTCTTGACTATAGCAATTACTCCACCTAAAATATTATTTCTTCCTGCCTATTTTGCTTCTCTTATTGTACACACTGACATTAGTCAGATTTCTACTGAAAGGTTCAATAGACTGAAATTAAAAAGTGCTTTTAAATCTCTTGAAATTATTACATCAGTGTGCACAGGATTTTTGCCATTTACCCTTTATATTTGCAAAACATTTCCAATTTAGATTTTGATTATGCCATTCTAGCTAAACACGTATTAGAAAAATTAAATTACGGAATTACAACAAAACCAAATTTAAAAAAAAAATCTTTCCAAATAAAGGAAAATTATCTTAAAATTTTCTTTGGCTTTTTCTTTATTCAACCTGCTAATTTCCATACCTTAATATGGCATAACTTCACATAGGCAAATCTGACCACCCAGGGTGGAGCAATTTATTACAAAGATAAGAGAAAAATTCCAGACGTGAAGGGAATGATGTAATACACAGGTTAGCGAAGTGGCCGAAATCTGAGTTTTCAGATATAAAAACCTCTTCCCTGTGTGGTATGAGATTTATAGTAGTTTGGCATCCTGCATGAATAACCTCGTGCATTCTCTTTATTGACTCCAGCTTGATGCCAAGTATCATTGCAACACAGAGGAAGAAGGTGATGGACAATGGGATGAAGACACCAGAGAAAGACAAGGAACATAGAAGAAAAGAAAGTGGTTTCTAGTTAGTTAACATCAGAAAGGTTTTTCTTCTGGGCCAGGTGCTTAGAATCCATGGCAATGTGTGCAGGGTGAGAACCCAAAATAGTCGCTGGCTCAGGTGGCTGAAAGCCTTGCCTGCCTTTGTAAGCCTTCCTGTTGCGTTTCTCCACGACATTTCTCCCTTTCTTCTTCTTTCATTTGCAGTTTTATTTAATTTCCTCCTTCCTCTTGGCTCTTTTTCAGTTTTTCACACCTTCTCAAGGCTGATAGAGAACAATCCTGTTAAAACTACTAAATCTATGCTTCTTTCCGGCTTTCCCTGTAAAGACCCGTACCTACCTTTTGTCCATCTCCATCCATAGGTGTCCCCCAATCTCATGAAGCAGGAGCTGTGACAGGATCTGCTATTTTCTGATCAGGAGGAGTGTCAGAATACCCTTATTCCTAGGCACCAGGTATGCTGGGCAATATAATAGGATGTGATCATCAATTGATTTCACGAGTGAGGGTCCAGACTTATCTTAGCCATTATCTTAACTGTGGCTTGAGTCTGGTTCCAGCTCTAATCATCTCACCTTCTACGTTCTCTTTGAAAATGCTCTGTAGGATCAGGCACTTACAGTATTTTTAGGTATACCTCGTTTCCCTTTGTATGTATTTGGTAGATCCCACATTAGGATCTTCTCCAGTTTGCCTTCAGATCCATTGTATGGAAATTTCCATAAAACATGATTTAAAAACTACTACTACTGAAAATTCAGAGATAGGGCTCTTGGTGGTGCAGATCAGGAGGACAAGGCATAAGCTAAAACAACAGGCATAAGCTAAACCAGGAGAAGTTCAGACTGAATATCCTATGAATTTGTGCATCTTTTCTTCCAGATGTAGTTATCTACCTGCTGTTGAACTTCTTGATGTGTCATTTCACTTCCATTTCCCTAAGTTTTTCTGTACATAAGATAAGCATAATTATGGACCTCATTTCCTTTGGAGTGCTTCGGAGATCTGTGGGTAAAGTAAATCAGGTTATACAGCTACATACAATGAAAGGAAGAGACAAGGCAGAAAATCACAGCAAGACTTTTTATGAAAGTGTCAGAGCATGTCTTTGGTTTTAGGCTTCTTTTCCTTGTGTTTCTTCTTCCCATCAGGAAGATTCTTCTGTTGAACTGTCAGAGCTATGCGATGATTTACAGTTCGTTAGAAAAGCTTTGTCTGAACCCTTGCAAATCTTAAATTACATGGTCTTGTGCCTCTCAGGATACTGGCTTGTGTAAACATAGAAATAAAGCTGAGGTTCAAACAAGCTGTATTTGAAATTAGGTACAAGAGACACACATACACACTTGTACATATCTGACAGTTTGTGTTCACCAAACTGGTATCTGAAAGAGAGTTATCTCCGTGTTTGAATGGCTTCAAATGTGGAAAATGTCTTAACTAAATAGCTAATTGGGTTCTTCAATGTATGAAAAGTATGTAATTCTATGGCATGTATTATATATGACTGACTGGGTGGTTTAATGATCAATCTCCCTCTTAAAATTGTATGACTTTTTCCCATTATGGGGCAGAAGTTTGGAATTGCTGTATTTTCCCAAAGTCAAAATCAGATCAATTCTGCCTTAGTGAAATATCCAGACTGGGGCAGCAAAAGGCTGTGAAATATCACCAGACCTGTCCTCAGAATGCCACCAGTAGTAAAAAAATTGAAACCAGATGATATTTTCCCCTTTCTTCTTCTCTTTGCAAAAGAGACAGGAAGAAAGTAAGGTGGCAACTAACTCCAGCCCACTGGTGAAGGTAGAGTTCCCAGGGAAGCCCTAGATGGTGAGAGCAATTTGTTTATTTTGTACTAAGGAATCATTAGATAAAGAAGGTGAAATAAGAAACTGAGACCTGGAAATACTACCACTAGTACAGCCAAAAATTTCTGCTCTAGCTGAGTTTTTAAATGAGTTTTTCTGGGTTTTTATTAGTAGGTAAAAAACCAGCAAATTTCAAATGTTTTTAAGTAAGGAAGATGCAGAGGAGACATGAAGTAGAAGTTTTTAAGCTCTAGATGGTGAAATGCTGGTGTACCCTAGTTGGGGATGTGTAAGTCTTCATCACTGCTTGTCTTGAGCAGCTAAACAAGGATCCATCAGGACTGGCAGTAAGTACTGCTCATCTGGTGGAGAAGGGCAATGGTTTGTAGGAAGGACCGTGGTCCCTTTTTAGCTCTGTGTATAGCTGCGCTGCAGCAGACATTTGGACAACCAAATGAGCTTGCCATTTTACCTTCTTCAGGAATCCTGCTAGGTGAAATGTTTCTAGACAACCATTTGGTACGACTTCTGCCATGAGCTTATAAACCGATGCATAAAATACTATGGTGCTTATTAAACAAGTCCCCCCTACATATATATACACACATATAGTTAAATTAGACTGCTTTAAACCAGCATCTCTTTAAAAATTGTATATTTAAATTACCTATGACACATAATAGCATTTATAGTGAGATGTGAAAATGTGGCTGAGGATGGTGTGGTGAGAGGCAAAGCTGCACTAATACATCTTGTGAGTCAAGATAAACCTTGCACCAGGCAATGCTCAGTGGGGTGCGAAGGGGAGAGGAGCTGTCAGGGCTGTACACCCTCTGCTGCCTCCTAATTTCTCCACTGTTTGGGGCCAAGGTTAGTAGAAGGACTCAGGATCTGCAGAAGACTACCTTAAGTACTAGCAATTTTCTAAGCAATATTTGAGATTCAGGTACCTCAGAGGTCCCTGAATTTGGGTTTCCCCATCTTCAGAATATTGGCTAAAGCCAGGCTAATGACTTTAAACTCTTCTGCATGTCTTCGGTGTACTGTAAAAATTCAGAGAATTCAGTAACCAGTCCTCTCTTACATCCTGTCTACGCAAATCTGTCCCCTGTGCTATGTTTGGAGAACAGAATCAGTCTTCAGACTAACACATTTTCCCCTGGCACAATTATACAGTTTTGCTCATCTTCAAAACATATGAATTTGATTTTCCCTGATTAGATGGGAAAGTTTCTTGAAATTATTTAAACTCAGTACAACAATATGACACTTCCACTCCTCTCTGCCATCAAAACAGGAATGAAGATGTTAGTTTGGGGAGCAATCAGGCAATCTAAATTATTCAGATCTGAAAGTTTTAAGTTAGAACAGTTTTTCAAATTCATTTGTATCTGGATTACAACAGGCTCAACCCATGTCTGTCTAATGAAGCTCCTGCTGAAAATCTCAGCTGGAAATTCAGGGAATCAAGTCTATCTATCATCTCAAAGTCATGATTATTTCATAAGCAACAGTCAGTGTTCAGTCAAGTCTTTAACTCATCATTCGAGTTACCATAGTTTAACCGTACAGGCATCTTTTAGGAGAACTCATGCTGAACATTACTTGATGAAGCTAAATCCCATTAGCAGAACAAACAGAACAAAAGTCTGTGTCCTGACACCACAATAAGGTATACTTAAATATTCACAAAGGATACAGGTGCAGATCTCTCATCACATATTGGAGCATATCCAAAGCCTCTAGGAAGAATATTAATAACCCCTTCTCTTGCATTTCTGTTGGAGGAATAGCTCAATTAGTTTCAGTCTGCTGTCTTTCCCTTATCTATTATACATTTGAGTGGTTATACTTTGTTTCTGAAAGTGCACTTGGAAAGATATGCATTAACAAGGTAACAGTACACAGGGGAGCATATGGGCACCCTATACCAAGTTTCTTGAGCTGACAAAGACCTCCATCCACTTGTATGTGTAAGTACACTCTTTGCTCTTCTGCCCTTTCCCTGTGTTGCTTTGCATGCTGAGAATTCTCAAATGAAACTGTTTGGAAAGCCCTGTGCCCCAGGTACAGCCACCCCAGTCCGCCTTCTGCGTATACGCTATGGGTGGAATGAAATGAAAACACAACACAGAGAAGGATGAAAAGGGTTAAAGGAAGGGGAGACCTGAAATGGAGAGACGGGATGTTGGTGAGGAACGTAAGCAATGTGGGAGACTGCAGCTCCAGCGAAGAAAACGGAGGTGGGAAGGGAGAAATGGTTAAACCTGACAGGAAACACAGAGAAAGGTCACTTCTTTTTGAACTGTGCTCTGAACAATTTTATTTATTGTAATATATCTGTGGGCCTCTAAAAGAATGGGTCGTCTGTTAGCCTTTTGCCTTTTGATTTCCACTCCTACTGAGTCATGAAGGAGACTTGGATGATTAACGACGTAGAATCATAATTTGTGGTATATGCACATTCCCAAACACCTTCTAAAGTTCAGTGAACAGGTCAATTAATAACACCTATCACCCCTTAAAAGTGGGTTAATCATCTATGGGGGATAATACTGTACATATTTCAAAGTGTAATTACCTAACGTGATGTTCTAACAAGGTTCATTTTCTATCATGCCATCTACCATAAATGTTTCCCATGTGATATATATAACATGATTTGACTTTTGAAAATCTTATAGACTACCATTATCTCCTAGGATACATATTAAAAAAGAGACTAGAACACATGTAAAAAATATCAAAAGAATGTCATTTAAGCTGGCCAGATACATTCAGTTAATAAATGATGGCTTAAGTTAAAAAATAATCATAATAGCTGTCAGAAAAGGTTTATTGAGTTCTACATTAAAATAGTGTAGAATTTCCTAGGCAGAAAAAATATATCTTCCATTCAGCTTGGAAAAAAAAACAACCAAAAACTTCACAACTTTGTGGTTTGCAGAAATAACACTACAGAACTCCTTCTCCAAAACACGAGACTATTCAACTGAGGCTACAGAAAAAATTACCACCATCTGTTATCAGTATAGAGCATATAACACAACCAAGGAATTCTGTTTCTAGGCAGAAGGAAGGGTACCATGTACTGCAATAACAATATCACAATGCTCACTGGGAATGAATATTCTAAATATTCTAAATATTCTGTTTGAGGTAGCTCTGATATGAGGCTGGGGATGTGCCTTGAATCATCTCTCGTTCCTGTTCAGAAAACACATTGCTAGGGAGTAAAACAGTCTGAAATGCTACTGGGACTGCTTGCATAGGGGATTGAGCTTTATTTGTGCTCTATTCTAGCAATTTCTCCGTCAGAGCACTGAACTGAATACGTGAATTTATGATTCAGTGTGGCTTGGCTTTATGTTTGTGTTTCTCATCGGAACGGAGTTGAAGCAGGAATATCACCATCACTAATGGAGTACCCCTTCACCAAGGCTCCTGAGCTAGGGACAGACCCAAGTCTCTTAATTAATAATCTAGAGCTTTTCTAACTAGACCATCCTTTTTTCCTAGCAAGCGCTCTCTCCCATTTTAAAGTGCTTTATGAATTGCAACAGCCTGAAAGTCTTCTTGTAGCACTAACATCTCAAATGTGTTTCTTCATTCCATGACTGTTGCCTGTAAAATGCTAACTGTTTCTTGGAACATAAGCCAGAAACTTCTCTTTTCCCTCGACGGAGAATACCGTAACCTTTAGGCTCCTTCTGGGCCAAGAATTTCTTTTCTGATGGATGGAAAATGTCTCTGCTCAGAACAGTTAGCAGCTGCCAGGGATATCTACCTCCAAGAGCAGGCTAGACATGGGCAGAAGCAGGGACTGAGTCTAGGACTCCCCCTTCTCACTTTGAGAGTCTCTAACTCAGGAGCTGTTCTGTTCCCTTCTCCCCTACATGCTTTGAAAGAGGAGACAGGTATCTTGTTCAATTGTTTGAAGGAAAGATCAGAGACATCTACTTGCAGAAGAATGCTCTGAACTGCAGCTTCCCTGTGAGCAGAAGTGTCTCCTTCAAATATAGAGAAAAGCTTCTGAGAGGGAAAATTTGAGACTTCTTACCTGCTCAATATGTAGAAACACCGTTGGGAAACTCTTGGCTACTCTTTGCTCAGCTTGCTGGCTGATTTAAATCTCCTTCTAAAGTGTCTGAACTCTTCTTCTTCCCTGTACATGGAGCACTAGAACCTTACTCTATGACATAAATCCCAGTCTGTAGAAAATTAAATCAGACACTGTAATATTTGGGGGAGGAGGAAGACAAGAGGCAATGGAAGGGAAATTTTACTTTCATCCTTCCCATCTAATAGTTTCTTAACTCCCAGAGCTGTGATTGAGAGACACTCAGGGAAGCATGTGCTATACTACTCTCATAGCAATCATGTAACTACCCACAACTAATAAGGAAGTTTTACCTTAAAAGCACATATGAAATAAATCATGTACGGGGATGGGAGGAGGATCACATGCTTTGTGTTGCTGATAAAAAAAGGTTACAGGAAAGGTTAGTCCCCTTGAACCTGTGCTATATTCACCAAACCCATGAAAACATCTTAGGTAGATATTTTAAGACATCTAAAATGGTTCTGGACAAATGAGGCAAATGAGTTGAGCTTCAGGTCTCCACTGACAGTAGTGGCACCCATGTCCTAGCTCACATGTGACACGTATGTTAAATACTTAAATTTGATACATTATATGGACATGGATGCAAACTCAACTGACTTGCCCAAGACAACAGAGAAAGTATATGGCACAGTAGGAGCTAAACTCTGTTGATTCACCAAATGATGTAGAGTATTAGAAAGGAAGCTTCCCACCGTGCCACCACCATCTACCTCTAGCCAAAAATGAGTTGTGCTTGAATTGGTGACTCATACAGTTTTATTGCCTGATGTTATCAGAATAGATATAAGGAAGAAATGGTTTACGATGAGGATGGTGGGACACTGGAAGAGGTTGCCCAGAGAGGTGGTAGATGCCCCATCCCTGGGAACGTTCAAGATCAGGCTGGACGGGGCTCTGAGCAACCTGATCTAGTGGAAGATGTCTCTGCTTATTGCAGGGGGGTTGGACTAGATGACCTTTAAAGGTCGCTTCCAACCCAAACTATTCTGTGATTCTATGATTCTATGATTCTATGTTAAGATTGTAATAAAGAAGGTAGTTAAGATGTTAGTATCCCAACAGTGAAGCATGGTGGATGACATCATTAAAACTCAAGGAAGATTGTTTTGTAGCAATTCAAAATGCAAAATTTAAGTGGTAAAATTAATTTATTTTATTAGGCTGCTTGTGTAAGTAGTTGCTTATAGTTGAAGAAATAATACCTGATCACACAACAGTGTTATAATGGAACAACAGTGCCTTTGGTGTGCATCTTGTTGGGGATTATTATCCAAGAAAATATTTACGCTCTGAGTTCCCAAAATGGAACACAATTATTCACATACTTAACTTGAGGAATATTCTTGTGCTGGATCAGGGTCTAAAATGCTTTGGATCGAATGTAAGAGTAAAATGAGAACGAGTCTGTCATCTTTATGCTAGAGAGTGCAGTGGTTTCCATAATAATTGGGTCTCCACTTAGTGGGAGCAGTGACAATTGGTTGCAAAGGGCTGGCGTGGAAATCAAAATAAGCCGTGTTGAGAATCAGGGCTCCTTCATCTGACAGAATCACACTTACATTGAGCGGTTTGGTGTTATCTTTAGTGTAACAATCAAGTGAATTACACACCTGCACTACCAGACTGGTAATATTTTAAACGGAGGCCAGCATTAAGTGCAGAGCAAACACCCACCCTGCAAGCGATCCTAAGAGGTAAACAGACTGGATCAAGTAGGCTGAATCCAAGCTGCTGAACAGCTTGCTTTGACATGCAGGGTCCTTCACTGTGAAAAGAAGATTCCTTTTGAAATTGTTGACAGCTTTCAAGTATCTCTAGTGCCTCTTTGCCTAGGGAGGGGACTTAACCTTTGCATTGCTGTGACACCTCGAGAAGAAAGGCTCTGAAACTGGAAGGAGAGATCAGAGCAGAGAATAAGCCACTTATGTCAGTAAAAATGGCTGAGTAGAAGAGGGGGAAAAATTGTGCTCTATGGGGGAAAACAAAACAAAACAAAAAGAACTTGAGCATATGGCTCCAAATCTGTGAGTATGCACATATTCCTATCTCTGCATTAGCAAATGGTCTTATTAGCACCTAAGGATGCTGCTGGTACACAGCACCTTTGCAGATCTGGGTCCAGTTTGTAATGTTATAATATGGCTCAGGCCAGAGCCCATGAGCCATCTGGATGAGCTAATAAAACAAGTCTCTTTATCTTCTTTGTTGTTGTTTTTCTTTACAGAGATTTAAACTGTTCTATTTGTGGTTTGTAGTGTCTTTACTATT
The DNA here is from genome assembly GCF_900496995.4 of Aquila chrysaetos chrysaetos. NCBI lineage: Eukaryota > Metazoa > Chordata > Aves > Accipitriformes > Accipitridae > Aquila > Aquila chrysaetos. The sequence continues at coordinate 82,570,345 of NC_044030.1, read as the reverse complement.
TGGTCCAGGGTGGAAAACTGAACCTTTGTGATTTCAAATGTCTATTCATTTTACTTTACTTCATATTTATCTGTGTCCATTCAGTCTTCCTCCAAGGAATAAACTCCCAGTGTTGCTCCTGGGATCTTTTTTCCCCTTTTGATATGAAAATCTGCTATTTTTCTATTGGCAGGCATCATAGGTGAAAAAATGGCTTAAATTGTGAATACAGGTGCTAAATAACTGGGTCTGTGTATATATATATACACACACACACATGCATGTATATATTGGCAATGTCCAAAGTTAGCTTTTGAACTCACAGGCAGGAGACTGGTACTTGCTGGCTCCACCTGGTACAGCCTAGTTGTAAATTTTGATAACACCTAGACTAACCAAAAGTGGTACTTCTTGAATCCTGCAGTATATAAGGAGACAAGAGACAGATCCACCAGTTTGGAGGCTGATCATGTGATGTGCTTCTGCACAGACTGTTTGGACTGGGAAAGCTGGGGACTGGGTGCCTGGAAAGAAGACTTGATGCCAAAATAAAAAAAAAAATAAAAAGGAAAAAAGAATATTCCTGAAAGGAAGAAGCAGTCTCAGAAAGAAGAAGGTGAAGATCCTGGTGGGAGGAAAGATTCAGGAGTTGGGGGAGGATCCTGGAGGTCCAGGAGAAGTGTGGGGATGAATGCTGGGTGATGTCCAGGGACACCTAAGAAGCAACTGGAGGAACAGCATGGATCTGCATGGCTTTCTGCCTGACCTTGCTGGGCCAGCGGCCACCTCCCTGTGTCAAAGGGCAGCTGAGACCTGGTGATCTCAACGCTGTCAGAGTGAGCAAGTGAGCGTGTGAGATAATCCATTTGGGTCAAACTCACATCTCACTGGTTCATACATAAACTCTGGGGTCCAGGTCCCCTATGGGCTGTCACTCACTCAATCTCACCCATGGCAGGAGGGAGACCATGATCCCAACTGTGATTCCTTGGTGTCACAGGAAAACAGGTCCTACCAAAGCAGTGCTTAACAGCTGTGGGTTTCATGAAAATGACACAGCTGGGGAATTAATGGGCTGGTGGGAAGAATGAAAAGATCGTATAACAGGAGAAATATGTGATCTTCTCAATTAGTAGTCGTGGAGGTTGGGGCATGTGTAACATGGGTGACCTGGTGAAGGGTCTGGAGCACAAGTCCTATGAGGAGCGGCTGAGGGAACTAGGGTTGTTTAGCCTGGAGAAAAGGAGGCTGAGGGGAGACCTTATCGCTCTCTACAACTACCTGAAAGGAGGTTGGAGTGAGGTGGGGGTCGGTCTCTTCTCCCAAGTAACAAGCGATAGGACAAGAGGAAATGGCCTCAAGTTGCACCAGGGGAGGTTTAGATTGGATATTAGGAAAAATATCTTCACTGAAAGGGTTGTCAAGCATTGGACCAGGCTGCCCAGGGAAGCGGTGGAGTCACCTTCCCCAGAGATATTTAAAAGACGTGTAAATGTAGCACTTAGGGACGCGGTTTAGTGGTAGGCTTGGCAGTGTTGGGTTAACAGTTGGATTCGATGATCTTAAAGGTCTTTTCCAACCTAAATGATTCTATGGTTCTATGACTAAAGGGGGATTCAGGGCTCCCTTTTTGCTATACTTCCATAATGTGGGGTTGTAAATATCCAGTGAAGGGACAGGAGAGGAGCGGTGACTCTGGTCAGTTCTCCTACACACTCCCCAGGCCTATCCCCATCCTAATTTTACACAGCACTTGAATACAACCTGAGTTCAGTTGATGTATCCCCCCGCTAGATTTTACTAACCATAAACTGACCATCTGACACTTTCTATAGTCGGTGGTGATGTAGGACAAACTGACCTTCAGAGGACTTGCCACCTTGTCTGCAGATGGTACAAGACAACCAGCTTGAAGTGAGATGCCTGCTGAAAGGCAGCTAAAGTAGGTACTGGCCTCATAAATGGCCTCTGATAAATACAGGGAAGTTTGTTGGCTTGTAGAAAAAAACCAGCAAGAGCCTACAAGGTCTAACAAGTCGTCAGCCAAGCAGAGGGGTGAAAATCAGGCCAGATCCACGGCCAGCACAGCCTCTTGACAAGTCGGAAGAAAAACTACTGCTGTTTTACACCTACAACTGGGTTATTTATGTGACATCCACCACATGTTTGCACAGAATTATTTATCATTTCCTTGTAATTAGAGATTCCCTTTACTCCTCTGTTCCTCACTGTTTAATGTGACACCATATCGATTAGGTTTCCAGAGCATACCGCTGCAGACATATTTATACGGGTGTTTCAAATGATTTACAATAACTAATGTTGCAACAGGAATATCATTTTGGAAATATAATACCAGTCAATAGCAGTAAAGATTCTGCTAATGGCCAGAACTCCTTGTACCATGGGAATAAGTTGCCACTAACAACTTATCACCTGAAGGCCCTATCTTCAAGTTGATGTAAGCTGGCATAGGACCAAATTTCAGTGCTCAGTGAAGCTCTACGGAGTTATCTCAGCTGAAAGTCTATCTGTCCTAATTACCCGGATAGTAAAGCTGGATAAAGCACAAGCAAGATCCCTGCAAAATAGCAAATTGGTCTGAAGCTTGTCATGGTGCAGGAAACCCAAGTTCCTGCTTTTCCTCTTTCCAGGGAATTCCCCTCCAATGCAGAAACCATTTGGATCAACAAGTATTGATTTATTTCTATGAAACATTGTCCCTCCAACAGGAGAGAGGGAGATTGAGCTGGTTTTAATCCATTGTAAAAATACATTTTCTAGAAAGCTTTGAGATTTTGTAAGAAGGCTAATGCCTCTATTAGCATTATGTTGTCCTAATTCTTGCATTACCTAGACACAGAACAGATGCTAATGATTTTAGCTTTGCAAAAGACTTATCAGAAGAAAAAATATTACAGATTTGGGATTATCCAAAGTTGATGGGGGATTTTATACCAGAACCTGGAATGGCATCCAGTGCTTTTACCGAGAAGTGAATTCTCCTTGTAGAGATATCAGCATAAGAAGGAGTAATTACATAATTTAATTGTTAAGGTTTTATCTATGAAACCAATGTGACGACAAGAAGTATATTGCTCCTACCTGAATACCAGCTAATTTGTAAATATCAAGGCAATGACATTTTTTTGCATAAACCTGCAATTTCTAGTTTGCAAAATTCACAAGAATGAATGAAGTCTAAACGAATGAAGTCTACAGTCTGTCAGAAGAGCAAGTGATCAAAGCTTTGCTTTGTAGGCTGGGGTTTTATTAATAAATGAAAGAAGTTCCAAACAACCCTTTAGCGTTAATAGAACCGAGCTGCTTTATCTCCAGATCTATTTGTAGATCTATTTGCAGCCTCTCAGTACATGCCGTAACAGTTGTAGAAAGGGCATCTTTGTTTTCCAAATTGAGGACAGCCTCTGCATTATGTAGGGGCTTTTGGTTACCTAAAAGATTTTTGCTCAAGAGACAAAACCTCTCAAAACAGCAGTCTGAAATGTTTGCAGGATTTCAAAGCAGTGGTTCAAGAGGTAGACCATTTACTCCACAAATATAGCATGTAAGTGCTATGAACAGATTTGACAAAATCTCAAGTTTCTGCAGGATAATTGCATCAAGAGTAAAATCTTCAAGTCCATGTAAAGTAAAAGTGTTCGGGGAAACCTGACCTTTCAAAAAAATCTTCCTTTTCTTATCATAGGCTCTTTCATCCAGAACTGATTAACCCAGTTGATTATAAACATCGATAACTATAAAGTCTGACTTAAAATTCCAAATGCATTTTTTGCTGTCAATGGGCTAGAGGCCTGGGTGCATTTAGTAGCCTATAACTAGGTGATGAAGACCAAAAAGTTACCTGAGTGTGTTAAATACATTTAAAGAGTACTGCACTCCTTGAAAAGGTCTGAAATTAGGAAACACCAGTTTCTCATGAGAATGTAAAAAACGAAGAAACTTTTGAGATTTGTAATATATTCAGAATAGCTAAATAAACCATGTAACTCTTCAGGGTTTGTGAAATCCCTAATCTCTAATTTAAGATCAGATTTTAGATCAGATCCCCAAAAGGAAGAAAACATTTGTCTTCTGTTTCAGATTTAAATTTTAAAAAATCTATTTCAAAAGATGCATAGTATAGCCAGAACAAATACAAATTTTTAGAGGGAAACACAGACTCAAAGATATACATGAGGCAAAATAAATGCAAAATATTCAAAGATAAATCTTCAAAAATGCAAATAAAATTCAAGCAATGTGAAATATCAAATATAGTGTGGAAGCAAATATATCAAAGCAGTGCTTTGTTTTTAGACAGAGCTTCATTTATTTGTAAAGCGAATCCATTGTAGGAAAGTACCAAAAAACTAGAGTCTGCACACACACAGACACACACATGCAGATTGAAAAAAGAAGATTTCAGAAGCAATGTGCATGAAGGTCTTGAGATAATTAGTAGTACTCCCAGATGTTACTCCATATCTATTCTTCAAGACAGCTACGTTCAGTGACCAGAACAGTACCTTAACCACTAGTGAATATCTTATGACTTTTTGGTTGAGCATTTGCACACAAATGATAATGATAGGACAAAGTTCACTTGATTTTGTAGTTTACTCACAGGTGAAAAACATGATGATATTGAACACACATGAAAAAAGCAGTATATACAAAATATGATTCGTACATGAGCATATGATGTGATGAACGTTCAGGTAGAACCAAACTATAATCGAATAGATATGAAGATACATAGAGAGAAATGTAAGCTAGAACCAAAACTAAAGGAAATACAGATGAAACAAGTCAGTAAGCCAAATTCCCTTAAGGAGAACAATATTATGAAAAAAGCTGGGAAAGAACAAAGGAAGAATAAGTTTCTGACATTGAAAGATTAAATGCATTTGTAAAACTAGATCTATGGTCCACAGTTTGAGTTTATGGCGTAGATTTGTTTGTGTATGCTGAAAAAAATTACAAACTGGTTCTGGATTGTTATTCTTATTACCTAGAAATAGTACTGTGTTAGAAAATACAGCTGAACATGTAATCTCAGATATAAAATCTGTATGTGCTACCAACTGTGGTAATGATAGATAACGGACAACAATTTGATTGCTATGAGTTTAAATGTTTTGCAAGGTGGTATGATATTAAACTTTATGTGGAGTCCTAGCCACAATCTAAAGGTATTATGAAAAATATTTTAAGAAGATGTTAAAAGGATGCTTTAAAAGGCTTGGGAGTCAAGTTCTGATCCCTATTTGACACCATTAAATTACAAGGGAGCAGACCAGAAACATCTGTGAGCTAAAATATTATTTAAGAGAAAGCTTGGACTTGGGCTTCTCTATCATGAGATCATTTATGTTAAAAATAGGGAAGTTGAACATTCTTGTAAAAATAAAACAGGTAGAGGATCACATGAATGAAAACCTTCCAGCCACTTGACAGCAGATTTGCTTCCATGAAGGGAGTAGAAAACAATAAATGTATAAACGAAACAGAGCACACCTTCACCAATTTCTGAGACAAGGAAAGGAAAGGAGTTTCCAAAGTACAACACAGAAGAGACGTTGGAGAAACCAGGGGATCGGATAGTGTCAAGGGAAAAGGCAATGCAGAGCATTGCAGCAGTTCAATTCATGAGATGTTTCTCTAGGAGAGGAAGGCTACCAGCTCAGAGAATGACTGAGAAATACTGATGCATGCTTATATTACTAATACCTATTTCTTCATTGGAGAATGGCAATAAAAGAGGAAAGGGGCCCTTGAAGAGGATTAGGTGACAACATACCAACCCCTGGAATACCTGGGTCTATATCCAGGTTAGCTGTTAAAGTAAATTGTTATTAGGAACCTGAAAACATACCCATATGAAAGAAACACACTCAGACATAAGGACCGTTTTTATCTCCCTCACAGGCTTTTTGCTGTCACTCTCTGATATAAAGAGCACGTGCACATTTAACGCCATCTCTATGGAAAATTCCTATGTACTTTTAGTAAATAATACGTTCTGTTGGACTGTTGATTTTATATATAAATTTACATTGAGTGTTTGTGTATTTCTTCATCCACATCCACAAATTTTATTCCCACACATGTAGAGGTTATATATATTTCAGCCACTGTGTCTCTGGGATACTAGGAAATGGAATGAAGTTGACCAAACCAAACAAATATTAGTAAATATTAGTAAACAAAAGAAATATATTTTTCACTGAAAATGGAAATTTAATATTGAATTCAACTAAGTCAAGTTACACTTCCAACTGAGCTCCAAGAAAATCATAGGTATAGGGATTACCTGGAGGGATTTTGGGGTGAAGTGGACTGGATTAATTATCTTTAAGAAAAATCCAAAATTAAGAAAAAAGTTGAGAAGAAAGTTAACCATTTAAAATTTGGTTGAACACTTTTGTTAAGGAAAGGAAGTATTGCCTGCTATTTATGCAACTTTATTAATAGGTACCCTCATGTAATGTACAGAAACAGACTTTTCCTCTTTCCTACATTGCAGTGTCTGTTAATCTACAAAAGGAAATTCTTAATCCTCTTGAAAAGTTTTCAAATAATGGATGGAAAGTGAAGTAGCAGGATGCTGCCCAGTCCAAAAGTTGTTCACAAAAAACTCCAAAGTAATCTTATAATTTCCGGTATGAATATATCTTCATTTAGATAATTGAATCAATGCAACACCCCCCCCCCCCCCCCCCCCATCAAAAAAAAAAAAAGAAGAAAAAAGAAAAAAAAGGGGAGTTAATCCAAAACCTCCTGAAATCTTTAGAATCTTTGGAATCTTCTTACTAATCTCAACATATCTTGTATCAGACCTCTAAAGGTTCAATACAAATTGTTAGACCCATAAGTACAGTTTGCATATAAAAAGAAATTAAACATTATTACGATAGTTCAGCTCAGTAAGAAAGGAGGACATCAGAGCACATTATCAAGTCAATGGCATAGGGGAGGTTAATCACTTGCTTTATTTGTTTTCCTAATGCAAGAGGAGAGAGAACTGCTAAGAGTGGCTTTTGTCAAACACAGCACACAGTTAACTTGCATCTTACACCATTAAGTGCTTGCAGATGCAAACAGAAATATTACCTAATTCTTACAGAACACTTTTCATCAAGATATCTCAAAAGTGCTTTAAAAATGATATAACATCATCCGTTCCACTGCTAGAAATAGAGGCATGGAGAAGAAGTGAAGTGACTCACAACACACAGAAGCCCTGGAAGAAAATCAAGATTTCCTTTTCATCCAGTTAGTGTTCAATCCTGTAGGCTGCCTCGCTTCCCCGAGCCAACGTGTACCATTTCTTAAGAAATCAGAAGGAAAAAGTGATGGGAAGCAAGTATAAAGAATGACTACAATAAATAAAATGAGCAGACGCTGTAGCTGTTTGCAAAGCAGCCGTTAAAAGGCTGTTTCCAAATGTAAAGGGCCAGTTCCCAGGAAGGCACACTGGAAAAAAACCTAACATTGCTGTGAAGTGCAAGCTTTCCTATGGAGAGCAAATCTTTTCTGGGGAGCGTGAGTGTCCAGAACATATGTTCAGTCTGTATCAGGGCATTACACTAAAGGTTATACTTTAAAGGGTCTTAGTCAGACAGTTTAATGTTCTCTTTAACCCCTGGGCTCAGCCAGAGGAGAATACAGGCACGTCTGAGAATTCAAAGGTTTAATTAATGTCCCTGATTTAAGAGTCTCCCAGACCCCATCAGACAAAAGCAGCAGATACAGGGATGTAGCTGGAAGTCAGCTTGAATATGTCTTTGTGTCTTTATTGATCTTTCCTAAAAAGATTGATGTGCAAATACTGATCTTATCTTCGGAAATGGAGAGAGGCTGATACCAATCCTGAGGAACTCAACCAAAATGGTGTTACCTGGTGCTTCATAGTTGTCAGGCTCAGGTTCAAGCTGCATATAAAACTGTGCATACAAGTGATCTAATTATGCATGCAAATACCTCGTTAGTGCGCCAGCTGATTATTTGCCTGTGTAATTCCTGCAGTAAAGAAGAACATATTATACCCAAGCATTTTTATACATGCAGTTCTAAAAGGCTGAAGCTCATCAAGCAAACAATTTCTTCTCCAAGGACGATAAAACTGAAGAACAGCAGAAGCAGCAGCTGTATGATCATCCAGTGGGGGCCAGGGCCACCTGCTCTGAAAGGCCAGAGACCTTGCAATTAAGGCAAAATCTGCTCAGAGGGCAGGGAAAGTTTCTTCTTGATTCTCAGTAGCTAAAATGTGGTGCACACCAAGGAGCACAAGAGCTTCGACCCTTCCAGAGCTCTGAATATTTTATCTAAATACATGCCAGACCCTTTGTAATCCTCGGAAATTCTTGGCTTTAATAATAGACTAGGGACTTATTGCCACCGATTTCAGAGCACTGTATGGAAATACCCTTTCTTTAACATATTTTAGATTCTAAGTCCACCTTCAGTGGATATCCACTTAATCTCATGTTAAAGAGGAAAGGAGAAGGGATATGCAGGCAAAGACCTGAATTGTGTCTATTTACATTTTTGCAGAATGTTCAGGAATGCAGCCTTGACCCTAATTCAGGTTTCTACATTTTAATTATCAGTTCATACCCCTGATTCATGCCTCAAGGATATCTTTTCAATTTAGAAAAGGAGTGGATGGAGATATATGTAGGTTGCAGAGACCCAGTTTCAGCTTAGTTTTCAACAGATTGTCTCAGTAAACATTGCAAGGACTAAATTATTTTAATTATTTCTCAGATTGATTTCTACTGAAGTTCAGAGACAGGGGCTGCTCTGCCATCATCTTTATAAATGGAGAAATAATAAACAATAAAATAACAAACAATAAAATGCTTCTTTGTCGCAGTTGTTTCATTGTTTATCACATCTGTTTTTTTCACCTTGCACACAGCAGGTATCAATAATTCACGTCTGAGTGAAAGCACTTCTGTAAAAGTTTACGTACCTCATACCATTAGCAATAGATCATTTTTAAGCATCTTTAGAGTCTCCCTTCCTATTTCATGATCTTGGTTGTTATCTTCATTTCAATAAAAAAAGATTTATTTTAAAAAAAGCAACACACCTCAGGCAACTCAAACGGCACAACTCATGAAGAAGAACGTAATTCAAGTGTAAGTACCTTGCCAGCATTTGCAAGTGGATCTCATGTATAAACCAAAAGCCAAAGCCAACATTTTCAAGAACTTTGCAGTGTTTTAGGAGATGAATTTCCATTTTGTGGAATTAGACACTTGATGCTGTGCAAGGCTCATGTTTTAGCCCCTGGTCACCTGGAGGAAAGTTCAAAACCTGGAATTAGACCTGTGTAACTACCATACGCACGGATTTACTGGAAGGAGACGTGCAATATCCAGACCATAAATTGACACAATCAACATCATGCAACCGGATCCTAACCACACAGAGCAGTTACATCATGGCCATGAGTCGCCTATATGGTGCCAGGCAGATTTAGGTTCGTCAAGAAAGTGGCTGCACCCGGGGAAAGGGGAGCAGCCTCCACTCGATGCCAATGTTGGGCAAGGAGCAGGTCAGAGATGCCTGGCTGAGGTTTGCAGGCAACTATCTCCCTCTGCTCTGGGTTCAGAGCTCAGATTTGTTCTTCAAGGATGGGGTTTATGTCTCTTCCAAAGACCTGAGCGAGGATAGGGCTTTTCTTTTAAAATACAACTTCTAGAGAAGGTGGTGCAAACAGCTCTCCTGTATATTGTCGTCAAAGGTCCCCAGGAGAGGAATAGCTCACAGTTTTGCATCTGTGAGCTGAGGAGAACCAGACTGTCAGCTCCTTTACCCCAGAAGACTGAACTAAAAGGTTATGGTGCTGGCTAAAGAAGGGGCAATCACCCACCTCTTACAGCAAGGAAGGACACTAGAAACTGTTGAGCTGGAGAGAGACAAGGAACTCCAGCATGAGTGAATGCATTGGAGCAAGTTTGCTCTTTTTGTCATTTTACCCACCTACCTCATTTTCTAATGTGTTCTTGGAAGTGAGAATGCGTGGAAAAGAAAATGTAGAAAGATAGAGGAATTGCACCCCCAAAAGGGGTGCAGTGTTTAGGAGGAGATGAATTTCTGCCTGGAAGTGAAAGCAGGGTAGGGGTATCTATTACAGAAAGCATCTTGCCGGTGGACCAGAAAGTGCTGTTGGGATCCGTTTCTTAGAAAAGGATGGGGGGTATCATCTGTGCAAATATGCAGACAGCATAAGAAATGCTAACATGCTGAAGAGCTGTGGGAAACAAATCCAGTCTATTTAGAGCAAGTGTATATTTGTAGCAGGTGATGACACTGTTTCGAATTCAGCAGGTTCAGAGGTTTTCAGTGGTTTTTTTAACCATTCTTTTCCAGCTTTGCTGAAGCTTTTGCAGAATTGCTGCTAGTACTCCTGATAATTTCATTTGAAATCAGAAAAGAAATGCTAGCAAATATAATACTCCACAGAGGCACTATTTTCTCCTGGGGGTGATAGCTCAAACGCAATATGTTGATGACTGTAAAAGTGATGCATTGCCTTAGGGAATGGAATGTTCTATATTGATAGTAGAGATTTGGACATAGGAAATTTGAACATATATTCTGCTTTTATTTTGGTAGTGCATAGGTGCAATAATGATGATCAAATTCCTCAATGTCCCTTGCACTGCACAGTGCAGCATAAACAACATGTATCACTCCAAAGGACTTAGAGACCATATTTTTAAAAGCCAGATGTTAAAACCAATATTATTTGCTTGTAATATGGGAAACTGAGGCACAGTGAGAGTTAATTCTTCACCCACAAGCTCAAAGACTGTTTGGCAGAGATGGAAACAGAATAGTTTTCCTGTGTCTAGGCCTAATACCTTTAAGACTATCCTCCTCTGTTTTCCCTATATCTTCATTTCTAAGCATATTATTAAAAATAAATGCTTGGATTTGGTTTTGGTTTGCATATTCTTTGACATAAGCAGTACTCAAATACATTTTGTCTAAGCCCACCTACAGCACAGTGGTGTGTGTTTGCCATTCCTTTTAATTGAGTTGTTCGTGTGCTTCAGGAGAATGCTGGACTTCTTAGAAATTAATTGGTGCACTTGTCTTTAAATGAATTTTCGCCTTTTGTTTTATCTTTATTTTGTTTCGAATGTTTTGAGTCTTTGCTGGCAGGCTTGCTGCCTTTTGGATTGTTCTTTGCTTCCTGTGGAAACTTCATGTAGTTTGTTTTGGTTCCTTTCTTTTCTTGCTTGTAATAAAAGGGTGTCTGAATAGCTCAGTGAGACTTTTCTAGGTCTAATTTTTATGTGACATATGAAATTAAAATTGCATCCCACCAAAATAATTAAGTGTTAACTAGTCACTGCTTCAGCTCTATGCAGTAATAAACCTAGATACACCCATGTTTTAGACCATGCCTTCCTGACAGCCATTAGAAGTTGCAGATAAGAGAAAAAATTGACATTACAATCCCTCCTGTCTAAATATGCATTATGAACAGTCTATCAATTCCCCTGTGCACACAGGACTGATGAGCAGCCAGTGTTCAGATTTCTTAAAGGAGAACAGGCTAGAGCCTATAATCTATGACTGAGATTGCCCAGTGTTATATACAGATCAAGAAAGAAACATCCAATCTTCTATGCCAAAGACAAATAGAAAATAGGTGCAAATTCACTTTTGTCTATGGTAGGAAAAATATTCCGCAAAAAACACTTGAGCATCTTTTGCTCAATCATAGCTATATGAATATGGAGAAAGTAGCAAAGTTAATTTTATCTATTCTGACAAGACTGTTAGAGCTTGCCCTGGCACACTGGGGTTTAAATATCTGACTGTTACTGCAATACAGATATATGTGTTGAAGGCGAGATGTGTGGATGCCTCACAAAGAATATGCCTTTTATTTTGGAAAGAATGTGCCATATCTCTGCGTTAAGAAGAATTAATACCAGAGCAGAGTTTGTACATGTAGTTTTTAGACAATCTTATTATCTGTGGTTTAAAGCAGATAAGATAATAGCCTGTCTCGAAGGCACACATACAATTTTAATCTACAAGAGGAAGACAAACAGACTTAAATAGGCAATATTTTCCCTAACTTTAAAGAGCTCAACATTTCTGCCTCTTTGACACTCAGGACTTGCTTTAAATGTCAAGCCCCAGTTCTTGTTCTGGCTCATAGCCTAGAAACAGCCTGTCCTCCATATCCATAATCATGGCATGATTTCCACTTTGGTGTGATGCCGTTTTATTAGGCCATGTGAGACATGATGTGTTTCAGTAGTGTGGAAATTTCCAAGACTACTGTACTGAAGAACAATAGATGCTAGAAGGTGTAAATCGTGATATATTCCTGTGTGGTCGAAGGGAGATTTCAGAAGGTTTGGTAAGGGAGAGAGTGAAAAAAATTATCTGGCCACATTTCTGCTGGATTTTTGGTTTGAGAAAAGTACTTGTATTGCTCTGTGAAGTACTAGCGTGGAGTATTGCCATATGCAAACCCTTTCAAACACCCAACAGGAGAGTTTCCTGTGGAAGAAAAAGTCACTCCAGATTAACTCGTACATGCAGCTGCTTTCTTCCCCTCTGGAAAATGAAATATAGTGGCTTGGTGTGGTCAAAGGGTCTGAAAAATTTCTCTTGAAGACACTCCTTTATGAAAAGTTTCTTCCTTTCTCCAATAAAACAGTTTTCATGACAGCAGAGCCACCTCCATTCCCTGCACCAGCTCTCTTCTGGGATTACAGCATTTAAAAGGAAAAAAGTCTGGGGAAAGAGTGACTTATACTGCATCCCTGTGTGATTCAAGTCTCATGACGAAATCATTCCTTCGCAGCTGTAATGGGTTTTGCTTTTTCAGTCCTTTACCTCAGAATTCTTGCCTGCATCAAAAACTTTACAAAACAGAGCATATGCTTCTTCAGGTCTTTCAGACAAGTGAAAATCCTCCCTTCTTTCCTCAGAAACTACATGCAAGCAATTCAAACATCCTTTCTCCAAATATGTGGCATGGCACCATTTCCCCAGCTGCAGAGTGAACAGTCATAATGTTGTGTACTTTGAGGAGGTGAGTCAAACAAGAGAAAGAGAAAGAGAAAGAAAAAAAGAAAAAGAGAAAGAGAAAGAAAAAAGAAAAAGAAAAAGAAAAGGAAAAGGAAAAGATGAGGAAAAGGAAGAGGAAAAGAAAAAGAAAAATGAAAAGAAAAAGAAAAATGAAAAGAAAAAGGAAAGGGAAAAGAAAAAGGGAAAGAAAAAGAAAAAGAAAAGAAAAGGAAAGAGAAAAGGAAAGAGAAAAGGAAAAAGAAAAGAAAGAAAAAGGAAAAGGAAAAGAAAAAGAAAAAGGAAAAGAAAAAGAAAAAGAAAAAAAGAAAAAGAAAAAATATCTTACATAGTTGCTTTAATTGAAACTGGGACTTAACATAAACCTGTTTCCAAAGCACCCTGTCCTCTGGAGACGAAACAAACATTTCCCAGACCCTTGTATGTCACGACAAGTAGAAGTGTCTAGCTAACCTCTTCCACCAAAGCCAAGATAAACAAAAGTCTCAGACTACTTTTCAACAGGCTCTAAAAGCAACCCACATTCAGCTATATCTGAAGTATTTACTCCATGGGCAAAACATTTCCCTTAGCTCATTTGCTTCTCCGGATTATACTTAGCAACTGTCCTGTGAGTCCTTATTCCTCTTCTCTATACGCCCCAAGCTGCCTTCCAGAAATACCAGCGGGCTCTGTCTGACCTCCGTGCACGGTTCCTACTCCTTGCCCAGGACCAAGCCCCCTTTCTGCTGAGATGAGCTTCTTATGCCAAGAGAAGCTCAGATTATTGTGTTCTGATAGTTTGCTGTCAGACACAGCTATTTCATCGAAGAGTAAAAAACATTTCACACTGTCTCCACGGAAAGGAGTTTTCCATAAGGACAATAATAACCTAGGGAAAGAAATGAGAGCAGAACTTTAAAAATTCACTTTAATTTACTTGATTATTGTTTTGTTTTGTTTTGACATGATTTCTTGGAAGGTAAACAGCAGCTCCAGTGCTCTTCATGGTGTCACAACATGGCATACCAATAGCCGTAGTGCACAAAATGATATGCCATAGCATACTGTGAAATAATATGAGCAGGAAAGGCTTGTACTAACATGCTTGTTGTTGACTGAAAATCTCTTTTTTTTCTAGATCAAAAAATGTCTTGTTTGTGTAGGAATTAAGCTATGACACTTTGAACAAGAAAAGGAATAGGCAGTTTGTGTACTAATTAGGTTGCTTTTTATATTCAAGGAAAATAAAAGTATACTTGATTGATGGAGCGGCACAGAAGAGGCCTTGGCAGATCCAGGTTGAGCATCTTTGGTGGACTCCTGAACTCTGTGTTATACGATGATTACTCCTACAGCTCAAGGGAAGGATTTGGAGCTGTTCCACTGTTAAGAAAATAAATAAGAGTACAGTTCTCCAGTGCAGTGATTTACACATTCACTGCAGCTGGGCAAAATCGGCTTTCCTTATTTTGGAAATTTTAATGCATCGTACATTCAATACTCACATGATAAAATGAAATAAGTATTCTTGAAGCAGGCACTGGCCCCTGGAGCCTCCCTGGGTGAGACCCCTCCAAGGCACCTGGGACCCAGTGATTTTTGTGCTTTTCCCTGTGCTGCAGAGAGCAGGAGAGCTAGAGTTTGCCCACTACAACAACGTGTTGAAGAAACTTTGGTGTTAAGTAATGGAAGCATGTCTGAATCCGGCAGGGGAGCTGGGATGTGAATGCCCTAATCCTTGTCTACAATGCACATAAAAAGCACTCCCACCTCTCCCTCAAAGAAAAGTGATCATAATTGCAGTGTCCAGGGCTCTGATCCTGTCAGTTAACACTGATTTGAGGATGGTACTGAATCCTGTTGTTTGGTGGTGTATGGGAAGGGAAGGTCTAACACCTGGATTTCCCTTTAAAAACCTGCTGGGTAATTCCCTTGGGGTCAACATGGGCTGTAAGAATCAAAAGGGCAAGGAGTTGGTTAGCTATAGAAAGTGTAAGCTGGCTGTGAGAGGGCTTTTAGAATTGCTATTGTATTTAAATGTCATCTAAATTCTTTGCAGGGTACCCACTTCTCTTCTTGGCTCATCTTGCAGAAACTTGAGTATTTTGAGTCCAAACCAGAAACGAACCAAAACGTGATTTTTTCCAAGAAGTAGAGATTCTGTAATACCCCTGCTTATCAATAAAAGCAAGACATCCTCCTCCCATCCAACATACAGTTAGGGGTTTACAGGGCCTTATTTTTCTGGAAAAATAAGAAAACAGCAACAATGACTCTATGTCCCTTTTTCCAGCTGCCATTCCCTTTAATGACAGATACTTCTTAATAAACTAGGATTTAGAGCCTCCCCAGTATGTCAGGACTGGAAGGACCGTGTGGGGCTGAATAGTCTGAATGGAGTCTCAAGGAGCTGATACCGTAGTGTCATCACAAACTACCAAATTAGCTATTTATTACTATTTCTCTACAGAGTACACACTCTTTGCATGGCATAAGGCTGCTGACCTCTGCACCCCTTGAGGGTAGGTGCAAAGGCAGTGCTGAGAGCCCCATTACCTATAGAATAAGCTGCAAATATCTCTTGGAAAACCCAATGAATCTGCTCAGGAGTCGATTTCTCTTTTAAATTAAGGACTGTCAAATGAGATAGAGACTGTGGTTAACTCCCTACCGTCTCGGTTGTCTATATCAGCTACGTGTGACAAAGTGGTGCGGTCTGCACTGAAGCGGAGGATTGCAGTGGGCCGTGCAAGAGGAGAAGGTTAGATGGTCTGAGTGCATCCTCGGAGCTTGTGAGCAACGTGGCTCCTTCGAACACGGGGCCTCGGTTGGTATTGCAACCCCAGCTCTATAGGTGAGCCGTCCCAGAGCCACCTCGTCGAAGGAGATACCCTCTAAAAGTGGAAGCTTGTGAAGGGACAGTTGTGTGAGTCCCCTGCTTCATGGGTAGGATTTGACCGCTCTGGGAAAGGCCACAGCTGACATTTTGTCATTGGGGTTGGAGTTTCGTCTAAGATTTTATATAGTAGTCCCTCTGTGCTGTTTGTTCCTGCTGATATACTGAGGCCCCTATCTCTTTTTTCCCTGTTGTGCTTTTTTAAGGGTTTCGAGGGAACTATTCCCCAGCCTGCTAAAATAAACAAGTATGTCTCCTGGATTGTAAAGATGCTGAATCAATTACTGAAACTGTCTGGGAATCTTAAATGGCTCCTTTAAAATATATTGTCAGATCTGTTCAGGAAGAAGTAAGGGAAAGCAAATCTTTACTTGCAGTTAGCCCAGTGAGAAAATGCCTTCCCACACAAATCCTCCCATCTCTGCCTCCCTCCTTTTCCCTCTTCCTCTCGAATAGTGACACATTGTAGGAACTAACAACCTGAACAGCCGTAAACTATGGCAGTAACTTCCACCCACACACCTCATTAGGCCTTTAACACATTTTCCTTTGCCTTTCCCCAGCACTACTAAGTGGCACAACTGTGAAGTTGCCCTTTCACATTATAATTGGAAGCAGTCAGTGTTTTTTATGCTCTGTAATTTGGTAATTATATGGTCTGTCACTTACTGGACACTGGTCTCTCTGGTCATTTCGGGTTTTGGGTCTGTCCAGTAATCGTTAATCATCAAGGAGTCCTCAGCAGCCCATATGCCTCCTCTGTCTACAGAATCCCTTTATTTCTGCAGCCTTGTTTTTTCTTTCTCTATTTTAGGTGTGAATGGAGAAACTATGAGTTGTTCAGTGGAAACATTGATATTACATCCTGTCATGAGCTCAGAAGACCTGGTTCTATATTTTACCCCAGGTTTATGCCACTGAAACCCTGCAATTGCCCACTTGGCATTATCCTGAGTTTGTTTCCGTGGTGTGTCCCAGCTATCTGACATGCTGCTGCTTACATAGCAGTTTTGGGGAATATTTACAAAAGCTTAAGTGAGACTTAGCAACTTGATTCCATTGCATTTTACCAACATTTGAGTGCTGACTTGTCCTTTCAATGTCTTGCATTTTCCTAATTGCTTATTAACTCTAGCCATTTTAGGCTGTGTTCTTTTTTCATGGAGCTAATTCACTTTACGCACCTTTGCCTAAAGAATGGTCTCACGGGCTAAGCCAAAACTTTGTAGTCAAATTTACCGATTCTTCATGCCATTTTAATTTGCCCTGTGAAGTGGGGTACATCACTAACCTATTCTTCAGAAAGATATAACACTTTCTTACTTTACTGGTGAGATGTAGTTTAGCTGGTAGTGATTTTGGATGATGAATACAAAGAAAATTAGATACATAACATTAGGAACCTAAGGAGTTAAAGGACTTAAGGAGTTAAACAAGTGTAATTAAAGCTGACTGTGGCAGGTTTTTCATAAATATTGGACTTAGGAAAATGTAAGTTAAACAATAAGAAAAGACTGAAAGGGTTAAAATCTATGAAACTCCCACAAGGGCGAGTGGTGTGATAATGTTAAAGTTTGTTCTTGGGGCTAGGACTATAGCTGTTGTGATAGTTAGGTAGCAGTTATTGCATAAATAATAATAAGAGTAATAAGAATGTATGCATTTATGCATTTTTGAGAGATAATGTAGATATTTTTATAACACAGGCACGTTTTTGTATATTCCAGAAAAAGTGAAAACACAGAAGGATCAAGGCATAAGGGCTAACATACCAGTATGGAGTGTAGGAGAGTACAGTTCCCTTATGTAGCTGCTTAGCATCCTACCCTGGTAACATGGTGAGCTAGATTAATTTGATGAACTGCTCCTGCAGATGGATGGAACAACTTAAGGGTGGCTTAAAATTAGTTATTACAGTGATGAAACCTAAGCCTTCCTTGTAAACGTAGCCCTAGTTTTCTTTATACAAGAGTTCCCTGTCTCTAGTATAGGGCAAATATTGTTAAGGTTTTCTCCAAGGCGTTTTGAAGGCAAAGATACAGGTGCTGCCTGAAAGAGATTTTGTTCTGTGAGTACGAGAATGCCCAACTGATTTCAGCTATATTCAGGAAAGCAGAACATACATTCTGGTAAGCAAGTAGAAAACCATCAAAGGTACTTTATTGCGTTGTCCATTTCTCCTCCTAATCTGACCACACCACTAGGATATGGATCATGATGTTTGCTCAAGTCAGATGCAATGCTGTTGGTTTTTGCCATTGTGTTTGCTTCAAGGTTTTCTTTGTTTCAGAGCTGAAAACCCATCGGTTCCACTTTGACCATGAAGCTTAAGAGATCCCAACATTCTTCCGTTGTCCTTCCTGCCACTTCCTTTAGCCTCTTGTTTCGAAACCGATCATTGGATATTAAAATAATAAGAAAGTGTCTGATTTTCTTAAAAATCTTCTTTTAATTATACAGATGCAAATGCCAAAAGCTTGTTTTGTTTTCTGCAAGGCAGAGTAATGGATACCTACCTGCAAGCTGGGGAATTGGGGCTGGGGTCTCATGCTGCTCAGGTATAGTTGAACTAGGTGGAGCTTCTTCAACTGTTAACATGTATAGAAACTCTAAAATCTCCTTCTACTTGCAAAGCTTTTACTTTGTAGCAGTAAAACAAAACTCCAGTGTTTGCAAACTGTTTTAATAACCTCTACAGAGCTTCAGGAAGGAACAAGGGATGCAGGAGGGCAGGTACTTGAGGAGGTGTCAACAAATCAGACTACATGCACATGACCAGAATGTTAAGCTGTAGTTTCAGCTTCTGTGTTAATTGGTGCTGGCAAAGCACAGCCCCAGTGCAATTAAATTTTCTGCAGTGGAAAAGGAAATCTTTAAACCTCATAAGTGCTGTGCCATGCAACTCCTAAAGGTATTCAGTTATTGCAACAAAATTGTATAGCTAACAATGCCGAGTGAGATATAGAGGTCTGAAAGTGACAACAGGGAAATCAAGCACTGATATGTTGAGTTATACGGGTTACTGCAATCTGCAATTTACAGAGTATGAATATCTAGTGTCTTCAGTGAGATTTAGTTGTCTTCTCATGCTCTTCAACGGATTTTGAATCGAAACTTAAATGAAGGAAAGGGGACAAACTGGGTACAAATAAAGAATGTTTCAGAACTCTTTCCTTCTAATGCAAAAGTAGGATATCTTCGATAAAGGTGGAAGGCAACAAAATTGGGAAAAAGGAAGAGAAAAACTATTTATTGTGTTCTTCATTAACTTGTAAAACTGACAAGTGTAACAGACTATCCAGGACACAACCTTCTAGACATGCAGGTGGATAAATAAGGACAATCAGAGAGTAAACAGAGCCTATGAAGGGAATGACAGACAGATGAAAGCCACTGACAGAATATATTAGTTATTTGTAATTATCCTGTGTGGATTTTCTTAATTATCTGGCCCTGGACAATGTCAGAGAAGACTTAATGAAGAGGAAAAGGCCGCAGTTCAGTTGGGTACAAATGCAATTATTTAAAAATGTATAATGGGAACAGACTGTGTTAGAAAAAATGGGAGTGTGAAGAACTGGGACTATGACTCCTCAGATGATGCAGAAGATGTTTCACTTTCTCTTGTCGGAAGTAGATCTCATGTCCGGGTGTCTGTGGCTCTGATCCGACCTTGGTGTTCTAGCATGACCCACTGCGAGTTACTGCATCTATGCAAATTGATTATGGCAGTTGCACACAAATATTAAGACAAATCAAATAAAAAAGTCACAAAGTGGGTTGCAACTTCCTCACCTGTCTGTTTAATAACATTAGTAGAAGTAGGAATTAAGATGGGTAGGATTTCCCTTTGAAGTTGTAATCTTTTTTAGTATTCTGCATATTACCGTAGCCTTTATCTGTCCCAGTAATACTCCATGAGCTCACTATTGTGGATATAGTATGAATATAGATTTAAAAATCTATCCTTCCTTCTAGAAACTCATGACTGTTCTCTCCTCATTGGAAGGCCAGTGAGAGAGGGAACATGAACCACCCCAAAATTTTATTTGTGTGCATCATCCCTGAACACAGAGTTACCACAGAGCTCTGAAGCAAGGAGCTGGGCTTTCAAAAAACCTTGTAGCCATTAGGTGGTTTTGCAAGGTCATATCCAAAACCCACAAAAATCAGTGAAAAGAGGGGTAGGTCCAGAAAGCACTTTCCTAACAGGAAAGGTATCAAAGTGGTTTTCATTGTGTGCCACAGACTCAGAAAGGTGTTGATGGATCCGCTACAAAGGCCAGCAGGTAGACATACTGACAAAGAAAAATATCTCCTTAGCCGGGAGCCCAAGACATCCCTGTTAAGCTCAGCAGAAACCTCCTTGATGTGGGGGTAGTTGGCAGGACAAAGAAACCTCGATAGGTACAGGACAAAGAAACTAAACCCAAACTGATCTTCCAGGAAAACAGGATTCAGCAACAACTATTCTGGCAACTGATGTCCTACAACTCCATGTGTTTCTACACCAAAAAGGTATAAAAAGTAACTTGCTACCTACCCAAAATGAGCTCTGCAAGAGCTTCCCTGCATGAGATCTCCCAGACAGACCGGACCCTCGATGGAGACACTTGGCTGACTCCAAACTCCATGATGCAGGTCATGTTTGAAGTGAGACTTTTCTGTTGTTGATTAGCCCACCTCTGGGAGTGGTTCAGTGCGTGATGTACCGGTAACACTTCACATAATATATTTATAGGCACGCACACAGGTAAAGGTTCATAAGTATAGATTTGCTCCACTAGTTGGAATTCTGTAATATATTTGCTTTACCCTGGCAATACATATACTTGCTTTCCTAGTGGTAATGTAGTAGTGGCTTATAGTATAATATATGCGTACACAGGCACACATACATATATGTACATTTATATATATATTTGGTTTTACTAAGAGTAGTTTTGTAGTAATTTGTAATAATGAAATTCTCAGAAATCCAGCCTCTGTGTCCTTGTGTATTTATTGTAAAATCTCGAGAACCCTGTGGTCACGATCTTTACACACCCGTGGGTTGGGTAACCCTCATAGGTCATGACTATGCTACAGGTGTTGCCAGCAAAGCTGTTACATACAGTGCCACTGTCATATAGCACTTTTCACCTGTAGATCTCAGAGAAATTTACTGAAGATGCCATTTCTATCATTTACATGTTTCAGACAGCGAAGCTATAACGCATGGCAATAAAGTAGCTTGTTCCCTGCTGACTGTCACAAAGATGATAGCAGAGATCAGATCTTTGGAGTCTTAGACTGGGGCTTGAAGACCACCAACACTCTAATTCCAAACCAAAATTGTCAAGGGAACAGGGGATTCAGGTGGTAGTGAATTGTGTACAATAAGCAAAGAAGTTAATCTGCAATAATCACTGACAAACTTTTAGCTATCTTCCAAAACCAGCCTTTGAAAAGTTAAAGCCACTCTCATGTCCTTTTTAAGATGCTTAGAATAAAACAAACTCTTTCTTGCAGCTTCTGGAAACTTCTTGCTAGCTTCTTCTTGGATCCTGGTTTTCCAATTCCTGC
Organism: Aquila chrysaetos chrysaetos; assembly: GCF_900496995.4. Classification (NCBI taxonomy): domain Eukaryota; kingdom Metazoa; phylum Chordata; class Aves; order Accipitriformes; family Accipitridae; genus Aquila; species Aquila chrysaetos. The sequence goes on along the minus strand of NC_044030.1, from coordinate 82,548,849 downwards.
TATCCCTTAACTTGGCATTTTCCTTCTGACAACAAACATTTTTGATGGAGGCCCTCAGAGATGTTTCATTCAGCCCTGTTTCTTCTCTGGGGCACGTGGTACAATCCAGGTTGTTCCCAGGGTGAGATCTGGATTGGCTCACCGGCAACAACTATTGTAGATACCCAAGGTGTGACTGATCCCTGAAGGTCAAACATGGGAAGAGAAAGAGGAGATCTCAAGGAATCATCAACTGCCTAAATGTCCTGTCATTGTTAAAGCTTAAATAAAAATAAAATTGTGTTGCATAGAAGTTATGAGCCCAAACTGGTGTCCATACGTTGAAGTTCTACAGAAAGTTTTGACCCAGATGGGAAAGAGCTCTAAATACATCAGGCAGTTGAGGCTATTAATGTCCTTGAACTGAAATAGAGGAAACATTACAAACGAGGCAGGCAAATTGAAATCCAGTCTCCTGCTCCCTCATTCATTCTCCTTTCAGCTTTTTCAGTCATACAGGTTTGATTTCAATACACCTGGAGGGAAGACCATTGAACCAGTAAATTTTACTTCAGTTCCAGCTCATCTGTGACTGAAACTATTTTGGTTTAGCTCCAATTCACACCAGTCAGAAACTCCTAACCTTGAACTAGTTAGAAATTATTCCTCTTGAAAATATATTTTAAAATGAAAAGTCCGTATGATGAAGACATCACTAGAGGTGACAAACCCCACCAAGAAGGGACTTCAGGCTACTTTTTCCTGGTCCTCTGTCACAGTCCAGCCAATGTTTGTGTTCCCAGTAGTGCCAACCATACCACTGCTTGTTTAATTTAAGAAATTTAAGAGAAACTGAGCTGTTGAACTCAGCTACTGGTTGTACCAGAGCAAAATTAAAGACAGCGGGAGATGGAGTTTAATGACTGAAGGGGGTCACAGGCTTGCAGCCATGTGCACCACTGAAAATATATTTAGCACAGAAGCAGAAGGACATGAGTATTTCTATATAATGAGGTACACGATGCTGGCTGAGAGGGAAGCTGCGACACACAGCCCTGGTGGGCTGTAGGGGAGTAACAGCAATAACACCACCAAATCCTCCAACATGGCAGAATCACAGAGATTTTCAAGACCACTGCCTGGTGGTAGTGGCAGGGGGATTCAGTTTGGTTTTGAGCCCATTCAGTTCTGGCTTAGGTTTATCAAATAATTTCAATAATTGCTCTGATTAATTTCTGATATGGGGAAAAATAAGGGTTTGGATTGGTTTTCACTTTTGGGTTCAGTTTGTTTGCCCTCTTGGGAGTCCCACATGGGCATTTTACTGGATAAGATGTGACACCTCAGGTTTATGTTGGAGATAAGACCCTGCTTCTGGCTCGCCACTGGGAAGCACTGGAGGTGTTAGGGTCTGGTAGTGCTTTGAGACAAGTGCCTGAGCACAGCCTGAGCCGCTCTTAGCTCTACTGAGGGGTGTTTCAGTAGCCATAAGCAGAGAATAAGGAAAATGGGACAGGAGCTTACCTGCACCTCATTTCTCCTTCTGGACTGAGCCCTGGGACAGCATTGAGAGGTATCTTTCTGCGCCAGATTGTACAGTGAAATCATTGAGAAAACTAAGCATGGAAACTAAGACACTCAACACCAAGCCCATTCAGTAGGATTTTGGAAAATTTGCTGTGGGTCTATCCCCATGTTGCTGCTTGATGCAAGCTGGTTGAGGAAGAAGGGTCGTTCTCACCATGGCTGAGTCCCATGCCATCATGTTATCCAGCTGCTCCTGGCCAACTGTCTTAACCACGTGGCATCTCTGCCTCTACTTCTGTTCAGTGCCTTCCCGCATTCTTCCACTTTTCATCTCCAACTTCCACAGCATTGTTTACTGCACTGCCAATGCCAAATAGGATTAAACCTGATAAAGAGAAGCAGATGCATTACATCTGGCAGAAAGCAAAAGATCAGCGTTTGGCACAAGGGTTTATTGTTTGTGACAAGACTTTGGAATGTAATTAATTTTGCAAAGCCGTGCCAATGAATGCCATTCAAACTCACCAGATGTGCCAGAGAGGGAGATGCCAACTCTTCTTCCAAGAGGACGGCTTGATGCCTGCTGACTCTCATTTGTGCAGCTCCATGGGTGTCGAATAAAATAATGTCTCTTTGGATGGCAACAAAGAACAGGCTATTCTCTGCAGAGCTACTGCATATGCAATGACAAAAGGGGTTTTTCTCTTGGTGATGGTGTAGTTTTTTCTGGGTGAATGTGTTTTCATTTATTTATTTATTTATGTATAGTCTTTGTTTACAGTCAAATTCTGCACAAAACCAGCATTGGTCTGAAGTCACAAGCAGTCAAACACACAGGCACATGCAGACTAAAGAACCTGTACATCCACACGAATAATTGCTCACGCGGAATGGGAAACATGAGATAAAATGCAATTTCCTCATAATATGGCTTTATATCCAATTTTTGCTCACTGGGAAAACTTCTCCAGATGCACATCTTGCTTCTGGCAAGGGGGGAAGTGTGATTATTTTTTTTTTTTTTCCCCCAGTAAACTTCACTACAGCACAGACGGAATAATACAGGACACAATATGCAGTAACAGACAGCTGTTAGTGTTTCATTTTACTGGGATTTAAAGTTTCTGTAAAGCTGACAGCAGAGGTGACAGGCTTTTAATGGGGTAGGTAGTTTATTCCTGCCAACTGGTGGCTGCTGTTAACACAAAGCCCATCTTCTGCACTTGGCTCTGCGTGTCTGTGGGAGAAAGCTGGGGGAGCCAGGTCAAGATGCAGCTGAGTGGGAGAAAGAGGCACACACACCAAAAAAGCTAAAGAGTCCAAGAAACTCAGTCCTCCATAACGTGAAGAAGTTATTTCCAAATAAACTCCATTTTAGCACATTAGCATAATTTTTATAGCACAGCTGATGCTTCTGGCCTGCCAATCTTCTGCCTCCTGCACACATCTCCTGCCTTACGCTCCTGCACAGCAACTGTGAGCTTCTGCCAAAGGGATGTTTGACATGAGTGGAGACGGGGAGGCAGCAGGGATGGCAAAGCAGCTCTCCCCTTGCTTCCCTCCTGGTTTGGGTTTGTGTGGTGGGGTTTTGGAAGTGAGGAAGGGACTACAGGGCTGGCTCCTGTGAGAAGCTTCTAGAAGCTTCCCCAGCTCCAAGTCAGACACGCTTCTGGCCAAGGTCGAGCCCATCAGCGACAGTGGTAGTGCCTCCGGGAGAACAGATTTAAGAAGGGGAACCTGCGGTGAGTAGGGGATTGGGATGTGAGAGGAACCCCTCTGCAGACCCCGAGGTCAGTGAGGAAGGAGGGGAGGAGGAGCGGGGAGCAGGGGGATGGACGCCCCCCAAGATGGCCGCCGCTCCCTGGGAGAGCCCGCGCCGGAGCGGGCCGTGACTGGAGGACCGCGGCCCGCGGGAAGGCCCCATGTTGGAAATGTTCGTGGAGGACTGTCTGCCGTGGGAGGGACCCCACGGTGGAGCAGGGCCGAGTGAGGAGTCCTCCCCCTGAGGAGGAAGGAGCGGCAGAGACAAGGTGTGAGGAACCGACCCCAACCCCCATTCCCCGTCCCCCTGCGCCGCCGGGGGGAGGAGGGAGAGAGAACCGGGAGTGGGGCTGAGGCGGGGAGGAGCGAGGGCTGGGGGGAAGCTGTTCTAAGATTCGGTTTTATTTCCCATTATACTGTTCTGATTTGTCTGGTAACAAACTAAATTGATATTGGGTTTTTTTTCCCAAGCTGAGCCTGTTTTTTACCCATGACCATAAGTGGTGAGTAATCCCTCCTTGTCCTTGTGTCAACTCGTGAACCTTTCATTATATTTTCTCCTCTCCATCCCACCACGGGAGGAGTGAACAAGCAGCTGTGTGATGCTTTGTTGCCAGCTGGGCTTACGCCATGACGCCTCCCCAGCCCCTATGCGTCTCCTGTTGTATACCACAACTATAGGACCAGCTTTGATGAACATCAGCAGGTGGCACTGCATATAGAACTATAGGTTTCTTCCTGTTCTTCAACTTTCTGCATCAAGGACATAATAAAATTGTCCTTTCCCACTGGTAAGAATTGAAGTAAGTTTGAAGTAAGGATGTTTAGGACACAGAAATATCATCAGGGCAGCTAACATTGAGGGTGAGAAGAGAGAAAACAGTCACAGGGCTGGGAAAAACTCCAGACTATGGTGCCATGTCCAGGGCTGAGTAAATTAACCCATAGCCCTGAGACCTTCCCACATAACTCCCTTGCATTCCAGCCCTATCCCAAACTGGTACTTGCAGTAGCAGGTACATGCCTCCACCTCATTCTTCCCTACTAGGTTCAGACCTCACCAGTTATTATTAGGATATTGAGTTGGTAGACACAAGTTACAGTTTAGGTCACATTAGTATTATATAGGGAAGTATTCCTGCTGTAGCGAATACACTGGCCAGAATTCAGAAGAGAGAAGGGACAGACAGGATGCCAAGCTATCTTCCATCATCAAATGTATGCAAAAAGAGCTAAGGATTTTTGTACCTTCTAGATATGACATGGGAGGCCAGCTCTTCAATGACTTTTTGTTTACACATGATGGCATTTTGGTAATTAAAGATGTTTTCTTTCCTTGAGCGCTTTTTCGTTCAGCAGAACTGATTGTACCAGTGTGATTCTGCTCCCAGTCTCCCACTGGCCCTGTACAGGCTCTTTCCAGTCCCTGCAAACCCTGCTTCAGCCTCCAGCCAAAACTCGGCAGCTCTGTATTCTACAAGATGTGTTTTCCCCAGACTAATTTTCAGAGAGGCTTTATCAATTTTAATTAAAATGCTGCCATCTCTCTTGGTGCTTGCTGCTTGGACTACATGTAAGCCGCAAAACATAACTCACCCTTTACAACATGGAAGTGTGAAGTGAAATCTGATGCCCTGTGATGACGGTGATAATAAAATAAATGATGCCTGATAATTTCTTTAATGTTTTAGAGTCTATTTCTTTGATCTGGTCATTGTTTATTTTGGATCTCTCCTCTGAAGATATTAGCATTTGATTTTGCTGAAGGAAAGAGTCCCATGGAAGTTAGTGGCACAATCAGACCTACTCAAAAAAGCAAGCTTCATACTTAAACATACAAACAACGGTATTTTCCCCTGCAGTTTTCAAATGACATAAATCTTCAGCCATGGTACTGTCACCATTTGGGGCCTTAGACTCTGAGTGAAGAGTGGACCAACAGGAGAAAATCAAGAAGAGAGCTATAGGAATGGCCTGAGATAGAAATCATGACCTATCAGAAAAGATTGATGCACATGAGGATGTTAGTTCAGAGAGGAAATTCTAAGAAAGAATTGTGAGAACCTTAAAACATGAAAAAAACAGTTGGAAAGAAGACAGGAATAAGGCATTTTCCATGTCTGCTGAGGATAGGAGAGTCAGCCTGGTCTTAAATTGTAGGAAAGGAGATATAGCTCGGAGATGAGGAAAATGTTTCCAGCTGTTAGGGCAATGAACACCAGGGAGACTGTGGGCCTCCATTGCTGAAGGTTGTTACAAGCTGGTTAGACAAATAACTGCCATGAATGGTTTAGAAATAATTGGACCTAACTAAATAACCTCTTGAGACTTCTTCCAACCCACGGCTTTCCCCTGGATCCACCCATCTTCCCAACCTCATCCGAAGAAGGTGACAGGAGTAAAGACTGCTCATGTGAATGAACCGTGTGTCATGGAAATATTTATTTATTACACAAGGACATAATCATTAGGCCAGACCAAAACTCATTTTAGCCCAGTATCCTGCATCTGACAGTGATCAGTAACAGATGTTTTGGGAGAGAATATAAGAAACAGAACAAGTGTTGAGTGGTTGCTTGACTGGTACATCTTCCCAGCTCTCGGCAGTCTGCAGTTTAGGGATTTTTGGAGACAGGGGAAGCACCCAGAGTTTGAAACCAGTGTCTTGGCACCACATGTTACAAATCATCTGATATGTTCTGCACAAAGTAGTATATTAATGACAATCAGTATGACAGAATTAATAAAAAAATCTTTTCGCATGAGATTATTTAAAGGTATTCCTAATTTCTTCTCCAGGAGAGCAGCTAAGGTTTTAAATGCATTCCCACTCCCTGGTACTCTTCAGAAGCCAGCTGGGAGCAAGAAAATTTTCTACAGAGGAGGGAAAATGTTGAGGAGAGCTGGGAAAATGGTACTCAATGTTTAGAAATTCGAAACTGTGACTTTCCAACACTATTTCTTCCACACAGTTCTGGACTTTGATAAAGCATTCTGGAAGATGTAGCTCAGACCCTTCAACCTGTCAATTTAAAGCCTTTTATGCTGGGTTTGAAATGAGCTTAATCTCTTCATCTCAGGAAGTCTTATTGATGACAGAGGTAGCAGTCACTATGTGTGAAATGCTAGAGAAGAAACGAGGGGCTTGACTCATAGACATGCAATTTCATTTTATTTTATGTCTGTATCCTGGTTGTCCTCCAGCTGTCACACCAGGAGGGTGAAGACTACCCATAGTTTGTGCATCCGATCTGTGAGCTCTGCAAAGATGTTCCGAACTCTCTAAGTTATCTCAAGCAGCATTATAGAACTAATCTGTGTGCAGCTGAATTAAACCCAGAGTAAATGTCTCTTTTATGCTCATGCGTAATGATCTTTTTGTCCCTGTGATCATGGGGATGTCTGTAAATCCAAAGAGGTTCTGAACACAGTCATTTCCATTCATGCTAATTTGTTGTAAGGAACCCCTCCTATATACCTCGTATACACAAAAAACTGAACTTACTCAGGGACATTGAACTCGTTTCCAGTTTAGGAAATTTAAACTGGTGACTTTGGTGACGCTACTTAATGGTCTTATCATGCTGTCCCTTAGGTAAAACCAGGTCAAAATAGAAACCCCATAATGCAGATACTTTCCTTACCTTTAACTGTTTGTAGTGCAGGGACTTAATAATGCTGTTGGGTCTCTCAGTGCCTGAACTCTCAGCTACATCGAACGTTGGTTGAGGTAAGAGGCACACAGAGGTGACGTGAAGCTGGGTCACCAAACATATTTGTGGCAGAACTGAGGATTCAAGCAAAGACTTTTTCTTTATAGTCCCTTAAGGCCATGGGCCATACTGCCTCTCTGCAGGTGACAGTTTTTCCATTAGAGTCATTGAAAGTATTGAGGAAAGCAATTTTCATGTGCAGTATTTCTTTGTTGCAAGAATAGAAAGGAAAAGGAAAAAAAAAAAGCCCTCAAAACAATCCTCACCTTCCAGCTAATCTTTACAATGCCATTTTAGCATTTTATAGTATATAAACAACACCTTGATGTTATTGCTCTGCCAGAAGGCTGATTACGACAGAAGGCAATAATAGGCCACACATGTGCCAAAGTCCAACTGCTACTTCAGGCTTGGTTTTTATAGAAGGACACATTTTCACATTCTTCTTTATTGACTCCCCCTGCACCCCTCCCTCTATGTGCTGTTAAAGAAATGCCAACATAAAACTGGCTAAAAATAAAGCCAGTTGGGGCATATTTTGTATGTTATTGTAGGATAAATAAAGCTGTCTAAAGAAAGTATGCTATTAACCATGAATCATGGGGGAAGCATGGCTCTTACTTGACTAGCGTTGGAAGGTATAAAACATTCTTTAAAAACAACAACTCTAACCCTATTTTAGGAACTATATATATATAGGATTTTATTTTCAGGTACTTCCAGAAAAATAATAAATGCAATATAAAAGAAAATTGATGTTAGAACCTGGGCCTAGAGTTTTGGAAAAAAAATCCCAAGTTTTTATAGACTGTTTTCTAAGTCTCCATCTGTCTCCTTTTGTCACTGCTGTCCTTTGCTTTCTTTCTTCTCATTAATAATATGACCCTGCTGCTGGAACTTGAGCCTTCCATCCAGACTCATACAAGCAGGTAGGAAGCAACAATTCACATACACAAAATTGCAGAACGGGGGTAAGAGGGAAACATAGGCACAGAAATTCAAATATGAAGGGCCATTACATCTGACACCCCTAGCCCCACCTTCTATTAACCTCAAAAGGACCCCCTGCTTGGTTTTATCACACTAAGCATTAATCAGACTGTAGTAGCAGAGACTGAGATGGCTCTGTGAAGATGGGTCAGACTGAGGATTTTTGCTAACATGCAATCCTGTGTAAATGGAGCTGTCTTGCTTTCCAAGCTTGCCCAGATTCAGGAGCTACTTAGCTGCTTTCACAGGAGTGAGCTACTAAGTCATGGGATCATGAGCTCGTTAGTGTTCGCACTGGATGAATTATCCAGAAGGAACGGTAGAGACTCATGAGGCAGGCTTCAACAGCAGATTTAGGAAACTAAATTTAGATGATTTCAACTGTGTGCCATCTAATTAGATGCCTGAGCACTCAGAGTTACGGAGAACTATCCAATAAAGCCAATAGAGCTTGGAGAATGAGTCAGGTGACACTGGACACTAATGTTTTGGCATTAGTCTTTTCCCTAGTAGCTGGTCAATAGTCCAGTGGCTCATCCCAGTTGCTCACTCAGGCAGGCATGTTGTACTATTTCAGAAGCTCTAGGATGTCTTGCATGACCTCCAAATGGCATTCTAGGAGTAAATGGGTCTATGAATGTCATTTGAAATATCTAGCAATACCTTGCAGATATCTAGCGTACAACAAGATATCTCAAATAGCACTCAAAACCTATGTTTAATCAACGGAATCACTTGTGACTTACAGGTATGACATAGAACTTTTAGATGTAGCTATCTTTACAAGTAGACACCAAAACTTAGTTTTCTGATTTTGTACTTGAATCCCACTTCTTATGCATGAGTTTAGACAGGGGTGGTAAGATGGCAGTAATCCAGACAATAAATCCTGTTGAACCAAGCTAATTTTGCATGGAACCAGAAATCAGAAATCATGATACCAATAAAAGAATAGAAAAAATTATCAGGAGAACAAGTTCCAGCCATAGGCCATGATGGTAAGAAGTCAAGATGGAGCTCTAAAGAACTATTTATAATCTGCTTTCTAACACAAAGTTTACACTCTTTCCAATTCAGGGTGGTAGGGCATGAACCCTCCCTAAGCCTGAATCCCATCACACATCTTTACTTCTTCAGACCTAAGACCATGATACTAAGATAAGAAGCCAGCAGAGGTGATTGCTTGAAATAATATTTGATTCTTACAGCAGTTTGAGAACTTTCAGAAGAAAAGCTCCTAAAAACTGAAACAAGCAGAAGCTTGTTTGAATTGATTTTAAGAATAATTATAATTATTCTCTCATTAAGTAAAATTTTAATCCAGGATTTTATTCTTGCAGAAAAATACAGAGAAATAAATAGTTCCTCCAAATAAGGTGCTTTATTCAAACTCTGCCAGGCTGCTTCAGCGCAATTCTTTAACCGTCTTTGATTTGAGTACTTAGAAAGTTGGCTTTTTATGTGCCTTTTCATGAGTACTTTTTTCTTCAAAAGGTTATTGCTGTTGAAATGTATTGCTCGAATTTTCTTGACAGGCACCCCAAAATACATGTATGTGATCAGAGAGATGAAGAGGTAGTGAAAATACTGTGCTTCTAAAGCACTCGTAATTACACTAAAACACAGTAATCATATTCTTAAAGGAAAATTTGCAGATACTAGATGCACTGTAGTAACCAGAGTATCTAAATAAACATCAGCTATGTCTTAATTAATTCTTAAGGTCTTCAGAAAGGGGAATAACCCTCCTTTGAGCAATCCCCCACTGTTTCTGTTTATTTGTTTGTTTGTTTGTTTGTTTTTGTTAAGCTAATCTTTTTCCTGAAAAATCTCCTTTTGGATGTAAAATTCTTGATTCTTTGTTGATTTACATAGTGATGTACACACACAAGACAAGTACAAGTAATGAGGAAATAGAAATCTTCATGTGTACTGGACGTTTTTCTTATTGCTAATATGTACCATTTCACTGAGTGTCATATGAAATGTAAGGGGGTTTGTTTGGTTTTTTTTTGTTGGGTTTTTTTTAGAAACTCACCTCCTGGAAGGTAATTTTAAAAGAAACTTAGCAAAACAATAATGACTTATGTTGTTGGCTGTGGAATGCAAAAATAGGATCTGCAACAGCCTTAAAACCAACCAGCAATGAAGTAATAATCCAAGTTGAAAATCTTGTGATTTTTGAAAACCTGTGGCTGTTAATAGCTTCAGATGTTGTAGAGTGGTTGTTGTGGTTTAATCCCAGCTGGCAGCTAAGCCCCATGCAGCCGCTATCTCCCTCCCCTCACAGTGGGATGGAGGAGAGAATTGGAAGAGTAAAAGTGAGAAAACTCATGGCTTGAGATAAAGACAGTTTAATAGGTAAAGCAAGAGCTGTGCACAAGAGCAAAGCAAACCAAGGAATTCATTCCCCACTTCCCGTGGGCAGGCAGGTGTTCAGCCATCTCCAGGAAAGCAGGGCTCCAGCACGTGTAACGGTTGCTTGGGAAGACAAATGCCATCACTCCGAACGTCCCCCACTTTCTTCTTCCCTAGTTTTACATGCCGAGCATGACGCCATATGGTCTGGAATATCCCCTGGGTCAGTCGGGGTCAGCTGTCCCGGCTGTGTCCCCTCCCAACTCTTTGTCCTCCCCAACCTGCTCGCTGGTGGGGTGGGGGGAGAAGCAGAAAAGACCTTGACTCTGTGTAAGCCCTGCTCAGCAGTAACTGAAACATCCCGGTGTTATCAACACTGCTTCCAGCACAAATCCAAAACATAGCCCCATAGCAGCCACTATGGAAAAAAATTAACTCTATCCCAGTCAAAACCAGCAGTGGCAAAAAAGATTCTCAGATGACGGCAATATTTTTTAGTGACTATGGGGTCAATCCAGGCTGGTGGTTGCGGCTGCTTGACTTCAACACTGTTGGTGTCATAGTCTACCTTGGTAGGGTACTCCTTACCCAGACTTGATTGTCTGAGTAATTAGAAATGCAAGTCTGAGCCAGTCAGTCCGGGCTCTGTTTGAAGTGAATAGAGAGAAATTGGCACACCCAGAGGGTGACTCATGCTTCGTCTTATAACATGCAATGAATTGCTTTCTGAACATGCCTACTTTCCTCCACCAAATTTAAATGGACCTGAGGGATCTACTGACTCACTCTAAACACTTAACTTGTAACAGCTTAAGTAAAAGCAGACAAATCTTGCCTATTATATCCCAGTTCAAGAGGGTGATGAACAGTACAGGCTGCCTCCTCTTCAGCCCTGCCAAAATCTTGCTGTATGTACAGCTGATAGACAGAAGCAATCTTATGGCCTGGGTTGACACTTGTAGTAGGATTTTATTGCCCTTGCTTCTCAGCCTTGTCTCTCTAAGTCTGTGCGGTTCTGGTGAAATTTTTATGAGGAATCTGATTTTGCTGAAGTTCTCGATTTCCCTCTGGGAAGTGGCAAGGAAACATTTCATTTCTATTCATTTTCATACATTTTTGTATGTATGGTCTATATGTCTGTATTGAAATCACAATGGCTGAGGAGGATTACAATGTTTATAAATAAACATTTGAAATGAAGCTACCTGAAGTGTGCATTAGCATGGCTCATGTCTCTCTCCTTTTCCGTGGCAGCAAGTCCTGCAACACGTAACTGTAGTGCATTAGTGGAGCCTCATAATACAACATGGGAATTACAGTCTAGTTCGGTTGCTAAGCCCACTGTCAAGTGAGGTAGGAAAAGGTTAGAAAATCTACACCCATCAGGCACTGTGTTAAGACATCACCCAGATCCACTCATGTCACGCAGAGCAGAAAGGTATTAGTTTGGTATTTCCACAGCAGTGAAGACAACTGAATATTTACAATCTATTACTTTTTTTAATACAGGAAAACTACATACTCTGGTTTATTTTCCAGTTAATTCTGAGATTATCAGAAAATTGACAAAATTCACAGTTGAGAAAGGAGGGAAACAAATATGACAATAACAGAGTGTGAAAGCTTAATCATGAATTTGCATTCTTTTTCTTTTTTTTTTTTTTTTAAATGAGATTCGTCTCCTTCAGTGTTAGCCATTTAAATGTTAGGTACCTACTATAAGCTTATCTGTTTCTCTCCATCACCAGTGTAGAGACACAGGTGTACGTACAAACCTCTCTGACCCTTATATTATGATGAGTTCATCTCTGGATGTGTCTGTTTCTCTCCCTTGACCACAGAGGATAACCAACATGTAAATATCTGAGGCTAGAGTCCTAACATTTAAATGATTAGCACCACTAATCTATTCTAAAACAGTTAAGCTCAGTTAAACAAGTTTGAGATTTTTATTAACTCCAGTACTAATACACTTGAAAATGTTTATTTCCCTGTTCTCTGGTTGTGTTACTTGCCGTGTGATTATTGTACTAGTATATGTTGTTATGGAGAAAGTAAGTGAAATTTATGCACAGATTCGTGCCAGAAGACCCTTAAAATAGTCATCTGCTTTAAGATGGGTGCCAAAGGGTTTGGGGCACTTTTTCACCAAGAGGCAGATGCATACCTGTGTTGAGAATAGTACACTGAAACTCTTCAGAAAGACAAAACACTTCTGCTGGGACTTTTTGTGCAAACTAAAAAAAACTAAAAGTAAAACTTGTTTCCTGATATTTTGGTATTTCAGCAACTAGTCCTGATTTCACAGAAGGGGCAAATAGGAAAAAAGTGTTCTTTAGAACCAAGGATTTTACATCTGTGGTCAACACAAAGTCTCATTCTTATCACATCTGAACTGCTTTTCTCATCCTAGTATGGATGGACACCACAAGACAGTTCAGAACATCACTACCTATAAAATTTACATAATAGGTTGGTGACAGGGCTACCACAGCGATTAAAAATATGCGCTACATGATAGCACGTTTTCCCAGATTTATTCCAAGGAAAACATCCATCCAACTGTTCCTGGAGTAACATGGGCACAGTGATTATCTCAATTATTTCAAGATACTGTAATTTGGCACCCAGCTGAACATTTTCTAGGAGCTTTACTGCAACACGTAGACTATTAGAGTTGGCTGTAATCAGTCTAGTGGCTTAAGAGATCACAACTAATTTAGTAAAAGGCAGTTCTGCAAAACTATGGAATGTGGTTATTTGTTTGTTTAGGGTTTTTTTTGATTCTGGGGTCACGATAATTACTTGTGCATGCTTCTCAAGTGTCATGCAGCTACACCCATCAGCCAGAAGAAATTTGGCCTGAAAAGTTTCATTGATTCCAGCAACTGCTTCATGTTTGGGGGAAATTTTAACTAGTGAACAAATAAAAACAGTAATCAAACTAAATTTTCCCAGAATTTATCACAAAATGATAGCTTATAGCTACATCAGCCAACTCATCAGTGGTAGAGATTCACCTTGTGTAGTTTTAGATGTTTACACTGTATCTGTCTACTACTGATACGGTTATTCTGTGCTTCCATTATAGCCAATGAAGATCAAGAAACTTTGACATATGCAAGAGATTCATTTTAAGATTGAATGTAGCTGTGGAAGAATCTTATCATAGTCCTTCACCATCTACCAAGAAGGGCTATAAAAATGACCAAGGCAGATACTTCTTTGAAATACTCAGTGAAAAAACAACAGACTCCAGTTGCAACAAGAGAGATTTCGACTGAGTAGTAAAAAAATGTTTCCCAGCAAGGGTGGTTCACCACTAGGACAGGAGCATAGAGAGGCTGTGGTATCTCCACAAACTTAGGAGTCCACAAAAAGCTTGACTGGACAACTGAGCAGATCTTTCTTTGAATTTGGCCTGGGTTTAGGCAGATTTGGACTAAATGATTTGCATAGGTCTCTTCAAACCTAAATTTCTCCATGTTTCCATGAATTGCATCCCTGATATGATGACTTCACCCCATTGAGTCCCTATGGTGACTAGCTAGGAACAGACACAGTAGGCTGTAGATAATTATCTTTTATCAGATTAATCTCAACCTTCATGCCTAGAGCAGCAGCAGATTATCTTCACAGCCTGAAAAGGAGACCTTCCATCTTTTATCATCTGAAGTGATGGTCTTTCAAAATCTTTTTTTAAATTTTATTTTATTTTTTGTGCACTTACAGTCATTTGCATCTATAACCACAAGAAACTCAGGTCAGAGTCTTAGGTGGAAGTATAGACTGAATAGTGCAAACTAACTTTTTCAAAGTAACAGAAAAGCATCAGGAACTGAACTGCCAGAGTAAGAACATTTTAGATTTCCAGCCATGGTAAAACTAACTGCATACCAAAAGAATAATTCTGCATTGGCAGGTGGAGGGACTGGATGAGTTAATGAATACCTAGTATCTGTTATTCTCTGAAGGAAGAAACTATACACAGAGCTTTGGATGCCTACAAAGGATATTCTGTGTAGTAACTAATGATATTGTTGACCATTCACTCAAAATGATAAATCATGTTGAGCAAGGCAACTTTCTTTTTTTTTCATCCTTCAGTGCTCATTCTTTTTCACTGAACAGCCATTCTCCAGGCAACCTCCTCTACTTTGCCTGTAGGGGAGGTTTATAGTAGCAACAAGGACCATCTCCAAAAAAATAATGAACATCACTGGATTGCCCATCTATTGAAAACCTGTATAAACTAAATAACTAATAACGGATGCCCTCGGCAGCTAATACTTTTTCACTTGTAACTATTTGGATGAAGAATAAATCAAGGAACGTTTTATTACAGAAAGAGGGAATAAAAAACCAAGTTGGGGGTAAAAAAAAACTTAGCATGAATGAAAACCTCTCAACTCTCATACACAAATACACTTCAGTATCTTTGTCAAAGAAGGGTGATGAGGAGGATTGTAGCAGCTCCTATATGAGAGACTAAATAGACCAAGACTCGTCTTCTTCAAAAGGAGATAATTGAGGAGGTTTAAAAAAATCATGAACAGTATTGATTGTTGACTACTGAAGTAAAATACTGAATGAGTTTCTACTGTTTATCACAGCACAAGAACATGATGAAATACCAGGCAGTAAGCGTAAAGTGACAAAAGAAAATTCGTTGGTTTCTTTTTCCCTACAGGATGCAACTGTATTTTGGAATTTGGTGTTGTAAGATGTTATGGATTACAAAATTCGATGAGACAAAGTTTTGGAAGACAGGCCCAATATTCACAATAGAATCATTTCCTGATGATTTCCCTAACCAAGGAACTTTTAAACAGAACTGGCAGATAAAGAAGGGTATTTCAGAACCCTCTTTCTAGTCATTTACTTTATGGATTTATTACTGATTCCTCTTGGCACTTGGTTTCTGACTAAGTAGCATTTTAAACTGATTGAACTAGGATCTTGTCTTGTTCACTTTTTGTATATTTTCTATGGTAGAACCACCTCTATAAAATCAGTTCTAGAAAGGCATTGGCAATATACTGAACACTTCACTAAACTGTTTATGAAGAGGAAAGATACCATTTTCATAATTCCTTTGGTAAATAGCACTGCTGATTTGACACTCATAGAACTTTGGTGAATTCCTAATGGCTTAGAGGGTTTCAAACTAAAAAATGGCACACATGTAAAATCTCTCTGCCACTGTATTGCTCTTCTTCCACAGAGGACAGCAGGCATTCATTCATTGAGGATCTATCCATGCTTCTTCTAGTTTGACATCAGGAAGATTTTTTGTAAAGAGTAGGCTCCCAAGCCAATATGAAATTGTGACAGACTTTTCTCAGAAATTAGATGTCAGCCATACTTTAATTGCCTTAATGAAAAAAAGTCTAGAGGAAAAGCAGTAATGAGATTTTCCCTCTGGCTGGAGATGTCGAAATGTGTGAATACTGGAGGCCTTTCTAGAACCAAATTCTGGGGGGCTTTCACAATTTTCACTCATTTCATTCACTTTTAGAGAAAATTTTTATTATAACCTGATTCAAACCCCATTATAGTCAATATAAAAAATCCATTGACTCCTGTAAGCTTTGGCTCAAGCCCAGAATAAAAGGCTCCTTAATTTAGATCTCCAATTTTCATAAGAAGTTATTTTATAGCCATTTATATATGCAAATTAAAACTCTGAATATTATGGTTGCTGTTTATCTTGGTGACTGTTTACTCCAGGTAGCTCTCAAATTTCTTTAATAATTTGTGCTATTGCCCTCTAGAATTACAGAGAGAAATCTTTCATCTAATTACTAGACTATATATGCAAATGCTGTCAGATTTAATTAGTATTTTTCCCCCTTGAAATGATGAACAAAGCTCAAGAAGTTTTAGACGGATCATGTTCTACAGATATTACATTAGAAATCCAATGCCTTTCCACAAAAGATATTATATCTGCATCTCCCCAGAAGATTAACAAATATGGGCTTGGCCTGTAATGTGTCTATTGGTGCACACAGTTAAAAAGGTCATATCTAAATGGCACAATGGAGATTACTGAAATCTGTATTATTATCCACCTGAATTGGTAGTCTGCATAGTATCACACAGAACTATACTGAAATATGAGTTTAATCAGTAAAGAAACATAATTGTACCAGGAGCCTCAATAGGATGGTTCAGGAGCAGAATTGATGTCAATAGATTATGTGAGCCTATACTTTATGTGTGTATATTGGTTTGCTTACAGTATATATATATATATATATATACACACACACACATATGTTCATAGACACACACTTCAGGTTATCTACTAGTAAGCCTTAATCCGGATTTTCCTTCCCTTACTATAATTTCCACTGTCACTATCAGTTACATGTGGGAGGTGCAAAGTATATACTATAAAATGATCTTTGCAAATGCTCTGTTGGTATACCTAATGGATCTAAACAGGAATGAGGCTAAATATCTTCCCATAGGGTACCAGGGAGAGATCACACAACAGGAAATATAATGTGTTCTTGATAGAAGTAAGGTGCTTTGCTTTGCTCTAGACTGCACATTCATGACACAAATTGATCTTCCTTGAGTAAAGAATGGGGCCTGACAGAAGAATGAACATTTGGTTCAAGTCCTTTGGGGATCATATGACCTTCCTTCATTCATCCTTGTTGGCCTTTAACACACCTATTAGTGCAGAGCTGCTCATGAACAGCAAATTTCTATCCAGCCTTAATGTTTACTTTCTTTTGACCTGGTACTGTATAAGTTTTGTATTTCTTGAGATAGGATGAAAGTTTAGGTGTCTCTGAAGGTTGACTCCGCACACCTACTAGTGATAGAAGGAACCAAGTAGATTAGTTAGTTATATTCCTAAGCTATATACATTTTAAATTCAGTAAGATTCCTTCCATCCAAGCATTATGCTCTCAGAAGTGTATTTGCTTTAAAGCTGTATGCATGCACATAGCCCATCAGCTTCTTAGGGAGACAGATCCTTAGAGAGATACTTGATCCTGCATGGTGTTGTACACCAGTGTAATCCATGTCATGATCCATTCTGTTTATGACACTTTTCTCAACGATGTGTATTTTAGACACTTTATACTTTTGTTGAACTGGAGTCAAAGACTTCCACTGGGTTTGCAACCATTTATGAAATTTGGCCAAAGATTCAAGTCAGTGACAGAGTTATATGTCATATAAAAAGATCTCTTGGCTTTTTAAAATTTTCATGTAAAAGTCAAAGGTTGGAAGATAAGTTCCAAAGTTCCAAAGTTCTTTTGGGAAGCCAGGAAGCACAAAAACTGACTTCTCTACTGGTGCTTAACAAGCACAAAAACCACTTTAACAATGTAATTCTGAGTCAATGTAAGCTATGTCTTACACAAAGAGTCATGGTGGGTTGACCCTGGCTGGACATCAGATGCCCACCAAACAGCTCCATCACTCCCCCTCCTCAGCTGGACAGGGGAGAGAAAATATAACGAAAGGCTTGTGGGTCGAGATAAGGACAGGGAGATCACTCAGCAATTACCATCACGGGCAAAACAGACTCAACTTGGGAACATTAGTTTAATTTATTACCATTCAGATCAAAGTAGGATAATGAGAAATAAAGCCAAATCTTGAAACACCTTCCCCCACCCCTCCCTTCTTCCCAGACTCAACTTCACTCCCTAATTCTCCATCTCCTCCCCCCGGCGGCGCAGGGGGACGGGGAATGGGGGTTGGGGTCAGTTCATCACACGTTGTCTCTGCCGCTCCTTTCTCCTTGGGAGGACTCCTCACACTCTTCCCAGCTGCTGTTGTGCAGCAGTTTTTTCCCCTTCTTAAATATATTATCACAGAGGTGCTACCACCATCACTGGCTTGGCCTTGTCCATCTTGGAGCCGGCTGGCATTGGCTTTATCGGACATGGGGGAAGCTTCTAACACTTCTCACAGAAGCCACCCCTGTAGCCCCCCTGCTACCAAAACCATGCCACACAAACCCAATACAAGAGTCTTCTATGTGTTATCTACCATACCTTGCTGAGAAAAGGTGTAGTGATGCAGATTGCAGTTTCAGCAGTTCTCTTAAAAGAGCCTCTGTAGATTCAGAAGAAATTCACTGTATGGTTAAAGATATCATTTAACCTTTTGATCTTTCCTTTCCCTTCCATCTGCTGGAGGGTCAAATATCAAGTCTGTCTCAGGTAAGACACTTGAGACTCATATTTCTTTGAGTAACCAAGAAGGCTCAAAGAATCCAGACCCAGAAAATGTGAAGAAGTGGAGAAAGATAGCTACATCTTAAATTATTCCCAATAGGACTGTTAAGAGTAGTCAGCACCTCAGTGCATCCCTCATGTTTGATAAGTAGGTTCATTACAGGACCCTGATAACACATCTTTTTTCCAATATTGCCTAAAAGTCTAATAATCTGCTCAAAGACAGTCTTGTACATGGTTGCCATATGGTTTACAGAGTTGATTGCAGTGTTAGTGGCAGGATGGTTAGATGTTAAAAACACCAACCACATAATTATTAATTACTAATAGAAATGAATTACATTGGAGACTCAAAGGTAGGGGGAGAAGTTGCTTAGTGAATCTCTGCTGGAAGAACATAAAAGGTTGCATAGGAAATGTGTGCAGGGTAGACTGGGAGTTGAATGAGCTTTTCAGATTCACTATGTTTTGCAGAGTGTCAAGGGAAAATTTTAGGTCTAATTAACTTGACTTTGGCTTTTTCATGGTCTACTAAGATGAGACGAATTATACCATAAGTATATTTATTTCTGCTTTGACGAGAGGTGATTAGCTCAACTATAAACAGCTATACAGTACAAGTTTAAAGTTAGGTGAAGTGAATATTTCTCCTATTGGTTTATAGGCAATATCACTCGCTGTCTCAGCAATGCCAACCTTTATGACCTTCTTTCCTAGTTCCCTTCCAAACACAAGGGTATTTTCCTTTGAGCAATACCTAGGTGGAAAACTCTGTTCTGGAAAAATATGTAAAATGGATTCAATATTTCAGATGTTTTCTTCGCAAGTACTCTGTCTGAAGGAGCTGCCAGGTAATAATAGTGAGGCAGCGTGGGACACAGGGGCAAGTTACTGCTACATCTGTTAAACTATTACTTAATTTGAGGTACCTATGCCAGAGACACTAGCTAGCTCACTGCATGTATTGATCACCAATAAACTCTATTGATTTAAAGAAAGTTTTAGCCTAGTTGCAGAGTCAGACTCTGCATTTAATCCCAAAGGCTGGAGGAGCTGAAATTCTGACCTTTGAAGGTGAGTGGGGTAGCAGCGAATCTGCACAGAGGCCACAGTTCATTATCTGTCCACAGGCTAGTAGCAACTATTATTACAGTATGCTTTCAATCTGAGCTGTGCATGTTGGGAAAAATCAGTCCATCTCCCCTGGCAAGCAGAGGTACATGTCGGTAAGTTTAAAAGTTGAGTAAGCTCACCAAGTTAATGTTTCAGGCAAGGCAATAAAAAAAAGCAGGTGAAATTTCTAATGCCTAAAGTAGAAGAGGGTAAACATTAGTTACCTGAGCACAACCCCTGTTTCAGTATGTTCTTTCTGAAAAAGAACATTAGCATTAATCTATCAACGTTAGCCTTTTGCATAGGCAGGCATATGCTTCACATAAGCCCCATATCTGTAGAGGGGTCATGGTGCGCAGTTAAAGGAACCATCCTGGAGCTCATATTTATCACATCCAGCTGTGGGAAGCATGAGAAGTCACCGTTCCCTGTCCCTCATTTGGAGGTTTGTCACACCCTTGCCACCTGGTCCTGATGGTGCTGTACTCAGTGAGACGGTACTCTCCCTGTATGATCCACCCTTGGAGTTTCATGAGATGCCCATATGATATGGTTACCCAATTTTAAATCTCCAGGCCACACACTTGCAATATTGATCTTAGTTTTCCAGATCCAGCTAGAGCTACAATAAGGAAAATAATTTTGTAGAGCTGGGCTGGATGGAGGCAAAAGGATATCATATTGAAAGCAAGGAATTATCCAGCCTGATTTAGAGTTGACCCCCTCAGGCTATTTCTCACTAACTCTGCACTGCAAAGGAACAAAACAATTCCCTTGTTCATCCTGGAAACTGGTTTTATATTCTCATAACAAACTACTTTTCCAACAATCCAAACACTCTCCTACTGGGAAACATTATCACCTGAAACAAATTTTGTTCCATGCCTGTGAGTCAAACCTTCAAAGCTTTTCATAGGTGACCCTGTAATGGGGTGAAAAAAAAGCTGACAGAGTAAGCAAGAAAGTACTCAACTTCCAGATGAACAATACACAAAAGGCATATAAAAGAGGCAGTAACTAAAGACAAAACTAACAAACACAGAACAACTCACTCCAGACAGCCAGGGTTATTTTCAGGTGTTGTCTACACTAGACGAATCAATTGACTGTAATGTCCTTTCAACTGTTGGTAAGTGCTCTCGAGTCCGAACAGATTTGCTACAGTTAACTTTTCAGTGACTAACACTGGTAGTTCTCCAGAATTTGTGTGTCTGGGAGAGTTCACTTCACTACTGGAGTAGATAATACACATCCCACTGCTTTACCATCTGCAGCAGCAGAGCTAACCCATCTCTCCTCTATTCTCTTTGCCTGGTCTGAAGCCGTATAACCACAGCCATGGTATCATATGTTTTACAGAGCCTACCTTGGGAGTTATTTTCTTTTTTTCAATAAGCAGTTTCTGGTACAGAAGTGCCTTTTTTTCCCTTGTCAGAAACCATCTAGTGCCTTCCAGCTGTCCCTTTCCTCATCTCCAAGGGATGAGGAGCTTTGCCAATTCCTCAAGTATATGGCACCTCAGCTGTTCTAAGGAATATTGACATTTTTTTCCCCAGTGATTGAGAATCAAAGGCTGAAGAGGGGAAAGGCCCGGAGACAAAGCCACAAACTTCTGAAAACTTAGGGAAGTTATAATGAAAAAGGTATAATATCAGAGCGAGACCATCTGTCCTCAATCCTTCCCTGAAAATCCATGGCTGCTTGAAATCACACCACTAGTTCAACAGGCAGGCAGCTTGTGATAACTGAAATGCAAGATTGAGAAGTTTGCATGTAACAAGTCCATTGACGCTGATGCTTGCTTTTTTCTTTTTAACCTTACTTAAGCTGCCTCAGTGCATCCAGTCTGGAGCTTTGCAAAATCAGCTCTTCAAGAAGTGTTGCTGGTTCTGCCATTTGTACAAGGTACAAATAGAGACTTGCATCTCTTCCTTACTTTTGTGGTCTTACAGAGGTTAGAAAATGGACGAGAATGAAATGGTGCACTGTACTGATTCTTCAGCCGTGCTTGCATAGATTTTCGTGGGTGGGCTGTAGCATAACTACGACTTAACAGGGTTTTTGAATTGTCATCTGGGACAATGGAAATGTACTAAAAGAAAACAAAAAAAAAACATTTTTATTATTTAAGTCTCTTATATGAAGATCTGATTTTGTTTTCATAATAATTGAGTGGAGCACATAGTCATTGCCATGTATATTGTAGAATGGCTGGAAACAGACAAATATTTTATTCCAGGCTATTTTGTTAACACTGCCCAAGTGGACCTTTTGCTGATGTTAACATCATTAAACTCAGATGTAGCTCCAGGGTACTCCTGTGTCTGTTGGATGGAAGATATTGTCTTGGGTGGAAGATATTGTCCCAATGCATAGTCCCGGCACATAATCCTTTCTTTAAGTGCCACCGATGAATCTTTGTAGAATTTCCCATGTAGTTTCTACAGTCAACACAGACTTGAGAGCAATGTAACTATAACTTTTTCCATGAGCAGAAAGTGGGAACTGCACCTTTGTTTATTTTCATCACTGCCCTCAACATAATTTGAAAATCCTCTTAAGACTTGGCAGACATTTAGAATTGTAGCTTGAGTTTTCTCAAGAAAGGGGAACAACATGACATCTCAACATGAGCTCAAGCCATCTTCCATAGAATCTTCATAGATCAGGCTTGAGCAAGACCAAACATAAAATGGGGCAGTGTTCCTTTAGTTATTCCTAATTTTAGCTTCTCCTGGCAGCCAGGAAGGTGAACAGAAAGTTGTAGCTCATGGGGTTCAGTGTAGCCTGTGCTTCAAGCATACGCAGTAGCTAGTGTGTTGTAAATTCATACGCTAATCTAACTTCTCCATGTAGACAAGCTGTGAAAGCAAAACCTACTAGGAAAGTATAAGTGCATATGGCCACATTGAACTGAGGCCAAACTGGCTGCTTAGCTCTTCAGAAAGCAGAGCACTTACAAAACGTTAAAGCAGAGTAAATCAAAAACATTATACATATACAGGCAGTTCCCCAGTTAACACTATGGATACCTGGGCCTGACAGCAAGAGACACTAAGGAATAGCACAGTGATTAAATCTAAATCCCACTTTTTTTATTTTATTTGGAGCTTCACAGTGGTGAAAGAGGAACTGACCAGTTTTGAGTTTGATCCAGAGCAAGTTTCTGTGATGTTAAAACAGTACTTTTGCACTCAAGTAATACAATTATAGGACAGACTCAATCAAACAAAAATGATTCTATTTGTGCTATGCTTCAGCCTCTTTCATGGTACTCCAACAACAAGTACTCCACAGAGATGCTGCAGGCCCTTTGTGTGAGTAATTAAGTCACTGTATCCCTAAGACAGGACAGCTGCCATATCTGAAATGCGGTGGTCTTCCCATGTACCTGGATTTCAGGCTTCAGGATTTCAGAGAAAACTTGTCACACACCTTCGTGCTCAACTAGAGTTCAGGTTCTTCTTTGGGGAAAAAAAAAAAAAAAAAGATGTTTCCCCAGTATGGGTTTCCAGGAGGGCTTGAACCTACATGTTTCAGCATCAAACAGTTTTCTAAAATCTGGAGGGACAAAATGACTTCCACATCAGTTATTCTTATTGGGAAGGAATTAGTTTTGACTGTACCAAAATCACAGTAACATTTATGGGAAGAAACGTAACTTTCAGATACACACTTTCCATCTGTTGCTTTTATTCAGCAATTAGTCTTAGATACCCTCACTAAAAGGGACAGTAATTTCATTCACATACAATATATACCATTCCCCAGAGTTACAGTGACTCAAGGGACATTTTTCAGCAATGCAGGAAGAAAAAAAAGTAAGCAATATTTGCCAAAGGATCATAGGTTACTGTCATTTTTTTTTTCCCCCTCTAATGATAACCATGGGTCAGAGTTCTCTGGTGTTCAGGGTGGTGACACAGGGTCAGTCTTGTTTCCCTTATTTTAAGAGATCTGTCCTTGACTTTGCTGTGTAAAATGCAGTGTAGTAGCTTGGTTCAGAACAGTTACTGTAGAATACAAGGACAACCAACCTGTCCTCGCTAAAAGACTAGCTCTTGAAAAATAGTATCTCACTTTCTGCTGCTTCACTTTTTTTCTTTACCACTTGTCACTGCCACTGAAGAATTTCAGTTGAAGAAATTCATAAATCATCACTGCCACTGAAATCAGAAGGCCAGATAGCACGAATCGGCATTTTTTTTTTGTTCAGGGGAACCAAACCTACCTACACAGTCTGTGAACCTGTCCCAGAGTCTGAGTCAATAAAAGAGTATTCATTTTCACCCACACGGCTAAGCATGTCTTCTAGCATCCTTGCAAGATAGTTCTTAAACAGCAACAGTTCATTCAGTCTGCTGAAGCATACAGTCACATTTCAAACCTTGACCACTGAAACACCTTCTTTTGTATATTACTGCAAACTACTCATATCTCCCGGTTTGCTTAGACCCTAAATTTACAGTTATTTACTTTAACGCAGTTAGAAGACAGTCATTTTACGGGCTTTGGATCAGAAGAGTATTGTTCTGTGCATTTTACTTGCAGAAACGCAGTCTCCAAAAGCCTTGTGAGAGGTGTAAGTGAAGGTGCTGTGATGCCGGGTGCATGCAGAAGAACTCAGACATGGTATGGGGATCTTATACTTCCAGCAGCACATGCAAAAGGCAGAGAGAGGAGTTGCTTCCAAGGCAATAACATGTGGCAGTGAGCAAACCCAATCAAACTTGATATTGCTGCACATGGGTATAAAAAATTTATAAGATCAATTTTTCCCATTGAAACTGGAAAGAAGTAAAACACAAGTTGTCCTGTGTTCTTTGTTATTCTGGAAAGCGTTGGCAGCAGATAAGAGTGACTGAAGGAAATGAGCAGCTCCCTGATTGCCAAAATGTGGGATCACTGGTGGTGTTGATAGGGCTTGTAGGCACAGAAACAAACTTAATGTCTAGAGATTTAAAAGCTAACAGGTGAAATCCTGGCTCAGCTGAAATTACAGTGTGTTTTGTTACCGGCTGGAGAGACAGAATTTTTCCCACCCTTCCTATAGTTGACCACTATTTTCCCTTGATGGGCTTGAAACATCCTTCCAAAGGTGACTTGTAAAGGACCAGACATCCTGGAAACCAGCCTGATCTCGGCTCAGCATTGCCGACTTACACATGTGAGGATTAACACGGTGTAAGATGGTGAGTAAGAGTTACCACTCAGTTCATTCTTCATGTAACGTGCCCAGCTAAAAAGAGCTATAATTTCCATTATTAAAGGCTTTTTCTTCATCCAGTATTAAATGTAAAAGCTTTGAGAGTGTTCTCACACACCCAATTAAAATGAAATTGTCTCTAAAATGAGCTGATGAGCTCAGCTGAGATTGCAGTCCTGAGGTGTCATTTGTCCATATCGCAGCTCTTCAGTTTCATCGTAATGGACATCCTTATTAGCAGCCTCCGTTTCTAACCACAGAGTGATTCACGCCACCTTCACAAAGGTTAACAGAGCAGGGAGTGGAAGGAGAAAGGGAATGAAGTAGTTTTGAGGCACTGGGATTGCTCCTTCAAACAGGGTTGGTCCAGAGAAAAAAATATTCCCATTGACAAACTCCTCCAGCCTGAATGTAATTCAGCATAAATTGATACTAGCCTATAACTCCAGTGAAGATGGATAATTTTGGTTACTAATGGTTTTTATCCTCAGACTTGCTCTTTTTCAGTTCTAATTAGGCAGTATAAATGGGTGCCTGCCTAAAGACAGACATGGTGCTGGAGGGCACCCCAGACTCCACAGTGTTTGAGATGTTCAGCTGTTGGTATACAACTCCCATGAAACACAGCACAGCTTGGACAGATGAAAGCTAACATCAAAACTACCAGGAATGAATCATTTCACTTCCTATATAATTTCTAAGGAGCTTTCATCCCATGAAACATTTTAATATTTCAACTGTTTATTCAATTCAGGATGAAAACACATGTGAAAACACAGTGATTCTGGTCCTCCTTCACTTACTGAGTTTGTGAGCCAAATACACCTCGCAGACGTTTCTCATAAAGTTGGAGGAATTTATATTGACTCTGGTGGACTTTCTCCAGATTTCAACTGACGTAAATGAAAGCAAGTTTTGGCCCAATGGCCAGGAGTCTGGCGCGTCTATCAGCAATTAAATATACTTAGCATGTGAAAAGACACAGATCACTATCAGTGGTGACTGACACTACTTACTTTTGACATGAAAGATCTCTCACCAGGGACAGCCAAAGCCAGCAAAACAAATCTTATATTTGCTTTCCAACCCTTAACACTGAAACAATCCTCTTTCTTCACTATCCGGGCAGTGACAGGTCCTCAGCAGCTCTTGTGACCTCTTACTTCACCGCCATGACGTAACACAAACTCCCCCACCAAGTTCAGTATTAGAAGTTTCTTAGAGCCCACAAATTGCCTCATCTTTCCCAAGGGTTGCCGTGTCCTTTACTCCAATTTCTTTCATAGTGAACAGAGCAAGACCAGCCCTCAGGAGCCTTGCTCCTGCATTTCTACCTGTCCTCCCCTCATTCTGGCAGTGAGGTGCCTTCCCCCCGCACCAGCAGCTATTGTTTTGCAGCTGGATGGAGCTATTTTTTCAGTCCCTGGAGTAAAAAGTTAAATTAAATGCTTTAAAGATTTTCTAGGTGGTAGATTTTACATTTCAGGACTACAAGACATCCCTTCACTGGGTGATGGCCTTTTTGTGCAAAGCTGTGGAAGAATCTCTTTGGGTCAATGGCGACTACAAGATTCAGAAATTCTGGTTGACAAGAAGAATTTTCAAGGAGGTTTAATGGCTTGAAGAAACAAGGGATATAAAATGAAAACATCCAGTATTCTCACAGCAGAGCAATTTGTTTAAATTGCTAATGGCTGAATGGAACATATGCCCGTGTCAGGACACAGAAAGAGCAGGGCTGTCTTGTGATGAGGGACAAGTTGAGAGCAGAAGACAACCCAGTGCAGGTAGTGCCTTCATTGACAGGGCAGTCTCATGGGGCCCCATCATGGCAAGCAGAACTGGAGACCAGTGACAGGGTCTGCCAACAGCCCTGGATGTGGCAAGGGGATGAACCATGTCAAAGGTTCAGCCAGGGAATCCCATCAGGAGCAAAGGACAAGGGGCTGGACCCAGGGCTGGAGGCAAGGCACAGTGTACGTCTGAGAGGTCCATACCGAAGATGAGCCAACTACAGTGCAGGTCTGAGGTCTACTGAGGAAGAAGAGCTGGAAGCCAGTGGTAAGCAGGGTCCCCTGGGAACCTGCTCAGGACAATTAAGGCCTATTAGTGTCCTCAGGTTCCTGACAACTTGTAGCAAAAAGTGGTCATAAAACTACAGGATTGATTTTCCTGGTATTTGTGGAGCACAGACCCACTGTTGATTTTATGTAAGCCCAACCAAGAATCATCACATTTGTTCAGCAACACACCATTCCTAGAATATTGAACTCAAAGGAGTTCAGCAGCACACACTAATGATGCCTATCATTAGAAAGACAGTATCGCATTTATGTATTTTTCAAACACATGAAGGGACCTGGCAAAGAATATGGAGTGAAAAGGAAAACTCTTCCACAAGTGCAAAGCGCCATGTTAGTTACTAGAATTCTATAAAGGTGTTACTCAAAGGGATGCTACTAGCATATTTGCCAGCTTGAGTGAGAAGTTATGTTTCAGTGTTTGGAAGAGACAAGAGAACAGATATGAACAAGCTAAGGAACTTGGAGCACGTAGGGAATTTGCAGTAAGGAAGGTCTGAAGCTATAAATCTGAGGCAGCTATGGAATGCTTTGCCCAGGTGATAGATACCTCAGCTGACATAAATCAGTGTAACCCTGTTGACTTGAAACATTCAGGCGGATGCTCAGGTGAAGTAAAGAAGGACAGTTGCATTGTAGTCGATACAGACACTAATTTAGATTAGTCTGCCCACAGATTACAGTTACACTGAACAATTCACAGCGGAGAGTATGGCACATAAAGTGTAGGTGGATGAAATCTAAGCAGGACCAAAGAGATCAAAGACTTGTCTTGGAAGATGTAGACAAAAACTAAAGAAAAGCCAGGTTTTCTGAAGAGCTGAGCACTCTTTTCAGCAAAGATAGACTGTTGAACTGTATGAAATGGAAGAAATTGCAGAGGTATGTGAAGGAAATAAGCCTGGTCAACAGGCAAAATGTCACTTGTCATTGAAATGCAGGAAAAAAAAAAGTCTGGTCAGAAGCATGGAAGAAGTTACTATAATGTGTCTAAATAGTCTTGTTGACTTCTACAGAGAATTGTATTCATCTGCTAAAGGCACCAGCTCTTTACAGATTTGGCACTTGGTGTCACCAGTTCCCAAGTTGATCCTTGCAGCTGTGACTTGCCATCCTAATTTGAGAGTTTCAAAATATGTTTTGAATGGTGGAGGCTCAGCAAGTATCACTGCTCTGTGCTGTACATTGATTCACTGCTTTCTGAGGAGACACAGGACAGTTCCTGTCATATCCTCTTGAAACAACTGAACATGATTTCAGGAGCAGAAGCAATTGAGCCTGTTGTAGTAAAGTGCAGAATTAGGTTTTGGATTGTAAAATTGGCAACTAGGTCAGAAAAAGGGAAAAGAAGCTTTTCTACCAGAAACCTATCTCTGTCCTTGGCCATCACTGTTAGAACCTCACCACGCTATTCCCATAAATTCCAAAATTCACCCTCTCCATGACTATTTCATAATACTGATTTGTGGGCTTTTCTGAGAGATTAGTGCTGAGAATATATTTCATGAAGCAACATCCTCTTCCCTGATCTGGCTCGCAATGCAGAAACCATTACTAACCTCTCAGTGTGTTTGCAGAAGTCAGCCTTTTTTTTTTTTTTTTTTTTTTTTTTTTTGAGTACGTAGAATCTAGTAACAGCTGAGACTTTCCTTCTTTCTATTTCTTAACTTTAGGAAATATTGAACAGCTGAATTCAGTAGGGAGGAAAATAATAAACCATACTTTATCAGAGAGACTACTCCTTCAGGGAGCCATAAAGAAATCTAGACAGTTCCTATACTTATAGCAAAGTTGTTTTGTCTAAGTGTCTCCAGCCAGGGTTACATAGCTTGTACATTCATAGTTTGTGGATTATTCTATAGTTGAACATACAGTTACTTTTAATACCAATTTTGTCAGTTTCTGGAAGTTTTTTTTTCTGGTGGCTTTTTTTTAGGCCAGAGAGCATAATAGATCTCAAGAAGCCACTTGGTGAACTAATCAGATAAAAAAAATTCTTATGTAAGATACAAATGTGAATGAGGCTTCTGTGGTGGCATTTACGAACCACATGATGGAAAACACAGTAATTATATTCATGACTAAGCAATGTTTAGTATATTACCCAGGACAAAGAAGGACACAAATGGCAAAAGTACTACAAAAAATACAACAGAGAACCCTGTACCAGCAAACAATGGAGGAGATGAATAGAGACATATTTTTCTCATTTTTATGAATAAGAAGGGTGATTAAAAAAAACCCAAAAAACAACAGCACACAAAACTGCCATTTGATAGAACAGTTAAGATAAGATCAGATAAGATAATAATCAGGGGGAAAATTGAGGGAGTACAAGCACTTAAATACAGGCTAGTACAAAATTTTGCTCTGTAGTTTAAATCAGCTTACATTATGATATTCTTTTAAACAAGTTGAGTCAGCGGTGCTGCTTATTATGAGCAAATGCAAAAGATCCTCATTTGTGGAATAAGAAAATAGTTGATATGTTATTGTAATTGAAAAAATAACAGGTAACAAACAGAATTGATAACTGTATCCACTATCTATCTCTGCAAAGCATCTGTTTAAGCCAAGACTAGAAGTTATTTAATCAAAAGCACAATACAAAACAACTATAGAATATTCATCAACAGTTCACAATCAAAATGGAAGGACACAGGAATTGGAGTTTTACCTTAATATTCCTGATATCAATGAAATGTATGGTGGAATAAAATATGACTTAGAAATTATTGGATCAGAGATAGGCGGGAAAGTCTTGAAGTGTTTTGGTGGAAAGAAATTTTATTCAAACACCCATGTGATAGTGAGTGATGTCAGGGAACAAATTTGAGGTGTGATCAGGCTGACAAATGCATACTCAAGGCAAAACGGCTCTAAACAGTGAATGTTGCTAAGGAACTGAATTTTCATACCTGCATCAGGCTACCTATCTCACATATTCCTGTTTTACATATTACATCTGAATCAATTTCTCATAAACTGATTTTTAAGTTAAAGCCATGAAGAACTTCTGAATTACTTATTGTGACCAGAAGATGCCTGAGCTTGTTTTATCTCTCCTGCTTTCTCTTCCCTTCCTCTTTGTCTTTCTGGTTTGTTTTTTTTTGTTGTTTAGGTTTTTTTTAATAAGATACCTTCACTTGAGCATTGTTGACATGTAAAAAATGTCAGCGTGTGAAGGAAGAATCCATGGGGGAGTCGTATCTTACAGAGTACTTTCTCTTATTACCAACTTTTATGTAGGACATAGTGTTGAAATAAAAATGTAACAGCTCTCCTGTTGAAGCTCACGCTGGTAACCATAGCCTGTTAAAGAAGGCAAGCAGCCATCAGATAAATACCTAAGTCTTTATGGGCAAAGGGTTGAAAGCACAAAGAATGCACTTCATGGAGTGGTTTTTTTCAGTTGGTTGATGCTTTTCCTACACATGAAAGGAGACATCAATATTCTTGGTTGAAAAGAGTTTGGAAAGTCAAGCCAGCATTTTAAAGTAGTTACGTATGCCTAAATTTGTGTCTTGGCTTCCAACTAAGAACTTCAATTTTCAGTGTTCAGAGTAACATAACTGATGTTAGGGAACCAAAGAATTTGTCAAATGGGTATTATGAGCAACGTTGTGTAAATTTTATGCATAATATAATTGTGCTTCTGGCTCAATAGGTGGATGTTGTGCTTCTGTCTCATACCTTACAGCTTCTAGTATGTATGATAGTTATTTTCTCTACTCACTGTCTCTGAAAAATTATGCCACATACTTAGAGATAGTTTTCCAGTTACCACCTTTAAAAAATGATGAGTCCTCAGAAGTCAGGAGTTTGCTCAAAAAATCAAAAAATACAGATCTTCTTTTATATGGATTTGGGGATTAAAAATTCAGGGCATTTATGATATATTCTCAAGCTTGTTTCCACAAATGCAAAACCACCTTGCCTTGCCTTTCTACCTGTTCCCATGCCCCTTTCCTTCCTGCAAAACCTCTCACACCATCCCATATTTCCTGGAGCTCAGACTTATAAAATATCAGTTGCTCTGAGCAGTTGACATCACCAAGCTCTCCCTAGATGTTAATGTAGCACATAATTTAGTGTGGGTTTTGTGTCATTTGGATCCTCAGTTTAGAATTTTCCAAACCAGTGGTCATGACTTCTTATTTGGTCACAAGCAAAAATGTTTGGAAAACATATGCTTGACTGTATGTAATATAATGAATAACAACGGTGACCATAGTCGAAAAGAAATTGTATTTCCAGGTGTGCACAATTTCTTACTTGCAGAATCTTCTGCATTAATATTATTATATAGAAATATATGGTAGAATATTATTTGCAGTTCTATATTCTGAACTCTGTGCACAGGTATCTCTGTGCACGTTTCCACTTTAGAAAACTAGAATGAAATATTTCCATGTTCCTGAGATCCTTGACATGTAATAATCAAGCGAGTCAAGATTTAGTCTGCTGTTTTCTGTTAACACGTACAGTAAGAGAAATAAAATGATCCTTGTGCATGATTCCTGTGTATAAACTCCTTGTAGCTATTATTGAACCATCAATCGGTTCTCCAATCTTCTATTAAAATATCAATAGTATTTTTCAGAGCTTAAATTGAGCAGTGATTTTATTTAAGGCTGCACCTAGACACCACTTTTCTTCGAAGAATCTCTTGTTGTTGCTAAAAATGAAAGCCATTCAAACGAGTGTGATTGAAACAGGGACAGGGAAAGGGAAAAAATCAATAGAACGTTTTCCAGGGTACTATCTCTGCTTTTGAAAAGAGACCATTAATAACATGCTTACAGTAAAAGCAGCTGCTTGTTCAAAGTGCATTCAAGGGTGAGCTGAAAGGATGGCTCTCTCTACACAGCCTCCCTGGAGAGAGAGTTTGTAAAGATTTCAAAACCCGACCTCAGACTATGGACAAAAGCCTTTCCTAGGCATTTTAAATATTCTTATCTAATATTAGATTGTGAAGCTGGGACTGAAATGCCTTCTAATATTTTGCTCCCTGAAATGCCTTCTAATATTTTGCTCCTTATGAAAAGCAATGTGGGTCAGTGAATGAGCTATTGGTATGAAAACCGCTTTACAGACAAAACACTGCAGGTCGTACTCGTATCTCTGAGGACAGTAGGTACCACGCTAACGCAAATTGCTACAGCCCTCAATAGTGATGGGTAACACTGTGGGGCATGTACTGCAGTTCCTGCTGAAACGGAGGGCTGGATCAGTCCATTCAGAAAATGACGGTATCTTAAGACAAACTCAAATTAAGGGTTGGGGTAGGACTGAAGCTTGGATCATCATCTAACTTGCTTCTAATGTTGTTTCATGTGCTGAAAGGTATGCAACGCTTTAGAATACATAAAAGGGCAACAATGCAGTTAATATGTAAGAGAACTCTTTTCACAGAGCTTAGCGATCTTGGGTGTAATTTTGTAATCTCTTTCACTTGCTTTGTTTAGATAGTTGAAGCAGATCTATTGGTTTTCAGGAACAGCAGGACAAAATATCAGACATACCTGTAACAACAAGCATACCACGGGTGCCCAAAGACCTAAGCTCATACTTATAATAAGTTACTAATTGTAAGTTCCTTACTATGCACTTAACTGTCTGCTCTATGGAAACAATATAGTCAGTTGAAGAGCCTATAACCTTCCAGTGTGTGAATGTTGTTATCTGTGTTATACTGCTGATTAATCTAGCTCTGTCCAACCCTTGCAATCCTGGTTCCAGAATTTGGGTAGCTGGAGAAGCTTTGGTATCTCTACCTTCAGCGCCTAAGGGCCAGATTCATCTCATCTCACTACATTAAGGCCTCACTTGATAAATTAAGATCCTACTTGTCCTTGGTCTCTTCCAGAGTCATTGAAGAGTGACATGAGCCTACAGAGAACAAGTCAGATCTTAGGTTGATTAAGAACAGACCAAATTCTACATTTTGTAGGGTTTTGATCAGAGACGTCTGGAGGGAATATCAGACTAAGGAGTTACAGCTGTTCCTTTCTGCCTTTGACTGTTTATTCCTTTACACTCACATTACAGGAGGAAACTGGTCTGGGTTAAAAAACCTCAATACTACAAACAACAATAACACAATAGGAAGAAATTCGCCTTTAGAACCAGAGGGAGAAAACTCAGTTTCCTGATCTCTCTCACACACAGATACTGTCAATAGTTGGCTTGTATCAAAGGAGGAAAAAGCAATGATGTGGAAAAGACATGGATGCTTCTGGCCCTGATTTGGCCCCTAAAGCTCCTACTTATGAAATCGTAGCATAAAACTAGCAGGAAATTCCAGAACGTACACTATAATGGCATATATTACTCTAAAACCAGAGACCATCACCAAAATGTTCAGTCAGTCCTTAATGCCCTTCTTCCTGGTCTCAGCCCTGCTGACTACAATTCCATAGATTTTGTACAGCAATAACAATTTGGCATCCTTTATAGCAATGGATTCGTGTGGGCACTCAGCATGCCAGATCTCATTGATTATTACATCTCTGAGTTTCTATTCTAAGGAGATGCTACTCATATAATCTGCTGGGTTGATAGATGAGGAGATGGCATTATTGCAACAGGCTGTCCACAGCCCCTTTTCATCATAGTTATAGCTACGGACTAGCAGGAGTCCCTCTGGAAATGAATGTTGGAAATCATAATGGCACTTTGCACGGTGCAATTTTATTTAGGGAAATACTATTCAAGACATAAAATAAGGAGCTCCTGTAAAAAGAAATAAACAACTGGAAACTTTAATATGATGGTTTCAATAAGGATCCTTATTGTTTTCAGTAAGAATTCTGATGACACTTTTATATTCTAGATTTTACCTTCATTTGCTTCAATTTTGTCCAAAGATTAATA
Source organism: Aquila chrysaetos chrysaetos (assembly GCF_900496995.4). Classification (NCBI taxonomy): domain Eukaryota; kingdom Metazoa; phylum Chordata; class Aves; order Accipitriformes; family Accipitridae; genus Aquila; species Aquila chrysaetos. Next base: position 82,515,035 of record NC_044030.1, on the reverse strand, counting down.
TGAGATGTTCATTTCAAAAAGAGAGATTACCACAGTGATTAAAATCTCTTTTGTTATGTGTAAGCAGAAGAAGCAGTTATTAATACTGAGAAATATATTACACATGTCTCCCCTCTGCTCTGATTTCTTGTGAAAGCTAGTCCTATCAAAAAAGTAGGCTTTTCTGGAACATCATTGTGATTTATTTCTCCCTTTTACCACTAGCTTTGAGAATCGTCAGTTGTCTATGGTATTTCTGGTGGTCATTTTGTGCAAAGGAATAGTCTCCCATTCGAACAAGCAGATAGGAAAAAAAAACCTGAAAAAATTTTGATAGCACTTAGACATGAAGACCCCCATAGCTGGGGACAGGGTTTTAGCCTACCCAAAATACCTACCTAACCCTCATTAGCATCTTAACAATAATATTTATTCTCTGAACTGCCTTTCTCCCTACTTAGTAAGGGAAGTGCTACTATCCCTATTTCACAAGGGGAAACTGAGACATTGAATTATTGAATGGTTATTTAAGGAAGAGAGGGAGTCTATAACAGTAGACTAAAATTTCCCTTTCCCAGCTGTTCATTAAATACCCTCCACCCTGTCTGATTTTCAAGGGAACTTATGCACTGAGGAATCCTGAAAAATTTGCCACCTTTTTTTAGTGAATGAACAGGATATTAATTTGATCAAAAAAACCCCAACCCTGCTGACATTGATCAGAGTTTGTTTTTCATTCATGTCAGAGATTTTTCAGTTCAGCCCTTAAATTACACCCACTAACCACTCAGTTGCTTTTGTAGATAGTAACTGCACACATCAACCATATGGACAAAATAACCATTTTGTGCATGTAATACAAGTCATCTTAAATGAGGGTACACCAGAGCTGGCAAGATTTCTATTCTGAGACAAATTTTGACTATTCGGATTTTAAACATGACCTGAATTGAGTTTTAGATGTTGAAGTGTCTTGAGGGCGACTGTCCAGGACTTGGGACCTCAGTGGGTTTGCCTATTTGATGACTCAACCTCATGATTGGAAACTTGGGGGTGAAGACCCTTCAGGCTCAGAGTGCATCACCGCAGATTCTTCCCATATTGAAAAAATTGGGTTTCAGGGTATATCACCCTTCAACAGACCTGTCAGAGAGCAGAGAATCCCAGAAAGCAGGATTCCTGTTTTTGTGGCTCTCCACCAGCAGTTTGCACAGTCTGGCAGAAACAATACGTGGGATACAGCAAAAGTCTGTCAACCCCCAAATCTTTCAAACAAAGCAGTTTGATGCTCAACAAATGAGTGTTTTTAACACTTCTTTGTTTAGTCAAAAAGGGTTCATTTAACTCCATTCATTTCCAACATTTAATCAGGGGAAGGGAAGATACTGACTGTAATCGCAGTCTGCGGTACTTAGCTATATTCATTACCTGAGCAACATCTCAATTGTAAAAATAATAACTTGTTTATACTGGAATGGTCATTCTGCAGCAAGAAAGCAAATGTAGGAAGACAGGGAGTGGGGCTGGGAACAAGGTTAGGATATTGAGTGGGAAAAGCAGCTGCAGGGTCAGGAGGCAAGGAAAGAAAGAAAATGTGGGCACATTCTTTAGGAAAGACATTAGTCTGGCAGAATATATGGGGATAAAAGGAAATTGATTAATTTTGACCATAAGAAAAAGTGAGGAGATCTGATGATGGAAATCTAGGAAGAACTTTAGAGAAGTAGAAGAAAGACGGGGATAAGAGAAGAAGGGGGAAAGGAGGTAAAAGAACAGAAGACAGAAATCTCTCTTCTTGTGAGGCATAGGCACATCCTAGCAGTTGCAATGAGCCTTCGCCAGTAACCACAAATGATATGTGTGTCATCTATATCACATCTGAATGAAACTAAGCTACTTCACTGATGATGTCTCCAGACAACTTTTCTTGAATGAAGGGAGTGTGATGTGATGTGTATTACACAAGCCATACAGTTTTCTTTGTCTGTTGGATAAGTTTTGATTGCTCCAGTTGCTGCCTGCTGAATTGAATACTTCATATCCAGTTTAACATTCCTTTATCTCACCAAGTTATTAAGAGAAGATAGAACTTTGGTACCTGGCAACCAGGGTGCATATGATAACATCCATCAAGTTAGTCTCATTTAATTAGTCTGTTTTTTTCTATGCACATGCATGTGTTAAAAATTAAAACAATAACAACAGTAACCAAAATCCTCAATGGTGGAAACTTCTCCACGTGAAAATTCATCAGGTTTATTTAATTGCAGTGTATTTCTTCTCTAGTCTCAGTCCCCTTGTGAGGACACTGGGGGAATGTTACTACCTGCTGCAGATTTGTTCTGTAAAGTTTTCTTAGTTTAACACATGTGTAGGTACATGTTTGTATATATGTATAATCCTATGTGGGAGGATTATTCAGGATCATCCATTCAAAAAGCAGGAGGTCTTTGTCCTTTACCAAATTTCTGTGGCTCTGATACTACAGAACAAAAAATTGCTGTCTAAATGAAATGTAGGTCAGAAGGACAGAACTAAAGGTCTAGAAGGACAGAACAAACAAAGGGTCTAGAGAAGTCTCGATAATTCCACATAGCAGAAGGAAATGGGCAACAGGTAAGACCTTTTGTAATGCAACTTGACAAACAGGAAAAATGTCCTGGGAAAAAAAAAAAACAAAGCCCCATTAGTCTTTAGGAAAAGCCATTAGTATGTTTAGATATATTAGGAGAACACAGTGGTCACTGCCTTGGAAAGCGAGAAAAGAGTGGTCTTGTTTAAGTAGATGGGATGGGTCAGTTAAATACCTGCTCTTTAATGAGATTCACCCTTCCAAACAGTCACATGAAAATTTGGAAAGATATTAGAGGAAACACTCAACACTGACATGGCAAAACCCACACAATACAAGTTTAACCTTCTTTGTTACCACATTGCACAGTCTTTTAATAGTATAAATAGTAAGGACTTGAACAAATCTGAGTAATTCACTATCATATTCCCTACACCTTTGGCTGAGTAGCAAGATGAATTAAAGATAGTGTATAGCTCAGGTAGCTTGAGCTTTTCTTTCTGGATATACCTCTTTCAAATAAACCCCTTGGTTCTGCACTTCACATTCTACTTAATTTACTTTTGTCTCTCAATTGCGTGATACTTGTATTAGAATATCACCAGACACACAATGTTGTCAAACACCAACTTTGCAGGCAGCTTGAAAAATGCACCCTAACTTTGTTAACATCTTATAAGAACACTTGACACTAAAAAATCTTCATTACCTAGTACAAAGATTTTGTATGTAACATATAGTGCATTTGCATGGTTAATTGCGTCGATTACTCCATTAACAGGGACTATGTGACATTTTCCTTGTATGTCCAAAAACCTAACACTCTTCTGCCTTACAAAAAAGCTTACAATCACTACCTAGACATTTAGCTAGACTTTTAGTTTGCAATCCTCGGTAGAGAGATGCCTGTAAGTCAGAGGTTGGTACCAAACATGACAATCCGACAGCTACAGTCATCTCCATATTTCCATGCATGATACTGGGTCAGCACGGTAGATTTCCTGCAGGCTACTTTTAGGTATCTACCTCTCCCTGGTAGAGGTAGATACACTCCCTGGTACACGAGAGCCTGGATTTGGAAACCTGGGGCAGGAATTGAAGAGTTAGAAGATGCAAGTCTGAGTCATACAAACCCAAGTGGGAATTAACTTAATCCAGATGTAGTTGTCTGAAGATAGTTGAAGCTGAATTTTTAGACTTCTGTGGCCAGGGAACAGATGCTGATGAATCCAAAGGAACCAAGGGATATATTTAAATCTGAGAACCAGTCACATTGCCTTTCTCTCCATTGACTCTACATAGAGCTCAGATGAACTACTTTTAGGCAGCAAAAGTTAGACATAAATTGTGTGCATAACAATAAACACCCATAAATTACGTTGCTCTCCAGCTACATGAAGTGCATGAGCTAAGGAAGGTTAGATGGCCATTTCAGTCAAACAAATTCAGGCATAAGAAAAAAACCTGTATTTACAACACACCAGAAGTCAAATTTGAGGTTGGACACAGTTAGAATAGCTAACCACTGGAATAAATTTTCAAGAGAAGAGCTGGGCATTTTTTTTCTGTAAGTCAGATAAAAGATACTGAGTTCTGCATCAGGTGATAATTTAAGGTGTGAATTATGCAGGGTCAGACTAAAGGTTGTACTAGTCTTTGCTGGACTGAGTGAGTCTGTTAATTATAGTCTCTGAAGCAGGATAGCTTATGCAAATACTTATAACAATGGACTCCAAATACAGCTTCAATGACTACTCTGCTGTTTCCTTCCAATACATTCCTATTAGGAAGCTGACTGAAAAAAAAGTCCTTTTAAATTAAATTCAATGGCAAAATTCACTGACTGGTGAAGAAAACTAAATTTACTAATTCATGAGAAAAATTACTTAAAAATGGAGCTATAATATAATAAAAGCAAAACTGTGTAAATGGTCAGAATAACATTTTTGAGATTTTTTTTTTTTATGTGATCATTCAGTTCCTCATGTAACACTGAGGCTGCCTATAAACAAATCCACTCCTAGATTGGTGTGATTCAAAAGAAAAATTTGCAACAGCTGTTGTGTGAATAGCACCGTTCTGAGATTTGAGTTCCTAAGCTGATTACAGGCGAACATCTGGAAAATTGAATTGAATCCAAATCTACTAAAAATTACTGTGTCTGTTAGTTTGTTGTGTTCACTTCAGGAAATGAGCAATTTTATCATAATTTAAGGAATTTCATTGCATGGTTGGTGGCATATACATTGAAAGAATGAAGTAATCTGTATTCCTTTGCTATGGAGAAAATAATCTTTACAAAAGTGGAAACCATCCCACTTACATCTCCAGACATCACCTTGAGATCCTTCTCATGGAGTCTGGGCAACTAAATGAAACCCCAGCCCTCTGCTTATTGAAATGGGAACTTATTTATGTACACAGATACAGATTCATTTAGACCTGTAACCTGTGAACTGAGTCCTGCTTCGGAAGTTAGGATGGGCTGAAGCCCACCCAATGTACATGGGATTGATTGATATGCAAATGTAAGCATAGGTTTTTTACATCATGGATGAAGAGAAAAACAAAACAAAACAACCTTTTGACAAAAACAAAGGACTTTGTTTTGAGTTTTTTTATCTTCAAAGATTTAGAAATGTATAAACGTTGAAATCAAAAGTTCTTTTCAGCCATTGGAAAAAAATGCACAAAATGGACTGTCTGGGTTTGCTTAACAACTTTATATTTTCAATTTCAGAAAAAAAACCCCAACCTGTAAAATCATCAGGAATTTATAATATTTATCAGTGTCACGTTTTTCTGGGGAAAAAAAGAAAACAGAAAGAAAAAAACACTGATGCAGAAAACGCCACCCAGGTCTAGTTACTACCATAACTAACAGCAATAAGTTAGACTCTGGGGCAAAGAATTAACTATTTATTAGCCTACTTATTCATATTTTCTTAGTATCCTTCTAAGTTATCTATGGACACTTCAGAATTAAATACTAGAGAAGACTTAATATGAGGGGAACCTGCCAGGGTTATTATTACTATTTAAGAACTTTGTTTTATTTTTCAATGGAAATTTGGAAATTTAAACTCAGGATATTTCACTGGTAAGTAAAAAGTGGCAGTCTTGTCTTCTATTTCTCATTTTGTGTTTGAACCCATTGACCTCATCAAAGATTTTCAATATTCAGAAAACATGTGGCACTATAGGTGTTCAAAAAGCTTGATCTGAAAAAATGCCTTGCCATTCAGGGGCAAGTCCCATTTCAGTGGAGCTGCATCAGTGTACTGCCAGAAATATGAATTAAGTCAACAGAATTTACACCAGATCATTTTATTCATATTAAAACAGAGGTTTGAAATACACTCAATTTTTAAATAATTTTTCAACTGATGCATAATAATAACTTCAAAAGGGTCCCCAGCACAGGGGTATGAGCCAACAAATGTTTAGCTGTACCATCTGCCCAACTAAGGACACTTTCCTGAAGGAGGTTTAAGGTAAAATTCTTCTTCAGGTGCAATAAATTACTGGGAAAGATAAGGCAATGCTGTGACAGTCAGTGCAGGCTGCACTGTCTCTGGAAGATTTTAGGGTTATGTAAATTGTCTAAAATTTTGCACAGAAGTGCTGTAGAAACATGCTCCCTCTGTCATTTGGTTGCATTTTTGGGGTAAACATACATCCCAAATAGAGAAAAAAGGTGGAGTTTAAATGATAGGCATGGTCACATCACTGTGGTCCTTCACAGGTATACAAATAAATGGGCAGAATTCTAAGCAATGTGGTTAGGGGCAGCATAACGTTGGTTGGCCTCAGTGAAGGGCAAATATGGGAATTGTTTTATGTAACAATAGGAAATATTGCCTTATTTAACATGGGGGGGGACAGGAGGGACGAGAGAGAGAAAGAGAGGAAGGAAGGAAGAAAGGAAAAGAATTAGAGACAGAAAAAGAAAGAAAGAGAGAAAGAAAGATAAAAAGAAAAAAGAAAGAAAGAAGGAAAGAAGAAGAGAGAGTAGGAAAGAAAGAAACGAAGGAAAGAAGGAAAGAAAGGAGGAAAAAAGGAAAGAAGGGAGGGAAAAAAGGAAAGAAGGAAGGAAGGAAAGACGGAAAGAAAGAAAGAAAGAAAGAAAGAAAGAAAGAAAGAAAGAAAGAAAGAAAGAAAGTCAGCCCTTGCTATTACAGCTTCAGCTTAGATGACAGAAATAAAATGCTGGCCCCAAGATCTGCATGGAGTCATTCAAACAGTTTAATAGCACAGGGGATAAATCACTATTATTATTATGAAACAGGAGACAGAGTTCTTGGGACCTGGAACTGTGCAGCTCAGCTCCAACTGCTGTTCAACATTCAGAACTACCAACTTCATTTCCTCCTAGCACGTAATAAATAACACATCTACCCAACATAAAAGCATTTTTATAATAGCAGTAAAGGAACTGCAGAGAGTGTGATTATCATGAACTAATAACACCCCACAGAAGATGTGCAGCACAGATTGGAGATGACCTGAAAACGAGACTATGGTTCACGTGGCTGGTACTGTACCTGACCAAACATTGTCCCATTTTGACCGTGCTATGCCAAACTGCTACCACATTTTAATATTCTCCCCCCCCCGACGCAGTAATTTACACAGAGGGAGTCCATTTATCATTGTGGGTTTCCTCTTTATGCAATGGCTTCTAGCACAAGAGCTAAAACGAATGCCATGTTTTAATTCATGGTGCTGTTATCTCCGTTCGTGCACCAGCTCACACTGCCTGTAGTATTTTCACAGCATCACACATCTCGAGGAAACAGAAGGGAAGCTCAGCTGGTCTCTTTTTAGTGATACTCTAGCTTTGCAGAGGTGATGACTATACCTTCTAATGGGAGAGAAGGGGTTGCCTGGTGGTTAAAATATACAGCTGGCTATTAGCCAAATCGGATTTGCTCCATACATTTGCATAGACTTGTGCGACCGGTGACTTCATGCCTCACTCGTGCTGCCCGTGAAGCGGATCCTGCCTCATTCTGTTCTTGCACGTGACTTTGTTCTTGCACGTGTTTTAAGAGGGACCCCAGCACGTGTCTCGGTACTGGTGCTTGAATACCTGCACAGGGGGAAACTCTTCTGGGTACGTACTCCGAGGGAGCAATCTCTCACTGGAGACACTTCCACGTGCTCTGAAACAATGAAAAATCAGCCCAACAGCCCCACATCTGGTATCATTGGGAAGGAATGAACGGGAACACAGAAACAATAATGTAATGAAAGTCCATCCTTCAATTACAGCCTCACATAATAATTCTCAGACAAATTTTAATAATGTATGAAACGCACATGAACTACATAATCTTCTCACATCAGGAAAGAAGCCAGAAAAGTTGTATTCCCATGGTTGAAGTGCCCTTTAATTGTACTCACCCCTCTAAATGACTTTATCTCCTTTATGATGGGTGTTTGATGACCAGAAAATAGCTGCAGTGATCCAGAGCGGTATTCTATGACAGGAGCTTTTAATCTTTGGTTCAGTGTTGGTATCCCTATTCCTGGTGAATGCTTCTTGATAGTGTTGTGCAGCAAGAAAGCATGGGAAGCTCTGGTCTTAGAGTTTTGGGTCTGAAATTCAGCCTTTTATGGGATTTTATGGACATCTTCTATAGTCTTGGTATTATGGATCTAAAATCATGCTGAGCAGAAGACAGAAGCAGTCATAGAGGAAAGACTAGCCACATCTTGATGGAAAGAAGACAGATTTGTGCTCTGAACCTCCTCAGCCATCTACAGACAGTGAAGAGCAGACCAATAATGGTCTGTTTGTTTGTAATACTCTTAGTAGAGCCTCATTAAAAAATTCTTTGTTTTGTTTTACTTGGCATTTGAATTAAAAACTGAAAAAAAGGAGCTAGGTTGGTCAGAACTTTTTTTTTTTTTTCCATTTTCTCACTAAAAGAAAATAAAATAATATACAAAATCTAGTTTGCACATTTGTTCCACTTGAATTTGGAAGTTTTATTTTTGAGGGAGAGAGGTGGCTTAAATGACCTAAAGTGCCTGCCCATCTCATTTTACTAAAATTTATGATTTGGGTCATTTTGACACAATTCAAAAAATGAAGGGGTAGATTAAGCAAGACGATATTTGCCTTATACCCAACAGTTTCACACATTGTAAGTATTTTACAGTTTTGAATTAGGGCAAGCTTTAATATATATCAGAAGGATAAAGAGTCCTTAATCTTTTCCGTTGATGCTATTACACATTGTAGGGACTATTCAAATATCCATCAAACAAGAATAGTGAATTTTCTTGGAAAGACAGAAGAGACATCAGGCAAGGTAGAGCTATGGTAAGGTGGGGACTTGGCTCAACCTCAAAAGTCTGATATCATGTAAGAAATAAATAAGAGGGAAGGGAAGTGAAATTATCTAATTCAGAGAGTGAAGTGTAAGCCAATCCCAAACTTACTGCAGTGGGAACAGATTGTCGGTCCCCGAGGGAAGGAAGCAGAGGAAGCAACTGTATGCAAATGAGTATGATCATTTATGTAAATTATATTTACAATTGGTCATAGGATTTTTGTGGGCCCAGATGATTTCTGTGAGAAGCAAAACAGCAGGATCTGGGCTAAATTAACATACTAGTCTAGTCAGATTATTTTTTTCCCCATAACATAGAGATGTAAGATACTGGATCAGGACAAACATTTATCAGGACATTGTTTCCAATAATAGCTACAGCAGATGCCCAGAAGAGTGTAAGAACAGCCTAAGGGTGCGAGAAAAAAGCACTGTGATCCCCTGGGACAACTTTCCACTTTCCAGCAGTAAGTAGTATAGGGACTGCTGAGCTGGCGACCGCAGATGGGCTGCTGTGTTTAATAGCTGCTCGATCTGTGGACATCCATGGATGTCTAATCTCTTCTTTGAACTCATGTATAATTTTTGACTGCTGCAAAATTCTGTGGCAGAGCTTCACAGTTCAATGTGCAGCATAAAAGAAAAAAAAACAACCACACTAAAACAAACAAACAGAAAATCTAAAACCAAGCAAAACAAAAAAAACCCTTTTAAATTTCCTGTCTGATCATTTCCTTGGGTGTCTTGCAGATATTGTACCGTGAAAAAGTGAATTATTTCCCCTCCTCACTTTCTTCACACCATTCCTGATTCCATAGATCTCTGTTATATCCACCATAACCATTTCTTTTCATTTTCTAGAGGGTGTTTTATGCCTTTGATCATCTTTGTCACCTTCTCTCTACCTCTTCCAGTTCTACTATATCCTTCCCGAGACAGTGTGATCAGAATTGAACATATTATTCAGAATACATGAATGAAGTACAGTGATACAAAGCTTATTTGGAGCCATCACTGAATATGTATAGTTAGGGTTATTTTTCCACATGTGCATTATTTTGTATTAGTAGAAATTAAATTTTCTCAGCCATTTTATTACCTAGTCAGACACTACTACAAGATAATCCTGTGACTCTTTGCAGTCAGTATTAGATTTGACTACCCTGAATAATTTTTAACACCTGCAAATGTTGTTCCCTTTTCAGATTACGTGTGGATACCGCGTGGTCCTGCCTGGAGAGAGCAGCAAATGTCCCCAGCCCAGGGAGAGCCGAGATGTCCACCAGCACCTGCTGCCCACCGCTGCCCAGTCTGCCCAGTCTGCCCACAGCAGCCTGGTGTGCAGGAATGCCCATGCCTGGGGCAGCGCTGCCCTCTCGTGTCTGCTCCTCACAGCGAGCTGCCAACCCGCTCGTGATGGAGATGGAAGGGGCACCGGCCCCCTCCCCGTCCTCCGAGAAGGGGGTCAGCAAAGAGGTGGGTGCGAGCGTATGATGTTGTGACAGAGCAGGAGACAGTTCGCATCACCCACAGTTAGGTCTGCTGGTGCACGCTAGGACTTCTGTTGCCCCTGAATTAAGAGAGATGGTGGAAAGGTTAGCTGAGTTGGTCAACGGTTGTCTTTTGTCATAGAATCATAGAGTCATTTAGGTCGGAAAAGATCATCCAACCGTCAACCCAACACCACCGTGCCCACTAAACCATGTCCTGAAGAGCCACATCTACGTGGTTTTTTAACACCTCCAGGGATGGTAACTCCACCATTACCCTGGGCAACCTGTTCCTTTTCATCCCATAGCCTTACCATTAGTTGTATATATATATACACTAGCTAACGCGTGGGAGATAAGATGGCCTCCCTCGCTCAGCTGTAAATGAGTGTTGAAACTGGACGAAAATTGGTTGCCCCTGAAAAGTTTCAGAAGTTGTGCCATTTTCCAGCTGATAAAGATTAGGCTGGACTTGATACCTCGACATAAAATTAGGATGAATTCCAAGCTTCATATTTTTCAAGTCTTCCGAGCCAGAAGACACATTTTTATGCATTATGGCAGCATGTAGAGGTGCTTAATATGGTATTAATTTCCTACCACAGCTGCAGACTCCTGGCAGTTGCCTGAAAGAGCTTTACCTGGGCTGCGGGATGCGGGCACTTGAGTTGGCTACGAGGAGATCCCACTGATTAGCCCATTTGCAGGAGGGCCTGAGAGCACAGTCAGCTCTACTTGGCTTTCAGTACAGAAGTCTCCTCCTCAGCCCCAGCATAAGCTAACCCCCATAGCTGCAATCAATATCAATAGTCTCATTGACACACAAGTGTATTCCTAGATCTGGAATTCCTAAATCCGTGTCTGCCTACTCTATTTCTCACATTACTTTCACATTACTGTGCTTACAGAAAAGATGCACCACACAGGGCTGATTCTTCCTTATTTTCATCTAGACGGGCATTGCTACTCATAAAAAGAATAATTCTCTTACGTTAACAGTCACACGCTGGTGGAAGAGCAAGGAAAACAAGGGCAACATACACTCTTGGCTCCATTTTGCTCCCCCAGGAGGAAGAATGGGTTAGATCTTTACCACATGATGGACAGAGAAATGGCACTCTGTTGACTGAAGCTACTCCTGATTTACACCAGGGAAGAGAGCAAACAGCTGCTCGCAAAGTTGGCAAGGAGAAAAACAAAATACAAAACAGTTGGAGCTGACAACAGCAGTGCTTTGTTTCTGGTCAGCATAATCAGATAGCGACTGCTTCAGGGCTGCGTTCTCCCCTTTTGAAGAAAACACATAGCATTTACGAGCTGCAACAGATCCCAGCAGGCTAAACAGAGCAGCAGCAGATCCTCTGATTCCTCCCTTTGGTGTTTGCTGATTCATGAGTGCTGATCTTACTCCGGGTTAACTATGCCCATATTTATGCATCCACCAGAAGCTTCTCATGTTTAACACGTTCTCTAAATCTGGCTGTGCGTCTTTTTTGTGGTCTATTCTGGTCGCCTTTGTGTAGTAGACTCTGCAGATTTCTCTTTTCTGCCTGTATTACCTCAAGGACCAGTTGAATGACATCTTCTGTGCATTCTTTCAGCGCAAGATGTTTGCCAAGCACACATAATGTATATACCAGGCTTATGGCAGCAGGGATATACAGCCCTACAGCTAAGCCAAAAATAATCAGTAAATGTTTGTTGAAAACACTTACCAATGAAAAGTAGTTTTGACTAAAATGAGCAAAATGAACTGTAGACAGAAGATGTTCATTTTGGTTGAACATTTTCTGTGTTTAGATAAAAAAAAATTCTCTTTTGGAAACTTCTAAAAAGATCGCGGGGGGGTGTGGGGGTTTTTTCCCTTTTTTTCCTCTATTTAAAAAAATTAAAATAATAATCTATTTCCTTATCTCTTGCAGGACCAATAGCCAAATTGTGGCTGGAGATATTGGGGATGGGACAGGATTTCTCAGTCTTGCAGAACTTCTCACATCATGCGACTGAGACTGTGCAGCAGCAGTGGGGCAGGAGGAAACTATTGTCTGCTTACCTCTTCTCCCTGGTGCCCATCTACTTCCCTTCTTTGAGGTGTGAGGGAAGGGATTGTCATTGTCTCCTCCAGCTGGAAAATGATGTAGAAGCATCACTAAAAAGACAACGGGCTATGCATTGCCCACAGCTGAGATTAGAACAATGCTGTGGATGGTTGCATTTCAAAATGTGATAAGGATATTGTATTCATTTGTCATTTTTTGGCAGTTCTCATGAACTCACGGTGAAAGTTTTAAAAGCGGGCTCCTAGCTGTGTGTCCCTTCCTTGCTCCAGAATAATCTGGATGGGAAGTTCCCTGAGTAAAAAAACAAAATTCAGTGTTGTGGTCTGTGGGTAGCACCCACTTCTTGATATCATTAAGCTTGGCTTTAGGGCACTGGCTTCAAATGATGATGACCTTTTAAGCCTGGGTTGGCCCATGGAAGAACTGGAGCAACTGCTGTGGATATGTCATCAGCACAGCTTTATCAGGAGTCCTTCACAATGTGGAAGTTTGTGGTAGGAGAATTCCATCCAAAAAGAGCCATGGGAGAGATTCTAACAAATCTAAAAGAAACCATCAAACCACAGTGTGCTGCCAGCCATTGCATAAGAGAAGGGCAAGGAATTGTAAAAAGAGCTTTACATTTCACTGGTGACTGTCAGAAGTGGGAGTTGGCTGAGACAGAGAAAGGATTTACTCAATTTCTTAATTTACTTGTTAATAATTCATTAGCTATGACAGTGGCAATTAAGCCCCAGACTAGCTTTTTCTGTCCTTTCATCTTTCAGCCTGCAAAGATGGACTTTGGCTAATCCATTCCTAGAGATCTTCTGTCTAATTTTCATTTCTCTTTCCTCCATTCATTCATTGCAGCTCTATTTCTACTTTCAATTACATTCAATTCTTCACAGCTTCCTTTCCCAGCCACATACTATTATTGCTCTTCTATTTTCCAGTGTGATCCTCCTAGTGCCTTCCTGACATTATCACCCACTTTCCTGCAAGAAACCTGGTCCTTGCTCCATCATGCTCCTAATTGGCTTTTGACCTTCCCATACCATTCTGGCCTGCGTGTTTGTAACTTTGATCTTCTCCACACTGTTCTACACTCCATGTTTCCAATTCTGCATTTCCCTCTCTTCAGTTGTCTTCCTTAATGTATTGGTTTCCTGGAATGCCTGCTCCTCAGCTTAATCAAGTGCTATTTTACTAACCCCTCTTTTGAAAGAAAGGCTGTTTTTCTGAGTCTGCATATGTAGATGGCATTCGTTTCACCTCTCCTTTGCAAAGTTAAGAGGACACTATATGGTAACGAGAAGATGCATTAGAAATGCAGTGCGTTTGCTGTGCTCTAAGAGATGGGCTTTGTAGACCTTATGTGATAATCAGTCCTTAGGTCTTAGCCCATAACCAGTTAATTTAGCTATATACACAGTATTGTCTCAGAAAAGGATAATGAAGAATATCACTGTGACGTTAAAAACACCAGTAAAAGAAAGGAAATCATCAAGAGTGTAAAATACCTCCGAGTGTTTCTGTGAAACTCATAAATAATACTTGGCTATCTTTCACACCATTTGCCTATTTTCTTCTGTTTTCTTTACTTATATGCAGACATGAAAGATAATTTCAAGTCTACTGTCCTCTTTCTATATCTGTTTATAATCAGAAATACAAGCAACTTGTGGTTCTTCTCTTGGCTGGATCACGCAGGCAACGTCTCGGGTGGTATAGATCAAGCTAGCACCAGTGACACAGAGATATATTTATTTATACCAGTTGAGAGTTAGACACCAGGCTTTTCTCTGCCAGTGGGGAAAAAATAACACTGACTTTCTCCTACTTCAAGTGAAACTGGACAATAACAGGTTCAGGAATTGCCTATTCTAATTTTCCAGGACAGGATCTTCCTGTCTGGGTATTTATACAGCAGCTACCACTGTGGTATCTAAACCCCCTATTGATTTATTAAAGTGCACTCATAAAGCTCTCTCTATTTTTTTTTCTTGCTCTGTTATTTTATGTGGTGTTATTGTGGGAAAGCGAGGTCAATGGAAGAATGTTTTACATTTTGTTCTGAAAGTGCTGAGGTTTACAGTCACTCTGATGTGTTCCAGAAGCAACTATCACAATGTGGACCAGTAGCCAAGAAACCTCTGTCTCCTGCTTTCATGAGTTTCCTTCTAGCAGTTCTTTGTGAGGAGTGGAGCTCCCCTGTGCGATCTCGCTGATAATGCAGATAAATCAAACTGGGATTCTTGGAAAATGAGGAGCAAATTCTTGATTTCATGCAAGAAGTCATCAGCATCAGCTCAAATGCCGGTTTACTTTCAGCAGTTACTTGTTCAGCAGATGGGATATTGTGATTTCCATCAGCTGGAGGGTGTGTTTTGTTTTGGTTTTGGGTTTTGTTTTTTTTTTTTTCTAAGCTTGGCAGTCGCTTGCCTATCTACAGTTTGATATAGTCACCAAAGCCAGGAGGTGTGGCGGTGGGTAAGCAGATGTGTCACTCTTTGAAGTTGCAGCCAGAGCTCACAAGATGAAGTTCAATAGCACCCTGCTTGAGTTTGAGACACGCGGGACACTTTGGGTGCCCACAATGCACACTGGGAATATGAGGCAGCACTTTCTCTTTAGACATGTGAATAATAGCAGTAATCTTTAATGGAATGGGAATACCACTGGAAAGGAAGCATTGCCTCCACTTTTCTCAGCTCTGGCCAGAACAAATTGTTCTTCATTTGACTGTGAAGCCAAGAGACTGATCAGCTTGAGTATATTCCGGGAATGGTAATATTTGAATGAGGTGATCCAGAGGGAAAACCTGCTTATGTGTTTCTGGTGTTCTTGTCCATGATATCTAAGAGTTTTCACTTCACAGAGAGGTTGGACAGGATGGAGATGAAAGCAGGGCCCGAGTGGAAGCGTGCACAGATGTAGTCTGGAAAGAAAGGGGCAAACTAGTTACAAGAAGGCATGAGGCATGGCCAAGTTATGGTTTTCCACCATCTAAGGGAAGACAGCAAAATCTCAGCTCACCTGTGCCACGTAGACATGCAGACAATGGAAGTATACATAGCAGGTCCTTGGAAGAATGGATGTCAAGCCTCATGCTTTGCAGCACAATTGCTAATAGCAATCACTAACAGCTACAGTGTCACTCCAAAGTCTTGCAGTAGGTCCCAGGCCCCACGCAGCTGTGCAATAACCGATTCCCATCCACGACTTGCTATAGGAAAGGCCAAATATTTATCGATGATACAACTAATCTCTGTAGACATTCCTGTCTGTCCTCCAAACCCTCCAGAGTCCTGGCTGACCCGTAAATTTTCTGCCATGGTGGTGAGGATGAGAATGGGATGTCTGTAGGGAAAGAACTTCACTACTGGGAAGAGCTGGTTAGTACAGCACTATAGAAGATTTCTGAACTATGTGCGTGGACAAGATTACACATGGTCATTTTGTACAGGCAGGAGCAGCAGGACTAGGTCATCCAGAATATTTGCCTGAAACTTGCATACTTAACAACAAAGCAAACCAGTGATATTAAAAATCTGTAAATATTTTTTGGCATTTTAAAATGAATTGAACTTAAATTGGTATCTGCAAAAAACAGTATGTTGTAAATTAAAACCTTCATGAGAAAAAATTATGCCAGTACTTTTTTTTTTTTTCCCCAATTAATGTGTATTAACTGCAGCCAGCACTTGTTCATCACTGTGCTGTGCTGATACTGGAACAGACATAAATATAATCAAAACCAGGTCTCTTTCTTTCTCTCTCCTTCTTTTCCATTCTGACCAATGCATTTTAATTCAGTCCATATGAATGAAGTTCAACCATTAATTTTATATAACCTGATCTATGCCACAGAATAAATAATACAGTATCTGTTGCCAAATTAGAACAGTCTAACTGAAATAGATATGTGCATTTAGTGAAGCCAAGGCATAATTTGCTTGAACCAATATTAGTACGGCAGCCAACATATGGGATTTTAAACCCAAAGTACATTTGTATATGGGCTTTTATAATGCAAATGGATATACGTTTTTCCAAACCAGTGTATATTCAATAAAACCCACCGGCTTCCTGAGTGTCAGCTGATACAGCAGTGGATAACATGCTATCTTTCCTCCTTTCATTTTCATGTTTAATAAACATCTTTCTAAGCTTGTTTGGTTTGATTTATTTTGTTTCTGGCAGAAACATCTTCAAAAGCAGAATTCTTTCCTGTGATTCCAAGTTCACTCTTTTATTTCTCAGTAGCAGTCCAATGTCATAACTAAATCTGGAAGGAAAGGCAAATTTCCAATGCATACCTGTAATTATTTTGCAGTCCTTTCCATCCTTGGGATCTGTGCATTCTGAAATGATCATGGAATTGAACCACCCAAAGGAAGAGTTTTCAGAAAAGAGGCACTGAGCCAAATCTACCTCAGTTAGTCTAAATAGGGTAACTTATTTTGAGCTTTGGTCTGCATAAGCAAAAATGTTACTATCTTTGTTGAATTTACTAGTCTGGAAAAGTGCTTTTATCATTCACATTTTCAGCTGCTGAAAAGAGAGTTTTATTAGTGCATCCCTTGCAGGTTCTGCTACCAGATGAAAAAACTTCAGGTTGAACTGTTTTGGTGTGGTTCACCAAACCGAGAAATACGTAGCTGATGGTAATTTTGGAGGAGGTGAGAACTGATGTCAGTGACAATAAACTGTGTAATTGTATGGCTGCATAGAGAAATTTCTTCCTAGCTCCAGATGTTAGTGTTTGGCTTATGTTTCTGGTGAGAATAAATAGGCAACCCTCCGTGCATAAGTGTTACTGAGCCTGTACAATATGATCAGGCACTTTGTGCTTGAAGAAACCTTTTGAGTTTCTGTTTCCTGGAAGTATCATATTGGGCTAAAATAAACACTGAAGATTGACCACCAAAACCTTGGACTGCTTGTGCTGCAGGACCTTCTCCAAAAGTTCAGTGAAGTAAAATGCGAAGCCTCCAATGACTCCAACCAGCCTTGGCTCTTCCCCCAGATTTTGATGTCTGGCTCACGTTACAGGGGATGTGGCTTATGGATAGAAGAGACTCAAACCCAGCTGAGTGTACAGAAATGTATTCCAGGTGCTAAACTATATTACACTTTTCCCTCACTTTTAAATATTGTGGAGATTGCATTTCTAGGGTATAAAACCTGCTGATATCTCTCATTAATCCTGTGTTGCAGAAATGCTGAAGAGGATATTTAACTTTATTTTTTAACATCAGAAATTAAAAGTTTGTTGTGGGTGATTTTGGTGCAGTTGCAAGACAAGTGGCTCACTTTACAGAGTTTGCTTGAAGATAACTGTTACTTTGACAGGAAATCAATCAATATATCTCTACAAACTCCATCATGAATCTCTTCATCCATGTTCCCCAAGATTGTTTTATATATATATATATATATATATATATATGTTATTCCACCATATGAAATTTTTCCCTCCTAATCATTGTTTTTACCCAAAATAGCTATGTACTTAGAATATTGAAAGTTTTAATTATAGTCATCACAAGCTTAAACTGAGTCCAGAACTGGAAACAACATAAAAGAGTGTTCCTCTACTCTTCATCTGTCTTACATGGAAAACAGGCTAGTCTCCTCGTCACCAAAAACATATACATTTGTTGTGGTTTAACCCCAGCCAGCAACTAAGCACCACGTAGCCGCTCACTCACTGCCCCCCACCCAGTGGGATGGGGGAGAGAATCAGGGAAAAAAAAGTAAAACTCATGGGTTGAGATAAGAACAGTTTAACAGGACAGAAAGGAAGAAAATAATAATAATAACAACAATAAAATGACAATAATAATAATAAATTAATTGGAATATACAAAACAAGTGATGCACAATACAATTGCTCATCACTTGCCGACCAATGGCCGGTTAGTTCCCGAGCAGCGATCCACCTGTCCTGGACAACCCCCCCTGTTTATATACTGGGCATGGCATCACATGGTATGGAATATCCCTTTGGGGGATCCCAGTTTGGGACAGCTGTGCTGGCTGTGTCCCCTCCCAACTTGTTGTGCCCCTCCAGCCTTCTTGCTGGCTGGGGATCAGAAGCTGAAAAATCCTTGATTTAGTCTAAACACTACTTAGCAACAACTGAAAACATCAGTGTGTTATCAACATTCTTCTCATACTGAACCCAAAACATAGCACTGTACCAGCTACTAGAAAGAAAATTAACTCTATCCCAACCAAAACCAGGACAACATTTGAAAGGATGTTCATCTTATGTACTTTCATGTTTCTACTGTGTAAGTGTCTACATCTAAATTAGTCTTGATTCTCATTGTAATCAATGGAGATACAGTCAATATAGTAATATGGCTTAGAGCTGTATAACCACCGGACTTTCACCAATGCAGGTGATCTCATCCTATTTTAGGATGAGATGAGTTACATTCTCTTGACCAGATTGATTAAGGGTTTGGATCAATGCGTAAACATATGTCTCTCGTGACCGCTGAGACAGCACCACAGGCTGGCAGATACAAAACCTATGGTTGACCCATGCTGTACAGGAGAGCCAACTGGGCATCTCTAATGGCACTAGATGTCCATGGTTGTACTAGGCACCTCTGCTTAGGCAACTGAATCAAGTCATTAGCTAACGTGTTGAAAAGGGTCAAAAGGAATTAGCATTTTTCTGTTTTGCAATATTGTTGAGAAATGAGAGCGTTAATTCTTTAACTAAAAGGCAGGCTAACCAGTATACTTGTTTGGAAAGATCAGGGTGAAATGCTGACCTCGTGGTACCTTAAGGTGAAATTTGTACTGACTTTAGTTCCCAGGAATTCCTTAGTTCTCAGGAAACGTCAGTTTTCTGACTGTTCTCGCTCAACAGTGCTACACTGACGCTATTGAGACTATGCCAGTAAGCATCATATGAGGATTTGGCCCTGCATTACCTATTTATGGCATGAGGGCAAGTAGTAATAGTACAGACCCACATCAGAGAAGGACATTTGTTTCTTATGAAATCAGTTAACAGTCACGAAAACCACTTGAAATTAATAGAAACTAATTGAAATTAATGGAGAATTACCTGAAAATGTAACACAAGTAGATGAAATTAATTGAAGATAATTGATAGTGACTGGAATTAATAAAAAATGGAAACAAATTGGGCTTAATTGAAATTTATTGAAATTGAATTAAACTGAATAACTCAAAACCTATTAAATTTAATAGAATCTAATTGATATTAATTTTATGCAATGTTTAATGGTAACATAACATTCTGAAAAGGGATTTTTATTAGATGTTTTATTTGTATAACACTATTTTCATATAATAGTAAGAATAAATTTTAACAGAAAAAGATGATGCAGAGCATAGAAACTTCAGGGTCCTTTTGGAATCATTATATGGATGGCATGTGATACTGATAACAAAAGTACCTGACAGGATTTAGTACGATAAAAAAAGTCTCAGGGATTTTATATCATGCTTGAGGCTTTTATTAGAGTTTAATGAGAACATTGTACCTGTTAAGATGTTGGCTTTGATTTGATAAATAACTCCTTGACCAGATATTGAATCCAGCATCTGTCTTCTTTATGACTACACTGTGAGAACCCTTATTTGTTGTCTTTAACTATGAAGCATTTTAAGTCTTATGAGCTCTCTTACAGACTTCCTTCTGTTATATCACTAGTGTTTTTACCAACTATTTCCACCTCCCTCAACATTTGTCAGTTGAAAGAACTAAATACTTTCTCACATAAGGCCATTAATAGATATATTCAGCTCAGTGTTTGAATTATGCTTTCCATGGATGTGTGTTCTTATAGTAACTTGCAGGAAGCTGAGAGATAATGTGAAATACTTTTTACCAAACTGGCGCCGAGATCCCATAATTTCAAGAATGTGAAAGAAAGATGAAGAAACTAGAGAAATCAGGAAGAAAATATAAAAATAAACCAGAATGTATGTTAATTGATTATTTCTCAAACTGGAAAAACCCCTTACTTATGGTATATGTAGGGGTTCTAGTTCTAATTAAGACCAAAAGTGTAAGTGTACGTGGAAGACCAACATTTTTCAGGAAAGCTGAAAAAACAGATGCTACTTTTGAAAAACAAACTTATGTCCCTGTAATGGCAAAAAAAGAGACATATTTTAATCTAAACAGAGGGTTTAACTTTTTTGTAGTGGTTTTTTTTTTTCTTTTGAGCAGGAACCTATTACTCTGTGAAAACCTCAGGGAGGGCTAGATTTTGTAAAATGACTGATAGGTAAATAGGTATGAATGCTTAACACATGCCTGCAAGTATCAGTGGTGTCAGACAAATCTGGGTTTCCTATTCACACATGTGCAAATCCCTACTGTTTGTACACATCTGCTAATTTGATGGAAAAATTAGTCAAAGGTAACAGAACTGAATTTCTTTACTTCATATGTCTGTCTTTGTGGGACTTACACAACTGGTGAAGTTTAAACCTGGTTTTAGGAGACAAACAAGGTGGGATTCAACTTATAGACTAAGATACCAAAGTTTAGGAGACTGAATATAAGTTTTTACAAACATGCTTCTGGCATCATTTCCCACTGTAGTCATCAGAAATCTAGTCAGTGCAGTCAATGGAGCCTACAGTCGTCCAGCTGACTAAATGCAGATGTCTTCTTTAGGTCAGGTGGATTAGCTCTCTAGAATCCACTGAATATCTTGGGGCTTGATTCTGTCCCATACATAGCACCAACTGCCATTCAAAACGTGTTGGGGATCCAAGTTATCCATGGCAGCCATTACACAGGATCTACAGGATACTTGTGGTCAACTGGAGATCATGCAGGATGCCTTAGGACATCTCAAAGAGCACTCAGTGCTTATGTTAAAGCTCCTGAAACATGCCCCTGACAGTAATGGGAACTTACACACTTAGGTCACATTTAGTCATGTATATGTCAATGTCTAAATTTATGTACTTTAACCAACAAATTGAATCATACCACTAGCTGGACCCAGTAATGAAAATCAGAGTAGACGGTAATCTATGCATTTCAATGTGGTTTCCACTCAACAGTCATTAAGTGGATTTTGCTGGCATTTCTAAAAAGAATTTTGTTTGAGGGAAGGTATTTGTTTAGGATAAAGTGTAGGGATGTTTTCTGAAAAGAAGGACAAATTAAAAAATTGAGAAGTTCGAGAACTGAGGGAGAAAAGAAGAGGCATGAAAAAAGAAGCAAAGGAAAATAGGAGACAGGAGAAGGAAAAACAAAAGAAGGAGCTAGAAGGAATGAGAACTGGATGAATAGATACTATGCAATTGCCCTCCTGGACATATAAACACAGGCTTCACATTCTTACATAAATCCCCAGGAGTTTGCTGTGACATCCGTAACCGGTCATGTATTACCCTACAGCTCTGATGCCATGCAGAAAACTAGGCAAAATTGCCTCCACGTTAAGGTTCCTGAAGTGCAAATAGCTTTATTAACATTTGTCAGGGAAGTTCTGATGGGAAACAAAGCACATTGTGAAGCTCTGGAGAAAGCTGTGAAATGCACCTCAGGAACAAAACCTGAAACTGAAATCCATCTATCCCTGTTTGTCATCGTGAGGAAGTTAATGGTCTGCTCTGCCTGATGCGCAGCAGCAGACAAGCCTCTTTGATGTACTGATTATCTGGGTGATGTTTGAACCACATACACCGCTAGGTAACACTAAAGATTCTCCCTGCCCCCTCCAGCCTATTTACCCACTTCTGGCTTCTTGCTGAGACATGATTTCCTTTGATTAAGCACTTGAGTTTAATTGTAAAATGGAAACAGAAACATAAGACACATAAGCTCTCTCTGAGCTGAGAGAAAACACCAATTGACTTTTGGGTGGGAAAGTGCACAAAAATTGATTTCCATGTCTGTGCTTTTGAATTCAGCCAGAAGTATGTGGGATGGTAGAGGAAGAGGACAATAAAGTGACTCCTTGGAGGATTTAAATTGGTCTGCATAACATGTTCCAGTGCTGCATTGCCGTGGCTATCTTATCATCTATTGCCTCTGGAAAGAGTATAGAAACATTATCTTCATTACTCCCATCAAATAGGCTGCTGTTGGACCTCCTCTCAGCCTCCTCTTCCCCAAAATAAACAAGCCCAGCTACTAAGCTTGCTGTAGGTCATGTAACCCAGGACCCTGATCAACTTGTGAACTCCCCAGTGGACCGTCTCTAGTTTTTCAAGATCCTTCTTTAGCTGAGGAACCCAAAACTCTACATAATAGTTGCCCATCCAGTTGCCCATCAGATTAGTCACTGGCTTAATTTTTTGAGGGCTTGCATGAAATAAATAATGTCTTAAAAATAAAATGGAGGATAATTGAAGGGATGTCTAAGTGTAAAAGATGCCAGAGATCTGTCTAAATAGAATTTGCACAAAAAGAAGTCAATCAGTCAGAGACAAATAGCGGTGACAGAAAAATTTTTTCCCCCATTGGTTTCTGGGATGAAAAAAAAAATTAAAACTAGCGGGTTTATCAGATGCTCCAGATTCCATTAACAGGGCTATAAGAACATTTGGGAGAAGGGAGAAAACTTGAAGAATTATGAATGTGCTAAATCACCTAGAAATATATACTGCAACAGTTTCGTGAGCAGTAAAAGCATGTTGCAACTTCAATGCATTTCTCAGTCCAGTCTGATTTTTTACAAAATGGCTTTGATTGGCCAAGGAGATTTCTGAGGAGATGGGTTAACTTCTGTGAATAGCTCTGCTCATTCAAAACTGCTGTTTAGATATTCTGAACTGTCACATCATATCCTAGCATGAAAGTACACTTTTGCCCTTTCTTATAAATCCTGAATTACATTATATCACAGCTCAACATTATTCAGTATCAGCTTTTCCCTCTTCTTCTTCTTTTCATTGTATTTATTTATTTATATCCTGATAATAACATCCTTGGGGGCATTGTATAGGCAAGACATGTATCTTGGCCTCCTCCTTTCCCCAGGAGTGCAATTGCCTCGCGGTAATTATAAGATGTCGTATGTTATTATGAAGGTGCCTTATTGCTCAAACACATCAGGGATATCTGATAATGTAATTACTTCACCTTATAAAACTATTATAAATCATGCATGGGGAACATTTTTTTCCATAGCAAAGCTGTCTGAAGAATTATCACATTGCATGGAATGGGAATATCATGGAATGGCTAGCATTTTGTTCCCTAAGCCCACGGTAGGCAATGGCAGTATTAAAATAAAATATTTAACATGAATGATTAAAGAAAACACATTCAGAAAGCATGGTTCCTTTCTAAAGGTCTAGGAGAACGGATTATCATCTAAGTGAGCATATTCTGCACTTGTGCCTTCTGAGACATGAATAGCATCTGCAGATTTGCTTTTTCTCTTTTTTTTCTTGACTTTCCTCCTTCCTTCTCCTCTTTCCCAGCTTTCCTGAGTGCAGTATAATTGTTATAAAATCAAATCAATAAGCACTTGAAACATTGGCCATTGTGCAAAGAATTGTGCTTCTATTGGCCATCACTTTAATAACATCTAATGATTATTTCTCTCTCTTTCAGGCTTTGAGGTTTCCCGGCACTTTATTGATTAGAGCTTGTGACAGAGTTCTGATTATAATTAAAAATCATCAATGGGCAAACAGAATGCAGTTCTACTTAGCAATAAACTGGACGGATAATCAGTAGGTTAGGTGATGCGACCGCAAAATATTTCCAATAGTACCAGGTAGAGAGTAATTGAAAGTCACTTGATGAGTCACAATTCAGTAGGACTTTACTGAATCTTAGATAAAGGCTTTTGTGTCCTAAGTAAATAGGTAGTGTTATTGCTGTAAATCAAACTCTTTCACACCCAGGGTTCCTGATTACCACAGTGGACCAATTTTTGAGATTTTTGGCCTGAAGGTGGCAATATACCCCTCCAGGATTCACTCAAAAAATGCAAGACTAGATCTGATAATGTGACAGGCAAGTGTATAGAAGAGGAAAAAGAGGGAGACGACCTCCTTTGGTGGTTCCTGCTAGTGCATGGGCTTCTGAAGACGTGACCCTGAGGTCAGTCCAGCATTCACCTATTATCTGTACCCAGTTGTGCACGTTACAGAAACGGGAGCTGATTTCCAGAAGAGGCAATGTGAAATGGCTGCTATGAAACTCTCCAGTGGAGCTAGGATCAAGTAAGGTAGAAGCAGGAAGAAAAATTATAAGGCTGTTGTTAGGAGGGAGGACATTTTAAGCATCAGTCTGAGTACTTGGATTTGGAACATGAACAACTCCAGAAAGGCTCTGATCAAATTCAGCTACAAATTTAGTTGATGAACTGATATTTACACCACTAAGTAAATGGAAGCAATGTAGTTTAATGAGAAAGAGTGGATAAACAGTCTAGAGACTTGAATTCTTTTTCTCACACTTGCTGTTTTATGATCTGAGAGCTTCTTTGTCTACCCATTAACTTTGTCCATAATAGGTACCCACATCCGAGAAGATAAATCTTGGGTACCACAATGTGCACTAGATCTTTTATACCAAACATTTATTTTTCTTTCATATGTTTCAAAAGCTGCATTTTAAGAGCTGGAAGCTTCTTCATCCTTTCATCCAGAGCTCCACACAAACTGATTTATAAGATGCACTGGGAATTGCTAAATGGCTTCAGCTCTGTCATAATATGCTGAAAAGCTCATCTATATTCCTTCTGGTTGTTAAACTTGCATCAAGCTCAATTGTTAAACAAATATGAGGGAAGATGGTGTTTTTAATTTTATGGCCTGCCTACCGTAGCATATGTCCTCTTCAGTTTGGAGGATTCTCTAGGTAAGTCTGTGGAACTGGGCTGAGGGAATCCCATTTTTCCCACAATACATGCAGCCGCTCTGGAAATCATATTGGGTGCGTTCATCTGAATGACCCTTCAAACCAGTCACCCTGACATAACTCAACTTTGTCCTTCAGCTTAAAAACTGCACAAGATGATTTCTTAAAAGCTAGGACGGTTGTCTTTTGTTGTGAGAAAGTTAAATATATGGGACCTGTTATTAGTCTTCATATAGCTTTTGTGACCCTGCATGAATTATTTACAGAGCCATTTTCAGGCGCATAAAAAGGAGTCAGTAGCCTACTTAAAATTAAGTTTACCCTTGCTTTTTACCATGCACTGGCTGGAAGCAATGGCCTCAATCAAACTGTCCATTATGCTTTCAACATGCTTCTTTCCTTCTACCCTTGGTGTGTACAACTCACTTGGAAAGCAACATCCATAACCCAGGAACCATCCTGTGCCATCAGCCCAGCAGCAGAGCCTCCCTGATCTTGTAGGAGTCTCTACATATTGGAACTGTAAAAAATTACTCACCATCATTGTCCTCCTCTTCCTCCTCATAAACAAATGGATGAAAAATGTCCATGTAACTACACGGTAGGATACTTAGACCTTTTCATCGTTATTTGTATATACAAAAGTGCAATCAGTGTCTGTTTTCTCAGGTTCTGCATAATCAGCTGATCACCTTTTTTGTGTTTTGGACTGCTTAACACACAATTAGGTATGAAGAATACTGCATTTCTTTGCTATTGCAGCATTTTGGAAGTGCTTCACTAAGGAATTTCTAGTCCTGGTAACTGGCATATGTGTGTGTATGGGCTTGAAATCTACCTCCAGGGGCCTCCTCTTTGTCCAGGCAAGGGATAGAAGGAGTAATGTGCAAGTGCTTCTTCTCAAATGGTTGCTGCACTCTGCTGGTCAGCCTTGACATGCCACAGAAACCTTGCGTTTATTTGGAGGGCAAGGCAGTAATGATACGTGTGCAAATGCAGATGTGGGAATAGGATAAGCAGCACTGGTTCTTCCCCATATATATTACTAGGAACCACTTAGTTTTCTGTAGAGTGAAAATCTACCGTAAGGGTGTGGGGCTGAGTCCGTGGATCCAGCTGAGAATGCAGGTACTCCATGTCCCACGGCAACAGAAAAGGTGCCCCAGTAAGTAATGCTTCAGACAGAGCATTGCACTTGCATCTATCCAAGATGAAGCCACCAAGTTCACAAACAAGTGAACGGCAGGAGAGCCACACTCAATGCATGACTATTTGCGGTAACTGATAGGAGTCAGCAGAGTGGTCACATAGAAGAAAAACTGCCTCCCTGTTTATATAATGGAGAGATGGAAACTGTGTAAGAGGCAAAAAAAGTGAAACAAAACCAAATATCCAATCTCTCATTTTATTTCCCAAAATAAATACTATCTTAAAATCTCCCACAATAGACACCTCCACATTTCTTTAGGTAATATTTGAGTGTTTGGAAATTTATTCTCTTAGTTAATTCCATGTCCTACCTCTTCTCTTATGTTACAAGTCAAACTAGGAAATGCCCTTTGCACATACCTCATTGCCTTTCTGTTTTTCGTGGCAGAGCTACATATGACTGATGCTGAGTTTTACCAATAACTGACACAGCACTATCAATTAATGTTTGCTGTGTCTATAGGTTCCTGCTGAGTTGAACATGTTGGCTGCTATGTATGCTGTAGAGCTGCTTGCCTCCAATTAGAATGCATGTTGAGAGGACAAAGTTTGAATATGACAGGTCAGCAGTGGCTATTCCTCAACAGACTTCAAAATGCTGAGCAGATGTAAGACTGTACCATTGAACTATCATTTGCCAATATTGTGTAGTCTTACACAGTGATACTAAACATCTGGTCCATTATCTACACTGCTGGCTCTTCTGGAGAAGACATTTTTACCTCTATTTGTTCTTCCTGTGCTCTGAGGAGGTCAGGCATGATCTAGTCTTGTCCGAAATTGGTGACACTGCCCTAGTCCTGCAGTACATCTGAAGCAATAAGGACAGCTAGAGAGACACCAAAGAGGGCAGTTCATTGCATCTATCTTGGATCATTACCTTGGGACTAGCTTTGTGTTGTACTTTTATTCCCAAACTTCTGCTACCCACATGTCAGAACAGTGCTTTGGCTCTTTTTGTCTAGAAACAGTGTTGTTCATATTCCAGACCAGAGTGGAGCATATTTTTCATGTTGGTTTTACTAACCCTGAGATGGAGAGTGATCTTTATTAGACGCAGCACAAAAGTTACAATTGTAAAGTCATAGAAGATGTACAAAATATTGCTGAATGCAAATACCATGTATAGCCTTTTTGACTGCCAGACACCTCGAGACATGCTTGCAACTCATCTTCCTGTGTTTAAAGAGTTTTCACTTGAGGACAAAGCAAAGTGGTTCTTAGATGCTGCCTTTGGTGTAAAGTAGTTTTATTTACCCCTTCACCAACATATCACTCTTTCTTTGCATGTATGTTATTGCTGACGATGCAGAATGCCTCTGAAGGATGGTACTTGCTGCTTTATTCATAATATCACAGAAACATAGAATGGTTTGGACTGGAAGGGGCCTTCAAATGTCATCTAATCCAAATGCCCTGAAATGAGGAGGGACATCTTCAACATTGGTTCTCATGTGTCATGGCCAGGCTCAGGTCAGCATGCTCACTCCTGAGTTGCTGTAGTGAACAGCATGCTCTTTCCCAAATAACAGGCCTCATCACTCTGAAGGAATGAAGATTTGCATCATTACTTGCATTGTTCAGCAAGTGCCTGTGAGAGTGGCAATATTCTCCGTTAAAAATTCAAGCACTAACAGCAAGTCAAGTGTAAAAAGAGTGGCAGAGTACACAGGGAAAGGAGTTCGGCTACAGTCTATAAGTTTCATGTTGAACAAAGTGTTAATGCGCTGTCTAGCCTGAAGTCAGCAGGACTCTACATGAATTTGTCTACACAAAAATCTGTGCAGCATCAAGGACAAGAACCAAGAGTGACAAGAACAACTTGAATGCACAGCTTAGTTAGGAAGGCTGCAGTGCACCTTTTTTAGAGTCTCTTTTTCTGTCTTATTTTCTGGATGGTGGAAAGGACTGAAGATCTACAACATAATTGCATGTCACTACAAATACTAAGTCTTACTAGCAATGAGTCTGACTCTGAACTCCCATGCTTGGAAGTCTGGGCTGTTTTTTCTCACTAGCCCTGGCATATCTAAATCTTAGTACAAATTGGGTGAAGAATATAAAATAAATCTGAAACCCAGGAATCATCCAACTGGAAACTAACAGAACAGCAACTCAAGTGAGATTTGGGAGATCCTATTTTCCAGCAAACAGACAAATATTCAGCAGAGCTAAGTGTATTTTCATTATTAAAACAAGGTAGTTTAGTCTATATGCCCATGTGTGTATGTCACTTGAAATTAAAGGTGGGTCAAATTACCCATAAATAATCTGGCTGGTCAGTGAACCACAGGGGCTGGCATTTCCCAGATACCACAAACGTTTTCCCATTCACTTCACTTTCATTTTATTTAAAATAAACTATTTGACATCTAAAATAACTGGGGTTATTGCAGCTGGAAAAAAAAATATACTTGGAGTGTAAAGTGCTTTCCCTATTCTTGTTTCTCATAACAGCCCATAAAAGGACATGCTTTGATTGATATGAAGTATTATGACAAACAGGAAGAAAAACATATTAGAAAATGTTCAAGGTGCATTGTTGCTGATTGTTCACCCATTACTCTAATGTATTGAGCAAACGTGTAGTCTCGATATTACAAAACAGTCTTATACATTTAAGCCTGATATAATCCTACAGAAAGCTGTGTAAAACTTTCTATTTCTGACGGTGTTGAATCAGGCCCTAATGAAATTGTAAAAGCTCCCTATTTGTTTAAAATATTCTCAGAAGCAAGTCAAAGCAAGAAGCTTCCCTAAACCCTCTACAAAAGGCCTTCTGAGCAGCATAGATGAAGTCAAAACTCTGCACAGCCACTTCCCTTTGTGGTCTCTAATAATAATATATTTGCGAATAATCCATAATTAAATGAGAAGAGCATAACATTAATTATTTCACTAGATTGTTAATCAGCAGGGTATTCCATGCCCCCTCTTCCTAGTAGCTAACCTGTCAGGGTCTAATAATTGTTGCCATGAACGGGGTTGGGTTAAGGTCCCCGAGGAATGCCAATTCTCTTGTTCCATTAGTGAGAGCACATATAGATCATTTTCAGTACTAATCTAGGGCTAAAATCAATTATGTCTCTTGTATTTAAAAATTAAATTGACTCACCATGGGATTAGGATAAAGAGAAAAAATACATTCCTCCTATTATGTGTAATTACAATTGTAAAACATTTTCCTTCGAAATGTAATTGCTGCCTATAGAGACTGAAGCTGGAGAGCTTAAACTGTTTAGCTGACACATTCAGTTGTCTTTCAGGTTTTTCCTTTGGATTATTTAATGTGCTGAAACAGTCTTAAAGACTTCTTGACTTTTAAAGGCTCTCAAAAACACCTCAGGGTTTAAGAAAAACAAAAAGAAGACTGGACAATGAATTAATTCTGTCATCTTATTAAAAAACATGATGAAAGTAATTTATTCTTATAGATGCTTTACTCTTTTAGGGAGAAAAATGATCAACCAACCATAATCCTAAAGTTTCCATTTTCCTAAAAACTGCTGCCTCTGTCTGGCTTTTCTTTTCATTATTGTGTACTTACGAGACCTTCAAGAGTAGTTAATCAATGCTATGCAATATATATGACCTGCCATTCAGGGACAAGGCTTTGAAGGTCACCAGGGAGTGTAATATTGGTCCTTTCCTCTGCTGAGCAGGAATACACTGAAGATCTTATTGTTCGACAGGATGGTCGTGTAAGATATCGCTTAGATACTCAACAATTTAGGTGCCATGCAAGTCTGGGGTCAGACTGCAATCCTACAACACTCTTTATCAGACGTTTTTGGTTCTCTGCAGTCTTTCATGTTGACCTTTAGTACCAGGTCTATGCAGCAACTAATTACATATGCTAAA
The DNA here is from genome assembly GCF_900496995.4 of Aquila chrysaetos chrysaetos. NCBI lineage: Eukaryota > Metazoa > Chordata > Aves > Accipitriformes > Accipitridae > Aquila > Aquila chrysaetos. The sequence goes on along the minus strand of NC_044030.1, from coordinate 82,484,706 downwards.
GAATAAGTTTCATATAGCATAAGAAATTGCTGATGAGGAAATTGGGCTTCCTTATTTACAGATATATATAGAACTCTGAAGGAATTCTCAGTAGTAACAGTGCAAAAATAACCTGTATCACCTGTCACACTAATCACATACTAAGAAACTGCTTATAAAAGATTTGTAAATTATGAGCGCCTTCCATAAATCAGTTGAAAAACAGGAATATACTTTTGAGAAGAACCGTATCCCTATGTTCGTCGACAGTTTTCAAGCTCTCATTGTTTTTGCCAGCTTTAGAACCCCTTGAAGAATAGGATGAATTGTTTGCAGGAGCATACACAAAAAATGTCTCCGGTTTACATTTTGTTTCTTATTGTATTATTCATCAAGTCTAGTTATATGCATATTATGGATATGAATTGTTATCTATATAGTTACAAGCACCTTCCAGGATGATGGTTTCTGGACAGCTTATTATTCATGTGGTTTATTTGCCATGTTTAGAAGTAACCTCTGACCTGTGGATTCTATAACGATTGATTAGTCATTTATTAAGACATCTAAGAATCCATTATTCATCCTCCATAAATTATTTATAAATGTACTTCTAATTTGATGCATGACTTCTATATTTAGAGTACATAAATAAGTCAAGAAAGGCTAACTCCTGCAGTGTCCTAGCATTGATAAGGGTTGTATCAAAACCCAAGTACAAATCCAATGGGAATTTTAGTTTAAATGAATATTTAGTATTGAAACAATGACAAATTTCACCTCGGTCCTTGCAAGTCAATCAGACAACTTATTTTAAATGTTTTTTAAATTATAGAAGTCCATCATTTCTATCACCCTGAGCAGAATGAAATACTAACCTTTGATTTGTGTGAAATTAATTCTATGTTTTCCAGGGAGTGGCAAATGCTATTTCTTCACAAATTTTCTACACAGACATGGCAAGGTATTTACATTTTTCATAGCTGTGTGAAAAGGCTGAACTGAATCACAAGCATGCTGAAAATCCATGGGTGGTTTGACTTCAGCCGGGTTTAATAAACTCAATTTTTGAGGCTCATGAAGGATTAATGGATGTGAGATAGAAATGGCTCTGCCTCTGGGAAGCCAACAAACTTCTTGGCCTTCATCTGATTCCTGTTCTGTTTTGTACTGTCTTATCTTATTCTATTCTGATTCATCATGTAGTGCCTGAGTCAGAAGACTACGTATTTATCCAAGTTATTTTCTCACCATATCAGACAAAAAACTTTCAGTAATTTTTTGTTAATTTCTGTTTTATAAAAAAATACCCATTTCCATGTAACTTTTCAGAGCAAAGGGAATCTAAGATCCAAGAAGCACTCTTTGCACTTGGAGTAAAAGGGGATGAGGTGGGTACGGGTCTTTCTGAGGTCATTATGTAAACTGCTACCCCAAGGAAGAGGTTGTGAAGTACTGACCACAACTCTTAGATAATGTGGGTCAGACCACGAGACATCCCAAAGGTAAAGATCAAAACACCAAACTGCATTGCCTACCCACACAGGGAATCTGGTGAACTCACAGTTTCTTAAGTTCTGGTCTAACTGGAATTACCTAAAAACTGAAGAGAACTGGACATATTGTAATAATTTAGTTAAGCTGAGAAATAATTAACATAAGCAATGGAAGTAACGACACACACTCCGTAAAAACAGTGAATGAAAACAAGTGGACATGATTGGCACATCCAGCTTCCAAGCTAAGGCGATTTTCTTTGCATATGTGTATTTTTAAGTGACTAAGTTGAATAGCATCCATTGCTGTGTGGGTTTTTTTTCAGGGTATATACAGAAATACCCTTTTTCTCTTGGGCAAAAACTAAGAATGATCCTGTCTTCATTCCTTTCATCTCCGCCACACCAACACTCATGAGTGAGAGTCAGCGCTGGGACTTCTACTAGGTCTGGCATAATCAAAAGTTGTGTGGTTGGTAATTTGAATAGTTTTTTCTTCATTAGACAGTGCAAATGAAATAAAAGTACTGGGCTTTCAGAGCATGATCTGGGATATGATTCAAGGGCAAGAAAAATCTATGTTACTGATGAAAATAAAAAAAAAGTGTGACGTTCAGATCACAGAATGACTACACGGAATTAGAGGAAAAAGTGTTTTAATGCAGCAGACATCAAACTCCAGCAACACTATTTTTTACAGACCAGATGCTCAGCTTGTTGAATTGTAAGAGTGTTGGTGACTTTATCTTATGATCTGCTCCAGTAAAAAAGTCATTTCCGACTATAAAATTTTGCCTCATATGATGCTATTGATTCGTCTGAAAAGATTTTCTTTGTCTATGAAACTGTCCATTAAGAAGAGTTTCTGGGGCTGAAGTTCAGATGTTATTGTAAACAAGTATCATTCTGAATTTTCACAACTGGAAAGTGACAGAGGTGTTGCAAAGCCCAGCACAAATAAGAAAGCATCATCACTGCACGAAAATCTACATTTTACACGGGAAGGTAGATGCTAGAAGGCACAACAGAACTGCATTTTGTGCTACATTCTTTCCCTGACTCTGCCCATTAATGAGATAAAACTTGTGAAAAATCAGGAGGAGCAGAGAAGATGCCAAATATAGAATGGCAGCGAAAAGTGAGATACCCTCTCCCCCTTCACGCAGAGGTGACCAGTCTATTTCAAGTCTGATCTACCTGGGCTTGTGAGACAATGGGGAATATTGTACTCCCTCCGCATTCTCTGCAGATAACTATCACTCTCCATTACCGTCAATATGCAGGTGCCAAAATAGATATTGTGCAAATACAAGCTTTAGAAATGCAGGCAGACAGACCGTAAGAATATAACACTATTTGTCAGCAGTAAGCCATTTTAAAACTCGTAAGGTTTAAACAATTCTTTTAAATCCCTTCTTGGTATAACTGAGGCATAGAATAATGAAAGGGAAAGAGTGAGTGTACCTGGGTGTTTTTCATGGATTATTTCCTTTTGCTCGCCCTCACCATAGAAACAAGAAGCACCATGTCCCAGTGACATCTGACTCCCTCGCTATCTTTAAATGCTTCCCCAGATAATACATTATTGTGTTTGTAGCATCTTCCCTGTGCTTCCCACAGTGGCTTCAGAAACACTCTGGTTTGTTGACAAAACAAATGAGCCTGAGACATTGCGAAGAAGGACACTCTTCCCCAGAGTTTTCATGTAGAAAGGGCCACTGTGGTAGCCATAAACAAGCTGTTTAAAGCAGAGGCAGAGGGAAGATAAGAAAGCTGGGCAATTTGATCGGCTATACACAGGGACTCAGAATCTTATTTGACTGGAAAATATCTGATTGACCTTGAACCTGAAACAACTTGTTGGGGGATCTGTTGGTTCAATTGCTCTCTGTCAGCTCCTCGGCGAGCAGCGCACTGTTTCTCCCTTTCAGATTTCGTCTTCAAAAAACCAGACTGATGGGAATGTGATAGCACTGGGGCAGGGCAGGGGGGACTGCATCTTTGGATAGGAGGAGATCGTATTTACAAGAATTTTTTTGCATTTCCTTTTATGCAAAATCTAGTGACACCTACTGAATCAAAAGATATGCAAGACCTGAAAAGGAGGTTAAAAAAATCTCAGAAGAAATATTGTGGCAAAAGGTGGTCAGGCCTAATGTGAGTTGATTTAAATGAATAAGCAACTAATACAGAGTTAATTATGATTAGGGAACTATGTAAAGAGCTAGATATAGGTTCAGTCAGTTAACTTTGGGACAGATTCTGAAGTGTTAATCAAAATATACAATGCATTACTGTGTGAATGATCTTGATTTTTATGAGATTATGAGATTATTTATGCATTAAAATACTTACCAGTGACATCACATGGCTATTGGGTACTTCAGCTGGTCCCTTTCATTCCTGCCGAAGAAAGAATATTCATATATCATTCCTGTGGTCTGAGTAACCCGCTCTTAAAGATTTTTAGTATGGGAAGCTCCAAAATTTCCAAGACAGTCTCTTCTACTGCTTTCCTATCTTCATTGATGCAAGTTTCCTTAAATCCCATTTTAACTTCTTCTTGCTGAAATTATCTGTTGCCCTACCTGACAGGAACATCAAGGACAGATTGTTTTCTCTTCCTCAGCAGCCTGCTACAAATGTGTAGACTACTATCAGCAGCACCCCTAGGCTATCTTTTCTAGACTAAACAACCTGAATTCATTCAATCTTTCTGCCTAGATCATTTTGGTAGACCTCTTCTGACCTCCCTTCTTATTTATCTCTTCTGAATTCACTATACCCAGACCATACCTTTCTTGAAGTGATATGTTCAAAACTGTTTCCAGCACAATATTGCAGTGATGTCTTCAGAGTCTGGAGATAACAGAAGACATCCTATTGCTAAGCACTATTAATAATGTTTATTTTTGATCATTGCAAACTACCCTTATGACATACAGAACTGATTAATCTACCCCAGAGAAAAGAAGTTACATTATCTTGCCCAAAGACCAAGGCAGCTGCAATGCTGACCAGTTCTTTCAAAGGTATAAACTAGTTTAACTCTATTAACTTGAAATAAAAATCAAGTCTATCCACTAAGTAATTCCTTCAAGTCCATTTTGTTTTTTAAAATGGCACAACCACACAATAACATGCCCAATTGCCCCCAGTGACTGTAAGGAGAATGTAGTGGACTAGCTTTCAAATAGATAGCCAGCTTTCAAATGTTTGAAGATAGGCAAGGTGAGAGTTACTTTCAGTCATTGCTTTTGTGTTTTTCTAGTGGTGTTGCAGAGCAGGAAAAAATATTGTGGCACAATCCCTTGTTACTTCCGTGCACTGTAACAAACTTGCCTGCCTAGTACCAGACATTTGGTTTTCTCTGCTATTTGTCCCAGGCATTTTGGAAGCCGAGAAACTCTAAGAGATGAGACTCATGGTTAAGTTATTATATCTTATGTATTACCACACAGCAGCTGAGCCACAATCCATGTTCATACTCTTACACTGCAGCAAATAGGAGGTAATTTGATTTACCACATAAAGGAAGGGGTTAATCCCAGCTGAGGAATTGTAAATTTACTGATGTTAAAGCTTGTGTATAAGAAGATAACTGCTGCCTAGGTGACAAGTTTAAATTACAGAGTGAGGATCCCTTAAACTGAAGCAACTTTACCAAAAGTCTGAGACAAAAGATTATATTTTCTGAAGTTATTTTTCTCCGGTGTTTCTGATGGTTCACAGGAAACAGCTAAAACATAACAGCAGCCTAATTAGCAAATGAATTTAGGTATTAGAAGACCCAGAATTAATGATGGTTAGTTACAATACCTCCCACTTACTAACATCATTGCTGTGATATGTCCTTGTCTTAAATTCAGATATCATCGAAAGGAATACTGTCATCTACTCTTTTCTTAATAGGGCAAATTGTGGAGGCAAGTCAAGCCAATATTATCTCTGAAAGCTGGTATAGCTTTCTTGTCTAAAGAGGGTGTCTGGCACCCAATCCTTTCATGACCTATTTTCAAACAGATATGAGAAAGGGACTGCACCCTATCTGATCTTATGAAAAGGACTTTTGAGGAGAGACTCCACTTGCAGGGAAAAGGTAAGAAAACTTCTTTCTCCAGCTGAAGGTAGTTCAAGAGATTTCCTTTGGGATGTCTAACCACCTGTCTCCAGATATGTTGGTTCATGTTTTCCTCTTGAAAAGCCAGTTGGCTAGGAGATGTCCAATAACATAGGATTAATGACCTACAAGATGAAAGTTGTCTGACAACTTTTCAACCTTTCAAAAATGTATAGAAAGAAGGGAAAAAAGAACCATTCCTATTGTGTCCTGCTCTAGTCTTACAAAGTGTGGGACCAGAAACCAGTTGCATTTGGAGAATATTCTTTCTCTAAGAAATTTTTACGGGGAACTTTAGTTTAACAGAATGTTAACTTGTTCACGGACTAGCGTGACCGCTATTTCAGCACTGCATGTGACTTACAAGAAATGAGCAACCTGAGCATTGCATTTCTAAAAAAAACCCTTACAGCAGGGTGTTGCTATGGCAGTACTGGCAGTAAACCAGTGGAGTGGAGACCAGTGCTAACCATTGAGCAGAGCATTGCAGTTGCAGTTACATGTAAGTTGTGGGATTCAAACCTTCTACTACAAGCCTGTGATTTTTTGAAGGTGTAGTTGCACTGCAAAGGGTACACTTTGCCTCTGGAAGCCACAGAGACAGGCTTCCAGGCAAGGCCTGCTGAGATTTCTGTGTGCAAATTCCAGCAGAGATGGAGAAGTTATACAAAGGGACCTAGAGACTTGAGAAATATGAGCAGGGAACAGTGAAATGAGATTCAGTCTGGATGGAACAGTGGAAAAAACCCATCATCTAATGCCTCTGGAGAGAGGTGTGCAAAGAGGTAATCTGAAACAGGCATTCAGTAAATGGAAGACGTGATATTTAGGTTGCAATAACAGTGAAAGAAACCTGTAGGGTGAGAATGAGCCATTTCTCTCGTAGTAAAAGACAGGCAAAGGGAGCAACAGAGAGTGTGAATGTGTTTTTGGGGAGTCCTGCAAGGAAACATGACATCATGGCCCAGGGAGGAGGCACAACTCTTGTGTCACTCAGCCATGCTGGAATGATAATGATACAAAGATGTTGTTACAATAAAAAGAATGGAGAGAAATGGTTGTTTTCAAGAAAAATGTTTGAAAACCAGAAAGTGACTGGAAGAGAAGTGTCCAATGAGACAATTGAGAAGCAAGAGGAGGAATAATAATTGCTTGCACAGTGTGGAAAGCTGTTGATACTGTGGAGGAAGGAGAATTATTAAGTATAGTCTAGGGGAGCTAGGCAGGAGAAACAGAAGAAAGTAAGCAGAGAAAAAAAAATAGGCTGAATTAAGTAATTAAGAGTTCTTAATAGAGAAGTCTATTAGACAAAGAAATGTTCTCCTAAGAGACATGGCTGTAAGCTCTTTAGTGCAGGCACCATGACTGCTTATATGTTTGGATTGCACCTAGCACAGTCGGGATCCCGATCCTTATCTGATCCTGTGGGTTCTACTGCAATAGAAATAACAAACAGCAGTAATTATGTACTGTGGTACAGCAATAGGGGATACGTGCCGAGGCTGAATTCTCCTCTTAGTTACACTCTGCTGAGGTCAATGGGATTATTTGGATACAAGCTGGTGGTGTTAACAGGACAATTTGGCCCGGTTCATCTGCAAAAATAGAATATGTGTGGTTTCTGCTCCCAAATGTACCTACTTATTACTTGTTGTAGAGCCATGCAGGCTAGACATTTTCCAGCTACACAAGGGGGAATGTTGGGGAATGTTTCATGCCCAAAAAACTCATGTCACAGGGCAGACTGGTAGATGCGCAGAGCCCGGGACTGCAATGCCAGTGGGTGTTTCTTCAGATCAACAAAATTTGCTAGAAGCTGCAAAGTAGAACTCTGCTCCTTCAGGACTGGTGTTCGGGGAGTGAGTGCAGCTTTTCCTCCCGTCTCACTTGCATTTCAAGTAAGTTCTTGCTCAGTGTCTGATTCTCCAACAGGCAGGAGTGAATTTAGAGAGCAGATCCTGAGATAAATCATGCCAATCTGCAGAAACAAGGACACTGGAGAACATGAAGACAAGAGCCCCAGACAGTGCTGTAGCTTGGGAGCAGTGGGTTGGGGGCATTTCTGTAGGTTACGTGGAGACGATTATTATTATTATTATTATTATTATTATTATTATTATTATTACTACTATTTTAATGGCTGAAAACTAGGAACAACTGGGGCTTGTCAGAAAATTGAGCAATTGATGAGAAAGCAATTGATGACAGCAGTCCAATTCTAATAATTTCCTGTCTTGCTTTGCTGGTACTGGGGTGTACTTTAGCAAAACGACTTAAATAAGTGATGCATTTTCAGTCAGCTTTATCCCTGACTCTTGTGCATCTGAGAAAGACCCAGCAGTGGGTTTGGCAGATAAAGTGGAAAGCAAGACAGGAACTACCATTATGAAATGCAAAAAGTCAATTTGAATGTCAACAGCAAAGGCAGGGGATGCAAGCTTTAAAGAGCTCCAGTTTGAGAAAATGAGGGCACCACATTGTGTATCCCTGACTAACTGCTCATGTTTCAAGCTTTAGAAGAATGCCACATTTAGATGCTTTTCCATTACACATTGATTTTTGTTATTTTAGACCGCAGGACTCCCCAGGCTTCTTGCAGATGCTACATAGGTCAGAAGCAAATGCTGCCCAAAAACATGAAATTTGTGAACATTCAAACTTAATTGCATAAGTTTTCGCATTTGGATGGGACAAAACTGCATTTTGTCACTATTTGGGGAGAAATTCCAGCTGTAGTATAGTATTATATAATACCCTTCTTTTCTAAAACTTGTTTTAATGGTAAAATTGTTGTACAAAAAAGAAAGGAGAATTGTTATCTCACTTTTTGAGACTGTAAAATCAGTGAATGTGGAGATGAAGTAACCTGCCTAGATTATAGGAGCCATGGAACGCTGCTAGCACTAGGCTTCCCTGGTTTTGATAAATAAAGAAAAGAAAAAAAAATGTACAAGAAATGGGGCTAAGGTTCATCACTAAAGTCAATGAAGTTCTCTGCATCTCATTTACCTCAATTAATGTTGTGATACTGGAGAGATGCAACACACTTTAGTGGTCTGCCTTGGGAGGAGGCAAATGAATCCAGTTCATTAATTAAACACAGTGGTTTTACCATTAATGTTGAAACCAAGACCAAAATGTCCATCTCTATTCGTGACTGGGAGGTAATGCTCTGGTTTCAAAATCAGTTGCCACATGACCATAATTAAGTAGTTTATATGGGTTTTTTTGTCCCTGTTTACCTGTATGTCCCATAGGGACCCTTCCCATGAGGTGCTGCCACTTGGTAACTTTCAAGCTCTAATTTCTTTCCTGACACCAGCCCTGTGTTTCCATCATTTCCTTTCACTGCCTGAGCAAAACAGACACTGTAAAGGTATGATTCATCCACATTTGAGATGTCTGTTTTAGGATGAGGTGAATCATGCTTGTTTCTTTCCATCGACTATAAACGGAGACAAGGGTGACTAATCGAGACGTAGATGTCTGTAGTGCAGACATCTAACGTTAAGTAAGATGAATCCCACTCTCAGAGCCAGCTCAAGTCTGACAGAAGGTGTGACAGCCAGCTGGGTCCAGCAGAGCTTTGGCTCTGGCACAGCACTATTTGAAAGCATATTGCTTCCAAGACTATTTCAAGACCAGATAGCCACCTTCTCATGGTGCTCAGAGCCCAAGTTAATTAGCATGGAGGACACAAGCTAGCCCCATGCAGAACTAGGGTATCTCTGCATGCTTGTCTTTAATTAAGTCATTCTGGGGAGTTTGGTACAGAGGCAAGACACAGTAACTTAGGTTTAACATGATCTTTGTGCTCAAGCATAGCATTGACCTTGCTGTGCATGAGCTGGCTCCATGCAGAGCTTCTTGTGGATATCTTCTTTTTGTGTTTCTACAAGAGTGGTGAGGGTCTATGCATTTCCACAACAAAACGTCTGCGCTAGTCACACTTGCTTCTTGAATTTGTAGAGAGCTGATGGAACTGGCTTTGTGGCAACCAGCTTAGGTCTGGAGGCATTAATGTTTTTAAAGCATATTTTCTCTGTTGTCTGTGTTATGCCAGACCCTATTACTTGAAGTACCTGTCTGGTAGGCTGAATCGTCCATTTTTATGACCACGTCACTGCATATGAAGAAATACCATAGGTAATTCAGTTAGTCACAAACAGCATATTACTTTCTACATGGAACCCAAGGAAACTTAAAGTAGACCCTTTGGCTCTGGAAAAAAATTACTGAGATTGTGTCATGACTGAGCAATAGTCATATCTGATCTCTTCTTAGAGTCAACAGACTTCCTAGCTGGACTAAAGACTTGCAAAACATGCTGGAAGTGCTCTTAGCTTTATTTTCCCAATTCTGTAGTTAACGGGCTAATGACTTTCCCATTTCACCTGTACATCATTTAGTGCTGGAAGTGGGCAAGTTGAACTCTCAGCGATGCCAGAATGAATTGTCTAAGAGCAAATCCTACCTCCATTTCCATGGTTCCTGAAATTCTCTCTGCCATGACATTCCATCTCAACCAAGCTTTTGACGGAACTGCGAAATCCACAGATAAAATTTACAAGGAAAAAAAATGAAAACATTACAAAACAATTTTAATTCATCTGAAATACATGCCCCTATCCTCAGCAACAGTAAATCACTCTGTGGAGGTTCTTTTTCTCCATACTTTCCAACAATGTTACTGCTCAAACAAATAACTCGCCCAAGATAGAACATTGAATTTTGAATAGGTGGTAGAACCAAAATCTCCCCCATGTACTTTGTTCTGAAAAATCTTGATCGTTAATTTTACTATAATGTGTCAAAAAATTTGCCAAAAATTAACGTGTATAATGTTTCACTTTTGCTGGCATTTTTGTATGAATTTGTTGTTGAAAAGCCCAAGCCTACAAAGCTTACTTTTCTTAGGTATTTAGCTATTAAACACTTTCAGAGAGGGTTCATCAGCCAAGATGTATCTATCTTCTCTCCTCCCTCCTTATTCATTACGTTTGTGAACAAAACAGAGGGCAAATTGTGTTTTCAATAAAAATAATATTTAAATAAAATATTTTATTCCTATAGAAAGGCCTGTCTTAATGAAAAACACATTTTTCACTGAAAGCAACATTTCAAATGAAAATATACACAAAATAGATGTGTTGTTACATAGAGTTCAGTCTGAGCACAGGGGAAGATGAATGATTGCTTTTGCAGTATGAGGGGAAGAACTGAAAGACCAACAAGGGAGGCAGAATAGTAATCAATGGAAGCAATGACTAAGCCAGTTTTATTTCCAGCAATAGAGGTAGAGGGAAAAACAAAGACACATTTAGGATATATTAAACAGGCATAAGTGACAGGATTTGGAGTCTGAATATGGAGTTCTTCCTTAATAACAAACTGGCTTTTGAATTAAACCATCCATCAGCACGGTGTCTTCAAAAGGAAATGAAGCAAAAGCTGCTTCATATGCATCTTCCCACTAACAAAATTATAGAACATTACAATCCAGGAAACGGATTGTCTGCTGACAGATCAGTTATGAGGAGGGTTTCCCATAACACTGACTATGGTCAAGGAAAGAATGAAAACATGTGCTTAACTTCATCCATCCATCACAGAAACAGAACTAAATAATCCTCAGTGTAATAGTAATTTAGTAGCTCCCAAGTTTTAATGTATTTATTCTCGCCATCATGAAGTTGAAAGTGCTATTTATTATCCCTGATTTACAAGGAGGGAGCTTAAACCCATTTAGAGTAGGTTTCCAATTCCCATGGAGTTGAGTTCTTTTGAGGATCTGGGGCTATAGATCCGCATGGTGCGATGAAGCACAGGACAGAGAGATGCGAATCACTGCCAACTGAGCCTGCTTGTAGGCAGGGCTTATTAGCGTGGGCCCAGCACCATCCTAATGTTGTGGTGTTGCTTCCAGCCCTGAAATAGAGCTCCTGATCATGCGGCATTGTTTTTTTTTTTTCATGGGCACACCAGCTCAGAATAATGCTAGCTTGGAGAGTGCTGTGCTCCATCAGGCAGTGCAGATTGAAATATCTTTGCATTGGTCACCCCTCAGTTCCCCAGCATACAGCAAGACTGAATCCAGCTTTATGACTCTGACACTGTTATCCTAGTGGATGGACTACTTGTCTCTAAGGAGCCAGATAGATTGTTCCTTTGGTTTTATCACTTATCTATATATTTGCTTAGAGATAAGCACATTCTCAGATGCTTCCTAGAGCTGGGGCTGAGACGTTACTACAGATAGGGATTCCTGGGAAACAGAAAAGATACTCGCTGAATTTCTAGACAAATGTCATTCTCAATGCCACTTAAAAAAAAAAAAGAAGAAAAAAAAAACATTTTCTGCTCTCTTTTCTTTAAAACTTGTGAATAACTCTAGACAGGGATTCTAGAAAACCATTTCAGCTGAGAACAAGACATTAGACAGGAGTCAAACTTCACATTGCAGCCCTTAGTAATCAACAACTGACTTGAGCATTAATGAACTAACTTTTCCATTAGGTAACAGCCAATAGATTGCTGCAGTCTTATATTGTCTCTGTGTTCCAATGTCCTAGTTTTCTCCAACTGCTAATTTAAAATGCTTTTCACTGTTGCAAAGAGCGTAGTTAACTGCTAAAGAACAATTTTATTGCCCTAAAACAGTAATATATTTGCATTCATTACTATGAGTCTTAAAACCTATTACTGATATAAAAGAGAGGATAACAACGTGAAGGGTTTGAAGGGCAGTAGATAATAGTCTGAAAAGGGCTCTGAAATGCCTGAAGTATCAGACATAAAATAGGAATGATAAACAAGTTCATTATTTGTTAGTGACGGTTATGCTGGAGGGAACATTTTTTATATTATTTTTTTCCTTTTTAAAGTTTTATGGAGAATATATTTCAGTCCTAAGCTGGGCATAAATTAAACATGTTTTACCCGACTGTTCAGTTAAGAAATAGCAAGAACTAATGAGCTGTATAGTGGTAAAGCTGTTAAGCCAATGTGAAAGGACTCTATAGGGCAATCTATGAAGTATAAAAGAGAGAAAAGTCCCCTTTCCTTGGCTATTTACTCCTTCTCACACATTTAGGTTGAGCTCAGCTCTATACCACCTTGAGGTATGTGTGATCAGCAGAGACAATCCTATCTTGACTGTTCGGCAACCATAAAGGAAAAATATAACTGTAATATGAAGGGACATAGAGATTGTTTAAATAAAAAGTACATTTCCAAATCCTTCATTCTGACAGGTTTTAGGTCCATTGTTCAGTGCCTAATTTTTTAGGTCCTGACCAGCTATTACTCTTAGAGGTTTTGTTTAAAGGTGGAGCTGCTCTGCTTCTCCAAAAATAAAGCCAGTGAGGGTATGTGACCTGTTGAGAAGCTTGTATTTAAAGACAGTATTTCCTTTGGAGCACCTTGGCATAGATTGGTGGTTTTCAGATGACGTTTGAAATTGAACATAATCAGACAAAGGTTCCTCTTCCTTGCTTGGAAATTTTCTTCCTCCAATATTGGCCGATTCATTTGTCTTAGCAGTAACCACTGATGAAAGTTTGGGATTTCCACACAAACTATTTTAAACATAAGAGAAAACACAAAGAGCACTCTGCTGATACTTTCAGTGCAAAATAAACATCTGCATTGCTTTCTTTACTAATTCCAGTGTAAATGGTTGAATTCTGCTCATTTTATTCTCTCTAGCTCTTGAGATTGAAAAGCTGTCTAAGCTATTTCCTTAAACTATTGCACAGTATTGCTTCTCAAATGGTTACAGCTTCAAAATCAATAGCTCATCCAATCCTTACATATTCCTAGGTTTTGAAACTGTAAACACTCAATAAACCCTAGCCTTTCAGCTCATCCTGGGAAAAAGTTAAAAAAAGGCAAGTTTACCAGGGCAGCTCTTCTTGAAGGATGCTCTGTAGAGATGGGCAGAGGTCTTTTGATTGACTCAACTTGAGATTAGATACCAAAAGTTTCACTCTTAGAAATCTACGTGGAACCAGATGCTTTATCAAGTGATTGCAAGGATGTACTCCACTTCTGTTGCCATCCTTGAATATGAATAATAAACTCACTTTTTTTTTTTTGGGGGGGGGTGGCAGGATGTTGCATATCTGATTTAGCTTAGCATGTTTGATTAACCCCTAAAATTTCCATGATACTTAATATAATGGGATCCAGTCTGCCTATGATTTTTAGGTACCACTGCATCTTTCTCTTCATCATTATCAGCATTATCACCGTTGTCATCACCATTGCTATTATTATTGTTGTACTTTTCATTGTTATTAAAGCATCCTCATCCCAAAACAAAAGAGCTATCAGCATAAAAATCTTATTAAGAAAGGATGAATAAGTGCTTAGTTGGTGCCTGACCTAAATTTTAGACTCCCTTTATAGGTTATGAAGAGAAATTCACCTGACCTGGTTTATAAATCCAGTTTAGAATAAGATGAATATTTCCCTAGGAAGCTTAGAGACAGAGGTCTCCATTGTAGATGTTTCTGCTGGATGACAGGAATCCCACCCATCAGTTCTAGGTGACAGTCTGTTTCCAAAGCAAACTCAGGCACCTTTTTTTAACCCCTCCATACAACACACCCAAGAAGTTCTTTATAATGTTATCAGGATGCAGAAACCTGTTCTGCTCTGTTTCTGATTTCATAAACTACACCACATATATTATTAGGCTGTCACAGAACAGCCCTGTCAATTTGTAGTTCTGTGACCAACAGTGAGAAAAGGAAGCTATGAAGGACCATCCTCTTCTTTTAAAATAACTCTCTATACAGTGAAGGTGATTGTGAATTGTGGTGAAAGAAAAAGATAGATAGTATGAAAGAGAAAAAGAAGAAGAGGGAAAAGAGAAAGAAAAGGGAAAATAAAAAAAAATAAAAATAAAAAATAAAATTAAAAAGAGGAAAAAGAAAAAGAAATTACTATGTTGAGTTTCACAGGTAATTTTTATTCAGCTGTGCTAGAGCCTCTGTGCCCACGAATCTGCACTATATTTTGGAAGCCTGAGGGGGTTCTTCAGCTTTATACAAGCATCAGGACTTTTCAAAAGTCATTGACAGGACCAAAGAAAGCTAATTAGATACAGATAGAGTAGAAACAAACCAATTCAAAGTTTCCTTAAAGATTAGTCAAAGTTTGTGTTACTATAATGTTGCAGTTGCTAGCATGTTTCTGTTTTCTTCAGATCTAGCACTGATTTTTTTTTTTTTTTTTAACTGAAAATTATTTTTTTCATTACATAAGGTAAAAGAAGGAGCACTTGTAACTGATGTGCATACAACACTACAGATGTGACAGGAGCAGAGATGACCACAGGTAAGTCATTGACTGAACTGTTGTGTTAATCAGTCTCGCTGTAATAATGATCAGGTTCAAATAATCACATAACTCATTAAAGAGGACAAAATATAAGATTCAAACATCCCTAAGAAACCAGCCAGTCTCTCAAGACAGGGTACCAGGGGCTAAAACATGTGGGATGTGGTCATGCTGTATAACGTGGTAGGACTGAGGTTAACACAGTCATAGATGGATCACCCCGTCTGCAAATGGTGATTCCTCATAAATCATTATGAAAAATAGACTGACTGTGCCAGTTCATAAATTCAAGGCAAGTGTCTATTTCCATAAGGCCCAAGCAGACAGACAGTGTTAGGGATGCAAACATGCCACCACCACATGCAGTAGTTAATGTGTTAGCATTTTAACAAATTGAGCCACTTCACTGGCCTATTTATCAGTTCAAGCTATTTAGAAATGTTGCTACCATATGTTGTCCATTGAAATGAATGCTAAACACTGCATTTATAAATGGTAATTTATGACTCATAAATGTCTCTGCTATTAGAGTCATTCTGCCACTGTGAATGGAATTGATAGCAGTTTCTGCACTTCATGTTTTGTTTTTTCACTCCCCTCATTTCAAGGATATTGTTGATATTAAAGCTTTAGTGCCTCATAGAGGATGTTATTTAAAAGACTGCGTGTATTAGAGAGAGGTTATTTTTGTGTGCTATCCACCCTGTAAATTGATTTCAGCTTCCGAGTAAACTTTTAGGACTAAATATTCGAAGAGGACCTCTGGAGTATGCAAAGTGATCAAACAGTTTTCAGTTATAAAAAAAAAATGGTTTAAAAACCAAATAAGCAAACAACTGAGCTCCCTGTTTCCCTTCTCCTCCCCCTCCCTGCAAAGCCTTTTGCCAATCTATATTTACCTTGGTACAGAGAAGTTGAGCCCGAAGTTACATCCTCTTAAATCCCTCTCATGACAAAATGCAAATGCTCAAGCAGATTTGTCTGAACGGTTTTGCTGCTTCTTAGCCTTGGAATTAATTTTGGTCAAAATTCTTTACTAGATATTTTAAATATACTTTATAAAGATGTTACCTATGTACTTGCCTGTGAATGCCACTTCCTAATGATAATGAGCCTCATAGTGGGTCTTGTTGAAAACTCTGAATTTATCAAAAAGAGTAATTTTTTCCAAGTAGGTTGATTACAAGTTCCAAGGTGACTTTTAGGACTAAATTTTCAGAGAGCGCCTCTGGAGTGCCACTCCAAAGTGGAAATCGTCTTGAAGTTTTATGCATCCAGAAGTTTGGTGAATATAATTCCCACCATGGAAAAGACCTTGACAGGTCAGTTCATCCTGTGTATCAAAGACAGATCTTCACATAGCACGAGTTGCTCTCGAGAAGGGACTAAAGAAGGAGCCTTATGAGTTAATTTAGATGAGATACTTGATTTTTAAGTAGCTCAAATTAGGTAGGTGGAATTTCAACCTGGGAAAACACTCTTTCATGTGTCTAATGCTTCTGTACAAATATCCAAAGGCATCCAAGGAAATTAGATTTGTGTCTAGAAGGACTGTCTCAAAATGTATCAGCTGTTTGAAAATACAAATCTGATACATGTGAACACAGATACACAGCTGACTACTCATTTTGAAAATTTCCTCCAAATATAGGGATGATTTCTGTAAAGTTGCCTGTGTTATCTAGACTGAGGAAATATGTATCATTGTGATTATGTCACCAGTTAATTTTGGGACATCCCTGATGAAGACATGCCACACTGCACTGATACAAATGGTTGTTTTAGTGCTGAAAGATGTATTTTGCACAGAACGTAGTCCCCAGTCTCTATGGGATTGTGCTTCTGATCAAGCAATATCAGTGCGAAGCATGCAACCAACATCTTGGTGTAGGAACATTATTTACACCTTGATATTGAAAGTGTTTTGGGGCTATTATCTATTAAAAAAAAAAGTTTTAAAGAGCTACTCATGTAAATCTTCATTTCTTACTTGGCTGGCTACTAGGCAGGCTGAGTTACGATGGATAACAATAGATTTGACCTTTTGTGTCCTTTTTTGAATATGGCCTGTGTGACTACAGGCAAGTCATTTGGTCCACCATGTTTTATTCAGTTGTGGAATAGAGATAATTGTTCATTCTTATCTCAGAGAGGCTGTGAAGAAAAAATATGTACCTGAGTGTGACCTACCCAAATACTATGACTGTGATGGTCGAGGAAAAGGATGGACAGAAAATCATTAAACCTAAAAGGATCAGAATTTTGGGTCAGATAATCATCTCAGCGAGACCCTAGTTCTCAAAACCACCTGGCTCAGGATCTTGAAAACTCTTTCTATGTCTAGAATAATCCCTTCAAGTGGCCTCTATTATTAAAAAGAAATTAAAAAAGATCAGATCTGCTCTTAGGGGTTGCAAGTACATAGGGTGTTGAAAAAGAGGCTTCATTAAAAACAGGATGTGTGGAACAGGTAAAACAAAAAGCAGCTATTAAAGGGATATGTTATCAGTGGCAATAATACTAAGAAGTCATATTGCAACATTTATTAGGAAATGGCTTTGAAATATCTTCTACAAACATTAATTAGTCCTAAAAATTAGACCTCCCCTGCAAACCACAAAATATTTTATCAGTGGAACACAAAGTAACAAAATGGCTTGCTCAACATGCTGAATTTCGAATGGCAAAATCCAGAGCAGAAGGCAAGACTGGAGCTCCCTTTTGCCCGATTTTAACAAGCATTTGGGGACGTTCTATGCCGTGCTTCTGGCTTGTGCTGTGAGTGTTATGGCTTTTACAGCTGACATGGAGTCCTGTGTGGTCAGCAGGCGAGTGAGAGTGTTGAAGGAAATGGAATTGGTATCATGCAGTTTTATTTCCTCTTTTTAAGTGTTGTTAATTGTTCTGTGGAAATGCCAGTTTGGGGTTGTTTCTTCCGTTTTTCAGGAAACCTTTGCCACTTCACCCCCATTTGAAAGTAAATGGCTTTTTTGAGTTCTCGACAGAAAAAAAATAAAAAGTTGGGATTCCCACTGAAATGTTTCTTTTAGAGTCTATGTTTTATTTATTTTTTATTCAAAACAACATCTGTTTGTTTGTTTGTTTTAATGCTTATGAACTGCCAAAACAATTCATCTATTTATTTTGCAAAGGCTAAATTAAATCCAGACTTGAGAGCTTGACTTTCAGAAGTGCAGGCCACTCACTGCTCTGGCTAAAGTAAAAATCACGTTCATGAACTCAACACCTCTGACTCATGAAAATGTTCCTTAGAAATGTTTGACTTTGTTTTAATAAGTCCATTAAAATATTTGCATCCAGTGACTGAAAAAAAAAAGTCACTTTTTAAGGAACCAGTTAGAAGTCTGGTCTGTTATGTATCGCTAAATTCGAGCATCAATACTTTACAGCCAGTGTGATTTTCATTCAAAATCAATAAAAATTAAAACCAACAGATGGCAGGTGTTAAAGAATATTTTCTGGCAAAGGAATTGCTTTTCAGCTGAATAGAAAAATTGGAGACCTTATTTATATTACTTCTAACTTGGACCTGCTCTTAGAGAGCTTCTGTGCTACAACTGCCTTCTGTGGTCCTTTCCAATTCTGAACTACTCATGTGTGTGAGAAGACAAGGACGTTATTGTACTGTTGAAAGGGGGTAAAATACTGAAGCATAATAATTCCAATGCAATTTGGGATTTTTTTGTGCTCAATGTTTTATGCTTATTCTTCCAGTGGTAATGCCACGTACAAAATACGGAGAATAAATTAGATATTAGATTTTCAAAGTGATATTGTTTCATTCTGAACAAGGTGACAAGGGATTGAACATATACAGTTTCAGTATGCTAGAGTGACTTCTGACATCTAATAAAGTCAATAGGGAGAAATGGGCATTTGAAAAGAATGATTAATTCCATCTATTTTCAGTGTCCAGAGAGGATGAGGTGAACTGCACCCTAGCCTGCCTGTTCCAAAACTGACAGCAAAAGGAGCCTAAGGTGACTAACACAGGCATATAGATCTGGACTTTAATCTTTTTTCTTTTTATAAGCTAAATTCCAGAAAAAAGAAATGTTTCACAACCTTGATGTTTCTCACAATAGACATAAGTAACAGAAGTATCTAGGGGAAGATGACAAAACCAGACTTCTTTTTTAGAATTGTATAAAAATCCATGAAAGCTGAATCTGACCTTAAAAACGAATAGATAAGTAAATAAATAATAATTAAAAAAAGAAACAGAAAGAAAATGGCATGAATGGAATACAAGTTTTGATGTATTTTCTTGAAAATACTGCTCCTCAAAAAATTATCTAGCTATTTTTAAGCCAGGTATAAGCTTCAGGGCATCTGCCATGGAAAAGCCATCCACTAGACTGACTGTGGAAGTGGCACAGTCTGCTCAGAAAAGAAGGAACCCACTCAAACCTGTACCGTAACAGTTTCCAGAATGCTGTTGCCAACTCCACAGGGAACCTCTGCGGTGCTGACAAATTTTAGGGTATACATGTAGGCTTCTAAATATGGATTTACAAGTTTAATTTTAGGGATGTTTTTTGTTTCATCCTGTCTTTTGAATACCAGCAGGATGCTGATATAGTATTGACTTTCTTTCCACAACCAACAGAATAAAGACTTTTTTTACCATTTATGTTAACAATTGAGTACATAGTGATCTGTAAATATTTTTTGCTATTAATGTTGATTTCTCAATACAATTGTTCACTATAGTAGTTTTATTAAATGGAAAGAAGCCATGGCAGCCAGAAAATGAAAGAGAACACATTGTTATAACTTTTCAAGTAAATATTTCTCAATGTTGTCTGATCTTGAAATAACTGAAATTATCAATTTTCAAAAGCTGAAGCTGTGTTTTGAGGTTGCAGCAAATGTCTGAAGTAGGAAGGCAAAGATCTGTCCCACATCAGCCTAATTTGTCTCTGAGGCAAACACTGGCCTTCCAGAAGCTTATTTTGTTCTCTTTGAAGCACCTCCTGCTAGTCATATGAGTAGTCATTCTAGTCCATCTGTCCATTGTCGCTAACAATTACTGGAAACCAGAAACTAAGGGAAGGGCTACAAGACTAGGCAAGCCCCTACTGAGACTTTCCTCAGCATGTCAAACTCTGTAAGAAACTTAGAAATTTCAGCGCCTGGAATTTTTGAGCTAGGTATTTGCATTTAATAGCCATATTGTTTTTCCAGGACTTTGGGAAGCCCAGTCTCGCCTTGAGCTGACACCAACTTGTAGCACCAACAGCATCCCATGGTATCTTAACTGCACGTTGTGCAAAGATGAAATCGTTCTTGTTTCTTTAAAACCCACCCTCTGACAGCCTCCTTTGATACCCTTACTTCTTGCATTAGAAGATACAGCAGAAGTCTTTTCCCACTCACCCTCTCCATGCCACTCACAGCTTTATAGACCTCTGCGCTCGTTCACCTCAGCGGCCACTTTTCAGGCTGAAGATTCCCATATATCTCAGTGACTCCATACGTGAAACCCATTCTCCACCTTCCACCTGTCTGACCACTGTTCTCTGACCCTCCTTGATGGACACACCGAGAGTAATGCGATTTTGGGACAGAGAAACAATTATGTTAATCCAGCACAAAAATTCCTGGGGGTCTTGCTAGTCAAGTCAAGCCCTGCCAATTTATTCCTGACAGCTGACAGGAGTTTCATTGCAGATGTTTTCAGTTTAGGGATTGTTATTATACCCACTGGAAAACCATTTCACAGACAAATATGCCTCTGCATTAGAATTTTCTCCCCAAAACTCCCTTAATTTAATTTGTTTCACTTCAATAAGAAAAGCTAAGAAAGAAAAAGGAAACAAAACTTATAAAGTAAAACAGAAATTTCCTTCTTAGTTATAAGAAGTCTCTCCGTTACTGGGAGAATGAGAGGCTGAACTGTTTCTTTCCATGCAAAATTGTGTGCTCTTTCTTGGACTTTGAGGCCGTATCAGACAATCATAATTGTTTTCTCTGAGTCTTTTGTTTCTTTCTTGCTTAGCTAAAGAAAAATGGCTATGTCTCAACAACAATAGGATTTCTCTATTTGTAGTCCTGTTACAATACTGAAGTTTGACTGCCAAGTATAACAAGAAGCAGTAACAGAGAGGTCTAAGGTGGTATAGATGCACTGATATTATGAACCTGTACACTGGCAGATGGTTAGCATACCAATAAATATAGAGATAAAAAAGTAATTAATTTTGGTTTTGAAAGGTACAGCAATGGAGGAGGTCCCAAAAGCCACCCTTAAAAGCTGGAATTTATACATAAAATAAAGAGATTTACATAGGAGTGAGTAATTTTCTTTATGGTCCTTTAGTTTTCTTTACAGTTGCAAAGTCCATACATACTTGTAGGGCACAAATCATAGATTCAGACATGTTGGAAGGGACTCCTGGAAGTCTCTAGTCCAAACCACCTCTCAAAGAACAACCCATTAGATGAGGTTGCTCAAAGCATTGCCCAGTCAAGCTTTGAATATCTCCAGCAAATGAGATTTCACCAGCCCTCTGGACAACCCATTAAGTGCTTGACTACCCTTATGACCACCCAGAATTTTTTCTGAATATATAACCAAAATTTCCCACATCCAACTTGCATCTAATACCCCCCCTCCTACGCCAGTGCACCTTCAAGAAGTCTGACTCCACCTTTCCTACACTCTCCCATCAGGTAGTTGCAGACAGCAGTAAAATCCAGCTTCGTCTTCTCTTAAAGCTTAATAAAGCCAATTTCCCACCTTCTCCTTGCATCTCCTGAACTCTACTCCCCTAATTATCTCCTGCTCACACAACCCAGAGTACAGCTGGCCACCTTCACCACACAGGCACACCAGTGACTCCTCCTCAACCTCTTGTCCATCAGAACTCCCAGCTATTTTTCTGCAAAGCTGCATTCTATTCAGTCAGCCCTCCATCCTGACAACTAAATAGATTGAGACGGATTGCTCCTACAAGCAGCTATTTTTCTCCATAAACTGTAAAGGGAATCTAGACATATTAGCTCAAGTGTAGCTATCTACACTGAAGATGCCTAAACTTAGGTAAGAGGCATGTATCCATAGAGTCCCTGCACTTGGTTGACAAAAGTTCAATTCTCTGGAAGAGATGTTAATATTAGTAGGTTAGAATTATGGAGAGATATCGTAGAGGGACATCAGGGAGCAAGAAGACATAAAAGCATCAGGAAAGATTACCCTCCTTCTTAGGCTCTTGCTTAGATTTATCTCTGGACATTAAATCGCTTCCTAGGAACTTAACACAGGGCTAAGATTCCAAGAAGAATAGATTATCTTGCCTGCTGTTTGACCGTTTCATGCTAGGCTTATAAATAAAACAAATTACACTTAGAATACACATAGATTCCTTATCACTGTTTTTTTTTCTTTTTCTTCTTAGGATACAAACCCGCTTATGTGACACTGACATTGAAACTAAACAGTAAATTAGGGAGAAATAGTGAAACAATATTTTCATTTTCTTTTAACTTCAATTCCCCCTCTCCACTTTCCTGAATCTCTTGCAAACTTCTTTTTTTTTTTTCCCAGTTCCTGGCTCAGAACCAAAGAGGAGCACACCGAGGAAAGGCAGCCCACTTCCTATTGAAAGCAGCTGGTTTAAGAACAGTCAGACAATTTGCCATCATAAACATCCACCCAACCCTTTTGTGAAGTTTATTTTCTTTCATTCAAAATCACTCTATAATTTCATAATGGTATAGTGATAATGGCAGAACAATAACCTTTTTACATATTCAGCAGGTTCCTACCTAGCAAAAAAACATCTTACACATCAGTTACAGTGATAGGCATATATTTTCAGTGAGATTTTTCCTCCATCTGTTCAGATGGTGCATTTTCCAACTAAACTATCACCAAGCTTGGTAGCTTAGGAAAAAATAAAAGATGTATTTAAAAAAAAAAAAAAATCAGCATCACTGTGACTTACTTAGCTGGGGAACAGATGACTCTTTGCTTAACACAGGAGAAGAACTACGTGGGATGTGTCAGCTTTGCAACACAGTGGTCACTTCTTCGGTTTGGATTAAGGCACTCTTTCTTGCTTCTCAATGTAGAATGAGAAGAGAAGTTATAGAGCTCACCCTTCTTCACGATGACGTTAAAGGCGATGGAAACTTTTACACAGCTTCGCTAGAGCAGGGTGAGTAATGGGGACAGAGGAGTGGAAACAAAGTCTCAGAGGAAGTGTACATCATTGTCACAGATATGTTTCTACCACCAACGCTAGAGCCAGTCCTGGAGTCAGAGGCGCAGAGCAGACAACCCTCTCCAGGACTGTGTGGGCCAGTTCAGGTCTGTAAGAGTATTGCTGCACCAACAAACACGGCAGCAGCACTCCAGGAACCCAGCTGGAAGGGGTTCGGTATTTACCAGGTAGTTTTGTGGTTAGCTCAGGGGATACAGTCCAGGAAAAGACAGATCTGAGCAGGGGACAACAGTACAAAGCCCCAGACCTACAAATATAACTAAACTCTACCCTGACCCAGCAGTTTGGCAGCAACAGGATTCCAGAGGTTGGGACCTCTCTCTCTAGCAAAGGTATTTGAAGGTTTGGTGTTCAAAATTAAGCTAGTTATCCAAAACTCCTTCTATAATCAGTGGAGAAGAATAACTCCAGAGAATATCTTGTTTAGGGACAGACATCAAAGATGGGTCAACATCATGTCCTCTGGCATATTGAGTCTCCTCAGTTGGATAAAAAGGGTCCAGCCCAGAAACTAGGTCTAGCTGAAACTGTCATGTGAATACCCAGTTGATCTCCAGTGGCCAAAAGTTTGGTTTCCCCTGGGCCTGCATGAGTATTCTCATGAGTGCTCTCCGTCTGCGTTTGCTTAGACTGTGAGAAGGAACTGTTTTATAGGGATGGATCCCTAAGTCTTTTGAGAAACTGCAGGTCCAAGATCACTCACTGCTTAATGAGCTGAACTGACATGAATGATTTGATGACTAAAACCTACCCAGGAAGGAATTAGCTGTTCTTTGTTCAGAAAACCAGTGGGGATCCAACCCTTTAGAATTTGCCACCTTGCAGGGATCTGGACCTTGTGCACCTACTGACCTTAAACTCTAGGTATGAGTGCTTCATATTCACTTTAAGCTATCCATGGGAAATTAGTTAAGGTTTGGGCAGGATGCTAATGCTAGGTACTCAGTGAAATCTTAACTTCAGTAAGAATTAGCTGCACTGACAGAGTAATATCCCTTCTGCACCTCAGCTAGTCCACCCAGGGCTGGTGTAGGTACCATCACGTGAATCTGTTTTTTGCTGTGTGCCTCTAGGAGCCTAATCTGATAAGATGCATTCTTACAGATGCCCCTGGCTGTCTTTCTTGGCATCTAAATTCCTTTGAAATCTTAGTCCTAATTGCTGGTCTAAATTACAGCCACTAACTCCAAATAATACTTGATTCTCAAATCTCCATTATTTCCAGCTACCTTCCTGGATTTCTTTGCTCTGTGTTGACTAACAAAATAATGTATTTATGAAAGAAGTTCCAAAACAACTACTCTAACTTTGCTTTGCAGTTCATGGCATCTTTGCTGCTCATTCAACCTTTACAATTAATTTGCCTCCTTAAACCTCTCTTTATCTTTCCACCACGTCTCATACTTTTTAGTTTCCCACCCCTCCCAGTAAACCCCACACTGTCCCCCTGTCCTGAAGCCCTCAGAGCTGAAAGGATAGCTTTAATTTCACTTTGCATTGCTTTCCTTTTATAATAATAAACCACCCACAAACACAGGCAAACTTTTGACTTGATTTAAAGCCAGCTCTCTGATGTGTCTCCAGCTTTGCCTTCTGACTTTCTGTCTGTGCAGATGTAAATTATTCAGTGAGGGGTGTTGTAGACATGCCTCCTTCATTAACGTCAGTGGGACTTGTGAGGCTGAAGGAAAATCTACCCTCCCCACAGGCATCTCATGTTGGAAATTTACACTTTATGGCTGTCTAGTAGGACCATATATCACCACACTCTTCATAACTGTTATTCATTCTCCGGAAGGAAAAGAAAGAGAAAAAAAAAAAAAAAAAGGAAAGCTCTGGTGTTCTTTGCATTATACAGATCCTTTGCCACATAAAAAAAAAAAAAGAGAACATAAAAATAAAAAATGCTTCTGCTAGTGTTTACCACTCAGTACTGTCAAAACGTGAAAGGCAAAGAAGTGCCCAAAAGTGGGTGTCATTTGTGATGTTGTAATTAATCACATATAATTGCTTACAGTCTGTGTAGTACCTACTAAGTGATTTTGTAAAACATGGTTAGACCACAGATGTGATCCAGTTGGTGCTTTGTACCCTTTCCTAGATTTCACTGCTGAATGGATTGTTAGTTAAGACATTGACAGCCCACCACCAGTATATCATGTGATCCATATCAAAGCATTATTTGGCCCATGGGCAGTATAGTATCATCATTGTTGCAAAGCACAGAATAATAAGGCAGAGACATATACTAACAGTTTGGGATAGCCAGATTCATCTGATTCATTTTAATGAACAACTAGGCCAGAAAAGCAAACCCAACCATCTGTGCTGCAAAGACACTGAATGCTGGAATTTTTTTCCCTTCATCGTCATATTGCTATATCAGCACATGTGCTAACTTCAAACCTTTCCCATAACACATGTGCTCCAATTGCAATCATTTGGATGCAATTTGGTTTATGCTTCCATTTCCCCCCTGTTGATATGAGTGGGGCGGTTGTTGTTGCTGTTGGAAATGCTTTGACATCTCTGTCTCAATTTCTTAATGTTCTTCTATGTGACCTTGTCCAATCAAATCTAACAGGTACTGGCACACGCGCTTCTGCCTTGATCTGAAAATACGCACAATTATGTGCTAGTCGTTTGTGATTTGTAATTGACGGTGCTTAAAAAATATGCATATAGCTTCCTAATGAGGTAAACAAACAGGCAGTGCCCTGTTGCAGAATGTGAGGGTGCAGGAAAAGGCATCTTACATGTTCTTTCATTGAATAGTAAACTACTAAACTTGAATTAAAGCCAGGTGACACACAAGCAAATACAAACAAATAAAAAAGATCCCGGTCGCATAAAGAAACTACCAGCAGTCTGAGAGTCATTAGCTTTTTCAGTCGTTATTGCCTGGACTCATTTACACCAGTTTAGGCCCTCAACTTATGTTTCTGTTCATCCCAGGCTTCCTTTGCAGCCATGAAGAGGGAGAGAGAAGGTCATTTCAGCATCTCCAGGACGATGTGCTCCATCCAAGATCTGACTCAGCCTCTGGAAATACCGCTTTGTCTCTCGCTCTCCACTGCCCGTGGAAAGAGCGTGGTGTGACCAAGCTCCCTATCTGGCACCTCACTTAGAACCTTTGTTTCTGCAAGATGTGCTCAGAAGAATTAATATCTAACCACAGACGTACAGGGTCTACGGGAACCCCACAGAGCAGTCGCTCTACTTGGCAGTATGAGCAGAGCAACCTTTGGAGCCAGACACACTGTGGCCACATCAGTGAGTCCTTCCATCTGATGGAAACCTTTACTAATGAAGCTTCCCTGCTTTAAGGGCATAAATGAGTACTTGTGCGTGGCTTTTCACTCGTCTGAGTGGATACATCAGCTCAATTGGCACTAACTCAGGGATCTCTCCAATTGCTCTAGGCAGACATAACCCTATTATTAAAATTACTTGTGGGTTAAAATGAGGCACATGGAACGGTGTGGATGCACTGATTCATGCTAATTGCAATAGTTCCGTTTCTCTTTGCTGAGCCAGGGGCATTTGGAAGCTGATATCTGTTCCATTAACAAACAAGGATGTTACAGTGCTACAGGGTGAAAGCATATTACAGGTGTTAAACGGATGGGCTGAGTGAATGCAAAACAGTGTCAATAGTTGAATAATTTTGATTATTAGATTTTTCAGTTTAAGGTGGCAGGATGCAAAGCCTGCATGTGGGGATTACATGGTGGGGAGGAGGGAAGAGGAAACCTAGTTAATGGACAAAATGTGGTCATGGTTAAAAATAATGGTAAAATTATGTCTTTGTGCTCCTTCTGTGGTGAAAGGATTAGTCTATAACATATTCGCATGGATATGGCAATGCTGTGTGAGAAGTTTTAGGGAACATCCATCATGTAATGCACGTTTCCAGAAGTCTCTCCACACTTATTCCTACATGAATATTTGTGCTTACTTACTAACCTACTGCCTCAGTGCTTGTTAGATAAAGCAGAGCTTTCTTCTGCATTTGTTGAACACCAGTTTTGGTCTCACACGCTTTCTAGAGAAGGATCTTTTTCTTCATTTCTGTAAGTTCTTTTATTCTGATCCCTCTGGAATTTCAGCTGATGAGTAATTGTTGCTGGGTTTTGTTTTTACAGAAAAGCATTGTCAAAATTATTGTGGTTAACAGATGTTAAGGTTTAAAGAAACCAGCGATTTTCTAATCTGTCCTCCTGTGTGTCATCTGCCTGGGAAGTTCTGGATCTGTCCTGTTACTTACTTTTGGATAGTAGTCTACTTTTTAGACAGAGACACCTGAAATGAGGCATTCCAGGAGAATCTGTTCTCACAGCTGGAACTAGCTGAAACGTCAGGGATAAATTCCCCAGCAACCCCTCCAAAAAAGGCATATTTGGATCAGCTGAAAACAAAAGTCTGAGTAAAACATTAGAATTCTCAAAGAAATCCACAGTACGTTGTTTTATTGAGAGAGTTGAAATGTTTGATCTTATCACAAGAGTTTAGATACCTGAACACAGATGTCTAAATCCTTCTAAATACTTTGGAGTATCTGACACATATACATGGGCCTGAGAGATGCAGTCCAAGAGCCACCGAAACCCCGTACCTTTGCAGAGTAACAGCTGGAGATTGGGTGGGGAAGCCCAGAGCATGTAAAAGGACAGGAGACACCCAAGGTTAGGCAGCATAATCCCACCCAGAGTATCTCAGTTCTTGGTTTCAGAATGTCCTTTTATGGCTTGTTCGGTTTTTCTTTTTTTTTTTTTTTTTTTTTTGTGAGTGTTTTTTATTTTTTTTTAATCAGGAAACAAATATATAAACAAAAATAGAAAAAGTGAAACAATTCACCACATTTGAGGTCACTGAAAAATTGTGTTCTACTCAAGGGTATTTTGGGTGTTCAGCAGATGATAAAACATTCCCATCTCTTCCTGCCTTCCAAAATGAAACAAACCCAAGACTTTTCATTTACTCTCCCCTTCCCAAGTATTTCCAGTTTACCCAAATATGAATCACCTAATTCTAAAACAAGTATTAACAAAGAACCCCAGTTAGATCTGCTCATTTCTGCATGGATATAAAGACACCCTAGATGAAAAACTGTGGTCCGATGCCTAACATTCAGCCAGCTAAATTGAGGTGAGATGAAAAACAGCCTTACAGGCAGGGTTGCCTTCTACAGAAGTAAGTCGGTTGCTCGAGGCAGGATTTTCTGAAGGGCATATACGGTTCAGGGCAAATGGGAGGGGCTGAGAGTGTCATTAATTCTATGGTTTGGGAGAAAATTACCTAAGACCCTAAACACTGTTTAACAAACTTGTGGCGGAAGTGACAAATTTACAGCAGAAGAATTCAGTTATTTAGCTGATTATGTGGCTGATAAAAATTAATGAAAATACCCCAATAAGGATTTATATAGTTACAATATTATTAAAAGTTTATAACCACTTGCTAATTGGCATCATTAATGAAAATTAATGTGGCTACATGCACCTAAGTATTTCACCCTGTAATGAGGAAATGAACAGTGACATGAAATACTACTAATAATTAATACTACATATATTTTCTGAGACAAATAGTATGTCCAAGGCTTTGCCAAGAGAAGGAAATACAATTATCCAGCCTGTGTGTAACATGCGGCGGTAAGAAGTTAGCGTTCTAGCTAGAGATGTTGAGAATAACGCTTAGTGATAGAGATACATCAAAAAGATCACAGAAAAGACAATAATGGTGCTGAACCTGAGGCAGAAGTTTCTAATCCATCTCCCTTTGTCCTGTTGGACAAGTTAGTTGCTATCTCTCTGTACCTCAGATTTGCATTGGCAAATACAGATTGTATCACTTCCCTCTCAGTGTGTGGTAAAAAAAAAGGTATATACAGGAGTGGGGGAGACACTTTGGCAGTAGGGCTACAAAACTGCAAAGGCAAGATGCATCAAAGGACCTGCAGATCTTGTAGGCAGATCCTCTAACAGGAGTAAAAGCTCGAATCATTTACCAGGTACCTGGGCTCCCTGCACAGTGCATTTGGATCAGCATCATATCAAAAACATCCCACATGCTTGGCTGAGAACTACCTTGTAAGAAGCATGAAAGACAGGCATATATATTCCAGATCATATCCTTTTCTGAATGTTAAACACTTTGCTCAGTCTTTGGGGTGTACCATAACACATCACGAATACAGTCCCAAATGTCTCTGGAACATATTTATTTATGGCCTTTTTTTTTTTTCCCAAAGGAATTAGGTGTCTGGTTTTGACATTCATATGAGAGTTCGGTGATTGGAGCAAGCCTTAAAAAGTGGGTGGCCCAATTTTAATTTCCTCTTTTTCTTATAATGATTCAAACGTCATCTCCAGCTTCCTGGGAGAGCCTGCTAATAAATAGAATAAACTTGAATTTTTTATCAGCTGGATAAGATAGAGAATCAAGAGCAAGCACTAGAGCACTAGAGTCCATTTCCAGCTGGACACCCTAGGACATACCCACCCATTCAGTTTTATTCCTTTTCCTTGGCTCCAATTAATTAATCTTTAATTCCTGCCTATAAAAATAAAATGATTGCAGAGCAGAGAATGCTTCTACCCTAATCTCATTTGTAACATAATGGATAGGATACTTTCTTATTAGTAACCGAGGAGGGCAGAAGCACTCTCCCGGTGCCTTGTTGAAGCTTTGTCATTTAGCACAAAAAAATTTCAAGATTCTTCAGAGGTAAGGAGGCAAAAGAGACTAAATTCCTGCAGGGAAGAATTGAACATAGCTTTCCCAGTCCTGGAGGGCTGCTATAACCACAGAGTTACTGTTATAAAGACAGATTCTATCATTATTTTTTCAATCTCATTCTCTGGAGGGAAGCTAGATGAAAGACTTACAGAATGTAACTTGGATTCACTGTATGTACTCCTCTGAAATGCAGCCATGAGAGCCACGGGTTTTATTTTGTTCTTATTTATTTTGTTCTGGGTTGTGAGTCCACCCACAGGTTAAATAGCTTTTATCAATTTTGTCTCAGACCGACATAATGAGAATTAATTGTTATTTGTTAATTACTGTGTGATCTTTGATATAAATTCCACTGAATATGTGAGGTCTTTTATTGATG
Source organism: Aquila chrysaetos chrysaetos (assembly GCF_900496995.4). Taxonomy (NCBI): domain Eukaryota; kingdom Metazoa; phylum Chordata; class Aves; order Accipitriformes; family Accipitridae; genus Aquila; species Aquila chrysaetos. Next base: position 82,454,397 of record NC_044030.1, on the reverse strand, counting down.
TAACTTGTTTGACCATATTCAGGCATTGCATGGAGTAAACTGGAAGTTAACTCCCATGGGAGTTAATTTACCTTTCCACTATCCAAGGTACCTTGCGTTCAGAAAAGTATCTAACCAGACACCATTTTTTCGTATGATTTCTGCTCTTAAAATTGATTGTGAATTTATGCACAGAATTGCTTAAGTTTCCTTACAAAACAGAGACAAACTTTAAAATAAAGCTTATCATAGTGAAACCCTGCATTTTTCATTGACTCTTCATTATTTGTCCTTTTTCACTCCATGCCTATTTAAAGAATAAGTTTGAAGTATGGTTGCAGAGATGTATGACACATTTTGCCTTGGCCTCATCATATATAAGTAAATTAATGCAATGAAAGGAATTAATTTACCCTGACTGTTACATGCTGTCAAAGGAATAATTTTTTTCTGTCTGTCCTCCTCTGGCTTTGTGTTCTAAGTTTTGACCTTCTTCACGATGACTCACCCTGGTAGAATGTTTTCCCAAGGGATGTTTATCTGGTAGGTAAGTGATTTTATTTCAGATCTCAGTTAGAAAGTCACCTTTTGTCTGTTTACATTGCTTTGGAGAGGTGCATTCATCTTTGTGTTCAAAAACCCTTTTCAGCATCCATTCCTTTATCTGGCTTACCAAAATAAGCTGACTTGAAGTGTAGCATTAATTACACCTAATTTTGAACATTTAACTTGTAGATGTTTCCATCTGAGTTGTTATTATAGTTTCTTTTTAAAGACTATAGAAAGAAATAGACAGTTTTAAAGTTAAATTAATCTCATCTTGACTTAGATAGCTTAATGTAGGATGGAACAGTCCTGCTTTAGAGTACTTGTTTCTTTTCATAGACTATAAAGAGAGCCAGTGATGAGTATCTCAGATGGAGACGTCTGTATCGTAACTGTCTAAAGTTAAGGAAGATGAATCCCATCCAGAAATGAGAAGTAATGGTAGCATATCTAAGACCACAAGAATATGTTTCCTCTCTCTGCTCTTCCAGTCGGAGGGGAATACAGTGGAGCTGGCCACACATCACAAATAAGATAAAAGGCACAGCCAAAGTGAATAGATTAGCACAAAGCCATATGTAGAACGGCTCAAAGCTGCTGACAAATAAGTTGAACTTCTAACAAAATGCTGAAAATCAAAGCCTATTCAAAAAAACATTTCAAGAATGGGGGTGGGGTGATGGAGGAGACGGGGGTGGAAGGAAGACAAATGACATTCATTTAGTAAATTGTTCAGTGAGAAGGCAAGTGTAATCTCAGGCCTATAGCTTGTCCCTTGAGGTTGTTAAGTGTTCTCCTGCGTTCAGCAGAATGGGAAAGGTTTATGAGACCCTTCCCAACAAAGTGATATTTGGGCTGCCTTCTCTCCAATCTACTTAACATCCTCATTTATATTCTACCTTTCTGACTTCTATGAAAATCAGGCTTCTTTTCCACTGTCCTGCTAAATGCCACCATTCTATCGTCCATCATTAAATTATAAGCTTATCTTCTTCTCTTCCTCCTTCTCCCTTCCTTTCTTTTCTGCTCCACCCTGCATCTCCCAGAGGTATTTGCATTTCTGTGGCAAATACACCGATTCTTTTCGCATGGTTTGCTCCAGCATGACACGAACTATTTAATTGTAAATTATTAAGTCATCTGTACTTTCCTGAAATGATTCAGAGTGGAATGACAGGAAATTATTCCTAGTGGAATGACAGGATATGATATGATGAAATCACGATTCACATGTAAATTGGATGTCTGCAGATAGAAATCTGAAGTCCACTGAGAATTCACAAAAAGAAAATGCTTCAAGGTTTATCTGTTGGGTAGATTATTTATTAATGGATAGCCCCTGTATTAAGTCTGTCCACTCTTAGTTGTAAAAACCACAGGGGGATTTTTTTTTTTTCCTTAGTTGTAGTTTGATGTGAAGGTTTTAGACAAACAGCAACATTTCTAGTCTTCCTATATATATATTTTCCTCTCAACTATCTAATTTGTCAATCACACACACACACACACATATATATGAAAGGTCTGACCACTAGCTGGCATAATTCACGAAGCTTTATTGTGTGAATGGAATTGTGCCAGTTTACCCATACTGATGTTCTGTAGACCACAGATTAAAGTATATACAGCTACACAGAAATTGTCATGCTTCTTTATTTTTGTTCCTTCTACAAAGCTGTCTGCACAAATTATGTCTTTGGCTTCCTCTGATTTACTTTAAAAGTGTTACATTAATTTTAAATGCAAATTGTAATAATTAAATTTGACCTTATAAACTATCAGATGTGATGGGAATTTCCCTTCCTGATTTTTTATCTTAAATTGGAAAGGAACCAGATCAAACAAGCAGGGAATTTCAAAGTCAAAACAAATACCATTCATGGCTAGGGACTCTGCTACAATAACAAAAAAGAAAACATATGTATGCATGTATGTATGTGTGCGTGTGTGTGTATAATATAGATGTTAACAACAAACTATCCAAAATCTTTAAATTTGTATGTAAAACTGGCTGTAGCTCATCTTTTGTTGTTAAGGAGAAAAAAAAACCACAATCAAAGTGACCCACATAGATATAGATATTTTTTTTTTCTTTAATAATGGATACTTTCAGATACCTCCTAAGGTCCTATTCCTCCTGTCATGTTTAAAGGGTTTATTGTTTCCAGAAAAGCTTTTGCTGCTCCCTCTGGAGACTGAGCTGATCTAAGGTAATATTAATTCTGTGCCTCTCTCTTGTCGGAACTCGACTTCAAACGGAATAAATGAGATGAGAGCTGAAAGAGAGGTTATGCAAGCTGTCATCCTCCATTGTGTTGGAGGCATCAATGACTCTCAGAACAAATTAGGTGTCACTCTACTAAATCGCAGTCAGAAAGGCAAATCAGTTTATAGAAGACTTATTTGGTCTCCTGGAAAGCTCTTGCATTCAGAGCACAGTTAATCTTCCTTTTCTTTCGGTAATTTTAAAAATCCTCATTTTTTATTTCTTTTTAAACAAAGATGAAGCAGAATTTCCTCCTGATGACTCATAACGTTCCCCATACAATTCATGCTGATTAGTTCAGTCTAATTTCTCTCTCTCCAAAAGGAAAAAAAAGTCCCACAGAGGTTTGTTTCACTCCTAAAAGAGAAAAGAGAAATGACTACATATGTTTTATTAGACTTCTTAATTTTGGGATTGTGGCTTGGGAAAGAGGTCTGTGATAAAAAGAGTATATGAAGAAAAAAAGAATATTTATGAAGCTTGTCAAGTATGAATTGTTCCAGTTTTGCAAATCTTCCTGATTCTTTACTAAGTCACTCTCAACCTACAGAAAAGGAACTAGCATTAGTTAATTGCCTGGTTAATAGTTTACCTCTGGCACTTGATTTAGCTTTTGGTTTCTTTCTTTTTTCCCTCAGTAAAGAGTCTACATGGAGTTTTGTATTCTAGGCTGCACAAGGAACTTATTTCTTTTACAGCTGAGTGATGTGAAATCAGATTTTCACTGAGAAAGAGATGCTCACCCACTTCTTGAAAGAAGAAAATTGCTGTTTAGCAAGATCAGGACAAAGATGGAATACACCTCATATAAACTGAAGTACCTATTCTAATTCAAGATTATGACTATACAAGCAAGGAGTATGGTACAACAGGAGTACATCTGCAGAGTGAAACAGCTGCTGTTGAGGGCCATTTTACATTTAAAAGGGATTTTTTTCAGATTAGCTTTAGTCTAGACCTATGAACTAGGACCCAATAGGTGCTGCAGTGCATCAAGTGTGCTTTTGAAGAGCATCTTTTAGCTTTGCTTCATTTAAAAGGTTTTGAGACCACTCTGTGATGAGACCCAATGTGTAATAACTGGGGCAATCAGGAGTTTTGCTTCAAAAGTACACTCTCAACCAAAACTGAATGGAGATATACCATTAGTTTCTCATAAAGTCCAAGATAAGAGATAAGCACAGATGCTTAAAACTAAAGTGGGTGTTAGAAGTCACTACATTACTTTGTGACTGAAGCTGTGGCTTGAGAACCTAGTGCTAAGTTTCCAAAGACAGATCACATCTAATTTCCTGAATTTTAGAGAAATCTTTGTACTTCACCAAAGTTAGAGTGCTTACGTTCCTTATAGAAGACATAGAGAGGGTTAAATGACTAAAACTAGGTTCAAGGAAGCCACCAGGCTTATGTAGGAGTCCCCTAAACTTTCTAATGGGAAATACCAAGGAAAAATCAGAAATTAAATGCCACTATCAAGAGTTAGCTAAACAGCTAACCTTCTCTTTGAGCTGAACCGCTAAAAGAAGTCAATGTGAGTAGAAAGGAACCAGAGATACTCCCTCCCCATTGCAAATGACAGAAAAACTGTCCACGCGCTCAGATGAGTGAGGAGATCTGTTACTGAAAGCTCATCCTGCCTACTTTGAAGCACGGATTGAAAATCAGTTCTGTTTTTTTAGCAAAGTGCCGACACCACAGACATATTGGGTATTTGAAAATAAGACTTTCTGAATCACTGCTGTTGACATTTTTCTGCTTCAGGAGATAAGCAGTGTACTTTTGAACCTCCTCAGGCACAGGAGGGAGCTGAACTCAGATCCCCCACATGCTGGAAGGTATATCTAAGACTTGATTAGTCATAAAAACACAGTTAATTCCCTTCATTCCAGCTTTAAAAAATAAAGACTTTTGCCTGAGCTTGTTTGTTTGTTTTCATTAATCAAGAGACACAGGGATTATGATTGAACATCCCAACTGGAAGTGAATTCCTCTTTATGGGCAAAGTTAAGATGGCAAAATCCTGAAATGACAGGGATGTTCCTCAGAATTTCCTACAGACTGCCCTAAATAACTTACCAATCCTCCTTCTCCCATGTACAAAACCCATTCTGCAGATGCTGCTACAGTGACTAACAACCTAAAAATTAAGCTCTGTGTTAATGAACTGTATGGAGTCAAAGTGTTATCGTATGCAAAGCCACACATTCCCAGGGAACATCAGAAGAATTCACTCAGTGCCTTAATGTTCATGGAATGTAAAATGCTACTGTAAAATAAGATGTCCAAGACAAAAGGAGGAAGTAGGATCAGTCTCAGTGTCAGCACTCTGATACTTGAGTGATAACATCTCCCTTTTTTCTCAGCACATTGCGAAGGCTCCTGAGCAGAGATGTTTGAACACAACTAAACATTTTCTATGAGCATTCCTTCCAAGTAATAAACACATTTGATTTGACTGTGCTCATACATCATTTATACTCACTTTCTCTTGATATTATGGCAAATTAGTTAACTGGAAAATTTATTTGCAGAACCAGCTCATTTTTAAACTCATACTGCAAACTGTTTGAAAAAAAAAAAAAGTTTCATATTCATTATGGGGAGTATCCACAGCGTAGGAGGCTTGCTTTTATGAGCTTGATTTACACAATAAAGTGGTGGAAGGAGCTTTCAGACAGTGCAGCAGCACAGAGGTGATCAACCAGAAGATAATGACAGGCCTGAAATGGTAGGACATAGGCCTCATCTCCGTTATTTGCACCAGGTTCCACAATCCAGCTGCTCAGCGTCACCGAAGTCAGGACCCTCACCCTTTGCTTGCTGAGCTTGATCCAGTTATTTTACATAGAAGAATAGACAGCAGGTATCTGAGAAACACAAGGTGCATGACGTGAGACCTCCGGGCCCAACACAAAGTTGTCTCCCCTCGCCAGCAGTCATCATCACATCAGTGTCGGCACTCGCAGCATGAACATCAGCAGTGACCATGCTGCACAGATGGAGAGGGCACCTTTTCTACCTGAAAGCAGTCTGGAAAACCGCAAAATTCTCTTATATCCTTCTCCTAAGATAGGGCCAAAATCAAGGTTACTCTTTTTGCAAAAATGGGCTGGTTTCTCGTGTGCTGCTATTTCTAGACGTAGGAGTGACGTTCTCGCAAAGGGAAACGGTGAAAAATCTTTATATGTAGTCCCCTCATCTTTAACTACTCAAAGAGAAAAATGACACAGTCCCTCCACAGACAGAAATCTGAAAATTTCTGACTTGCTGAACTATATACATAACTGTAAACATGTTTCTTTCTCAGACATTTCCAAAGTCTAGGCCTACCAAAGGGATTTCTAAAGCTGTTAAAAAATAATAACTAAAAAAAGGGGGATTTCTTGGAGAAAGGGATGGAAACACACTGTATTTACCACACAAATTGTATTCAAAGCAGTGAGAAAAACTGAGCACGCTGATGCTTAACCACACTTATGGTTTCACTTATTTGATGTGCTCATGGAGCACATCAAACATGGTCTGAAAATCGGTGAAAGATGGGAAACAAAGGGAAGGAATAAATAGTCAGTGGCACAAGGTGAACAGTGGGATGCCTCGCCTCATTGTTCTGCATTAGATCTCGTGTTTGAAATCTGTATTAATGATCTTGAAAGAGGGTAATACTGAGGTTAGCAAAACTTGCAGATGACACAAAGTTATTTAGCTAGCACGGACCAGAGAGATCCGTGAGGAACTTCAAAGAGGCTTAGCTAAACCATGTGAGGACTAAAGTGAGGGCAAATGAAGTTCAATGCCAATAAATGCAAAGTAAGGCATACTGAAGGGAAAAAAATAAATTAAACTGCTTGTACATCTGACAGGGGTCTACATTCACTGTCTCAACCCAGGAAAAGGATCTGGGTATCAATGAAGACAGATTTCTACACCATATGCAGCTGTAGTTTTAAGAAAAAAATTCAAACAAGATGTGAGGGTTCATAAGAACTGGGATGGGGAATGATGCAGTAAATACTACACAGCTAATCTATAAATCAAAATGTGGTCTCATCTGGAAAATTTCGTGAAGTATTCTTATACTATCATAAAAACAAAATAATAAAAAAATAAGAAAAAAATTATCAAAATTAGAAAGGGCTCACCTGTGACAAATGAAAGTGATCCATGCCTTAAAAAAAAAAAGAAAAGAAAAGAAAAGAAAAAAAGCTATCATGTAGAATGACTGAAAAGATTGGGAAGAGTTACCTTAGAAAGGAGAGGGACAAAAGGACATAATGAAAGGATAAAAATAAATGACTTAGAGAAGATAGATTAGGTGCTTCTCCGCAGCTTGTGGCAGGACAGGAGAATGTGCAATAAAATTAAGGAGGGTAGCAAGTTCAAAACAGATAAAAGGCAACAGTGTTCTTTGTTTTACAATGAGTGATTAAGCCAGGGAAATTTCTGACACACTGAAAGTTAAAACTAAAGGACGCTTCAAATAAACATTTAAACGGATAACAAGAATTGCTGAAGTTGAAATAAAAAGCCAAATATCTGTTGGGAAATCTTTGAAAGCTCTTTTTTTAAAGCCAGATTTCTTGAACTTTCCTTTGAAGAGCTCTCTTAGGCCTGTGCCCAAATCCCACAACCTTTGGAGGAAAAAGACCCTGAGGACCTACAGCTCATGTTGGGGTTAGTTCACTTAATGTGATGTCTGTATTAGAGAGTTGTGCACGCTGAGCAGTAATCTTCATGTTCTGCACACAGAATATTACTTTATCTATGCACCAAATATTTGTTTCCAGACACTCAGCAGCCTGAGCTGCCACGTACCTGGAGAGATGTATATGTACACAAAAATATGCTCATGAACTGCAGTTCAGACACTGATTCTGCAGTACAGGCTCTACAGAGTTTCTTGGCATAGGCATGGCCATTTAGTAGCGACACTAAGGATGCATGTGATGTCTTGTTTTTACTGTCCCAAATTCTTTAAGACATGGTGCTGGCAAGTCATTGAGACAAGACACTGGGCTAGATGGATTAAAGATCTGACGTAGCGTGGCAACACGCGTGTTCCTCTAAACTGTGTACAGAGCCAGGCTGTCTGTACTGACACAGCCTGTTCTTACTTGTCCTCCCCTTCTCCTGGACTGCTTGTTTCACCAGATCATCAATATTTATCTTTCAGACTGCAGGTTTATGGGCTGAAGGTATGATGAATGCCTTTGTGTTTGTAGGCTGTCAAACACAACACAGCTTCCACCTCATTGAAGCCTTAGGTCGTGCTAGTCAGAAAATTGTGAAACATCAAAAAGTTGCAGCAGTATCAGTCCATCCTAGGGAAGGAGCAAAGGAGACATATTCCTTCCTTCAAGTCATGAATGCCAACCCAGAGTACCCCAATATCTGACACTGTGAGTGGGCACCCAAACCTCTGCTGTCTGGCTGCTCCCTGAGACTCCTCTTTGCAGTCATTAAAATGGAAATGGCATGACAGACATGAACATCATTTCACTTCCAGCTTCCTCAATTTTCTCCTCCTTTCCACTGCCCTCCCACTCTCTGTGTGGCGAGAGAAATATGTTTTCAGAACTGTCATTTTAAGGAATAAATACTTGAACTGCCAATAACTGTGTGCACTTTGCCCCAGCTGAATGAAAACCTCCTTTGTGAGCATAGAAGCAAATGATACACAGTTAAGTAGAAAGAAGCTACCTGAATGTGCTTATTTCAGCCCACTATTTCTGTATTATGATAGCCTGTTTCCAGTAGATCAAAGAAACCTGGCAGTGTTGTTTTTTCACACTTGAGAAGCACAAACATCATTTAAATGCCCCCTCAAAATATTCATGCAACAAAAATCCGTTGAAGGCTCAGTCTATTCTCAAGCTGGCTTTCAGCCAACATTGTTATGTTGTTGCTGCATCACGATGGAAATAGCAGACAGCAGAAAACAACAAACAGCAAAGAAGACAAGCCTTTAAAAACAAATTTAAACAACAACAACCCCCCACTTTAACACTATTTAAAATTTCAATAATAGCAAAACTCATTGATAATTGTTCATTTATTGATTTAGTTCTACAAAATGACATTTTAAATGCTGACTTCTAGGATTCTGTCTGCAGGTTTTTTCTAACCCTCAGCCTTATGGTTTTTATTTTGTTCTGTAAGACATACATAGCCCATGGATGGATTTCTCAGTTGATGAAAGTAATGTAGCTTCACTGAAGCTGACAATTAGCTCTTTCATAGTTAAGGTCAAGTATATAAGCAGATTAAAAGTAAATGAAATTATTCTCAGTATCTGCTGAGCTTTTTGCATGACAAATGGAGAAGAATCTTGCATCAAACCATTAATGTCTTCATGAGCTCATCTCTGAGAAAGTTATCGAGTTTCTACTTAGAAGCTTGAGTAGACAGAGACCCTAGGTAAGTTATTCCAATACATAGTTGTCCTTAACTAATCTTATAATTAAAAAATTCTCATGGTGAATGGAGAAGACTTTTTACAGAAGAAAAAGAGGGAATCTATGTCACTGAATGTGACATAACTTAACTAAAATGCTAACATGCCTTTTGGTCTTCTGGGTACCTGGTCCTGAATGGTTATGATCCAGTGTATCTACCTAACACGATCGCCCATATTCTCTGTACAGTCAGTATGAAAACTGACATCTCTGAAGATAAGCAAAGTGCAAACCTGTCCATCCCTCTCTTTCCATGCAGAGACACAGAATCCCTCAAAACCAATGTCATCATCCCAGGAAGCAGTCAATGCAACTTCTAGGCTCTACTGAACCTGCACTGCCTCAGAAATCTCTTTAACCACAAAGGGATCGGCCATCCCTGTCCACGGCGTTGGGTCTGAGCCACTGGGCATCCAGAACTGCAGCACTACTGAGATCCACGGAAGGACAGCCAAGAAAAAGCCAGACTACAACTTGATAGTTAGAGCATTCATCTGGCAAGAGGTAAAGCAGGAGTTCAGTTTCGACTCTATGAATGTAGTATCTGTATTTTCTTTTCAACCTTCATTTAATAATATATGTATATAGGTCTATCTCTATGGTATATGTCTATGCACATTTATAAGCATAATTCCTGGAGCAAGAAATAACATTCAGAATTCACTCAGCCTTAGCCAGACCATCAGTCTAGGATCAAGTCCAGCATGAATGGCAGAACCCCCACTGCTGGTGGGAGGCAGGCATTTCTTTCTCCAGGACAGGCCCTTATAACAGTGTATAAAGAAGTATATGTGGAAATGTGTTTTTAGGCTAACTAGGAAAAATGTCTAATGAATTTAGGTGCCCATGAGTTTTGGTAGCTCTGAAAAATATATGAAGTGGTTTAGATATATGCAGACCAGATTTCATCTAGACTTTGACAGATCATCTCTTTGGAATTCCTGATTTCTCAGCTTTAGTTCTGCAGTGCAGCACATGGGAACTGTGCAAACGAAAGCCATTTGGCGAATGCTTAGTGGGAGCAGGGCTGCCCGGACCACTTCACTCCTTGCCCTTCAGCACTTTCACGGTCAGATCTTTTGCTCCCTTGCGAATTCATGTGGAATTCATTGTTGGAGATCAGCTCCCTGGTCTTGATGTCTTTCAGGAAAGGCTGGGCTGTCATTTTAGGCCTATGAGCTATATTTGCTTGTTGATGGATGCCTCCACATTGCCAACTGAAAATCATCCAGAAGTCAGCTATAGCAGATGTGCCATGTAATTACGCTGTCACTGAAGGATTCCAGACATTGGCTTGCTAATTCTAAGAAACCATTTCTATCCATCAGAAAATTCCCAGTTATTTTTCCTAGATACTAAGAATTTCAGCCATATTTACTGTGATGAAAGATGTATTCCAGCAGCTTTTTAAGAAAGAAAAGCCAAGACTTGTCTCATCTAATATTATGCCTGCGGCTGACGCATCTTGAGCTAGGAGCCTAATCACCCTCCCTTCCTTCTTTAAGACATGTGAGAGAGAGAGAGACCTCCATGCAATCATTCAGACTTACTCCTGGTTGTACGACTCACCCATTGGAGCTGCTCTTTTATATCTGCTGGTAAGGAAGCTTACAGTGCAACTGGCCTGCTAATTTGGGGGTCTCATTTAAGAGACTTAATACAAAAGAGCTGAAGTCACAGACAGGCGAGGAGGCCCATTTCTTTTCTTTATTAGACCTCAGATACGGCATGAATCAAAGCAGAAGGTGTCAGAGAGCCAATGTTATAGCATCTGATATACTGTGCTTTGGGCACCCTCATATTCAGGACAGTTGCTTAGCAACTGGGATACAGGCTGAGGATGCAGAGAGTCTGGGATCTTTTCTCTGCCCAACACGATTAGCATGACTTGGATAAATTACTTCACCTTTCTGTATTCTTCTTTCCCTTTATACATTTATTTATTCTGTCTCTTACCAAATGCTTCAGCAACTCCCTTGAAGATATCGCAGCCTTCAAGTAACAAAATGATTCTTCTCCTACGAAGCTGCAGATCCTGGACAAGGGACTCGGGTGTCACCTCCTCTCACTACCTATCTTCTCCTTAACTATGTTCATCACGGACGCAAAAAAGCTGCCCATATTCACTATCTAGGAACGGAGGCGTTTCAGTGGGGAAGTGTTTTTCCTCCATGTGTGTAAATTTCTGAACACAAACCGTTTTCAAAAATCTAAGCTGGCATTTGGCAGAATGTCAGTAGACTTTATACAATAACACTATCCAACTAGACATATTAGGAGAACAGAATCTGCAAGACAGCATACTTTTGGCTCTGTTACATATTCATACTACTACTACTACCGCTACCACCACCAGCAGATAAAGACAGGTGGAAGGATAGTGGGGCTAACATTAGACCTTCGTGAGGGCATTTTTTGCTTGACTGATGGTTCATAACCGTTCAGCACGGACAGTGAGATGCGAGGATTTGTCATCCAAGTTAGGAGCTCTGGCTGATCGGCAGATGAATGAAGAGTTGGCTCCAAAGTCTGTAACCCTTTGATTTCGTGGTTGTTTTCTGCATCCTGATCTCGCTGCAGCTGCCACCTCAAAGAACAGGGTGAGAGTAATTGTGTTGGCTTGCCTCCAAAGCCCGGAGGAGTAGTCACTTGCTACTCGCCCAGATTATCTGCCCGGCAAACAGAAAGGTTAATGATGTAGAGCTTGATTACTCTGGTAGAAAGAAAGCAGTCAGCTTGATCCAAAAATCTTTATTGTGTGTGTAAGGGAGATATGTTGAAAGGGCTCAGAACTGAAATACGTTGTCTTCTCTATTCCGTCTTTGAACATGGGAGTATTTGCCTTCTGGCAGGCATGGTCTTGTAAGTAATAGCTTTTTGCTGTGCATACATCTTTTTGCCTGAAGCTTGTCCTTTAATTTTAAGCCATTTACAATAGTTTTGTTGTTAAGAAAGCCAGTCTTCTTCAAGACAAATCAGCAGAAGAAACATTTGAATGTATTTGTCCCTGGAACACATTGAATACCATTAATTGAAATATGTACATATAAATACATGTCTTTATATAAAAATACATACATACATGTGTGTGAGAGACAGAGAGTGTGTGTGTGTATACAAATACATGTTTATGTCATAAGCACATGATTTCTGACTTTCATCTTCCAGATAAATGCAAACCAGACCTATCAAGTGAAATGCAACACCACCTTCAACAACCCCACAGCAAAAAGAAAAGAAGAAAAGAAAAGAAGAGAAAAGAAAAGAAAAGAAAAGAAAAGAAAAGAAAAGAAAGTAAGAAAAAAGAAGAAGAAAAGAAAGAAAGAAAGAAGAAAAGAAAGAAAAGAAAAGAAAAGAAAAGAAAAGAAGCCAAAATAAAAACAACCAGAAGGCACCAGCTGAACAAATGAACAACAGCAACAACAAATCTACAGGATAGGGAAGATAAAAAAGAGTTTACCATGGCTAAAGACAGTAGAGTTTATGAAGGTGTTTATAAAGGTTGGCTTTCTTTTTTTCACAAGAGTCTGCTTTGTGGAAATGTTTACTATTAAAACAAAAAAGCAAACAGGAAACTTTATGAACCCATGAAAATGGAAATCTTCCAGTCTTTGGTTGAAAACCAGAATGTTCTGGCCCAGGACTGAAATTTTGAAGCCAAAGCCCAATATATTTCTATCTACAGTGGTTCATGGACTTTATAATTCAGAAGCATTTTTCTTGCATTCTACCATGAGGGTTTGATTCTTTGACTGACCCATATCTCCCATGATACTTGGTGACAAAGCACCCCTTTGTCCCCCACACTTCACTAAACTGGTTTCCAAAAAAATTTAAACTTTCCATAGGACAGAAAATTATGTTCTGATCAGCTCTACCTGCTTTACATATTTTATACTCAAGGATCTGGTGAAAAAGTGCATAATAATTTGTTACCTCTCTTCTCCTGCCGATTACTGATTGCTCTGAGTCTAACACTTATTGTGATTTGCAGCTAGCTTTAAATTACTTTGTCTAGGAAGTTTCCACTTTGCCTTTTTACATTATTCCATGTTCTAAAAAAAATTTAATATAGTTAACTTCAAAATCCAAACTTCAACTAAGCTGTGGTGCGTTTTTTTGTTGTTGGGATTTTGGGTATTTTTTTTGGTTCTCGTTTACTAGATAACTAGTTAACTAGATTCTCATTAAAAAATTACATTTATTAGTTTCTCCTTGTGTTTATACTTCTATTTCTGATGTCAGTTTAGCCCAGGCCAAGGGTGTCTGTACCGTGTTCCTCGACATACCTACAGATCTAAAACCTGGGGACCCACCGTGCCCATGTCCCAGCCTCAGGGCAGGTGTGATCTCTGTCCTGCTGTGTTGGCTCTTCATCCTTGTCTCCTTGTGTCTTAAGATATAAGATGATGAACATCTGCGTGAGTTTTTCAAGTGCTAGTGGGGAAGACCCCCCCACCCAAATCCCCAAAACATAGGTCAAATCAATGGTTTTTTCCTTAATGGGGAAGGGTATGGTGTTGCCTACAGCAACTGAGAAAAGAAGAAGATTTTTATAAGACTTAAAGACCAAGATAAAAAGAGCTCTATTCATAAGTGAGAGAGATACAAGTGGGACAGGAGGGAGTGAGGAAAGAATTCAGGACAAATGTCTCAAAGCGGCTATGGCAAAAGCTCTTCAAAACCACAGAAAACGTTCTGAAAAGCTGAAGGGACAGGAAAGATGCCACCAAAGTTGCCTAGAAGTCAAGAGCTGCCAAGTCAAGGCAGGATTTAAAAAACTAAAAAGTCAGGAAATGTCATTCTTCTTAAACATCTACTGAGGCCCAAGGGCACAACAAAAGAAATCCACTACAGCTGCATGGCAATTGGTAAATTCTTGGTCTCATGCTACGTGCCAAACTCCTTTCTCTTTGCTTCTCTAATTCATGTGTCAGCGCATGGAGGTAATCCAGACACTGAAGGGACTTTTGTGCTAAGAAGTCAGTTAGGAAACAACCCTCAGCTTTTGATAGGAAGACGAATATATAAGAAAAGCTCCAAAATACAGAGTAGAAGATAAAGGAACTAGGGTCTGAGAGAAGAAGGTAGCAGACAGTGGGCGAAAAAATGAGGCCAGTTTTCCAAAACACGCGAGTTTAGTAATTATCCCTAGAGCTATAGCTTGAAAGCAGACAACAGAGATGAATATCATGCCATCTGAAATCAATGTAATCCTATCGTTTTGAGTAAATAAGGTTTTGAAGTTCCACAAAACAGAAACTCAATGGAAAAACATTCATGACTAATTTTTGAAACTTAAATGATGAAGCGTGATGTGTGTTGAGGGAGGAGGGCAGAGGGTGTATGTGCATGAAAAGCTTATCTTTTTATTTAACTGACAACAAATATGGTTCTGCTTGATTTCCAGAAGCCACATAGGACTATGCATCGGCTTTCTGAACTGGCTTACAGGTCACTGAAGAAATATAGATGAAAGAAAAAAAGGGCGTCACTTTGCCTAGCCAGTGACAGCAAGAACTCCCTCTGCTCCGTTACCTGCATGTCCTCCTGTGCGTAGCAGCCATCATACTTCTGCAATAAGATATAGCATTTTGCAAGACACTGTGGCTTACTATTTGCTGCTGCAAACCTTCCTGGTGGTCCAGGTATGCCAGGATTTCAGACAAGCCAGGCTTTCAGCAGGTGCTGTGGATGGGAGAGCTGGGAACAGCTGGCACAGAAACTGCTGCAAGTGCGTTATGCTGCTCAGGGAGCCTCCTCTGCAGGAGAAGTCCTCCAGGGGCTGAATTCAGCAGTTTTACAGGTGTTTTGTGTCTCTGAAGTGTCTTTCTTGTGCTTTCATGGAAGGTATACCTGTCTCCGGGGAGTAAGTCTTCCTTAAAGAGGGGGAGGAATTTAGTATTCTTATTCATTCACTATCTTTGTTTTACCCTTGCTAATTACCCCTCTGGAACTAAACTGAACAGAACGTTAAACCACTTGTCCTTACAGGAGAAGGGATTTGAGTGAATTAACCTGCCAGAAAGATATCCGTGAGGTACATTCCCTTATGGGGAACATCTTCTCTGCTCCTTTGAATGAAGGCAAGTACAGAAGATCATCAAAGTGAATGCTTTTTGCATTTCAGTTTCCATTTGTAGCATTTGAAGAGAATGGGGCAGGTTAATTTAGGTCTTAAATTCAAATGTTAAAAAAATAACCTTTTCAAAGCTTGACATTAGTACGAGTTTCTTTTTTCTTATTTTCATTCTCTCATCTTTAAAGGTGACAAATTTGATGCAGTATTTATTACCCCAAATAGCAATATGGCATGCTTGACAATAACCTATGAAAACAGGGAAAAGAAATGAAAGTACATTTTCTTGTGTACAAAATGGGCATTGGATAAAGGACTCCAGGATTTCTGTTCCGCTGAGCCTGTTTCTTCTCTTATTTCTCTTTCCTTCATAAGCTTACCAGAGTGTCACTAAGTATATGTTTAAATGTGCTCACAGCCTCCAGGCATTACCCTACACCTAATAATCCCAAAGTAAATACATCGCATGATTGGTACAAAGCAAGAAAGATAACCTGCCTTCATTTAAAGTGGTATAAAAAGCTCATGTAGATTTAAAAAGATACAGCTTTTCACTCCAGATGTTCACAATTCTTTCAGTTATAGTAATATTATTAGTAGCAGGTGTAACATTCATATATTAAAACCTTTAATAAGAAAATGTTCACACGATTGGCATCAGATAACAAGAGCAAAATAAAGATAATAAAAGTAGTAATAGACTTAAAGGCCTCTTACATAGCACTTTTGTCAATAGTTCTCAGTTTCCTACAAAAAGAAGTGATAATCGTTCTGTCTGGTTTGCACATTAGGAGTTTGAGGAGGTTAGTTTCACTAGATTACCCAACCAGCTCCACTGTTTAAAACAAAGGACATTACTGCAATGAACAGCAAAGATTAGCCTTGTTTTTCAGACCATAACCTCTTTTCCCTCGCTTAGGAAGCCAGCACGTTAGAATTAACACTCTTGCTTGTCCAGACCACTGTTTTATTTTCACTAATAAAATGAACCAATAAACCCATCTCATGGTCTTCTCTACTGCTTAGGATGAAGTGACATCCCAGATGGCAGAGATAGTGCTCAATGACCATAGTGCAGCTCAGTAGAAGAGGGTGCCAAACGGTCACAAAAGTTTTCCCATCACAAATCAGGAGTGAGCTAGTATACCAATCAGGCAAATGAAAAAGAGTACTGATATCTTTTTGTCTGAATCAAGAATCAGAGCAGGCAGGGAGATACCTATATTGAAACAAGCCAGACATTTGTGCAGGAAATCTTTTCACTGCACTATTGCGTTACAGATGAGCAATTAGATCTCCAGTAGCTCTATGATATTTTTTTTTTTCATCTGAAACTGGGTAATTTGTGATGAACATGCTGATAAATTGTTAACATTTTTATAAAAAAATTCAGCTATTCACTGAAAAAAATGGCCTGCTATCTGCTAGTCACAGAAGCTTTCTAGATTTCCAACCAATGTACTAAAACTTGAGAAGCAGAATGAGTGTATGTGTATGAGTGAGTGAGTGAAGAGGCCTGTTTTGTTTATTTTTAAGTTTCTAGTTTGGGTGCTATGAATTGTACTATTCATACATATTCGGATCCTGAAGCACTTGAAGTCAACCGTATGAACATCTGCAAATATCTACCTGAAGTTTCTAACCCAACCATTCTGCTATTGTTTTGTTTGAGGATTTTCTTGTGCTTGCTCATTAAGATCAGGAATTCCAGATTTGATCTCTCATACTGAAAGTTTCTTTGAAAATACTTCAATACAAATAAAAAAAATTAAAAAAAAAAAAAGTGTTGGGCTTTAGCAATAGACGGTTTCACAAAACAGCCCTATAATTTTACAGAAAACAACCAGCTGGCCATTCTGCTCAATACATATAGAGAAACCCAACTCCTTCCACAGTAAGACAATAGTCCTGTGCTTGTTCTCCGTAACAAGATTAGCCAGGCCTGTAAAAGAACAATTACATCACTACAAAGCATTTTAGGTTTTGATCTTACAAATTCAACTGCTGGAGTCATAAAGGACCATTCACTCTCTCTCTTTTTTTTTTTTTTTTTTCTCTTGGGGTGGTTTTGGGGGGGTCTTTTTTGTGAGATGTGCAACTTGGGAAGGTAAGACTGATATGCACCAAGTTTTAGTACGTGTAGCATGTGTTTGTCTCTGAAGTCTGAAAGCTTGTGAGTCATCATAATGGCTTCAGGTTGTAAGTAACGTCAATGATGAAAACATTAAACCACAGAAACAAGTTACCCTTATAATGGTTCATTTACCCTGGAGAAAAATAAATAACTAGATGAAATCTCTTTTAATAACTAGGAAGGATTATCATGGACAATTCATTGCATCTGGCAGACATTTGCAGACTATCTCCTAGAGGATTATTAGGCCTACATTTTTATGAATGGCTGTATATATTTATTATTCTTTTATTTACAGTTATGCTACAGTTCACTTTCTTAAGATTCAAGGCAGGGAGGTCTGTGGACCAAAAAGCTTGACATTTAACTGTAGACAGACGGGAACAGAGGTTAGAGGAAGGAGAATAAAAAGAGGCAATATAAATGAAGTCAAATCAGTTCATGATAAACAGCACAATAACACTTTAGCATTATTTTCTCAGGAAATTAGACCTTATCAATAATTGAACCTTGAAAGTTTGGTTCCTCTGTATATTATTAGTAATATCTCTGAGCCCTCCAAATAGCTAATTCAGAGGGCTTGCATTTTTGTGAAGCTAAGGGGATGTTTGCTGAAACTGGATCACTTTACCAACAAGAAGGAGATCAAGAACACACGAAAGATTGAGACCTGGCAGGTGCTGATGTGGGTGACAGCTAGGAGGAGGGAAATCATGGATTCAGCAGGAAATGCATTGATGGGAAATTTACACATCTAACCTGGGACTGGAAATTTTGCTCCAAGAGGCAATTGCCTAGGTATAGGACTGCTGAGCACTGCCACACAGAAATCCCTTTGGGCACATGCCACTTAGGATCATTTAGCAGCAAGTGCTGAAACAGCAGAAAATTTAGGTTTTCTTTCCCCAACAGGGAAGCTGAGAGACAGAAATAGAAATACTTTGTTGTCTTGTCAGCAGTGGATAAAATATCATTTCAAGTGCAATGAGAAATACTGTAAACAAACTGCAATTTGTATGCTGTACTGTAAGATGAAAGTCAGCTTAGCTGCTTAATAATCTCATTCTAAAAATCCATCATGAAAGACAAGTGACTATAGGTCTCATAAAGAAAAAAATGCAGCTTTTAAAGTTACATTTGCAGCTTTTAAAGTTGCATTGGCAACTTAGCTACCGTCTTCAGGAATTTAATTCCTTCTGAATATCGATGTGATACATGTTACATCCACAGCAAATGTAATGCACATTATTAAGTAAAATGATTAAAAGCTGCTGTTGATACTGGTAAGCATCATTTCTGCCCATCTTTTCCTTAAGTGGATATTCATTGTTCAATTTCTTAAATGAATCATCCCAAAAATGTGTCTCAGAGGGAAACCTGAAGGGAAGTAACGGCCTCGTGAGTTGGTTCAGATGGAGAGCTCTGTGTATAAGGCTTCATGGAGGACATAGGACATCTGTGTGAGTAGGTGATCAATGGGGAGAAGAATCTGTTAGAAGAAAAGATGAAGGGCAGAGACGAGGACAATTTTGCAGGGAGAGTAAGCATTCATCGAAGCATTCAGTGGTCAATGATTTTTGTCAGCTTGATGTTCCAGACAATGTAGTCATATGGTATACAATCGTAATTTCTACAATAATTAAGAAAACAGTCAGAGCAATCACTGCACTAAAATTAGTTATTTGTAATAACTTACAGAAAACAGGGAGGTCTGGATGACTGAGGGAAATCAAACATACTGACTAGCCTTGAAAGGAAAAAGGGATTTTGGAGAATATTAGCATTGATTTGCCAAAGAAATTGTAGAAAATTTTGTAAAAAAAAAAAATGTGGAAAAATGATCTGAACTTAGAAAACATTACTGATATGGGAAAGGTAGGGAAACTTTTTAGCTTGAAGAAGTGAAGGTTGATTTTTTTTTTCAATAAGAAAAAGAAATCCCATAATTTGGCAGTATAGCATTTTAGAGAAGTTTAAAAATAATCTGATTGGGAGCAAAGACAAGGAATAAAACGATGAAAATTTCATCTTTTTGTGTAGGATACATAGGAACGAGCTACAAGCTACTGCTCTGTCTGTGGTTTTGGATATTCTGAAGAACAGGCAAAGCAAAAACCTTTCAGAGATACACATTTAACCTTGTTACTTTGGTGGGAGACAGAATAAATTGGTCTTTTTTGGTCCCTCCAAGCTCCACATTCTTGTGACGCTGCACTTTTATGGAGAGTTTAGCAGCTCACCTTCTATAGCCTGCAGAAAACATGCTGAGATTTCTGTAGCTGTGAGCAATGGACAAACATCAAAGATAAAGATCAGTTCCTGAGTCTGGTAACAGGAGCAGTCATATTGGAAAGGAGAGAGGTGAAAAGGAGAGATGAATACCCATGGAAGATGTACTGGCTCTTTTTTGCCATTATATGATTAAAGCATTATGCTGGTGAAACTACATAAATTGGCAATGGTATTTTTTTGTTTGTGAAGTGTAGAAGGAGGTGTCAGAAAGATCACTGAAAAATGTGGAGTCAAGAGAGACAAATTAGAAGTGGAGGAGATGACCTACAGTTCTTGATTATAAAGGGTTTGCTGGGTGAATGTGACAAATAGCCCAGGCAAAGGATGTAAATGAAAAAGAAAAAAAGCTATAAGGGAGAGCTCCTTAAAGAAAAAGAGGATAAAGCTGTGTATCCCTTATAATTCTGCGAAACAGTGAAGAATCAATTTCCGTGTAATGCATGAAAAATTGTAGTTACGAGCTGCACCACAGAAACTCAAGTATGCTGGAAAACAACCTGATCTCCTAATTAGTGAAGTAAGGCTGTGAGCAAAGGTGCTGATCAGAGGGAATTCATGCTAGCTTACATAATTGTAGAGTGCCAGTGAAACAACCATCAACATTTTGTTCATCAAGTAAAGAGAAGGAAATCTGGATAGCTAAGAATGATCTCAGCTTTCAACAAAAAGCCACAACGCACCTCCTTATAGCCTGGTCAAAACTGAAACACAGAAGCCACTATAGGAAACTTCATCCTCCGGCCTCTACATATGCAGAGCACGATGGGTTGGCAACACAATGAACTTCACACAGAGAGGGAAGCCCCAAAATGAAATCTGGAGCAGCCCTCAAGAGTCTCAAAGCCACTGTGGAGGGGGCACAGAGACTTGAGGAGCGGTACCTAGCTTTGTAAAAGCCTCTCATTACCTGGGATAAGTTGGGTGCAGCACAGAATCTGCCTTATTGTCTCATTCTGCATTGCATGAGGAGCATTTAATAATTTTTCAACAGCTGCAGGTCCTGTAAAATTAAGGTGAAATTCAGTGTCGTGATAAATATCACAGGGATTGCTCACATTTTGCTTTCTTTTTGAAAAGACGTAAGTCTCACTGAAGTAATACCTTATTCTTTAGTAACTGCCCTTGGAACTGTTAGTTCAGCCTACTAAACGCCATCAATTCAATGTCTTTTCTTCACCTGGGAAAAAAAGAAGCCATCACACATGGCAATACACATGTGTGCACGTTCCTGTTTGCACACACCCTCTGCCCAGAGTCAGAAGGTCAGCTCAGAAGGCTCAAATCCAAAAGACTGCAAACCAGTTGGAAGAGATAAAAGATTTAACGAAACACTGTTTTCCAAGATGTGGAAAATATTCCTACGTGTTATAGAGTGATAAAGGTTTTGTCTGCAGCTGTTTGTGCTGGGCATGCAGCACTGAGCAATACAGCCAAGGGAAGCAGACACTGGTGCAGCTGTGCTGATGTTAGGCTGCAGGAATAACTCACGGAGTTTGAGGTCCCTGCTCTATCTGTGTTTCCCAAATCAGAGTTGGTATATTTTTAACACTAACTACTCCAGGAAATCCTCCTGACCAGATTGGTTTTTTTTTAACACAAGAATCACATAATCCCATCCAGCCGAGCTATACATAATGCAAGGCAGATTTTGTGTCTGTCTTGCGATCTTTTATTAAACTTTTTTTTTTTTTAAATCCTACTACGTACAGAGTCTACCTGTAGATTACAGGAAAAATCCAGATTAGGCAACCAGTTTAGTTTGGAAATATTTACATGCTGTGCTGATAACCAGTCCTAAAAACACAAGCTGAGCAGTTTTCTACTTTATTCCCCTGGAAACCTCAGCCCTTTCCCATTCTTGAAAATTTGCCCTGAGGGTCTTGGTTAACAGAATATGATTTGTGAACATTTCAAGTCCAATTCAGTAAGAAGCAACCTGCTCCTACAAGCTGCCTGGTTTATTTGGTATTACAAAGGATATAATCTCGACCTCAAAAGGAAACATCTCTATTATCATGCTTAGTCATCCATGCACAGTGCTGGTTAATTATTTATACCAATTAAAGACAGAGCCCTTCAGCTAATAGCAACCTGCCAAAGGATTCTTGTTGTGTTTTTTGTTGTTTTCATCATCCCTAAATTAATATACCCAGCTTCATATTAAGCATTTGAGGGACTGCTCTCTGAAGAGCACTTCCCTGCATGATACGGACAGGCTGCAGGTAGAAGTACAGTAAGACGAGACGCGTTCCAGGGTGCAGTGTGTGCCCTCGCTTTGGTATTCCCACACTCGATTATTTCACCAGAGTAAACTTTGGGGTCTTCTCCATATTTCCGACTGGAACCAAAGTATCGTCTCTAATTGCGGTTTTGGTACTTTTCTTATGTAAGGCAATACTCTCATATGTGGTTTTATTTTTTAATGCAGAAGGAATAGACAGGAAACATCTCCTACGATGGAAAAATGCCTTTGCTTGGCCAGTACCCCAGCTAGAATAGTGTTTTATATTCCACTAGGAATGACTAGAAAACTCTTCCTGCCACTGCTGCTCTTTTTTTCACCTTCTTGGTTTACTGATGCTTACCCAAATGCCAGCTGACACTGAGAGGGATCACTTCTGATTTGGATGTTGAAATATGCTTTGATGTCCGTACATGTTTTGTATAGGCTCCAAGTCCTTTGTGCCTCACAGCAAAATCACAGCCATGCACTATGCAGTATGGAAATGTGTGTCATTTTCTTCCTGATGTTTTCCTAACGCAATACTTTCTGGGAACATGACTTTTTTTTTTTTTTTTCCCTGGTCATTTGTCTTTTCCATTTTAATTTAGGTTATGTTTTGGTTTGGTCCAGGGATGGTGTGTTATTGTGAGGTGGTGGGTGGTTTTTTTTTTCTTCTCCCAGGAAGACAGGAAGGACTTGTTTGATTTCTTCCATGTTCCTTTATCTAAAACATTGAAGAATAAAGACTTGTAAAACATGTTATTTTCCCTTTCACTCCTTGCCTAAACAATAACCAACACATTGTAACCAAGCTGCTTTTAAGATCATAATTTTTGACTGCAGAAGGCCTATTAGATAGGAATCTGAAAATATTAATGGTCTTGGATATACGATTCTAAGCACTGAATGAATACAACCCATATTGCCCAAGTTCCTGAGCTTCAAATCTGCCTTTGAACAGGTTACAACACACTGAGTACTAAATGCTTTCTCATTGCTATCTGAAGTTATGCCAGGTTTACAGAGGTCATCCTTTATGTAGCATTTCTTGGGCAAAGCACCAGCATCATCTTCTCACCACCAAATTGTTCCCTCTTGTTTTTATTGTCTTATGTTTCAGGTGTCAGAAGGTCTGAAACCTCTCAGTGAATTGATCCTTGGTAAATCCATAGTGAAGGGATGAAACTGTTTGCAGATGAGAAACTGTGTCCCAGAAAGGTTAAGGGACTTTTTCCATTTCCACTAAGAAAGTCCTTGGAAAGACCGCTTTTCTGCAGCCCAATAGAGCCCCACAAGGCAGATCACAGGAATCAATTTTGCTATTGACTGGCTTTGCTGTCACTGAAAAAAAATAAAAGTTTCAAGTCCTTTTCCCATTGAGAAGACATTTTTAGCATATTCCAGCATCCATCCATCAAACAAAACTCTGATTTTTGTAGCCACTACACACAGGAATTTCCCACTGAAGTCACTCTGTGTGTGTTCAAGCCTTTTTGAAAGCTTAGCACTTTATCTAATTGCTTAAATAGATGTTTTACTTGCTAACTTTAGCTGCTCATTTTTTTAAAAAAAATTGGCCCAAGGAGCCTATTTCTGCCCGAGATTAGAGACCCAGAAGCTCTTTATTTACACCACTCCCTTCCTCCTGACAAACTTCTGCTACTGCTGCCAGACTGACAGCTCTGCAAACCGCATCTAACTTTGTCGTTCAAGGTCTGTAGCTCTCAGTAGGCAATCAGGCATCATCAGCTCTGCCTTTTCCATGTGCTACTCTGGAGGAAAACTAATTATCATAAA
The DNA here is from genome assembly GCF_900496995.4 of Aquila chrysaetos chrysaetos. Classification (NCBI taxonomy): domain Eukaryota; kingdom Metazoa; phylum Chordata; class Aves; order Accipitriformes; family Accipitridae; genus Aquila; species Aquila chrysaetos. The sequence continues at coordinate 82,430,625 of NC_044030.1, read as the reverse complement.
TATGTTGTTTGCAAGAGGGTTTTTAACTTTTTGATTTTTCCCAATGCCCTACCACCATAGATGTTTTTCCTCGTCCCACTAATGCAGGCTGGAAGTTGTAGCATTAATACTAAATATTTAAGCATTGCAAATTTTTACTTTCCTTTGCTTACAGCTGGACTGACTGAGGCAAGAGTCACGTGGAAAGAAATGGTAAAGGGTTATTTAGCTTGTAGTTGTAGTGTAAGCGTACAGGAAAATTGAATTTGTGTTACATGTATATTCATGAAAAGGTATTTCTTGATGGCTCAGAGATTGATTTTGAAACCTTATCATTGCCTGGATGCAGTTTCCTGTGGGTGAGCTACAGTTACTTTTTGGAAGGTCTCTAACATCACAAAAGATAAAAAATAACTTAGTCGTGACACTTATTAGGCTTGGCTACAAATACTGGTGTACGTCAGTATTGTAACGGGAGAAGGGGGCGAGAGAAAGACCTTTGGTCATCTGTATCTTTATATTTAAAAATATCACAGGCAGAAATGATTGGAGTGTATTTTCACTCATTTCGTGTGTAATGAATATTTCAGTTGTTTTATGCATACAGAATTATACCCGCAAATGCCTGTTTAATGACCTGCAGCTAATGAAAACCGAAGCAATGAAGATGTCATCTCTGATCCTTTCAAGCTTACATCACACAAACGTCTTTAAATCCTATATCACTACTTTAGAGGAATTTGTTAGTGATTTCTCTGAGTCCAAGTAAGAAGCAGTGATAAGCCCTTTTCTCATGGGTATGCTTTCTTTATCATCACTTTTACTGCACTATTGTATCATACACTGCCATGGACACTGAGACTGTCCTCAGGGGGACGGTGTAAAATACTACACCATCCAACAGACAGTGTTTTACTCCCATTTCATTTGAGCAGGGGCAAATGTTAAGACAGCGTACAGCAGGAAGCATTGGGCCCAGTAATTTCACAGAGCTTAAGAAAGCAAACATTTGGGAATTCTGTGGGCACTGCCTAAAATACTTATCTGGGAGGTGAGCACCTCACGGTCTTTAATGTATTTATCTCCACAACGCCCCTGAGAGACAGGGGAGTGCTCTTATCCCTGCTTTATGCTTGAAGAACTAAAAGGTTAAGACCTAGACTAGAAACAGATTTTGTACCGCCAGCCAGGGGAAACATTTATTTGGAGCAAACCTTATGCTTTCTTTTCCCCCATGGAGGGAAAATATATGTATATAGCCACATACAGATTAACAGGGTGACCTGCTTAACATTATCAGTGTTGTTTGAACAGAGATAGGTTGCAACTGCAGACCTGACTAACGCTGTCACCACTGGGCCATTTTGGTTCTTCCTTTGGGCTTTCTTATCCCCAAACATAAAAGTTATCCTGTTCTCAGGTCACCTTTTGCCTTTGAAATTTTTTCATATAGTGACCATGTCTAACTATCAAAGGACAAATTTCAATTTATGAATGAGTTCAAAGTGCTCCCTCAGTAGTTTATATCTGTTCCTGTAAGTGCGGGGGCACTACTGCATTCCTTTTTGCTAGGACTATGGCCTCGCTCATTATTTTGTAGAGAGGCCAATTTATAGGAGGCATAATAAAAGTGCTCAGAAGCCAGGAACTGTCAAAAATGAATTAAAAAAAAAAAGGGTCTGAAAGGATGTTTGATATAGGCTTGAGAGCTGGAGTAAGAAGTGAAGGCAGCAGGGGGAAAACTTACTCAAGAAATAAAGCTGAAATCTTAACAGATACAACAAGACAGAGGCATGTAGTGAAGTCAGCAATTACACCTGCCCAATGGAGATATGAAAATTCAAGTATCAAGCTTGCTTTGAAAGCCCTTTCAGTGTGGGAATATAGAAATAAAGATAGTGAGGCTGTTTGTCTCAGAAACATAATTGCAACTAAACTACAAGTACTGTAAAAATCCACGAGGTTGGCAGCATCAGCTGTTAGAAATAACAGGACAATTTTTTACCTTCATTCAATGTCAGTATTTGGCAGGATGGAAGGAAGCCTCCTTCTCTCATATTACCATGGAGAAAACAGCTACAAACATGAAATGGCCATGGACAGGTAAAAGTAGGGAGTTGCAGAGTATAGTACTTCTCACCGGCATGTTGGGCACCCAGAGGTGCTCTGTGCTGGGAAATGATGCTCAGCAGCTTCACTCATCCCCTACTAGAAAGGAACGGGTGCTGCAGGTTGCCTAGATCTGGTCTTGCACAGGAAAGCACTATCCCGCAGACAATTTAGGAGTTTAATGTGACAGCAAAAATGGCACGCTATACTTATGAAATAAAGATAGCATCAAAGATTTAAAGTGTAATACCTTCGTGCAACTGAAAAAAAATTACAGAAATGGGCTGCTGTTAGGGTTTTTATTGGGAAGAAAAAGGTTTTTGATTTAGCTGTGACAAAGTACAAGACAAAGGGAAAGCATGAAGATGAAAGCAAAACCAGGAGGATAGATTAAGCAGCAGCAAGCTGGTGCAAGGTATGTTGGGCAAGGAGTTTTTGCGTAGGGCAGATCCTTGTTTTTCAACAACTCTGGTATCCTTGACAAACATTGCTAGTAACCTAGGATGTTTTCATCCCGAGGCTTTTCAGGCTTGTTTGCTGTCTGCTTTGTTTGTGTTTGACACTGTTTTCTATTAAAACTGTGGGGAGGGAAGAAAGTCAGTGCTGCTGGCTACTTCTCTGTAACCTCAGAAAGGGCTTATGAATGCAGTTTTGTGCAATTATTTGTGTTTTATGCAGTAGACAATTTGAAAATAGGTATTGTTTGAACTTATATTTATGAAATGGGTAATTTTCTAGCACACTAAAGGACACCCAGGCTTCCTGTACCCAGTGGGTGGAAAGCTGATTGAGTGAGACCAGGCTCCAACTCCTTCCCTTGCCACAGGCTTCCCAGGAGACTATGAGCCAGACCCTGCCTCAGATTATCTCTGTGTCCATACCGACACTTTAAAAATTAAACATTTATTTTGAGATGGAGCTTTATAGATTTCAATAACTTGTTGTTTAGAAACCTCTCTTCCTGGTTCACTCCCACCCCAAACATGATGTAGCAGAGCCTTTACAATATTTGAGGTGTGTTTTAAAGGTCACAAATATGAATATCTAAAGAATAAAAAAAAAAAAAAAAAAAATCAGGCCATGACCAGGAACAACCTCAGGAACACACTGAGTTTTAAGAGGGCTTCTTTTAAAAAACAGAGAACCAATATGAAAAGCTGAGCGTCTAATGAATGTTTAGGACAGCAATCCTGATGTTCTAGCAAGTGGCAGGTGCTAACACCCCCAACACATTTAAAGATATGTTTCCTCACTCAGTTGGCTGTGTTACATAAAAATAGGGTTCTGAAGGAATAAAGCTACTGCCCACACGTTCTTATGCTTCTTTTGGGATTGTATTAATTCACTGCCCCTGAACGATGTGCAAAGGCAGTGATCTGCAGGCGATGCATGGAGACAAAGTTTCTGGCCAATAAAGGGTTATGTAAAAATCTTTCAAGAAATAAATGTATTGGAGTAAATGTCCTGGCAGCATTTCAGCATCCTGAAATATGTCTGTTTCCCTGGCAATTTCAACCTCAGTGTCTAGTTTAAGTTTGATGTGGCATTTTTCTTTCCTGAAGAATTTAGGTGAGAACACTCAGGGCATCTCAGCTGAGTCTCACCGGAGATGGTGAGACTTTGCACAAGACCAAGACGAAATCAATACCTTTTTCTAATGCAGGATCACTGTCTTTGCTATCTACAGTCTCTGTGTTTTCAAATACCACGGACCATGGTCCCAGAAATGATAAGACTGATGAAATCTATATGTATAGTCAAATATAGGTAGGGTTCTTCTTTATTCATGAGGTCTAACTGTTGCAATTAGGTAGGAGATATCTCTAAGTTCTTCTTCTCCACAGATGAAGACAGAAAGGAAAAGCCTCGGATACTACCTGTTGACTAGTGCAAAGGAAGAGACTGTTTACACAATCAGGGCTAACAGTTCTTGATAGCATAATGAAAGAGTGGCTCAGGCAGATGCATACTGCACAGGGAAGATAAAAGGGTGAACTGTCTTCTCTGTTCAGTCACTAACCTGAAGTTGTCCCACTTAATTCATTGCTAATGCAGTATTTAGTTATGAGGGGAAATAAGTATTCCCAGGGGATGACTTAACTCACCTAAAAACTAAGCTGTCATATAGTCTCTCTCACTCTTCATTCCCCATGCAAGCAGTTTCCAATGAGTAAGATCCTCATTTAGGTTATTCAGCCGGGACTCTAAACATTGGCAGGATAAATCCTTCTTTCAGGAAATTTCTTATCTACTTCTTATGTATTTACTTCCTTCTTTCACTTTCTGCTTTCACCATGAACATAAAAAATACTCAGTCTTTTGAGTTTCACAGTAGTATTCCACAAAGCCCAACAGAGAAGATATTTGATTTTCTACACCCTAATGTGTTCCGTAAATAAATGAAATTTGACACAGGTTTTACATCAGGAAAACATTGTGGGTACATGCACACCACTGAATTCATCTGCACTCCTGTTTCACTTCAGTGGTCCAGTGTGAAAATTAACCATATGTGCTGGTTCAGACTGGCTTTGATCTAGAATGAACCAATTAGCTCCCTTGGCTGGCAAATACAAGCATGAAACAGAGCGGCATGCTTCAGATCCCATAGCCTAGGGATCAAATGGATGCACGCCAGTCGATGCCATTTAGGTTAAGAACCAGAATGGTTTATATGATGTGGATAACAGAGATGGCACAAGCATAACCAGCCTGGCCCAGACACTTTCTTGACTCGATTTTGGAGTGATGCGTGAGGAAGAGTTGTTTTCTCTGTTTCTGTGAAGGGAGGGAAGGAAGAAAAGCAATCGGTGGAGAAAATGTTGGATGAAGAAAATGTCCTGAAGTGTTTTATACTTACCTGATGCATCTTTTTAAGTCGCTTTGTTATTTTCTTGCACTGTTGCCACAAGCAGATTTATTTGGATAAAGGAAAACCCAAGGTACTATTATCAGGCAAATCCCCCCTGTGTTTACTTTTTAAAATAAAAGATTAAATCCATACAACTTTTAAACTTTAATGAGTTCTAGCCAGGGGTGATTTGTTATCCCAAATCCTTGTGCCATCATATTAATGACTACTCGCACCAAGGGGCACTCAGGGTAATCCCCCATCTCTAGCAATGTCAGCTCTGTGGTGATTGCTATGTAATTAATCGGAGACTGCTGCTGGAATGAGGACATTGTAATCTGATGCATAATGAAACTTATTAATGGTGTCCTGCATAATTTATGGGATCTAATCATTCTAATGTAGGTATAAGCATAACATGTAAACAGTTTTATTTCATTAAGTCTATGAACTAACATGCCATGAGAAATTAAGGGCTAGGATCTCTAATTTTGCCAGCTGTTGTTGAATCGGCCCGTTTTAGCAGAGATACAGAAGTAATTGATTTTGTGTAAAACCCTAAAAGCAGCCACCACTACGAGGAATATTTGCAAACATTCCATTATATTGTATTTGCATTCCTGTTGTGCTTTATGTGACTGAGGCTTGAAATCCCGGTGGGACAAGCAATGTATAAACACCGGCAAGGAACAACTTCTACCCCAAGTAGCTGACAGTGTTAAGTGTAAAAGGAAACTATGAAAATGAGACATTATTTTCTTCCTCAGTCTTATAAGTGGTGTTTTGAAGAAAGGACGTGAAGAAGTGAGAAATTAATAACCAGATGCACCAAAGTATTTAAACTGCTACCTTTCCCAGTTGACTATTTCTGTTAAATTCCTCAACTGCTTAGAGATATACACATATTTAAGTATCTGACCAAAACAGAAGATATATGGCTTGGACGACAGTAAACAGATGAAACAGGATTTAAACTGGCATCTTTTTAATCCCAAAGTATTTATTTCATGAATAAAATAACCAGTTATTTTATAAGTGGTTTTCAAAGCAAGTTTTTTAAAAGAACAAAGTTAGATATAAATATGTGCAGCCACGATCACCCCCCTGCCCAGTTTGTTAAAGGAAAAAAGTGCTCCAAACCAAGATCATGCATGCCAAATTTCAGGGTTTTTTAATTTTTATGGTTGTCGTTATGAACACCTGAATATAGTGGTTTATAATGGCTCCTCTGACAGGCTGTTATAACTTCAATGGCACTAACAATACTACTATAATTAGTGACTTTTGTATTGTGTTAACAAATGCCAGAGTGTGCTACCAGTCTTCCAGATGACTTACCCAGGTTTTAATTAGTGTCTATCTTTCTTTTCTTTGTGGAGACATACACTTACTAAAATGACTCAATGCTTTGCACCATGTACAGGTCAAAATATCCACCTGTCAAGTGGGTTTAGAGCTGCATGGAAGGAGGAAACTACTTGCGACATTTTATTAATGGAACAGATTGCATATTTCTCCAAATAGAAACGGGAGGAATTGTGTGACAGATGGATCAAAACCTTCCCGTTGTTGAAAACCAACAGATGAGACAGACTTCTCTTATAGCACTAGCTGGATAGCAAGATGCTGATTAACTAGACCTGAATGAATCTTCTGCCCCTTGGCTCTGAGCGTTCGTAAGAGACTTATGTATGGGATGATTTTTCTGTATCATATTTTACATCTTAGCAATATGGATGTGGTGTGTGAGTGTGTATATGTTTGTATATATATACACATGCATACACATCAATATAGGCATACATATTAAACTATCATTGTAGAATCATTTCAGTTTTTATTTTAATTTCCACAACAAATTGGTTCATAATCTATGTTTAACTTGCCTTTAATGAATACTGGAGTATGTACAGTGTCAATACATCTATGTATGAATTATATTCTCTAAATTAGTATGAAGTGCTACCTATTAAAGATTTAGAGCCTTCATCACAAGGCTATTGACTTAATCTTACTAAAAGAGAATTTACCAGTTCTTGAAACACCTATCATGGCACACTAGCCATTGTACAATACATGGAGAAGTGCACTCATGTAGAGTGAAACTGGAATAGCAGGATTCATTTAAACAAATTATTAGCTACACATGAATCATTACAGTTTCCATCCCACTAAGAGTTATGCAGTACTTCACCTAATGGATGTCTTTACAAAGTCACAGGAATGCCACTCTGCTATTGTCTCTGTGAGTGCAGGAAATTTTACCTCTTTCAACACATCTCATGGATTTCATAGGCACTGTTTGTAGGGCCTAAAGCTAAGGAATGCTTTTGCTTTTTTTGCACTTTTTTGTGTGTAAAATATATATGCCACTGTGCTGGTTTTGGCTGGGATAGAGTTAATTTTCTTCATACTAGCTGGTATGGGGCTATGGTTTGGATTTGTATTGGAAAACAGAGTTGATAACACCGGGATGTTTTCGTTATCGTTGAGCAGTGCTTACCCAGAGCCAAGATCTTTTCTGCTCCTCACCCCACCAGCGAGCAGGCTGGGGGGGCATAAGGAGTTGGGAGGGGACACAGCCGGGACAGCTGACCCCAACTGACCCAAGGGATATTCCAGACCATATGGCGTCATGTTCAGTATATAGAGCTGGGGGAAGAAGAAGGAAGGGGGGACGTTCAGAGTGATGGCGTTTGTCTTCCCAAGTCACCGTTAGGCATGATGGAGCCCTGCTTTCCTGGAGATGGCTGAACACCTGCCTGCCCATGGGAAGTGGGGAATGAATTCCTTGGTTTGCTTTGCTTGTGTAAACTGTCTTTATCTCAACCCACGAGTTTTCTCACTTTTACTCTTCTGATTCTCTCCCCCATCCCAGCGGGGGGGGGGGTGAGCAAGTGGCTGTGTGTTGCTTAGTTGCCAGCTGAGGTTAAACCACAACAGCCACGCACGAAGAACTGTTATTTCCTGATGAAAGAGCACATCAAGAATTTTGCTGTAACTAAAATGGGAGAAACTCAAAGAAGCTGTTGATGCGATAATGTACATTCAAGAAGCAATGCCATCGTCGAGATCTTGCGTGAAGGAGGAGAGCCACATAATACTCAAGCCTCCAGGAGGAATGTGGCAGATGAACCCAAGTGTGAGGATTGATCCCTTTCTATGTTCCTAGGAAGAGCAATAGAAGTGATAAAAGCACTGAAACAGTTCACACACTCTGCACTGGAAGATGAATTACATACATAATGTGTGTTTTTAGCACAGTCAAGTTAAGGGCTTGACACTTTGTAAAAATTCGATGGCTTGTTATGCAGAAGTCATAATAGTTCCTCCTGGTCTTAAAATCTCCACATCTGGCATTTATTCCCAAAGAACTGTTCTTGTGGGATGTGTGTTTCTATTTCTGTAATGGAGAGAAGATGGTGAAAGCAAGCGGTTCATTGCCAACCTGAGGGTTCACAGGGTGATTTGCATAATACAAATCAGTACCACGAAGGCTTTAACAGTTTCACTATTTAGCTGTTCATGGTAGCGCTCCATTTATTAGGTCTTTTCTTTTTAGGAGCGGGAGGAAATGTGGTAGAGGATTTCTTAGCCTTTGACTTCCCAGGAAATACTAACATGCTTAAAGAAGTGTTAAGGACATGACATTGTTAAGGCGCTGTAAGATGTTCCTGTGGCTCATGAAATACTGTGCTAGCTTCAGTACTATTTGGGGCTTTGCAGAATATTGCAAGACAACAGCCATTCCTAGGCTCATGAATTACATCTCAGACTATCTTTGTGTTAGGTTGTATCACAGTGATATAGTATGTGGTGGTAACCAGTTACGAGGCAATTCCTGTGACAAAAAAGTTAACTCCATAGAAAATTGCAGATACATTAACAGTCGCTAGTGCAGCAATAACTCCTTACTGCACTCTAAACTGTATGAAGTAGTTTATGACCTCTAGGCTTTTTCCTCCCCTTTTAACTTTGTAATGCTTAATAAAAGTTATACTCAAACTGTTACATTAGCTTAGAAAATAAGAAATTAATTATGAACACCCCATTTAATGCTGGAAGAGTACAATGTCCACAGTTTCTTTAAAGCATCAGTGAGGTAATTTCACTACCGACAATTGAACATTTATACAGAGCACATCTAAATGTGCTCAGTCAATGAATCCCCGGAGTGTTTCTGCTTCATTAACTGTTTACACGGTGACCTCAGTAGAAAGGTTTTAGCCTGATGAAATATCTGCTTCACATACTGCCTCAGGCAATAGCGGAATAGGTCTCTGTGATTTTTCATGATACACTCAGAATTTAGAAGTATCGCATCAGCTCGCCTAATGCTGCCACATTAGGCACCACATCACTTCTTGTTGTGTTAACCTCTCGACAACTTCTGTAACGCCGTAACAGACGATAACAATGTGTCCCATCTCCGGTGCCCTCCATCTTCCATCAGCCAGAGTCAGATATTTTCGCTGATGTTTCATGGTCATATTTCAAGTATCCCTAATCCCAGACTTTGCATTTAAATGGGCTAACCACTTCACTCTCTTTTAATGGTGCCGTTATTTGCCTCATGAATCACAATGTCAAGGAAGCCCATGATATTTAAATTTTATGACACTGTCTTCAGAAGTAACAACTTTCTAACTCAGCACAAAGTGAAGAGGAACAATTTACCTTACATGAACTGCACTTTGGTTCACAGAAATAACTCCCAGGAGAACACTGACTGTCCAAATTATTACTTTGGATATCCCACCGTGGAGTTTTGCAGAGCAAATAACACTTACTCATCTTCTGCTCATATACAACAATATGGATAAATAAATGGCATAAGTTTAAATTTCATGATATGAGACAGTATTTGATAGATGCATTCTAGCTACCCTGTAACTTACAGTAACTAAGCAGTCCTTCACGATATTGTAGAGGCTTTGTTCTGCAGTCAAAAGACTAATGTATCTTTCTGTTGATGAGATAAAACATTGGAGCTGTCATTGTCCCGGCACACAATAATGGCATAATAATTAAACATATGTGGTTGGCAAATGCTCTTTTTTCCCTGTTTCCATTCATCTTCCATTTACTAGCTATTAAGGGGAAAAGTGAGTTTTCTTATATACAGATTATATATAAGATTATAAAAGAATGTCTAATTCTTAGAGGGTCTATAGTTAAGAAAAGCTAGATTATGCTGAATATCAGAAAGGAAATCTTGTTTTTAGCAGGCTCTATTAAATATGCATAGTTATCTGAAGAAGCGACTAAAGACCCTCACTCAAGGTTTTACTTCATTTTAAGTTGCCCACTGCATACTGCAAATTTTATCTATTTCCCCCAAGACACCCTTTCCACAGAAGTGGAGCAGTTATGGATTGTGTCTAGAGAAGACCCAGTTTAGTCCTCCATAAGTATACCATTGCTCCCTAGAGGACAGTTGCTAGTAACGTTTGTTGTTTGCTATTAAAAGCCTTGAGTAAGGGTCTTCTGCTGTTTGTTAAAATCCAACTTTGATATTCAGCAGGAGAAAGACGTACAGCAAAATTAAACGACAACAGCTCTGTAGCCATTTACACAACACGGATACAGGGTCCTGGCTCAGAGGTCACTTTGGCAAGCTTGCAGTGAGTCCACAGTCGCTTCAACGCATTCACTGAGGGTTACTCTCTTGTAAGAGAGTCTGTATTGCCCCTCAAGGACCCTATTTTGGGGAAATCTGCAACTCTGACAACTTCTAACACAACAGCACCCTGCAGTAGTTCAAGCACTGTGGCTTTTACAGCTATTAAAAGAAGGTTTCACCACCCAGGAGAACAGAATGAAGATGTGAAGACATGTTGGACCAGCTCTTTCGATGGTGGAAACTGGCATAGCTCCATTTATTTTGATTCTGTAACATCAACTAGTACTGGCCGAGGAACCACCCATGACATAATAAAACTTAGGAATTATTTTAGGAGTATCTTCCTCTGTGGGTCTGTTTCTGCCTGTCACTTTCTCTCTCTCTTCTTATTTTAAAAAGAAAACCTATGGAGAGAAGGAATTTATGTTCTAGAAATTTGGTTTAAAAGTCAATAATATTCAAAAAAGAGCCAATCTTTTATTTATGGACAGTTATGCTTTCAATAGGTGGTTATTCCCCATTCTAGACCTCAAGATTTGGACTGAATCACAATGAGTCTTTTGGGAACTTCTAGGTTTTCATGGTTGAAGTTTTAAATTATTTTGGTTCTACAAAATATTTAAGCACAGAAAAACTATAAAGACATTTTTACATCTCTTATCCTCTACCTTAGACATAAATAGGACCTTAATTTTCAGGGGTCTTCTACAGACAACATCGCAGTATAAACCAGTATGCTTCTAACTTCTATGACAACACTATAAAATTAATAGTGCAATTCCTAAAACCAGCTAGTTTGGCACAAAATTGCCTATTATTTTGTGTGGTCATGTGATGTAGTTACATACATAAATACCACCTACTCAAAGCATGCAGATGTAGATTCTTAGTTATAGAGATTTAAGTGAACAAAAAAAATCAAGAAAATTAAAACCTCTTGATTTTAAGGAAGTGAAAGTGAACATGTGCTCAACTATCCAAAATATTTCCTTCTGTCTGAAAAAGGTTTTCGCTTCCATTTTAATTTCAAAACAAAAAGTTTTTGTCAAACACAGTAAATTGAAGTCTAGTTCCTTCTGATTTTTTCAAGTTTTGATTTTTTATTTCCTATTTTCCATAAATTTAAAATGTTTCATAAAACCAGCCTAAATTAATTAATTGTAAATACCAGCAAGTGCCATTTCTTTAAAAAAAAAAAGGGAAAAAAATCAGTTTGAAGGAATATGTTGCCAGGCTTCTGAGGCTGCTTCATGTTGGTCACAGTTATTATATTACAGATGGCACTTTCCATCTATCCTCTGACAAAGTGCAAATGAAGAATGTTTCATTTAGGTCTGACATATAGATGAAAAGTCAGAAAACAGACATTTCTTTTATTTTCCTTTAACTGTTACAAGATATATCTTTACTGGAAAAGAGAGGAGAGGAGAGGAGAGGAGAGGAGAGGAGAGGAGAGGAGAGGAGAGGAGAGGAGAGGAGAGGAGAGGAGAGGAGAGAGGAGTAATCCTGTTATTTTCTCATTTGGCAATTAATACATGTAGTGAGCAAAGGAAGTTTACAGAGACTTTAAACTTTATTCAGCAATAGATTTGTAGCCAAGGAAATAGTCAGCATGTGTATATGGCTGTTTTCTGCTTTGAAAACCATCCTCAAATCAGGTTAGAAATGTTCCAGTCTTGATTTTCTGTTACTCTAAAAGTTGTGTTCTCATTTCCATCGTTTTAAAGTCGTATAAAGTTTAATGACTGAGCTTTTAGTCTCACCTTATACAGGTATAAACAGAGTAGAAATATAATAATGGAGAAGGTGAATGTCACTCTTTCCATGATAGTAATGCCTTATCCTGTCTGGGAGCGGGACCTCTGGCAATAGCAGGTTCACATGGAAACAGAGACCCCTAAATGAAATTACATGGCATGTGTAGCAGAAGAGCACAAGAAAACAGCTTTTCCTGCTGTGTGGGATCCTTCTGCTTCCCATGACTTCGATATTACCTCAGATTGTCCTGCCTGGTTTTGAAGTATTATTTTCAAACCTGTATTGGCATATCTCTGTCTCTTTTAGAGGATCAATTTTAGGTTTAGACTTATACGCCTTATTTAGCTCCATGTCCTAGTCACTGCCCATCCCAGTTCAGCATCTTTTCATGTGGGTTTGACTGACGTGACAGCTACCCAAAGTTTTGCCTATGCATCTCTTGTTTATTCCTCTTGATCCTTTAACCACCCCACCACGACTGATCAGAGCAACTTGAATAATGTTCCTTGCTAAGGAAAATTTATCTGCCCATTGGCCCATTCTACAACATCTGTTTATGTTTGGGGTCTGAAGGAATAGGTATAGCAGGAACCACAAGCAACCTTCACGTGGGAGATATGGCCTGGCTCTCACCCACACGAACTAAGAACAGCCTTTTGAGTTTGTCCTGAAGTGAAGACTGGCTAGTAAAACAGAAGAGGATGAGGCAAAAGTTTTGTCCCACCTTTTACCCAGCATCTCAAGGGTTAGCACACTCTCCAGTAGCATAGAAGACCCAGGTTCAATTCACTCTCGCTTTCCAAACCATCTCAGCATAGGACTGAAGGGGACATGGGTCACCAAGTCTCGCTCCCTGTTATTGCAGGCAAGTGAATCACTTTTATTATTCCCTTCATAAACATGTGAATCATTTTTATTTTGATTTAGGAGCATTCAAAGCACCATCCTGCCTAGCCTCAAATGCACTCTTGACTTTTACATAATTCACGGTCATAAGAACAACAAGAGTCTCTGCTGGTATAATTTTCTTCACTGTAGGGAGCGTGTATGTCTTAAGATTGCTCAGTGACTGGACTCTTAAATTTGCTTAGGTTGCTATTAATTAATTGTGCTGCACTGAAGTCCTGGCAGGTACCAAAATGACATTTTCAAACTTTTGTGACATGTTAGTATTGAAAATGCAATTAGGAAGAACTGATAAGGAGGGCTGTAGTAGGTTGAAAATGTAAATGGCAAAAGGTCAAATGTAGCAAAAAATTGTGGTATTAAAAATTGTAGTACCTTTGTTTCCTGAAGAAATGAAAATACTAAGATCTAACCATTTAAAGCCAAACTTTGACCACAGTTTCTGACAGACATTTGATATTCTTGTGAGTGTTTATATTCAGTGGGGATTTAACACTAATTAATTCAGATATATCTAAGGAACAGAAAATGCCTGTCAGTTTTTTCCAGCATCCCATGCACACAGACACAATAAACAAAAAAAGGACATAGTTAAATCATCAAAATCTCATGGCATTTGAAATTAATTTTAAATTAATATTATGATTTTTTTTTAGGTCATTATAAAGTCAGGGATGCATTATTATAGTAACCTTGCTTTTCTAATGCAGTTTGTTCCTCCTCCCTACACCTGCAAAATAATGTTAAAAGCACTGTCCTGTTTCTATCAACTGTCTTCTTTTTTTTAGACAGAAATCCCTTTGAGACAAGGACTATGTCTCATTCTGGACTTGTGCAGTACCTAATACACACCTCCATCCTAAGGCTGGTTTTGACCACTACCCTCTGTAGTGATAAAATCATGGTGCAAACAGCAACAATAAAAAATTATCTTTTTCAGTCTTTTTAATAAGCTAATGATAAAATTCTTAAGGTTTTCTGCCTAGCTTTATGTGTCAAAAATACACAAAGTAATTTCTTAGATTTAATTTGTGCTTACTACTCCGTCCATGGAACTTGCACAAATTATAATTTATGCAAAAAGGAAAGTCATTTGAATTTGTTTCAAACAGTGGGGGAAAAAGAAGCAAATTTTGAGATCCTGCCCCTGCCATTTAAATATTTATTCCTCACATAAACAAACACAGATGTTAACAAAAAAATCCAACCTTGTGAGAATTGGAGGATATGAGGTGCCTTCAATTTGATCTTAGTCCAACTGTACTGAAATGTACCAGTAGTGATGCAATCACATGTGCCAGTGGCTTTTGCATCATTAATTTGGCTTCTACAAACAATAAGGTTTTATGAGTCCCTACAGTTATTATCTTGTGGACTGATATACAAGGCAAGAGCATTTTGTATCTAGATATTGAAACTATTAATTGCCTTGATGCCATCAAAGTCATAATCTAGCCCAGCAGAAGTGCTTGGGTATAATGTCCCAGTACTCCCCAGATACTTGGAAGCTTATTTTAAATGTGGATTAGCGTATCATATTTTCAGAGGTCAGTGAAGATACAAGTATCAGGGAAAAAAGATTTAAAATTGTAATCAAGACTGAGAAGGTTACATGCAGAAGCACCGTAAATAACAAGGAAAATACTTAAAATTTTATAGTGATATTAATTGTCTTTAATTTTCTTCTATTTTTTTCTCCTGAGGAAATGTTCTGAAAGCAGCACAGTTGCAACAGGGTATCTAACAGAACACCGATACAGCCTCTGTTGCTTTGACTGGAGAAAAAAGTGCAGAAGGGCAGAAGTGGAAGGTCTCCATCTTATCTTCAGAAAACAAAAATTTGCCTATGGTCTCCTGCTCCTCATTCATCTCTAATTACCCAAGGAGGTGCAGAGATATATTCCCACAGCCTTTCCTGCAGATGAAACCCATGAGTTATGAAGAACAGCTGTTTCCCTCCATTCCCAAAGCCTATGCCTTGGATGTTTTCACACAACTCAGTTCTTTCCTCTCTATTACTCGTTTGCTGTATGAAGCTGATGGGAGTGATTATAAAAACCCAGTCTGAAGTGTCCATAACAGTTTCACAGTGAGAAAATGGACTAAATTTACCCCAGCTTTCTTGATAACTGTCTGAATGTAGCATTAAGAAAGGTAGTTGAATTTATACAACAAAAAGCTGATATTGGCTGTATCATTTTTACAGTTAATCTATAGCATTCCTTGTGACCAGACAAATCTATCTGTAGATTTTAAAATCATTACTTGACTGCCCTCTTGCAGTCTCCGTTGAGATTGTATCTCCCAGATACTCATTTAGGATTTTGTAGACCATGATCCTACACTTCTGTAGGCAGTATAGATACAGAACAGCTACGTCCCTTGCCCAAGGTGAACGTGTAAGAGCAATCCCCGTTTCCATCCCTTCTTATCTGAAACCATGATCTTCATATTGCTGAACACAAGCGTAGGAAGAGCTCCCAGTACAATTATTCCTGAAAATATAAGAATGACAATTACGTGCTTTATATCACTTGGTGTTAGAAATTATAAGGCTAAGCAGTTAGTGGTCTTTTGGGGATCTAGACCTCCTTATAGCTAAGGGAGAGAAGTAGGCACCTCCAGAGTAGATAGCTGCTACTCCAATGCCAGCTAGCTGGCAAAGTGGCAACTCCTACCATCCTAAGTCAAGGGCCTGACACATGAGAAGAACTTTTGTCTGGAGATATGTCTGTCAAAAACCCAACATTTGGAAAGGCTTTAGATTAGAAATGAGATTCATCTAAACAGATAGGGGTGTCTATGTGTCTATGAGGCAGGTGTCTGTCAGCTTAAAGACTCTTCATTGTTAAAGGAGAGCTATTTGACACGGTCAACGGAATTTAGAAATCTCACTTGCAGTTGTGTAGGGAGAGGTGAGGTTACTCCAGTCACCGTTATTGCAATCTCCTATATCCAGGAATGAGGACGGATAAATGAACATATGACCTCCTGATACAAAAAGAAAATTTTTGAAAACACTACAAGTCCTACCAAATGCTGAAACATTGGTATTAGTTGTAAGGTCTGTTGTTACCTTCTTTGGCAGTAAAGCTCAGCTGAGGCTTTTCTGTGCAATCTCCAAAATTTTCCACACGGTTATTTTTGTCTTCCCCAAAGACCGTTTCTCCTGCCTGTTTTAGTCCTGCTCTACTGCAGCTGCTTAGCAGTTTTGATTAACAGGTCTAGCACTGGCCGTACAGAGAGGGAAGCATTTTGAGAGCTAGATCTGGCCAAGGACAAGAAGCACAGACACAGAACATGGCTCACTGAAAACCCCATTTCCTTGTCTGTCCTTCAACAAGCTCTTTTCACAGATTCCTATAATTACCTCCTGCTGTTTCACTAATACCTATGTGTGTCAACCAACTCAATATGAACTGACAAATCTATTTATTCAACTGGTGGTGAGGTTAAAAAAAAAAAAAAAAAAATTGCCCTGTAAATGTTCGAGAAGCACTCAGATGTTTTCCTGTGTGCTATAGAGATAAATTGCTACAATAAGTGGGAGATGAGGAGAAATTACAAAAACAAAACAAAACAAAAACAACCTAACCATACAGTCTCAAAATTTTTTATCCAGGCCCACGTTAGTGTGACTTCAGTCAAGGGGAGGTATACACTGCCAAAATGAAAATAACATTAAGTTACCCAAATACATTCTTTAATTACAATGCAAAAAAGTGCAGGGTTGCATAAGTATTTCATCCTTCATTTCAATATATATATATTTGAGAGAAGAAGGAAAACAGCAGCCAGAGTTTTGAGGACACAATCTATAAAGTGCTCTGGTTTAGCTTTTCAGTACATCCACTAGAAGTGGCTGCAACCTGTCCCTTCCAGAAGCCCTTTCAACCAGTAAATAATAATGGTATTATTTATCATGACATTCCAGAGCCTATTGATTTGCTTTCATAGAAATGTTGATTCTCTGCAGACTTGTATGAACGTGATGGATCCTGACCAGCCTGCACTCTGAGGCCTGATTCAGCATCGTTATTTGGGTTGAGCAGCTCATTACAGATGGCAACCGAGTTGCGAAAGGATAGGAAATCCAGTTGTTTCAACTCCACAGAATCCACAGGTCTTCTGGAAAGGGCTCAAAAGCTCCTCCCCTGCTATTTTTGTCACCTCTCTCAAATTTTTTATGCCTTGAATGATGTCACATGGCGGGAAAGAGAACCCCAGTTGCTTGAATTTCAAGTAGACCAAAGTGAAAGTCTTTCTTTTTTATTATTAGTTAGATTTGAAGTTTTCTAGGATAGGAAGGTGCCTTTTTGCTATGTGTTTGCACAGTCCCTTTCACATTGCCATTCTGGCTTTCAGCAGTGAGGTGAGGCAAGAATAACAAGGGGAAATAGAATTTCTTCTCACATTTAAATACATGATCTACCCGTCCACCCGGTTCACCGTTTGAACCAATTTTAAGTGATAAACCACATTACTCCACCCTCTTAAACAGTTGCTTGTACTGAGTAAAATTTCTTCCTATTAAACACGTGATTTTGATGGGCTTTCAGCAGAGATAAACCTGGCCCCGCATGTCTAACCTATGCCTTGGACAAGCAAGTAGAATTAGGGAATTGAATTAATTCCCTTTGCCTCGATTTGCAAACTGCGCAGTGTTCTGCACATTTAATTCTATCCTTTGCATATTATTTTCTGAGCAAGGACACAATTGGCTACAGATTTGACATCTTTGTGACAGTGAGTCTGTGGCAGCACTGAAAAGAAAGGGGGAAGGAGCAGGGTCACAGAGAGGACAAAAGGAAAAAATAGCTGTCTAAATCATATATCATTAAAGTGATGCTCATTGAATTACCTCTCCCAGGGCCTGTCAAAACATGTGGTGCCCTTGCAATATGATGTGAATTAAATGCCTTCTGGCCCCTGAAATATTGTTTTCAAGGCCAAATGTGTACTTTCACAGTTTCCCTCTAGTAACTACTAAGAAACATTTGAGACATGCTGATTGACTCTTACGATTAGCAAAAACAACTCAGGAACACAGCAATGTGTGGCAACTGGATTTCAAGGGAAAGACAGGACACGTGCCTGCTTACAGGCCTTTGGTGATGGTCACTGATAACCCCATCCACCGAGAAATTGGTCAACTCATCCTAAAGTTGCCCCTGGGAGACAAAATGTAAGTAGCATCAACTCACTGAATCCTTTCAGTAATTATAGTCTTATTTTGTCCCCTCTGAGCAGGGGAAAATTGCTAGCCGGTTGGGAGACCCCACACAGATGTCAGATGGCCTGGAAGGTTGACTTCACCTCCTTGAGGACATGAAGCTCTTTGAGGTCTGCAACCACCGCCTTAGGAGACAGCCCATCGCAACAACTCCATGAAGTCTGACTTCCTCCCAGAAGCTCAGTCTGAGATACGAGAAGAACAGGCTTCTCCTCGTTCCAAACAAAGTTTGGAGTTTTGGCTAATTCTCGCCAATCAGGAGTTTTGCCTGGGTTCACTGCTGCTGTTAGATGGTATCGTTGTTTGGTCATTGACCAAAGACTGCAGGACTTACTATACATAAGTAGAAAAAGTTGGTACCTACCTGAAAGGTTTTTGTAATTTCAAAATTTGTTAGCTCTGTGGCCATCAAGAGGCACACTGATTTCTCAGCTGCTGAGGAACCTCAGGATTTATCCAGAAATTAGTGTTTGTGGGACAGGGACAAATATAGTTAATATATGAAGAGGTAAAATCTTACATATAGTGGTGTACTGTTAAAAAATATGACTTCATAGAGAAAAATTGTACCATTATTCATGTTAGACGTGAACATTTTCTGGGGGGGATGACCTTGCTGCCAAATTCAGATATTCAAAATTCATAATAATGTCTCTCCAAAATTGTTACATTTAACTCATTTAAGGTAATAAACATTGAGTTCTTTCTCTTTCTCTCTTTTTTTTTTTAACTTTTTTTTTTTTTTTTTGAGCCTGTAGGGTACATTTGGATTATGCATGTAAGCTTTTCTCTGAGATGATATTGACTAGACTTTTATTTTATCTGCTTCTTTCCCTGCTTTTAGTGAAAACTGCAGTGGACAGATAATCTTTTTTCATTCTTGAAACCACAGTTTTGAAGAAAATTTAAAAAAATTGTGATATCTGCAACAGAAATGGTAAAATCAACACCAAGTTTATTCCTGTTAATTTTAACAGCCTCATGATTTCCAGAATAGGCATAATTTTTCATCCTAGAATCATGGGATGAAAATCTGTGTGTCGCCATTATGTGCAGAGGCCTCTTAAGATCTCTGTGAATTAGATATAATGATCTTTGATTTCTTAAGGAAACTTAAATAAACTAAAAAATGTGGAGATGACCTGAGTCTTCTGAGGGCGTAGGGCAGATCAGTGACACGTAGAGATGCAGAGCTCAAAACGGTTGGATCCTAGTGCTGTTCTCCATCTAAACTACCCATGAGTATACTCCAAGAATCCTCTGTATGGCCCAACTTTACCAACATGTCCTGTAAATTTATTTTTCAGTGAGTTATTTTTCCTAGCACTAAAGGCCTGGAGAACACCACAGGTTTTTTTGGTTTTTTTGTTTTCTTTTTTTTTTTTCATGTGGCTGAAAGCAATACACTGTATTTTAAGAAAGGAGGGACAATTGTGACATCTTATGTATTCTTTGAATCTTGCAAAAATCATGCCCAGGATATGAAGGAGAGATGAACAAGGCCAGGACACTTGGTACTCATGAGGAAAATCTTTACCATATACCACACCATCAGTGCAACACATGGAGAGGCCTCCACAAAAGAAGAGAACGATAACAGCTATTTTCTTACCCTTTCATAATATTCCTCTATTGGTTCACAGCATCTTTAGCACAGAATGATTTTTTTTCAATACATTACTCTTTTATTTAGCAATTACTAACAGTGAATGAGATCATATTCAGTATTTAAGAACAACACCTGTAAACAACCTTCTTATTCATGAACAGTCGTACTTATTTTTATGGTCCAGCAGACAATCTGTGTATAATGTCTTTACATATTCCTATTTTGATAATCTGAGTTTTATAGCAAACTTGTAATGGAAGATGCATTTTCTTCATGAAGAGGCTGAGACCTCAGCACAGGTATCCGTCAGGTGAATTCATTATTATGTATATCTAGAAAAACACTGGATAGTGAGGAGTTACCAGCTCGTACTAGGAACCCAGTGGCTGTGTTTCAACAGTTTTATAGGAGTAGTCCCTAGAGCGCACATACCCTTATCTTCAGATTGCTTTATTGCCATCATATCAGCCCACACAGCTGTCTTGGGAAGAGCAAAGGTGAAAATTTATTGGTATCCAGACAATCAGCACAGCCAGGCCATGATGCCTGCAGTCTCCCTTGGTGGAAAGCATGCCACCCTGTCTGGATCCTTGTCCTAGGTCACAGGCAAAGCTAGTAGCAAACTGGGGAAGGAAGAGTCCAAATGTTCCGTCACATAGGCTGTTATCCTGCTCGCTGCACCTCACTGCCTCCAAAACAAAAAATATTGCTCAGTGTTGGAAGGTAGGTGAGTTGCATTCCTTGGTGGGGAACAGATTTTGGAGTGCTGGGCAGCAAAAATCTCCCACATTTTCCTCCAGAAAGCCTGGGGTATGTTCTTAACTTGGTATCTCACCTCTCTTGTCTTCATGCTGTGATCAAATGGACAGACCGTTTGATTTTTTGATCTTCTGTAACTCTTTATTATTTATCAGTAATTTCAAGGTGCTGAGAACTTCTGTGAAATGCTGAGCACCCTGACATTTCAGTGATTGGCAATTAAAGGTGTGTAGCACCTTTCAAGACTGTGACTTATAAGAGCAATTGTGTTGAAAGGCAAAAGAAATCTTGTCCTCTTAATTACAAGTTCAATTAAAATACAGCCAACATCAAAAGTACAGGTCGAGAAGAAACTCAATTCACAGTACATTGGACATGTATAAAAGACAAATATGCCATTTTATTAGTTTGAAGGTTAACGTGCTCATTAGATTATATCAGTTCATTATGCAATCGCGCCTGTGCCTGCGGTATGATATGTAGCAATCAACAGGAACATTTCAGGGATGAAATAAAAGGAAAAATAATAAAATAACTGTTGAGCATGAACAGTTAAAAAGATAAACTGGACAGAAAGTTCATTTTTGCAGACATGGTAGGCCTATTTCATCAAGGAAAAAAATTAATTTTTTTGAGATGCAAGTAAAATAGTAAGGCAAGTTGGCTTAGGAAGCACAGAGATGCAGATTTGGGCTGACAATGTTTATGATGACCACAGCTTTCTTGTTTTCCCCCTTTACCCTAACATAATTGCTTTTGACTGGGCAAATCATGTTGTTCTCGTTGTAATGTCATTGCAATTTATGATTCCATAAGGCACTTGAATAGATTTTTTGTTTTTATATGCTTTGCATTTCATTTTAATGCCACCCAAGGAAATTACATACCTAAAGCTGTACGTGTTACTTTTTATTAAAAACCGAATGGTACAATCTTTTTTTTTCCCCCCTGTTTCTTGATTACAATCAAGATGTGGTTTAGATTTTATTATGGAATCACTTTCCTACCTCAATTAGAGCCTTAAGGTTAATTTCCGCTTATACTTCGCACTAAATGTCAAGCTTAATGCAGGTTTTACGTGAATACAGGGGATAATCCATCCACACAGGGCAGGCATAGCCTTGTGGGAAGATTTACACACACCACCAAACAAAATTTTGATTCTGGAATGGAAGAAATGACACAAACTGGATGAAGTCCATTGGGAGATTCATAGCAATTTCAAGTGAAGTGTACTCAGGTAACATGACAGCAGGAGAAGATCCTACCAGAAAAAGTATACTATATAGAAACTGTAGATGAGGACTGCTCTGGCAGCAGCCAGTCTACATGGAATTCACCCAGTGTGTGGAAACTAATATTTTTAATGAAGCCTCCCTTCCTCATGGCCCCACTCCCTGCAACCCAAGGGAATATCCTGAGCAAACCTCTTAGAGAATCATATGAAGTTAAAGGCCTCTATTGCTCCAATAGATTTGGATAATTATTATTTCTCCTACTTACTAAAGTTTGATCATTTCCCAGATTAAGATACTTTAAAGGCTCAAGGATCTAAAGAAAAAAAAAAATCAAAATTCTTACAAAGATAAGATTGCTCTTTAATGTCTTTGTAATGAATTATTTATTCTACAAACTATAACAGAATGTAAATAAGAAAACACTGATGTTACAGTCATTTTCTGAGCACAAAGGCTTTGCCACATCCAAAATCTTACAGATTTGTGAAATGAATTGTATAACACCTCATGACAGTACATGTTATTATCTCATGGAAGGAAACATAGTTTTGCATGGGAACCTCAAAATACTACCTTTTCTATAGATAAGTCTCGTTAGAAAATCCATATTTATTTTCACTTTAGAAACATCCATTTTTTTAATCCCTTTTTTTTTTTTCTTGGTCTTCATAACAGGTTGATTTTTCCTGCAGAAATCTTTTTTCTTTCTTTTTTTTTCCCCATGAAAAAAAATCAAAGCCTCAAATTTCAACAATTTTCATGTAAAGTTTTCAGTGAGCTCTACTTATGGCGGCAAAAAATGCAGCAATGGATATTATATTCATGCTCTACAATTTTAATATTTTCACTGTCTTCTGGGGAATTATTAATAGAGAAGTGCTCTCAATGTTTGTAAGAGGAAGGGAATTTCACCCTTGCCTTTTAGAAGGCACATGAGAAGCTAATATGCAAGACGGTTACTGAGGGAGTGAAGTGTCAGCATGCAAGATTAAAACATATAAAGAAAAAAATAATTACTGCAGGCCTTATAAGCTATTAATGTATATCTTTATTCATAACCCACTGCAAGCTAATGTTTTTGTAATGAAAAAGAATGTGCACATACACACACACACACACACACACCCCTACATAAATATATACACATAGAGTTATAAAATAATAATTTATATGGTTAACCCAATGGGAAACCAGCAGAGATATTCAGATTTAACTGACAAGCAGTAGCTGCAAAGCTTCAGTTCTGATATATACCTAAGGGGCAACATTTTAGAAAAGAGCTAACAAGAAGATATTATATTAATATTAATAAAGTTTTATTTCCAAAGGGAAAATATGATCAAGTGCTTTGCTTCCTATGCTGCCTTTTTTTCTTTTTCTTTTTTTTTTTTATTTCTGTGAAAGTTGGAAACAAAATTATCCTAAATTAACCAGTTGCTCCCTTTTCATATACTTCTGTTAAACTACATGAAAAAAATAAGGGATAGTGAGTAATGAGGTTAACAAAGCCATACTGCTCAAATGATGTGTGATGAACAAGGCTCAGTGCCAAACATTTTTAGCCAAGTCAAGTCAGTCTATTCATGTTCATGTACCATAAAATCTGCTTTTACAAGAATAACTATAACATTTGCATTAGAAAAGAACAAATGAAATCTTAAAATCTTTGTTTGCATCTATCCTGAGTACTTCTATAGTGATATATAAAATAAGAATGCATATTTTAACTTTACATAAATCTTGGCTCCATAGGTGATGAAATTTTATAATGGATTAGATATTCACTGTGGAGTCAGGAGGCCAAGATCTGTTTCCTTTTGTAGTAACACCCTACTCAAGGGCAGTCTTGCAAGGTCTCGGGCCAAGAACCAAGTTTCAGACATTTTATTATGTTGCCCAAATTTGGAGGTTTTCTCTCTTGGCTTTACCTTTAATAAATCAAGAGCAATAAGCAATGCCTGAAGGCGTGAGTTCATTTCAGATCTGTTAATTTTCAGCATTTCAGATGACTCTTTCTTATCAAGAAAGCCAGGCTATTTGAGGCACCACTGGATGGTCTAATGAAAAATGGTTGGAAAACTTATTTCAAATGCTGTGAATAAGAAAAATACCCACTTTTTCCTTCCCTCCTCCTCCTCTCTCTCTCTCTATCCTCCTCTCTAACCTCATGTCAGGAAAGAAGACCCTGAAATCTTAAAAGCAGTGATGAATTGAGAAATGGAAAAGAAATCATTGTTTCAGGTGGGTTAAAGCATTTCTAATATTCTGTATTATTAAAATTTGATTTTTCCAATATATTTGTGTTAACTTGTATTACATTTCAATTTCAGAAAAAAAGTCAAGTACAGAAACTGTAATTTGAAAGAAAAAAAAAGAAAGAAATAATTGCTCACACTGGAAATTATTTGAAAACAACCTTTGTTTGTAAATAGTTTTGATTTCAGTCCCTGCAAGAAAACAGAAAAACATCTGGGTTTTTTTTTTTAAATGCCATAATCAGATCTAATCTGTAAGTCTCCCATTCTCCTCTTGTATTCTTTGAGTACCTTAAACCTTTAGCTAAATAGATATTTCATCTGCATCACAAAATTGAAATGACTGTGCCGTTGATGAGCACATTAACTCTGAAATCTAGAAGACATATTGGTAAACTTGATAATGAAGCTTTAAAATAAGGGTAGTCAAGATGTTCCCGAATGCAAAAATTTTGTAAGACATACCTTGAAAGAACATTAACATAGCTATTACCAAAAAGCAAAAAGAGTTTATCTGAATATGCAGAGATTGAAGACACATAAAGTGCATTTAATGTGAGACCACAGATTTTGGAATTGGAGAGCTCGGCAGATCATACAGTCCTCTTCCCTGACATAACACATCAGCTATACCCACCGGGAAAGCTATATACCATCAAGAAAACTCAGACTATGGTCTTCAGACCTTGGATCTTGCTTGTCAATATTCTGTGGACTATACATGTTTCTCTTGAGTCCAAAACTGCATCAAATATTTCAGTTCAATACTCTGGCAGTGTGGAGTATATCAGAGTAATTACTTATGCTACAGATGTCATTTCTATTTATATGTTACAAAATCATATGCCATATTCACAGCATCAAGAAATTTTTGTTATCCTCAATAACTCGCAGATCCTTTTTAGCAGAGCTAATGCCCCACAAGCTATTCCCTGATCTTTAGTTGTGTGCTTCAGCATTTCCACCTGCATATAGAAATTCATATTTAACCCCCTTTCACAGAACTTTTTTTTGGTGTTTCAGGGTCATTCTCACCACATTTATAGTGTAGGAAGCAGGCAGGCACAGAGCACGCACTGGACATTTTGGCCTTCTCAGCGCTATTCTAACAGCTTTTTTTTCCCACTGAGCAGTAGAAATAATAAGGAGGATGATGGTTTATCTAGCTTGGAGGTGCCGCTGAGGTTAAGTCAGCCTATGGCTGGCATCAAAACTGCTTCCATAAAGAAAAAAAGATGGGTCATTGTCATAGGAGACTCTCTTCTGAAGGGAACAGAAGACCCAATATGCAGATCAGACCCACTTCTTAGGGAAGTCTGCTGCCTCCCTGGGGCCTGGGTTGAAGATGTGAAGGCAAAACTTTCTACCCTGGTACAGCCCTCAGATTATTACCCATTATTGATTTGTCAGGTAGGCAACGATGCAGTTGCAACAAGAAGCCCGAATGCAATCAAGAGAGACTTCAGGGCCTTGGGATGACTTGTTAAGGGATGAGGAGCACAAGTAGTGTTCTCCTCTACCCTTCCAGTTGCAGGGAATGACTAGGGAAGAAACAGGAAAAGCCAGAAGATCAATACCTGGCTCTGAGACTTGTGTCACCGGCAGAATTTTGGTGTTTTTGATCATGGGTCAGTTTACACAATACCAGGCCTGCTGACAACAGATGGGATACAGCTGTCTCAAAGGTGGAAAAGGATCTTTGTATAGGAGTTCACAGGGCTCATTGAAAGACCTTTAAACTACATTTGGAGAGGGAAAGGGTTAAAACCAGGTTCCCTAGAGGTAAGCCTGGGGCAGCATGCCAACGTTTGAGCGATGGTGTGCTCACGAGGCTGTTCAGTCTGCCATCTCAGTGGAGGTAGGGGATGGACATCCATGCGGCAGCAAAGACACAAAGATTATTGATGTGTTAGAAACCACAGAAGAACCTGAGAATGGTCACGTAGGAATTAGGGCTTCTCCCCCCAAAAAGGTGGCAGGATCAATAGCCCAACTGAAGTGCATCTACACCAATGCACACAGCATGGGCCACAAACAGGAGGAGGTGGAAGCCATCGTGCAGCAGGAAAACTATGATGCAGTTGCCATCATGGAAACATGGTGGGATGACTTGCACAACTGGAGTGCTGCAATGGATGGCTACAAACTCGTCAGAAGGGACAGGCAAGAAAGGAGAGGCGGTGGGGTAGCCCTGTGTGTTAGGGAGTATTTTGATTATCTAGAGCTTAATGACGGTGATGATAGGGTTGAGTGTTTATGGGTAAGAATCAGGGGGAAGGCCAACAAGGTAGACACAATGGTGGGACTCTGTTATAGACCACCCAACCAGGATGAAGAGGGAGAAAAAATGTTCTATAAGCAGCTGGGAGAAGTCTCACAATCACTAGCCCTTGTTCTCACGGGGGACTTCAACTTGACAGATGTCTGCTGGAAATACAACACAGCGGAGAGGAAACAGTCCAGAAGGTTCCTGGAGTTTGTGGAAGAACTTCCTGACACAGCTGGTGAGTGAGCCAACTAGGGAAGGCACCCTGCTGGACCTGTTGTTTGAGAACAGAGAAGGACTTGTGGGTGGTGGGATGGCTGGAGGCCATTTTGGGCCTAGCAATCATGAAATAATAGAGTTTTCGCTTCTTGGAGAAGTAAGGAGGGGGGTCAGCTGAACTGCTCCCTGGGGCTTCTGAGGGGCAGAGTTTGGCCTGTTTAGGAGCCTGGTTGACAGAGTCCCTTGGGAGGCAGTCCTGAAGGGCAAAGGAGTCCAGGAAGGCTGGACATTCCTCAAAAAGGAAATCTTAAAGGCGCAGGAGCAGGCCATCCCCATCTGCCGAAAGACGAGCTGGTGGGGAAGAAGTCCAGCCTGGCTGAACAGAGAGCTTTGGCTAGAACTTAGAACTCATCAAAAGTGAGTTTGGAGACCTTTGGAAGAAGGGGCAGGCAACTCAGGAGGACTACAGTGATGTCATGAGGTTATTCAGGGAGAAAATTAGAAGGGCCAAAACCCAGCTAGAACTTATTCTGGCTACAGCCATAGAAGACAACAAAAAACATTTCTATAAATACATTAGCAACAAAAGGAGGGCTAAGGAGAATCTCCACCCTTTATTTGATGCAGGGGGAAACATAATGTCAAAGGATGAGGAAAAAGCTGAGGTATTTAATGCTGTCTTTGCCTCAGTCTTTAATGGTAAGATCAGTTGTTCTCCAGGTACCCAACCCCCTGAGCTGGAAGACAGGGACGGGGAGCAGAATGAAGCCCCCATAATCCAAGGGGAAATGGTTAGCAACCTGCTACACCACTTAGACACACACAAGTCTATGGGGCCGGATGGGATCCACCCAAGGGTACTGAGGGAACTGGCGGAAGTGCTCACCAAGCTACTTTCAATCATTTATCAACAGTCCCGGCTAACCGGGGAGGTCCCAGTTGACTGGAGGTTAGCAAATGTGACACCCATCTACAAGAACGGCTGGAAGGAGGATCTGGGGAACTACAGGCCTGTCAGTCTGACCTTGGTGACAGGGAAGGTTATGGAGCAGATCATCTTGAGTGCCATCACACGACACATACAGGACAACCAGGTGATCAGGCCCAGTCAGCATGGGTTTATGAAAGGCAGGTCCTGCTTGAATAACCTGGTATCTTGCTATGACAAGGTGACCCACTTAGTGGTTGAGGGAATTGTCTACCTAGACTTTAGTAAAGCCCATCTGACACCGTTTCCCACAACATTCTCCTGGAGAAACTGGCTGCTCATGAGTTGGATGGGTGTACTCTTTGCTGGGTAAAAAACTAGCTGGATGGGCAAGCCCAAAGAGTGGTGGTGAATGCAGTTAAATCTAGTTTGCGGTGGGTCACAAGTGGTGTTCCCCAGGGTTCGGTATTGGGGCCAGTTCTCTTTAATATCTTTATCAATGATCTGGACGAGGGGATCGAGGGCACCCTCAGTAAGTTTGCAGACAACACCAAGTTGGTTGGGAGTGTTGATCTGCTCGAGGGTAGGGAGGCTCTACAGAGGGATCTGGACAGGCTGGATTGTTGGGCCGAGGCCATTTGTGTGAGGTTCAACAAGGTTCAATGCCAGGTCCTGAACTTTGGTCACAACAACCCCATGCAGCGCTACAGGCCTGGGGAAGAGTGGCTGGAAAGCTGCCTGGTGGAAAAGGACCTGGGGGTGTTGGTCGACAGCCGGCTGAGTATGAGCCAGCAGTGTGCCCAGGTGGCCAAGAAGGCCAACGGCATCCTGGCTTGTATCAGAAATGGTGTGGCCAGCAGGACTGGGGAAGGGATTGTCCCTCTATACTTGGCACTGGTGAGGCTGCACCTCGAGTCCTGTGTTCAGTTTTGGGCCCCTCACTACAAGAAAGACCTTGAGGTGCTGGAGCGTGTCCAGAGAAGGGCAACGAAGCTGGTGAAGGGTCTGGAGCACAAGTCCTATGAGGAGCGGCTGAGGGAACTGGGGTTGTTTAGTCTGGAGAAAAGGAGGCTGAAGGGAGACCTTATCGCTCTCTGCAACTACCTGAAAGGAGGTTGGAGAGACGTGGGGGTCGGTCTCTTCTCCCAGGTAACAAGCAACAGGATGAAAGGAAATGGCCTCAAGTTGCACCAGGGGAGGTTTAGCTTGGATATTACGAAAAATTTCTTCACTAGAGGTGTTATCAAGCATTGGACCAGGCTGCCCAGGGAAGTGGTGGAGTCACCATCCCTGGAGGTATTTAAAAGACGTGTAGATGTGGTGCTTAGGGGCATGGTTTAGTAGTGGACTTGGCAGTGCTAGGTTAATGCTTGGACTCGATGATCTTAAACATCTTTTCCAACCTAAACAATTGTATGATTCTATGATTCTATTCTAAAAGCTCTTGCCTCGATCATTGTTTTACAACACAATGTACTTTCATGTATGCAGACATACAAACCTATCTGGTCTTATTCAGTGTACTGCTTGCTTTAGCATATAGCCTTTCCATCAGTCAGTGAAACTCTTGCTTATACACCTTGTTCCTATGCAATTAAATTCTCGATCCCAGCTCCCTCCACATTAACCTCTTAGAAGCAGAGAGTACAGATCTCCTATAGCAACTGCATGCGTAGAGGTGGATAACAGTTTTGTTGAAGCCCATGCGTTTTTATATTCAAAGCAAGGAGAGCATCCTGTAATTATAGCCTTTCTTCAGAACAATATAAAAATACTCCATGTACCTTCCTCTGCCTCTGGCAATTGAAATAAGAGTAGCAGAACTCAGGTTGTCCTATTTGTTTGCATGTACCTATTTAAACACAAACCACGTTTTGTCTTCCTTTTCTGCTGCTGATATGACACTTACATGAAGTGAACAGGTCAAGTCAACTGTGTCTCTGAGGCCAAGGAAGCTCACTTATAGAAATGAAAACTAATAACTACCTAGAGGAGACCACTAATCATTCATTTGTCTGCCTCTACACAGACTACACTGAAAGAAAATGTTCTGAAAAAGTAAAACATGTAAACTAAGAGTACAATATTATAATATTTCACTTTTACATGGCATTTTTCATTGCAAGGAACCCAAAAGCACTTCATAAACAGCATGTACTAAAACCACGCAGAACACAGCTATAAATTTAAATATGGTGTGACTGCTCCTAAGGGATGCTTTAGCTCAGATTTTTGAGTAAACACAATACCTTCATTTACTGTAAATTATTGTGTACATTGAGAGAAACACAAAAGCCAAGTTTTCTTATACTTACAATTGGCGTAGATATACAAACGAAAGTGTCTGGACTTTCACAGATGACAACCATCTGTTAGCTAGCACCCATAAACACCAGGGCATAGTCAAAGTGTTAAACTTTCTCTTAAACAGCAATCTTCCCCATTAGCATTATATATAGTGAGGTCGGTTGTATTGTGCAGAAACAGGACTGAAGCTCAGGAAATCTCAATGCAGCATCTAGCTCTGACCTAAGGTTGATTCACAGGAAATCTCTGTGGTCCCTTCTTCTCCTTTTGTCTCTCCTTTTGTTGTAATTTGTTTGCACAGGAAATTATTTCTTGTGCAAATCTTGAAGCAGAGAGGCCAATCAACAGGATTGTAACACGTTGAAATTACTATTGTTCTTGAATGAATTGTAGGTTGATACTGTGAGGAAAAGATTTTAATGAAAAAATCTTTGTTATGGGAAGAAATGCAGGAAAAATGGAAAGCAGTCACTATCTGGTAAAACAAAGTTTTTAAAAAACTATTTTCCTATTCTCTCATATAAGTCATTGAAGAAATAGGGAAGGGTTTGAATACGATAGCCTTTGTGAAATGGGCTGATACAATATTCATGTGCAGATGGAGTAGTCATGAAAAGAAAGATGTTATTGATCAATCAAGACAGTTATGTCTGTATGGAGCAATCACAAACTATTAATGATAAACACGTACATCTAATAGTAATGAGATGAGACGTAGAGGGAAATTCCTCTCTGCTGAAGGAAAAAAAAAATCTCTTTTGGATAAAAATCTTGGTAGTTGCATAGGTCTCAAAAGAGGAGCCACAGAATCTTATTTTTGGGGTCCTTCAACAAATGCAGTCCCAGCATAGGCTGAATGTGTCAAGCTCCAGGAACTATTCTGCTCTGTTGTGCTGTTATTTCAGTCATCAGTGATCCATAGTTCACCTGTACTAAAATTAATGGAGAGCACTTTAAAAAGAGGGTTTTTTTTAATACAGTGAATGTTCAGCATTTTTTTCACTTATGTAATTGAGTTAAGGAACTTCTGGTTGCACACTGGTTCCCAGGGAAGGATGTGCAAACTGAACAGCAATTTAGTCCAGTAGGTTACCTGTGTTGGCACTTACCTGTTTCGTAATGTCAGCATCCATTTTGCACTACTGAGAACTAGACTAATAACACAGATCCATAACAAGTGTTGGGTCTTCTTTCTTCCATATACTTTGCAGTATATATGACTTCAAGTACCAAAAGTGGTCTTTTTCATTAAAGCTGGCCACTTTACATGAAACCAATGACCCAAATGGAGCCCTCTTGCCTTTTGGTGTAATTTGGCTGCCAGCTGCCTTCCTCTTCTTCCTAGAAGGGAATTTAATTGTGGTGGTTTTGGGTTCATGTGATCCACACAGTGCTTTGGGGAGCCATTGGGCTGCAAGGAGTCACAGGATGGGAAATGTCATTATTCTGAAAAGTGGAATCCAATATTTACAAGCACTAGGAGATCTAGATTGCTTTCCTGGAGGTAGCAATGTACACACTACTTGGGCTTCCCATTACTGGAGGTGGAAGGCATTTCTTTATGGAAACCGTATTGTTTCTGTCAGCTGCTCAGATAAAGCAGATTCTCCTGAATTGCCTCTGAAAGTGTAACACTTCAGATATTGTTTTTCTTACAAAGTTACCTTTCAAATCATCAAGTACTTTTTCATTTTGTGCGCTAAGTGAAAGGTTGAAAAACCAGAGCTCTGTTTAATGAGATTAGCAGGTACAAGTTTGAGCACACTGCTTCCCTTTATGTGATAATTAGCTTGGATTAGGCAAAACAGCGGGTAAATAAAGAAAATCTGAAATGCTGAGCAGGTAAAAAAGTAAGAAAATCAGAGTATAAGAATCTTGGAATGAATATAATGTGAATTTAGCACACAGAAGAATGACAATGGAAATTAAGAATAGGCAGGTTTCTGTCAGCTTTATTCTCCTACCTTTACTAAGCTTGCATAATAGCCCACATTATGAGTAGTTCCTTTGCTTCTAATTATACAGCAGGGACTGTATTTTGGAAGATGTCCAATTGTTACCTGGTTTTAGATCCATATATGGTGTACCTCAGGATGAAAGTTATTCGGTAAAGTGCCATGCAGATTCCTTCATAAATTCTTACTTAGATTTTTAATAGCTAGTCCTTCGTCATTTCATTCAGAAAGATCTTTGTAGTCTAAAAGCTACATGGTATCTGTTGAAGTCAGACCCTGGAGTAGAATCCGGCATCTTCAATAAGGCACATTCGGCATAAGGTAAAGGGAGAGATAAAGCGAGGTATCCAAAACAGCCCTGGTCAGATAGCTAGTCAAAAAGAGCAAGATAAGTAAATTTTTAATGCATGGTGGAGCTTTATTCACTTGTAATCCAAAGTTCAGAACTCTCTCTTGAAAATGGGCAGCAACACCCCTTTTTCCAAGGGTCACACACCCTTCTTTTCTGTTTGAAGGATAGTCACCAAACCGCCAGGTGATGTGCCCTTTTAATCAATAGTTCTGTAGTCAGGGTTAGCAACTGTGTCCCTGTAAGGGAGATTTCTAAACCACAGCTATCATCTACCTCAGACATGCCCTAAACATTGAGGTATAAACTCTTCTTGTGTACTCCTTTTTTTTTTTCTGAAGCTGGTCTGCTGTTCAAAACAAAGTGCCAGATGCATTGGACCACAAAGACTGAACAAGCTGGAGTTTGGGTCTGGTGTTCAGTGTCCCTTTGTCAGACTGGTTTTTCCTCAGCTGGATTCAAATTAAAAGGCTACATGTGAAGCTTTCAAAGATAATTTTACATTGTAAAAAAAAAAAGAGTCTCAAAATGCTGAAATGCCTCTGACATTACATGACAGCTAAGTAGGGGTGCCCACATGCATTGCTTTGGATTTAGGCAACAAAATTCCACCTTCATTCCATGCTAGATTCTAGCATTCAAATTGGTTTTGGTTCTTAGTCCCTAATACCAAGTCTATGACAAATCCACACATAAACTGGATCATAAATCCAGTTACTAAGCTTTATGTTTTTAAGAGTAACTTATGGAAATACGATTATGTACTTGATCTATGTACTAATTCACTTATTTCCAAGTCCTGTACTAATATTTTGTACATTTTTGTTTAGATATTGTTTGAAAAAGAAACTTCATTATTGTACGTTGAGTTTGTTAACCAGTTAGTTAACCAGTGTGATCTCCCCCTCTTCATCATATATTTGGTCAAAGATTATCTTTAAAGAGATAGTGTAAAATTCCTCTGAATCCACATTCAAATAATTTTTCATGCAACAAATAGTTCTTTGCAAATTTGCCATAAACTTTATATTAAACATTTCTTCCTTCAGTTAAAAACTATTTGGGAGAGAGGAGTTGTCAATACCTATACTATTGTACTTTTATAACATGTTCTGTTTTAAATCTTACAGGGAAGGAGAGTGCTAGAGTAAAACACAGAACAGTCCTTTACATTTAAAACCCACAAGAAAATCTTTGCATGGGAAATTCCATAAATTTTAAGATAATTCATTCCAGAACAGAAATAAACAGAAATTTCTTGAGCACATACAAAAAGGGAGTCAAAACAAAATATAGAAATTAGACAAATTAGTAATACTTAGTAATAACAGATATGATTTCAAGAAACCACCATCTGGGTATGTATTAAGGAATAAAACAAATACATAAACAAATAAGCTTGTAATTATTCACCTATGGAATCACAATGTTAAAACAAATACCTTCACAAAACATCTGATAGTAACCCATAAATAGAGTTTTTATCCTGGATGTTCACAGTTGTACAATTCTAGGTCTTGTGGATTTTCAAAAAACCTTCAAAGAGTCCATAAAATCTTGTCAATGTATAAACCACATTTAAAGCAGCAGGATGAGCGATATAAATATCCTCCAAGTAATTAAATTACTTAGCTTCTCTAACAGTCTTATACCTTTTGCAGATCAGGAGATTTGGAGATACACAGCACACACTGCAATGGGGAGCTAAAAATCTTGATGTTGGTGGATTATCTATGGCATTGTGTGGAATAAGTATGGAAAAATGTTTCCTCCCATCTCTCTTGTATCAGAATTCAGGAGTTTCCTCAGGCATTGGGCATATCGAAGACAGGAAAAGGTTTTGTTTTGGTGTTGGAAGTTTTGTAGATGAACTTGCATGTTTATCAAAATCTAAATCATCGCTTTATAGAAACAAATAGACTTAAAATGCCAAAAAAAGACTGTTCTGTCAAACACGTCCCTAAAGTTTGTTCTTCAAGCCTGTGATTTCTCTTTAAGTTTCTGTGCCAATTTCATAAGGCAAAATTCAAACCTTCTATCATGTTTCAAAGACTTTGAGCAGTGGTGAAATCAGCACACATCTACATGTATTGTTCTAACAGTAAACTTCCTTCAGGGTAAAAAAAAAATCCATCTTATTTATTTCTCATCTGATGAAGCTTCAAATGTTAGGTATATATTAAAGATCCACTTTTCATAGCTTTCTTATGCATGTTGGCATATACAGGTCACATTGAACGTCTCTCTCTAAAATTTCCCTCGGATAATTTAAAGAATACTGAACCTCTTAAATCTATCAAATTTAGGCTTGTTTTTCATTTCCTGAATAATTTCTTTCATACTTTTTTCAACGCTTTCCAATTTTCCAGCATTCCTCCGCAAATGTGAGAGCTTCAAAATAATCCTAAGTGCTCCTACCCCTCCGTTCTCCCCTCCCCGGCCCAAGCAGGGAGTGACCCCATGGAGCACCAGGAACGCTCTCTCTTCCCTGGAGATCTTCCAAGATGACCGCACTATCGTTGAAGGCTTACAATGTGCAGGGAAGGTCACGCTAAGAGTCGTTGTCACCACTCACACCCTTCTCATGTACTCCTTGGTGAGAACAGAAGTAAATCCAGCTCCCTTCTCACACCTCCCTTCTGGCTCCACTCTTCCTGTCTCAGGAACTTCCGGCTAATCCTTCGCTTTCCGAGCAGTGAAATTCAGGGGAG
The DNA here is from genome assembly GCF_900496995.4 of Aquila chrysaetos chrysaetos. Taxonomy (NCBI): domain Eukaryota; kingdom Metazoa; phylum Chordata; class Aves; order Accipitriformes; family Accipitridae; genus Aquila; species Aquila chrysaetos. The sequence continues at coordinate 82,395,570 of NC_044030.1, read as the reverse complement.
AGGGGACTGTTGGTTTCCTGAACTGCTGAGAAATCAGTTCTGTCTCTGCGCTTATTTGAACTTTTTTTTGCTTAAGAATCCAAAAATGGTGTTTCTTCCACCTCAGGTGAAGCACTGCACTGGTAGAGTATAATTAAATGATCATAACACTCTTAACTGGACTACCACGTGTCTTGTGAGGGGGACTTGGGTACCAGTTTCATAACTGGTAACTCTCCAACTTTCATTTGTGATGTTTAGCAGACTTTCTCATTCACAGGTACAGCTGACCAAAATCATGGGCTGGAATAACTTTATATTACTCTGTAGAGTAGCCTACAGGCCAAAAAAAAAAAAAAAAGTCAATTAATAAAAATGAACCAAACTAAAATAGTTATGGTACAATCAGCGATTTCATTGCATGGTGCTATCAGAATAATGCAAAAGTAGGACAACTCGAATCGTCACAAGACTCCTGTGCCAGGTTTGACCCTGGACAGTCCCTCCAGCTTTGACTTAGGGATGGGAGAGAAGAAAACTTGCCTCTCAGAAACTGTACCTTATAAGATGCATATCTAAGCAGAATTATAAAATAACTAGAAGGCAGATCTGAACTCATACCTCTGATTTTCTTGCCTTCTTGAGAGTATGTCAGCTGCAGTACTCCCTGAATATTCTCTGAAAATAGACTCCGTGTATGTGTAGAGACGAATGTATTTCAAATCTCAGTTCTTCACCAGATTTAAAACACTAATACAGATTGACTTACAGCATTTTTTAAGAGTATTCTCTCTCTGTGTAGAATTGGGCCAATCAATCTGATGTGCAGTTTTGCATTTTGTCTGATTGCCTTAGGGTTGTAAATATTTATTTTTCTGTTTGTTTGACTTGAATATCTTATAGCTGAACATTTTCCTCTTGGGGCAATTTTCACTTTTAAGAGCAGGAATCCTTGACTTTGTCAATATCTATTAAAGAATAGATCATCACGATCCTTCTCCTATCAGGGAAAGAATCTGTTGTAAAATAACACAACAGCCATGGCACTGTACTCTGAAGCCTTTTTATTATTGAAATAGAAGCAATGAATTAGCCTAAGTTGGCACTGTGTCTGTCTTAAACAATTTACATTTTCCTTCCCATATTTTTGAGTGATTCAGAATCATCTATTCTTTTCATAGTGTGCATTTTTGTTTTTACTTAAGCTATGAATCATAGCTGGGGAAATCAACTTTTAAGGTCAACTAGTCAGAAGCTGCAGGTTTCTCTCAACCAAATGCTCCTAGACAATATTGTTAGGACCAAAATATTATTATTTGCTTCAGAGAGTAAAAAGAGAGTCAGAGGAACAAGACATATCATTTAAATACTTTACATATGGAATATAAGATTTTTCAGTAAGTTCTACCTAAATGCATGGGAAAAGGGATATACTATGTATCTATCATCACTCCAGAATACTTCAAACACCCAGTGAGATAGGGAAGTGCTATCATCCTCACTTCGCAGGAGTGAAAAGCAACTAAGAACAGCATCCAGAAATTCTTAGACCCTTGAAGTGATACTTAAATAAAATGTATGTGCTTCTCAGCAAGCCTGAAATTCTGAAAACCTATACTCTGGCACAATCTCAACAAGAGAAGTGTGGAGCATTTCTCATCCCTCAGATTTATCTAGATCTGCCTCCCCTTATGACTAAGAAAAGCTTCTGCTGAAGGAGAGACACAGTTTTGCATCATTTTAGTCTGCGGAGGAAAACTGCTCATTTCCTAGGAGAGTGCTCTGTGGACTCTCCATATGAGGAAGCTGCCACCATTTCCATCCCTAGAAGGCTTTTTTTTCAAAGAAGTTTGAAACAAATTGAGTTCTTTGGAAGAAAAAACATAACTTCAGGTGAAGGTTGAGAATCATGGAAACACAAAATTGTTCCTGATTCTGGTATGACAAAAGCATCTATCTAGCGTCTGACATCCCTGGGTCATCTAACGCTTTGGTTAGAGTGGCCCATAGCAACTCGCCTGTATTTAAAGAAGTCTGTACAAAACTGCAGAACCGTTTAAGATTTACAGTGTCTCAAGCTAGTCATTTCTATTTTCATTTCATTTCCATATGTGCTCGGTACAGAGCATCTTGTAACAAGTCACTTCTCAGAGAGCAATTTCCAAATCTCCTTAATTTATACAGAGGGTCTGGTCCAAGAAACACTTGTACATTTAATTGACTTCATGTGAGTAACATGGCAGTACAAAAGTTGCGTATAATTAAGTAAAACTGAAGACATGAATAATTACAAACTTGATCTTGTGAATTACAATATTAACTCATCTTTGAAATTTTATTTCCGCATTCTGCTTTATAATGGCAAAGCATAAATAACCAGACAGAAGAGAACTCACAGACCACTCTGCTAAAAGTTGTTGACTAGATAAATGAAATAATTTTTTCTTTCTACAAACTCCAGCTGGTGTGATCTTGGCCTTCAGTACCTACTAATTAAATGGAGAAACGTTTGAGATAAAAAGTTAATTTACTAATTAAATGACAAGTATGCTTTATAAATCGTCTCTTTGGCTTATTGTGCATTTAGAGAATTAATTAACAATACAATCAGGCTGCAGTTGTGAGATGCCAATATGGATGTGATTTGAAGATACTTTCACTTCTGTTTTCTATCTCAGTTTTTACGACAGCTGCACCGTAATGAAGATGCTTGACTCTTTTAATTTGTCTCTGTAAAATTAAAATGGGTTTGTGGTTTCTTGCTCACTGGGAGCACAGACAAAATGGTACATTTAACAGTACATTTCTGATCAGTCGACATAGGCATGATGCTGTATTAGCAAGTTGCCATTGTTCTCTATAAATGGGGGCTATAAAACTGGTTTGTCGTTAGGTTATGTTCTTCTGGTAAAGTATTTTCTACAGAGTGTAACAATGAAAGTATAATTTAACTGGCATCTTCAGTTAAAATTAATATTAAAATGTTTGTCATTTGTAAACAACATTAACAACTGGTATCCTTATTTTAAGTGTGCATCAATAGGTTTTTTATAGATATGCCTAAACTAGCTAAAAGGTGGCTAGTTTAGGAAGTGCTAAAGTATAATGGAGTTAGCATAGGAACTCATAGACTAACGGCCAAATGATTATTCACCTTCCTCAGTATGTCTGGCAAAATTACTACTGGGCAAAAACAATCCTTGTTGATTTGTTTGACTTTAAATGGCAGATATATATAAACTACATGTGTCTGGACTGGCCTGACTGATCTTTCGTTTTACCCCTTTGAATGTTCTTTTGTTTTGATTTGGGTTTTTTCCTGGTTGAAATCAAATACAAATATTAACTTGAGGTCAAAACAAAAGTCAGTCAGAATTTACTACCTGCTGTAACTCCTCCAACAGTCACAAAGAATTTCCAAGAAGAAAAGAAAAGAAAAAAAAGAAAAGAAAAGAAAAGAAAAGAAAAGAAAAGAAAAGAAAAGAAAAAAAAAGAAAAGAAAAGAAAAGAAAAGAAAAGAAAAGAAAAGAAAAGAAAAGAAAAGAAAAGAAAAGAAAAGAAAAGAAAAGAAAAGAAAAGAAAAGAAAAGTCGCCTGGCCCTGATCAACTCTTGAGTCACTGAGTAAACAAGCTGGCTTCTCTTTGCAGGCAGCTGTAAATTTTTCCTTGCTTACCACTTTTTATATTCACAATTAATGTTAGTCCATGGCAAATTTTTATGTTGATATTTTTACAGACTCTGTTTCCTAAACCAAATAGTTACTTTCAAATTTTAACAATATTTAGTGTACGCCTATGGATGTGTGTGTGTGTGTTGTTCCACTCTAAAGGAAGAGAACGGATTACTTTGCATTCAATTTACTTTGATTTTTCTGTCTAGTCTATTGGTGCCTACAGAAGAAAACAGTAATAAATCATTTATAAAATCAGCCCAATCCCTTCTACAGGGAAATACAGTGAGGCAGACTGTCTCATAAATTGTTTAGAATAATGCAGCTCTCCAGTGATTTAGCCTGATTTGTTTGTTTTAAAAAAAAAAAAAAAAAAAGAAAACCCACAAAACCCGCAGATGGTGATTCCCATCTTTTATGAAGGGGGTAGCAAAAGTGCGCACTTAAGGCAAAAACAATGAGTCAAAGAACCTTTTAATGTTCTTGCAGACAATGCAGACAACATCACATTAGCAAACAGGCCATGGGCCGGAGAAATTAGAAGGAATGATGCATCGTGAAATGGAAATAATGGGAATAAATTTTCTGTATTTATTGCAGAGGTTTTGCATTGGTCATATGGTCTGCACTGTCACTTAATAAGGGGGGGAAAAAAAGCAAAAGACCTCCCTCAATCTGACCCAGCATCTCAAATCTTTCGTCTGTCTTAGTGTGTGGATCAGTGACAGTGACAAAATGGTATTGTGTGCTGGCAGCTTGATTTCTGGCATTTACTGGGCTGTATGAAAGATCACATCCCCAAACACTTCTGTCATATTCTCTTCCAGATTGTGGTGTATTAAACTGAGGAAATAAGCCTGTTTTGCTAGGGATCATAGATTCATCAAAATTAAAGATGGAAAAGACCTGTTAGTGTAAATCACTTACATTATCCTTCATCCAATGCAAGATTACTCCCTGAGGTATATTTTCCAGTACTTTTTACAGTCCACTTTGAAATGACTCATGCAACAGTTTCCACCATTTCTCTCTAGAGATCAGTCTACCGTCTAATAGCTCTCACTTACCCTTGGTTTCAGCCTAAATTTTCCATTACTCATTTAAAGATTTATTTATTTTCTGGCCTTCTAGTAAGGCAGTTTGAGGTGTCTCTCTGAACCCAAACACCAAGCCTTTGGAGGCAAGCTAAGGGCTACCAGGAGGGCAGGAGGTAGCCACAGATTGGAAAGGACTTCAGCAGGTCTTCTAGGCTTTCATTACCTCTTATCTATTGTTTTGTTAGTTTGGTTCACTGATGTGTACAAATCTGACTCCTGGCCTGAGGGTCTCTAAAGATCTAAAGGCCTAAGAGAAACTTAAAATATTTTCTAATTCATATAAACAGAAAAATATTTAATATTATTGGTATCTCTTGTAGGAGATTTTGGCCACTTCTGAGTCTGAACACTGCTGAAACACTGGACCGGTTGAAGGGGATGACTGCAAGAAAGGATGAGAGCAATGCAGGTGTCACGGTTTTCCTTCATCACCTAACCCCACCCTTACACCCTGCAGATCAAGAACTACGTCGATGTCTAATAAACCCTGAAGTTATTTTCATTTTTGACTTGAGCGTTCCTCAGGCACAGCGGGTAGGGCTCAGCCTGCCCTTAGATTAGTCGCTAACGATATTAGTTGTTAACGATACAGGTGTCTACACACCAGTTGGGTGCCTAAATTCCCATTACAGCTAGTGTGGTTAGTGCCACAGGTTAAACCAGGAGCTTAGACATATATTGACTACATGTAGACTATACATAGACGTATGTACACTATAGGTTGTATATAGCCTCTTAAAGTTAGGGCAAGCTTTATCCTTGCATTTGCCCCCCCGATTTGGCCTGGCCTCTCCTGGCAGCACTCCAGCAGGACGTGAAAGATGCTGCCCAACGCGCGTGGCGGGAGGCAGCTAGAGCAGCAATTGCGGAGCAGTGACCTGCGCTGATATCCCCCGCGTCACCGCCTCCCCTAGCAGCATCTCTGGGGCCGGGCACCAGCTGCAGAGGTGCTTTTCTCCATCCTTGCCAGGATCTGGACTCTCACCTTGTTTATACTTTTGGGGTAAGTGGGCATATTGTATTATGTTTGGTAGGCAGAGATAATAACAAGCTTTCTCCACTTAGAAGCCTACAATATGAAAAAAAAAAAAAAATAGGCAAAGTAAACTTGAATGAAAGAACATACTTTAGCTTTAATGTAGTTTTGGCATACAGAGATAAATTCCAAGGTAGGGAATCTGTAGCGCTGTCAGCAATTAAATCAGCTGTTCCAGGTTCAAGGCCAGTATCTAAACTACATGTGTCTTCTTAGTCTCAGCAAAACTTGTTTTTTCTTTTGCTTGTTTCCTGCTTCAGTTCATATTAACTTTTGAAAATGAGTTGCACTGCGTTTTGTATACACTTAGGGGACAAAGTTCTTTCATGAAGACATCATCTGGAATAAAATTATCTCAAGGAATATATGTATGGAAAAAGCATTTTGCTGTCTAAATTTTCAAAAATGTCTCTGCTTTAGAAAGTGCTGAAAGTTAAATATCTGAAGGAGAGATATCCACACTGTGAAAAATCAACAACCTCCTCGTATGACGATTAGACAAGAATCCAAAATATTTAACAAAATGTTTTGAGATACTTAGAAGTTCACAGTTCATGAAAGAGAAGTTAATCAGCCACAAACTGTTCCAGCTTGGACGTGTGTTTTAATTGCCCCATGGGAAGTGTTAGATATACGTTACTGGGAAGCAGAGGGAGTCAGTGGGAAATTCATGTCCATCTTACAGCTCCAGCAGTGACAAATCCACAATAAAATATGCCAGAAATTGCCCTGTGTTGATTTCATTTTTTGCTGAAAATAGGTGTAAAAAAGTCCAAACAAACAAGTGCTTTATAAAATATTGGGCAGGATTTATTTCACCAAGCTCAGACATACAATAGAGGCTTCAATTTTATGGGCCAAATGAAGCAACACTTCTAAAATAAGTACCTAGGCTTCTGTCCAGTTAATGGAGAAAAATAAGCGCCTCTGAAGTCCTCCAGTGGGAAATCCTCTGTGCCCAGGACAAAATGAATTCTGCAACTGGGATTTTCTGTCACATTATCGTGCCATTTTGGTTGGCCTGTGTGTTGGAGACCTGCAGTATTTCACATAACCAGGAAGACAGGAATGCAGGAATCATTCCACCAGTCTTCCCCTTCCCACATGGGCATTTACTGGACACAGTTTGCAATTGCAGTTTGGATGCAGTTCCCAAAGCGCAGGATAATTATGCCTGAAGCACTGTAAACATTTCCTATTTACTAATTTCAGATGGCAAATTTGGGTTTCTGTTGAACCAGATTTGAAAGGTAAAGGCATTTTATCTGTCTAACAACTTCCTGACACACTGCGTGTCTTCATATAATTTGAAAATGCTTTTTTAATGCTCAGAGAATTTTTCCATTGCCTTATTAACTGCTCTTTGCTGAGCTTGACTTCTACATACATTTTCTGTCAGGTAGCTGCACTACAAAAATACATTGCTGTACTTACTTTTCACCCTTAGGCACATACCTATAGATACATATGCATAGTTTAAATAGTTTTAACATACTTGCCTTCTCCCAGCTTCATTGAAGCCTGCAGAAAACCTGTGGTGGAGGAAAAATTGCTGTGTCATTGAAGTTAATAGTTGTTTTGACAATACCTATATGGAAATTCTGCTCGCACACACTCTGAGAATTGTCTTGGCCATGCCATCTAATATTATTTGAGACACAATTTATGGGAATAAATACTTAAGGATCATTTCTAATGGGTAATATGGATAAGACATAGACATGTTTGGCACTCTATACACTCCAACAGTTCTAAAAAAAATTTATACTCTGAGAGATCCCTGCGTGTCTCCATGTAACAACAAAAGGCAAGCAACAAACCCTCTACATTTCATGCTATGTAACAACTCTCTCATCATCTGCAATTGAGCTTTACATTGTCAAATACTTTAAACTGAGAAAGATCATACAAAATCAGAATTATATCTAAGGACCATGATGGTCCTATACAGGGCACAGATCAGGTGCAAAGGAAAATGCTCTGTATGGATTCAGCCAAACTGTGTCATTTGACCTCTAAATCAGAGAAAGATCCCTTGCCTTGCTTTATTTAATGATACAGCTCTAGTTTTTGCTCATAGGAATAAACACATGCTGAAAAAATCCCGAGTGACAACTCCAGCTATTTCCAAAAAGTAAATCCATTAGTAAATAAAATGAAGGAATCGTTACAAGAAGTCATAAGTAAACTTAAAATTTATCTCACTTAAGCTTAGACACCTAAGAGATAGCTGCTAGTTCTAAGTTAGTCATTTAGTGTTTCTCTCTGTTCAGCAGAAAACCTCCAGAGAGTGACTCATCTTAGACATCTATCTTTAGATGTGATGAATCATTTTTTGGAAGTGCCTGTCTCTCTGTAGCTACTAATGAGGTAGTCTAGACAACTAACTTCTTAGACTGAGTTCCCAACTTTTCGACGCTTAAAGTCAAATGATCTTAAATAATCTATCTTAAACCATTTCCTTACTGTAACTTCTCAAGCAAGTTGATAGTTGCTGAGAGAGCAATTCAGCTCTCTAAGTATAGGTGGCTATATCTATATTACATTTTATATACCCTATGGCATCCTGAACATCTGCCTGGGGCTGTCAGATATGACATGGGACTAACAGGGGTTCTTGCCCTTCTTGAGAATTTCCTGGAGGCCAGGTGGCCAAATGATAGACCTGATTTTGGCATATGTAACTAGAGTAATTCCATCAAACACCACCATTTGAAAGAACTCTCCTCATTCCTTTTTACTCAAATGATTTGAATTGTGTTTTTTTTCACCTGTTGTGTGTCCTGTAACAAATTGTCCTCCTAAAATTTAGCTTCAGAGTCATTCCCTATGAGTCCTTCTCAAAGAGTAGGAAGGGACCATCAACGTGTCAGATGTGATTAGGTGGAGCAGAGACTTCCTAGGTCACCCATCATGCACCCTTCCACCTCCTACTCTCATTTCCATTTCTGGAGCACAGAAGAAGCTGTTGGGGGGTCATCTGAAGACTCCTACTCTTCAATCCCTCATCCTGAAGGCAGGCTGACTTCATTCCAAGGAAATCAAATCACATGTGACCTCTTCACAAAGGACCACATGGACATTTCGTGCTAATAGCAAAATAAATAAGGAAGTAAAGGGAAGACAGTGAACAGATACGCAGATAAAACCCAGCAGCATTTGGCATATAGCCCAGGTGGTATAAATGCTGTTTCTTTTAAATATATTATTTCTTCCACTCAGACATACTGCGCTTGTGAGCCTCAGCAAGCCTTTTTTCTCTTATGCTCTCTGACAAAACTTCAGATGTCATTGTCGCACCCAAGCCTTATATATGGAATAAATAAGTGGGCAAGGAGTTTGCATCACTGTGTAATATTTAAAGGGAGAGGGAATACATGCAATGCCTTTCACCCACCTATTAGGGAAATGGTGACATCGGTGTCACAAGTTTATCCAATTTCTGTTGCTGCAGAGGGAATGTCACATACATTGAGGGCACTGGCTATTCGTTTTGCAGTCCTCTGTTGCCTGGCGTATAATTATCACGGCTCATCTTTATTAAACATCAGCCTTATCTTTGTTTTGCTCTCTTTGTTGATAGATGTAACCTCAATACTGTTGCCATGGCTACGGTAACAGTAGCTGAGAAGATTTTGTTTGTTGTAAACAAACTGAGCTATACAGGCGCAGATCCTAGTGGAGCGTTTCCAGTCCCCTGCCTTATATTATGCTGATTAACACTGCCATCTCCCTCCTGCAACCTATTCCTTATTTTAATTAGCATTAATTTAAGCTGTATGGAGGAGTGTTTCCCCTTTTGTGCAATTGCACCCCTTTTCTGACAGCTTTTTTCCCGATAGCAACAGCCATAGGTTAGGACTGCAGCCCTGCTGAGAGCATCCTCACAGCAAAGCCCTGCTGGTACCAACAATTAATCTAGATGTACACACTAGCATAATGGCAAAAGATTGCTTTAATTTACTTCCTACATTCTCACCTCCAGGGGCAACTGAACTTGTTCTGATGTAGGAGCCATGGTGATCTGAAAATGTGTTACTAATTCTGAAGCTTATTTAGCTTCAAGCCAATTTTTCAAAATCAAGGGCCAAATTCAGCCCCTTGCATAAGGAGAAGCAACTCCTCTGGAAGCAACTGTATTGCAAATTCTTACATCACTGTTGACTTAACCCATGATCTCCCACACGTAAGGAAATGACCAGAATAGCTTCAGGAATAATCTGAACTTCCAACAGCACCTGAATCATGTTATTTTTATGGAAGACCTTTCCTCCAGCAGACATTTTCTTGAATAGTTAGACTTGGCTCCTGAGTTTTATATTAATTTTATTCACCGCGTATGCCAGTGTTAACAATGTCCGGTCTATACTATATCATTTTACTATTATTATTTTCATCTTGAAGAGTTTAGGAGCTATCCCTGAGGGAAATCTGACTTCCTGTCTCAAGGGACTAGTACTATGTTCTCTGGGAAAGGTTCAGCAGTTTCACTACGTGCATATACATATTACTGTTGTATTTTTAATAATGCTATTAAACACCTGGATTCCTTCATTTCACCTAGATTAAACTAAGTGAAAACCACAGCGGGCTAGGGGCTATAACAACATATAGACAGTAAGCATATTCCTGCCTAAAAAGAGATGGGTTGGAACAGAGACAGGGTTAGCCAGGTGAGATACGTCTGTACTGCAGCAGTACTGTAATTCAAAATGATTAGACACTGCTCTGATTAGACATTGTGCTACAATATTGTCCTTGAAACCGGTGTATCCACTGCCCTCCAGAACAGAGCAAAGCTGCCACTTGCGGGATGACAGCAGGAATCTGCAGATCCTGGGTGAGGAATGAGGTTGTGCTGAGAACCAGGGTATCCTCTCAAAGGGTACTGGACAAAAAGAGAGAGCACTTTTAGTGTTGCTTTGTGATACCTCCGCAATGTAACACCAGAAGGGACAAATTCTTCTGGGAACACTGAAGGTAAGAGGGGAAAAAAACTTGTCTTGCCCTTCACTGCACTGATCCCCTTTATCCAAGAGATCAAACCGAGTCTGAATATTAATGATATCATGATATACATTAAGGGAAATCTAACCAATTTGTTAGTGCCAGGATACTTGTCTGTTGTGTGGAAACTATAGGACTATAAAGTGAAGGAGTCCCAGCAGTCCCTGGGAAGGCAGAAGCATCAGCAGCATTCAGAGCTCCAGCTAATTGCTTGTCATAAATGAGTGAGTTCATTTGGGAGACTGGCACAGCATAAAATAATTGTGAGGATTGGTACCAGGGGTCTTTGCCACTATCGATGCAGTCAGCCCTTTCCTTGTGACTTGACCATCTTTATCCAACCCTTTGCCATGTGAGAAGGCTGGTGATATTACAGCGCCCAGTATCTTTCAACTCTAGCCTTAATCTCTTCCCTTAATACTTCTTGTTTTCATATCACAAAATACACTGGAGGTAGAGATGTGTCCTCTTTGTGGCGTCTTGGCAAAACTTTGTACCCTGAAGGAATACCAACTGATGAGGTTGAGTCAAGAAATCACAGCACTTGTGAATTTCCTGGATTGCACAGTTTTACATACCAACTCTTCATGCTACTTTAATGTAATTTTACAGATGAATGATAAACAAGGTGACACACTGGCACTAGCAAACTTGATGAATGGGGAGAAAAAAAATTACACTCCCTGTGAACTTTTAGAATGGTTCACACTCATTTTCAGCTTGAAAAGCTGTTACCTATTCATATAGCAGCTTTTTAAAGTGCAAATGGAAGCAAACCAGCATGCAGACATCTGTAGTAGTTTACAAATGTCTCCACAGCATCTAGAAATCAGCCTGAAATATTGGAACAGACCAAATGCTCTATGGACCCAAACTTACCTCTCCTTGTTTTAATGATGTTTTACTAGACTGACAGTGCAATTCAAGGATGCAATTTGGCAGCCCACCTAAGAGTATTTTCACAGCAGAGCCCTCCTTGCAACTTGTAATTCTTCTAGCAAGATAATCTCATTTAATACATTTCACCAGCACATTAAGTCAAAAGACCACTATGAAGTTTTTTTCTGCTTCCCACTGGACTAAAAAGCAACTTTATCTTCAAATGACTTAACATGGAAATGGAACCCAAGCTAGAGAGAAGCTGCACAACAGGCTACATTTTCTGTCCCTCAGAGAGTTCGTGCATCATGAAAGAAGGGAAGATTGAAGCTGTAGCTGGCAATTCAACCACCTGAAAAAAAAGTCTGAAGTTTGCTATACAGCTGCAATACTGCAGCCTGGCGTTTCCAGTTGACTTTTGTAGCTAGATGTTTAGCAACACTAGAAGAAATGGTTTCTGCTTATGAGAAATGCTAATCTAAATGTATATGACAAGTGAGGGAGAAAGGAAGAAGTATAGTCTATATTTTACATACTGATAAAATGGGGCTTGAAATGCTTAATGATTCACCCTTTTCCCATGTCCTATGAGAAATCTCTGGCAGAACTGGGAATTTGAACCAAGGCACGTGAATGCTATTCTGGTGCTTTTTCCACATGTCCTGCAGTGGAGCTGTTCCTATCTCCTTTAGCTACCCTCTGGTTTGTTTTTTGCTCTTACCAAACATTTTCACTATTGGACTAAAACTAGAACATTTCTAAATGCAGGAGGAAGCACACTAAGAAGTAACCTCAATCTTAGTCGTGGCGGCTGATGCTTAAGTCATATGTCATATGTCATATGATCATTAAGTCCTAGTCATATGGACCCTGGCAGAAATTAGTCCCAGCAGAAGAGGTTTGATAATATAGGTGCCTTCACAAAGAACCCCATTACCTGAAGTGCCATGATAGAGGTAAAGTCTGGATACTAGACTCATACCCCATTGCACACCAGGGAGGGAATTCAAATGTAGACAATACACCATTTACAATGGGATTCAGGTAATGTATGTGCTTCCTATGGGATAAAATAAATTGTATTCTCATGTCACTGTCTATGCTGTCTATTAGTTCAGTGAATACAAAGGCTGCCTGAAGTTGGTTTTGCACATGTAGGTACCTACGCTGTAGACTTACACATTATTGAGGTTTTGTGGGTTTTTTTAGTTATGTGATGCTATGTATAAGAAAGATGCTTTGAAAGTCTGACACTTTCTTGGACGCCAATGTTAAACGTTGGATGAGACGAAAGACTGAGAAATCAGACTGTATTAGTCTGACTGCTTGCGAAATTATTATTGCTTCTTACAGTGTTAATCTAGTGCTAACTTGGGGCAGAGGCTATCCGATACCAAATGGGACTTAAGGAAATTATTATTTTTCATGCTGGAATCATACTAAGAAAGGAGTGTGAAAAAGGGGAAAAAATGTCCTTGTGACCTTGCAGTCAGGCTTAATTAGAAAGGTCGGTTGTAGTGATCTATCATACCAGTGTATGGCAGTCCTTTCTGGCTCTGTTTCTGTTGAACTAGATGAGAATTTATCATTTACTTCAATGACAGACAAAATAGATCTCAGTATAATAATATTTTAATTTAAATTGTTTTCTGATTAACATCTGATATTGATTAACATATGAACATTTGATACTCCTCTATTCCATTTTTAAGGACATGTCTCATCGAACAGTGAAAGGACAATTTTAGCTGTACTTTGGTTGAGGTAGATGAATTATGGGAACAAAGGACAACACAGAAAACTTAACATGTTATTGCAGAGTCCTTTTTTCCTGAGCATGCTTGTTATAAAGAGCAGGCTTGTCATTCACATTCATCGTTCAGTAAGCTTATTTTATATTAAAACATCCTTTAATATTACAGTAATCTAATTGGTTTGTATGGTTAAAGGAAGATAAAATTCTCATATTCGTTATGAGCTTCTACTATAAATCTCCTTACTAAAATAAAAAGAAACATTTATCCAATTCAAGAAGCATATGAACATTGCATTTGCCTTCTCTGATAATATCAGAGTAGTGCTTCCAGCGCTTCATGTTGCCTTGAGAGTATATATGGAGAAAAAACTCAAGTCCAAAACGCTATGAGCCCAATTCTCTTCTCACTTACTGGAGTATACTGGCATTCTTTTAGCCGATGAATTAATTCAACCACATCTGTTATGCGGTGTTGTACAGTGAGGAAAGAATTACTGCTTGGGCTTGAGTCTCTGTGAGAAGTGTACTCACACTGCCTGACTTCTGGCTGCAACTCAGTCCTTAAAATACAAGGCATATTTCCTGAGGCTTCCTTTCTAGTTTAACGGGGGGTGGGGAGCAGGCTTCCCAGGAAACCTAAGTGGTACACTTGAGTTGGGCTCCTGTCAGTCATGACCTGGACAACTCTCCACTCACCATATAGGGAGCCTTGGGATTGTACTCTCGTTATTATTTTGCTATGAATCTATCCGATATGTTTTGAAGCCAGGCATTTCGCATTGTCATTTTGTCTGCACTTACAAGGACTACTTACTGTTGTTAAAAGACTGATTTTTTCTTTCTTTTAAAAAGTCTTCTTATAATGTTTGACATGAAGGCTTCCTGAAGCAGGAAAATCCACTGGGTAAGTTAGGTTTTCTGTTGTTGTTTCACCTTATTCACTACTAATTTCATATGTTGGCACTTTGCTATTATAACTTCAGGGCAAGAGCTTTAGAAGAGCAGAGTGAATAAATAGTATCTTGTTGATACACAATCTTCAATTAGCCTTGAATTCTTCTTCAGAATATTCCCTAGGTTTTGCAGTATGAAATTTCCTTGCTTACTTGTAAAAAATCCTTACTTTTCACTGTTGGATGATCTTTCTTACCATGGGTATGCAGGTAGACTCAGTTACTGCCATGGGAATAAATCAGCCTGAAATCACAACTGTTCCAGATGAAGGTGACTATTCCCAACACGGTAGCATCATATTTTATATAAACTCTTTCTATCCCTTTTTTGTTTTCACGCAACCGAGAATCATATTTGCTTTTCCTGTGGCTGCCAAATAATGAACAGATATCTTAGTCAAACATTCCACGAGTTTCCAAATGTTTTAGATCCTCAGAGAATCCTGCAGCTTGAGAAACATATGAGAAGTTTAGAGTACTTCTGTCTACAAGGATAACCTTACATGTATCCCAGTTGAATTCCATCTGTCATTAGGCAGCCGTACCTCCACAATATGTTGAAATCCACTGAAAAGTTCTACCGTCCTCCACACTACTTATTAATATTGCAATATGTGAGAAAACTATGATACCAATATTAGACATTTGCTAAATCACAAATATTTTCAAACACAAATACCGACTTAGTGGACTGTTTTATATAGGTGTGGGAAAAAAACATGTGAGTTGCATCTAATACTGAGTATCTTTTGTTTTGTAGTGTTTTAATGTCATCTTTAAAATAGTAATCTTGGTTTATCTTGGGGGTTTTTTTAGTCTTTTTTTTGAGGCAAGGTTCTATATAGGATAGAACTCTGGGATTTTTTAATGGGAAGGATTTACTTTTCTCCCCATATATTACATTGTCCACAAAATTGTATTTCTTTGATAAAAAGAAATATTTTTTTTGTCATTGAAAAAATGAAAATAATAACAAATATAGGTTTGTCAAGCTTGAATATTTCATTTTTCTATCTGGAATGATTTTGTTTGTGTTTCAAATCAGTTAAATAAAACATTAGACTGAATTTCAAACATAATACAAGAAAATATCCAGGAAATTATCTGTATATACTTCTTCTCCAGTAGAAACCTACTCTTTAATGCCCTAAATAGATGCTGTTGCTCTTCTGCAGGAGGATCATAAAATCAGAAAAGGACACTGCTACCAGCAGAAGGTACAGAGCATACTAAACTCCTTTTTCACACACAAAAACATCCATTAGTTTGCATTAGTTGGGCAAGAGATGTCAATCAGGAATTGAAAGTGCTCAGGGATCCCTCAGTAGCTCACAAAAATATCTCTACTATCTAGAATTTCAATTAAATTTAAATTTACATTTAATTGACTTTGTCTTGCTCATTTCCCTCTCTGTTCACAGATGTATGTATAATTGCATTTATTCTAATTAATATTTACTGAATTTTAATCTACAATCCTGTGCTGTCGCTTAACATAGTTATTTTTCTGAAGAGTTCTCAAAAAGGCTCTTATTAAAACTTTTTGAGAATCCACATAATGTCCGCTCCCTGAATTATCTTGAGATCCTTTCTTTTCTTTCTGGATTTTCAGAGAGTTTAAGATGTAGGACTAACATTTTTTTTATGGAAATGTATGCAGTTTGAGTCTATCAAGGTATAGTTATCCAAGTCCCATGCTGTTTTTCCCTCAATTAGACTGTCTGCCAGGTTCCACAAGAACAAAGATGATTACCATTAGTTTGCTATGCACTGGATATCCCCAGATTGTCTTCTCAGAAGAAACCCAAGGTGGTCACACTGCCCAGTATTCGGGAATGTTGGTTTGTGTCCATGAATTGACTCACCAGCTATCTAGCTGTCATTTGGACAAGGAAATTTAGATGGTGATTTTGCCCTTAGAGAAAGTGCTTTTAAAGGGCTTATCTTCAGCTCTAAATGCCCAAATATCTTCATAACTATGTTTCTTAGAGATCCTCAGAGGTTCCTAGGGATGAGCTATCTAATCATGACTTAATTGGGTACCCACAGCAAATGTTTTTCAGTAACTGTCTCTGCATGCACTTGGCAAGTATGAGGCAGTGCGATTTGTCTTAATCATCTTTGGTGATGCATTAAGCTATGCAAAATTACTTCATATTTTGCATAAACTAAAATTAAGCAATCAGACATTTACTCCAGATCACTTGACACACGGTGAATTCTTAAGCCACAAGAATGCTCATATCTCTGATCCTATGGGCATTTATTTTTCTCTTTAAGGATGTACTTTCAACAGGCAGAGCCATTACCATCCTGTAAACAATTTCCCAGTTAGCTGTCAAACTCTCATAAATGCTTTATTTTTCACAGGTGGCTTTGGACAAAACTGATAATATGCTGGTGTTTCTCCAGACGTTTTTTCTAGTTTTAGTCCTGAAGAATTTGCCAACTGGATTCTCCTGTGTCTGCAATGCCACCATGGATTAATCTCACTCTTACTCTAGGTAGAGAAATGCAAGCCACTTGGCTGTTCGCATTCAGGCCAGCTTCAGCTGGGAATTTCTCTGTGTCTGTAGGCAGGTTTTCTTCGTTCATGATGCAGGGGAGCTTAGTCAATCATCTCCAGAAAGAATTTTCCTGTTCTGGATCATTGTTGTCAGTGGTCTGTTTTCCAGGCTGGAAAACTGGAAGATCTAAATACCTCTGCTGTGCGACTGAATCAGTGCTTCCCCACCACCACCACCACCCCCCCAGCCCCGTATCATTACATTAATTAATACAGAGTAAAAAGAGGGTTTTCAGGGTGTTGTACATCCACCTTTAGAGACTTATAGAATATATATGTTATATAGCGTTCAAAATGTTATATGTCTACACAATGTTATTGGGGTGGCAGAATGACTCCCATTTCAAAACTGTGGTTTATTACTTTCAATAATTAAAAATTGAAAAAGCCCAAACCACAATCAATCACATCTTAAATTCCTGAAACAAAAGATGTTGATTGAGTCAACCTATATTCTTCCAGCTTATCATCATGAACTTTTCCAATGTTTCAGTTCTGCCTCAAAACCAGTTATGAGGTGGGAAAACTAGAGTGGTAACTTTCCAAGAACATATCACATCTATCCATCCTCTGGGACTAGAAACCTCTGTGCTAGTTTTATGGATTTTTTAGAGTATAGTGAAATTACTTCATCTCAATTTGAAATATTTCCCATACATGTGAGTTTATAAGCAGCGTTACTGGCAGGCTGAAAGCCTGAATGCTTATAAATAAAGAACTGAAATGGGGATAAAAGTAGCCCGGTAATCATTACAGGCTGCTTCCTTTGAATAAAGTAACGAATAGCTTATTACATTAAACAGTCCAAGACTGCTGAAAGTGAGCAAGGGTCACCCTAGTGCCAGAGTTCACAGCTATGCCCCGATAAGCAGACAGCTATTAAGCAGATAAGATGCTAATAGATACCAACAGCCTCTGGTGTTAGAGGTGGACATGCAGCAAAGCCAAAGACTTAGGTGCAAATTATGGACATTACTGAGAGCCAGATCTTGACATTGCAAAGGTATCCATTCCTTAGGGTAGATCAGCCTTCAGAGCCTTGAGTTAGTTGTATTCTAACATGGAGGATATCCAAATCTTCTTGCCTTATGTGATTATTTGTTAAAAACTCAACATTATGTCTGGTTTAGGTAACACACGTGTCATAAGAGAATCCCGACAAGAAGAAGAGAAAATAAATACCCGCACTGTACTTTTTCTAGCTATTCTTCTGCACAGCATACACACACACAAGTGCACACACATACATATAGCTGCTTGACAGCCCTACTGCCAATGACATCTGGTTATCTACAATCTCCTTTACAAGAACCTTGCTCTCTGCAATGCACCGATGCCTCTGCTCTGTGTAAGATAAACATGGCAAACACAGATAGCAACAAGAGAGTGGTATCACAGGCCCTCCTTGGCAGTACAACAGCTACAGCAGCAGCAGGGGCTCAGCAAACCTCCCCCACGTTTGTTTGTTTATGTGCTCTGATGATCCGGATAGGAAAGTTGCATGAAGCAAGAATTTATTATGGCAGTGGGGGCTGGCTCGAAAGCTTCTCTCTCTCTTTATTTTAATGGCCATTTAAATTACTTCTGCAGACTTTGACAAAGCTTTGATTATCACACACAGGGATGATGCACAAATTCAAACTGAATCTTTCATCTTAATAAACATGAACCCAGATCCCCATTTGGATCATGGATGCTGCTTGTGGGCTCCCTCCAGATTTTCTGCCAAACACTGCCACCAAGTGTGAATCTTAGATTTTTTTTTTTCCTGAACAGGCAAGAGGGAAACGGACCCACCCGTGAGATCCTGCTCCCACTGACCTCAACAGGCATTTAAGAGTGCCCAGAAAGGCACCCAGATAAATGTTTCCTCTTCTCTATTTCCCTTATTGAAAGTAGAGCTGTGAAAGCTGTCTGGCACTCATCTAAAGTATTATTTCTACCCCAATAAAGCCTAAATTCTCCCAGCCAAAGTCAGAGATATTGTAACAAACAGCAGTACAAATGACGGAGCCCTACCCTTAGTCTAAAAGAATAAGACAGACGTGGAGTGAGAGGAGGTGACTAATGCCTCAAAAAAGTAAGAATACAAAGTAAAAAAATAAAGGAAAATTGTTTCTGTAGCTGATACAAACTCACAGTTCTTGAGACCCAGAATAATACCTTAGCAACATGGTTGCCTTTTGTCCCATTAGTTTTGTACTATAATAAGCAATGTGGCACGCAACATTGATATGAGAAATAATATGTTACCAGTCTTGGAGAAGGAATATTATTATTTTTACTTAAAACAAGACTACCTACCACATGGAAAGGTAAAGATAAATAATAATAAAAGAAAAATTGAAATATTTCTAATTTCAGCTGATTAAAAATCTGCATGAAGACTGTCATTCAGAAATAAAGTGACATCAGGTCAAACAGCCCAACTTTTTGGAGGATTAACTTTATTTCAAAAAGAGAGTGTCCACGCAACCATTTGGTTAACTTTAAATTCTTTGTATTAACCAGTGTTAATTCTCTATGCTTCTCAGCTGTGCTTCTCTATGTGATCCCTCAGAAAGTCATCTAGATGCCGGAGAATGTCACTTGTCAAAAGGGATCTCGAGAAAGCACAAAAACCTGTAGTCAAAGAGAAGGGATGTGATTTACAACCTGTTACTATTGCTTTTTGGTTGCAATGAGTGCTGTCAGTAAGGCTGTGGGATTCAGCAGTGGTTCCCAGCCCTGGGAGAGGTGAGACTCCATCAAGGACTGTTTCCATCAGCCATGTTCCCTGACTGCAGTGAGAATAAGAGGTTAGAAGAATGCTATTTTATGTAACCCTTACCTGGTTCAGGTATCAACTCAGGGTCCTGAGTTCGGGCTCTGGTCTTCAGCGGGTTTAAATTAACAAGCATGTCAACCAGAAGGATACACTCCAAGTGGCTTATAATGGTGAGGATCCACAATCATGGGAAAAAGGAAATTTAAAATAAGACTTAGGCTAGCTGTAGACAACTAAATCCCAAGCTGCAGTTCTGAAAACTCCACTTAGCTAGAAATATGCTCCTCAGGCCATAAGATGTAAGTTTCTTTATCACTCAAAATTTTGAAATTTTTCCAGGTATGTTTAAATACTTCTAGCTTTGGATGCACATGCATAGTTTCTCTTTGTTTAACAGGTTCTGCCCATCCATATCAGAGAACAAAACTCAGCCTTGGGCATTCATCAGCAGTTCTTGTAGCTGAACAACAAAGGATTAGTTAAATAATATGCACTTTTCCTTAAGTAAATATGAGTACCTGTATAATTATTTCTCCTACAGGCCTTAACAGTACCAGAGGAGCTGTTATCCTTTATCAGGTAAATTAGATGCAGCTTTAAAATTCGTATGTGTGCCAGAGGAGTTCTTTGGATCTATTAGGTAAATAATCTCACTTTTTTTTATTTATTCTAGGTGGTCTAGCCTCACATCACATAGAGAGGATTTACAGAGGCAACACGCATTAACTTTATTTGAAATCAGGTCTATAAATCCCCATATATTGATAAGAAACCAGACCTTTAAGTAGTAATTCTAATTCTAATAGAGATCTGAATGCTTGCTTGTAATAAATCACAGTATTCTGGAACGGGAAGAAGGTAAAACCTACATTAAAGGCACTTACAGAGCACTTCTTTCTGGGACAGACTGTAAACTTCTCAATTCTTCATCCAGTCCAGTTTTGAATGTTTCAAGTACCAGATCTTCTGTCAGTCCCCTGAGGAAAATATTCCATGTCCCCACAGAGCAAGCATTGTTAAGGGTTCTTTCTAGACATTCAGTTCAATTATTCATTTATTCACTCCTAATTATGCTCACCTCAATAAAAAATTGTTCTCCTCAGAACCGCACTCAGTTGGAGATACTTCCCCATGCCCCCTGCTATTATTTGGACAAAGTTAGTGATTCCATTATTCATGTGCCTCAAGTGAAGCTTGTATGTCTGTCTTCGTGGGATTTCTCTGTGTTTCAATTCCCCAGCTCTACAATAAGTCTCACTTTCTCACATCCTTTATCTATTCTTCTAAAAGCTCTAACACAGGGTCAATCTTCATTTGTGTACATTATCTACAAGCAATACTTAGGGAGTCCGAGATCAGCTTCTCAAATACTCTGAGATACAAATGGAAAAGTGTAATAAGAAAAGGAAAAGTTGCAGATTTTCTATTTAAATATGACAGCAAATTAGTATTAGAGAATGGTGACTGAAATAAGTATCCCTCTCTAAGCCTATCTGGTTATCACTGGCCCTAAATAAGTTTAATTCCAAAAATAGATTAAGAAAACCTACCAAATAGGGGTATCACCCTATATGTTGGAAAGTAGCTGAAGCAACATTTACAATAATCCTATAAAAGAAATCCATTGTGAAACATATGTTAAAAAAAATGTTATTTGAGTTTTACACACATGCAATTGGAGAATTTTTTTTTTAGGTTTTTTTTTTTTTTTTCCTGAATAACAATTGGACAGGGCAAATGCCAGCCAACTTTAAATTTGAAATTGAGCAGTGTGTGTGTAGATCCAGAAAGAAATTATTTTAATAATTTCTTAAGGCTGGATAAGAGAAGCATTCATGCTCCCAAAACATTTTTGAACTTCTGTAATAGACACGGCTGTATGTTCCTTGGCTCCAGCAAGGAACTAAAACGTCAACAGAACTGGAGTAGTAGTAAAGAGACCAAGATACTGGTTGCATCTCTCCTGATCTGCTGTTTGGATTCAGGACATTTCACCTTCCTGTTCCTCGTCTCAGTTTCTTGCTTGTGACGTTCATTTAAACAACGATCTAGAAGATGAATTAATGGCAATATGTCTGTATGGTCCCTAACAACATGGACTCCTGAATTCAGTTGGGCCCAGCAGACATTAATAGTCCAACCATAGGTAGTACTTTCACCTGAAACAACACAGAAAATATTTTATAAATCTTCAGGTCCATGACACTGTAAAAATAAAAAGATTCAGATTCACTTCTTTAGGTCCTGAAACTGAGTCAACTAAGTTGAAGCCACGTATCTTGGGATGCCTTTATGGTCAACGGAAAGTAATTGGCACATTCAGAGAGACAGTCAGACCACCTAAGAGAGGAATTATCTTGAAGAAGCCCTAGATCCCTCTATAATTACTGAGAAGAAGTAGGAACTTCTTAAATACTAATTCAGACGTCCCACTTAAGAGCCTAGCATTAGCTAGGAGGAATCCAGCCCAAGAACAGTAGGATCCTTTCTTTGAGGAGTTAAAAGTCTAATAAAGTTTTCAACAAGTATAAGGCACGCATCATGTAGATAACACAATAATCAATGTTCATGGAACTGCATACACAAAGCAAGAAAGAAATCAACACGGGGAAGCTCTCTTACCCCCAAGAGCTGAAATATCTTGAGCCACTGCCCATATCGTACCCCTCCCTCCACTGTGATTTTTTAAAACCAGAAGGCTGAACCCCCCCCCCCCCCCCAAATTATGAGTTCTTTTATATGCATACAGTGGAGGGGGGTTGTTGGGGGGGGGGGGGGGGGCTGTGTGGACAGAAAAAAGAGAAGCTTTAGCACCAAAGAATGCAGGTCTGTGCATAAAAGTCCAGACCAAAGACAGTTTGTCCTCTCTCTGAATTCTAGCACATATTTGTGCATGTATTTATTTACATCACAGACATCATGGGAAAAAAATCCTATGGATGATGTGTGGATGTGGGCTGTATTCTGAACAGGTACAGGATGAGGATGAGTATGATCTTCTCTGGGGACATATACCTTAGCCAACAAAATCCCACTATCAGAGTGTTCTTGTAATTGCTAATTAATGATTTAACGTCTCCAAGACTTCTTACGTTTCTACAGGATGCCCAGCAATATAATGATAAAGACATTGAATGAAAGTCCTACAACTTTCCAGGTTATTCCTCATTTTTTTAAAAAAGCAGAGCATTCTTCAAAATAACCTTATGAAGCCCTTCCATATTTTCCAGCACACTGAAGTAAGAAGAATGAGCAGGCAATGTCTTTGGGTCTACTGCAAAATAAACATCTCTATATCCAGGGAATTAGGAATGCAGTGCTCATTTTCTATAGTCCTATGAATAGTCGTGATATGAAAATACTTAAAATTCGGCAGTGTATTTCCTTATTAGCTTATTGTCCATCTCAACTTTTTTCCTAAAATAATTTTACATTACTACAAAGCAGTCTGGACACATGTTTGTGGTCTCAGTTAAGAACCCAAGAATCAATAATTTATCCTCAAAATGAGAGCCTAGGTGTCCAAATTGCCTCACATTTTCATCTGTTCCTGCTTCTTTTTACTCATTCTCCTCTTATTTTAAAGAGTATGTTTATACTCAGTATGCACAGATGAGAAAGTTTTCAAGAAGGTGTTTCTTTGAAACTTTGAGTTCTAGTCTGGACAATGACAATTATATTCCAGCTGAGACCTTATCTCTTGGCAGCAGATGTTGATCAGCTGACACAGAGGTAAGAACAGCATTCCTCTTCTTGGTGGTACTTGGCAGACCCTAGTGTTTCCCAGGACTCATGCAAAAAAGACTAGTTTGAAGATGTAGAAAACAGATTCTGTATTCACTCACTGGAACTGCTCCATTGCTTATATTCTTGCTAGTGCATTCTCATACTCCAATTGAAGTTATCCTAGTAAGTGAGGGTTTGGACACAGTGATGGGTGGGAAAATATAAAAGAAAATTTGTTCCCTATTGGCCATAGAATAGATAATGTCTAGGGTAGTAACGGACTATTGGACAAATACATTTGTACCTGCCTAAAACATTTACTAACGGGTTCCAAATTTTATTTTTCTTAAACCTATGACAATGTTTCATTACACTGATGTTACCACTGTTACTTAGGACACAATACAAAAATGAGTTTCAGCCTGTGTGAACACAGAATATGGGTTTTTCATTTGATATTTGATCATATGGCAGGGTCCCCCTGGAAAACTTTATTTGCTCTCTGCTTCATAAATAACTTCTAGAGGATCAAAGGTCTGGGCATGAAACACCACAGCAAATTTGTCCCTGGATGATCCAGCAAAATCGATAGAGTCACATCAGGGATAAATTTGTCCTAATAGGTTTACCCACACATAAACACTGTATACCATCATCACATTTATTATGGCATGATACAAGAAATCACCACTATTCATAGTCGTCTTTGTCTGCCACACACCCCACAGCTAATTTTGTGTTACAGTGGAGAAAATAACTGCTAAATACCAGCAGCCTCTTCTGCATATTCAGCATGAACCAGGGTCCGTCCTTGCACCTTAATCTATTTTCGTACAAGGCTGAGTCCTAAAAAAAAATAAACATGTACGACATTTTAAATCTGATCTCAATAAACGTTTTATTTTTAGAAGTTGGGTCTATTATTTTAAGCAGTGTTTGTCCTCATTTCCTAATAGTTTCTCCACACCATGATAGCGTGATACAGTCTTAATTTTCTGAGAACCAGAATGCTAGAAGTGCAAGATATGCTCAGCACTGGGATGCCAGGGGAATGGTTTCCCTGGCAACAGCAAGCACATAAAAAGTATTCAGAGCAGTCCCTGTTTCTCTTCTGTTTTAAGCTTCCATTGATAGGGGAATCAAATCTAGTTTGGAGGGGTTTTTTTTATTTAAGGTGAACTGCAGGGCAGAAAAGCAGGGATGTGCTTTATTGCATTTTGCCACCTTGTGGAGCAAACCTGCAGGAAGGGGCGATCGCTGCGGGAATTTAGGAGAGATGGCCACGGTGCCCCAGAGAGGGCATATAGTCACAGGAGGAAAAGAAAGAATAAACAACGATTAAAATAATGGAGCTTATTTTCAAATAATGAATTTTCTAAGGTCAGTTGTAAAATGAGCCACAGGCGTTGTAGGGTTCAGTCTAAGGCTTGGCTCTGATTCAGCAAGACACTTAGATACGTGTCTACCTCTAATCTGGGGAGCAGACGCTTTGATTCAAAATGCAGATGCTCTGTGGTTTAGGCATTTGGACAGTCCCACAGAAATTAGACACTTGCTTCTATATCTCACTGAACCATAGCTTATATGATGTCACTTTGGGGTCATTCAGATCTTGCTGCATTTCCTTCTTTCCTAAAAGAGGCTCAACTGGAATCCCACTGCAAAGTTGCCTTTCAGAGGGTGCAATAAAACTGAAATTTGTCTTCCACTTACCTTTGTTTTGCCTGCACTGACATTTTCAAGTGAGGACATGTGTGCTTAACTTGTCTGCAATTTGACATGTTTCTCTAGTAGTGGTCCTAGTTGTGGTTTTGCACCCATGGAAAGAGATTTAAGCCCTAGAACAGAAAAGTTGGGGTATGATCGGTCTTTCATGAATGCTCGATACGCCTATAATCTTTAGTACAGGAGGAGATAGAGCTGAATTTTATGGGTGGTATTACTGTGTAATTTTTCATGGAGCAGCATAAAAATATGAGTATGCCCCATTCCTTGAAGAATTTGACCCCTTTGATGTAACAGACATAGATAATTTAGCTATGGAAAATAATATATGTAACCCCAATGGAATAAATATGAGCTCCTAGTATTGTGTGTTAGAGTGATTACATAGACTCATGAGTTTTGGATTATTTGCAAAGTGGGAAAAATATTTTTAAAAATATAATACCCCACAAACACATTGGTTCTGCCAGAAACATTTATACATGAGCAAACACAAATTGTATCTTTATCCTCACACTGAATATGACTTGAGCTTCTGTTCGTTTTCTTCCTTTCTTAGTTCTAGAGTCTTTGTCACTTCTGTACTCTCCTCCTTTGTATGTTTGCTGAGTATTAATATTCCCCAAGTGAATTAGCATTCCTTTATCCTAATTGAATCTTTTCAAACTGGTTTTTTTTTCCCCTTTCTCCAACTGTTAATATTGTCTTGCGATTTC
This sequence comes from Aquila chrysaetos chrysaetos, assembly GCF_900496995.4. Lineage (NCBI taxonomy): Eukaryota > Metazoa > Chordata > Aves > Accipitriformes > Accipitridae > Aquila > Aquila chrysaetos. The sequence continues at coordinate 82,369,692 of NC_044030.1, read as the reverse complement.
TTACTCTTCTCCTCTGCCTCCCCACAGGCTCCTGCATTAGCTTCCCTTGGGCTTTGTAATAGGACTAGGAAAGGAAAAGGTGATATTTATCGCTCGAGAAGTATAAAAATCACCCAGACCTGGACTACCTTTTGTGATCAAAACCAATTCACTACGTATCTCCCCCCCGAAAACCATAAAAACCAGAAATCCAGAGAGGAAAAACAGATTTTCATAATAACTTGATATCCTGTCCCGCTTTTTCATGTCTGTCCCAGAGCATACCAACCAGCACCTGATTTTTGCAACATCAGAAAGAAAGTCAGGTCATGTGTAGTGACACAGGCACTCACAAAGGAAAAAAAGATGTGGGATGTATTTGTAACCTTTTCCTAGGCTTCGATTGGTGAGGTTTCATCGGTTTTAAGGTTCATTAATAAGCACTGCCTTGAGCCTCCATCCAAACTGCTCACGTTTGGACAGTAATGACGAGCATGTTATACCATCTGGGTGCTCAATAAAAAGCGCTTCCCATTTGCAAACAAGTAATCAAGTGTGTAAGGAAGTGTGCTTTCCTGAAGGGAGAAAAGAAAACAAAACGAGGGAGGAAATTGGATAAGATACAATGACCTACTTACCGCTTTCACGAATTACAATAACCCTTTAAAGTTCCCTCATCAGGGTAAAGCAACTTCAGGGATGCTGGTTGCTTTCTGGCTGCTGTAGAAAGTCTCAGCTGGAGCTGTCAGATCCCAGGGCTCTGTCCTCTACCCTGCCAAGCAGCAGGGCCGTCAGGTTTCGGTCCCTCACCCACCTTGTGCTCTCACAGCCACTCGTGCTTATCGTGCTGGCCTCAAAAGCTGCCCCTGTTCTTCAGAAATTTCTGCTTTTCAGTGTTAAGGGCAGCCAAACTGGTGGACTTTGGCTCCCAAAGCAGTGCCCTAAAATATGGTAAAAAGATCAAGTATAAAGTGTCCGCATTGCAAGGCGAGTCAGAATTCCCTTCCTTTCAGCTCCCACTCTCTCTCCCTTGGATCCGACAGATTATCCCCCCATTCTGGGCTTCCTTCTCCATCGCTCTGGACACAACTCTTTCACGCCTCGGCTGGCAGGTTTTGCCTATTAGTTCTACAAAAGCAACCGAACGATGCCGCAATTTTATTTTATGCCTTCTAATAGCACCTAATCGATTCTCTATTTGCAGATTAGAGAATTAATCCAGTGGTGCCTTTTGGTTGCAGCACTGCAAAATAATCCCCTTCTGCGCAGCTCTCTGGAATGACCCTCCCCTCCTCTCCTACACAGCCTTCTCCCCCAAAACATTTCGACAACTTTCATCCCTCCAGCTTGCTACACTGCTATTTAAAGTAAAGCTATTGAGGATTTGGTATTTAAACAATATTGCTGCATTCACCACATCCATGTATACAGAATACGCTTACTCTGCCATCTGCTTCCGCTTATACACACACTCATACTTCTGCCCTTGGGAAGACGAGAGAGCAAACACCTGACAGATGCTTAGTCACATTGCTTAATACGTCTGGAAAACATTCAGGTGCTGAGTTTAGAAACAGGAGAAAGGCAGCGCAGAATTAAGACAAATTCCCTATAAATCTATTAGAATTATCTATCTGGAAGAATTCTTGCAAAGATTAGATGTGGGAAGGAAACACTATAACTTTCCCCCTTTTCACACCACTCAGTTGCAACAGCATCATTGACAGTCGGTCGAGGTTTTATTCAAATCCAGAGTTACTGTATAATGAGATCTAAGACCTACTGTATTTATATATCCTTTCCCATCTCTTCAGTATCTGAGCACCTTCTAGTATAACTCTAAGTGATATAATCAGCATCTGTCAAGTGTGGCTCACTCTCTCCACAGGAGGGAAAGATTGCCTATGGATTTTCTTTTCTTCAAGTATGCCCAGTGCCATGTGTCCATATTAGCCAAGGCATTAAAAAAAGAGGAAAAAAAGGACTTTACACTTGGCACAAAGAGGAGAGAGGTGACTGGTAAATCCTTTGGCAGTTTGTGAAGCTGTACCTTTACTGGTACCCGGTCTGCTGTTGACACAACGCGGCGAGTCCTCCACTTAGTTTTCTGCTAGTCCACCAATTGCAGGGGCACCTTATGACCTTTAGATGACTTTTATATCCTCAAGGGAGCTTTCACAGATGAACCCTCATGTGCTCGAGATGGAAGGCGGAGGTTCCAGAACACACAACGCTAATCTTCAGCTCCTTACCTCTCCAGCAGGCTTGATAGAAGCAGCAATACTCCTCTTTGAGTCCCGACAATCTTCCCATCCCTTCCTAGAAAGCTGCCACCTCACTTTGGCTCTCCTTTCTTTTATTCTTCTTGTGGGTGAGGGTGGCAAGTTCCACTATATCCATTCACATCTTTGGGATGAATACGCAGAATGCATCGGAACTGATTCCTAAAATACCTCAGGTTCATTCACGTTCCTTTTCCCCTCAACCTAAACAGTTCCCCTGTGACAGAAGAGTAGAGCCATTACTTACCAAGGAGTTTAGACAGTCATTCAGGTCTCCTGTGCCCTGATATATGAGCACTTTGTAAATAGCCACTGAGGTCTTGAATATTCAGCATGATGGAATTTGTTTAGTCTAGAGGAAGAAAAAGTGAAGAGAGACATAAGTATCTTCAAACACGTAAAAAATGGCCACTAAAAGGAGATGAATGCAGTGGTTTTCATGTCCACTGGGGCTAGGGCAAGCAGTAATGGGCTTAAATCACAGTAAAGGAGGTTTAGGTTGGACATTAGGGAAAAATTCCTAACTGTAAGGATTGTTAAGGATGGGAATATGTTGCACAGAGAGACTGTAGATCCCCCATTATTGGAGATTTTAAAAAATTACTTAGATGAATCTCTGTCAAGAAATGTTTAGGTACAGTTGTGGTAGGCAAAAGATTACCTGGCTTTGAAATCCCCTCTAGCTCTGCCAGCTGTGCTTCTGTGGGAAGCTAACACAGTGAGCAAGGGCTAAACCTGATGTATGGAGGCACCCAAATACTGAGAAAGTATTTGTCTGTATTGCATACTGATTTTTGTCACCTGGGGGAATCTGATTCCATTCCCCACATGCATTTTCCTACCAAGAAATGTCAATGGTTTTTATATTTATCTTCCAGATTACGTTTTTTATCAGCTTTTAAACAGGCCCACATGTGGGACATTTATTTTTTGGTGTTGTATGATCATTTCCCTGCAAGTTCTGTGGAACTTCTTTCTCATTTTCTAAAAATTATGATGACATTTCACTCCTAAAAATATTTCAAAGGGGTCCCATGGGCAAATGCCCTTTGCTTAAAACATTCTGCATGCTGTCCTATCTACTCTGCAATGTGTGTTTTAGAAACTCAGTTTGCCCTCAGCGGTGTTATTTGTTTTTCAAAACTATTCAAATTGCATTCAGCTAGGATTTGATTAGTAGGAAGGTGAGATGACTTTGCTCTCTGTGCTAGGTAATAAGCAGTTGCTCTAACCTTGATTATCTCACCAACAGAACATAATGTGCTGATCAAATGATTTTTGCATTGACATCCTTTTTTGAGAAGTCAAAGTACATGAATTTTAAATGCTCCTACTCAGGTAGCTTAAATGGGGGACCAAAATATCTTCGTTTAGTTTTCCACAATCTTGTAAAGCTGTAGTTCAGAATGGAGAACAGATTCACAAAGTCCTGGAGTGAAGTTGCCCTGCATGGACCACAGATGCTGCTCTCCATTTCCCACCCTGGCTGGGTCCTCGAAGGAAAACTCCCATCCCATCATGAAATGGAAGTTAGAGGAGAATGAAAGAAGTGGGCAAAGCCAACCTTCAGCTTCGGGGAGGGGGGAAATGAGTTTAGAGAAAGGGGTTTTATCCTTATTGAACACCAATAATTAAAGAGGAGGCATGCTGAAGGGTTGAATTTTGTATTTTGGCAACATCAGCAGAGACTGTAGTTACATAATTACAAATAAAAAATTATGTTATCCAGCACTTTTTATGTGAAACAAAGCTTGAGTTTTAATAGAGACCAGTCTGACAAAAAACCTCAAGAACTTGGGCAGTTGTAGTATGCATTCTTCCATTTTACATCTTATTTGTGCACATTCAGATAAAATTTTGCAGAGTAAAAAAATCTCATTAAGGGACTGGCCAAAGATTTTTCCTGAATATGTTCACTAATTAGCTGTATCCTCAGGGGCGTAAGGATGGGAGTGAGTCCTGGGAAGATATGGTCCCAACACAACATGGGGGAGCAATCTGGCCTGAAAATCACCAACTGGTGTAGGCTTTTGGACTGTTCTCAGGAATGTTTTTTGTTCTTTACAGCATGATTTCTTTTCAGGTGAGATTTAGTTCTCTGCTTAATTTTTTTTGTTGTTTTTGTTTTTCTAGAAGATAATATTCTTTCCGGTATTACAAGTGAGTCCTCTCTGCACTGGTATCTGGATAAATGTCATTCAGGTTGTTTGGCTGACTTGGAAGAGCAGAGATGGAAATGAGATGAAGGCATTTACTGCATTTAAGGGTTGTTCCCAGATCTCCTACTAGCTTCCTGTCTCACTTGGGAAAAATCAGTTACTTCTTATGCCAAAGTTCCCCCAATCCCAAAAAGACAGGTACGATGATTTTCTTTTTTCTCTATTTTGTTTTATTACAACCATCTTGTCCATGCAGGTCTCTAGGCAAGGACTATCTTTTCCTATGGATGTGCATATACAAAGATCTTGGTTTTGCAGCAGTCATGAGAGCAGATCGAGTAAATCTCTTTTCCTAAAGGAAGGTTTCTTGTGGGTGCATCTAAGTGGCTGCATGAAGGGATCACTCTTCCTCCCAGAGACAGAGTTTCAAGGTTTATGCCGGCTCACACTTGTACATTAGCTTTATTTGTGACACATTTCTCTCCTAAGAGCTGAAAATGTGCCATCTTTTGAAAAAAGCAAGCGCTATCTATAATGCAGTCCTATGACTTTAGGAGTTAGGACTTCGTATGGAACCTATAGCACTTACACCAAATGTTTTGGTGACTGATGTTCATCAGCCTGGTACCTCAGGGGTTTTCTAGCACATTGCCGAAGGTTCCTCACCTCTTCCAGTAAATCCCTTTCCATCTTTTATACAGTGGGTATCTTTTCCAGGTGAAACCACAGAAAATCTTGGCCATAAAATTTGTAAATGTCCACATGCAATTGCTTTTTCAGTGTGGTAATCAAGAAGATCGAACAGCATATTGGTAAATGAGTGGAGAAAGTAGATGTGGATGACTGCATAAGTGCTATTAAAAGACACTGAAAAGCAATAGCGAAAATATAGTTACATCAGAAATAAAATTATGCCTGCCAAAGTGAATTTCTGTAATATTGTCTCTACTAAATAAAAGCAACAGGGAGCCTCATCTGGCTGGATGCTGGGATAGGTAAGCAGGGTATGGACTGATGAGAAATAATTTAACAATATTCTACTTTCTTAAAGAGAAATAGCCAAAGCCTTTGAAGTCACTGTTTGTGATATCTCCTCACTTCTGAGTGTGCGACGTGACAGCTGGATGAGACATAATCAGGTAACCTGAGGGTAATCACTTTAAAGGATTAGATGGAGAGAATGACTTGATTGATGTACCTGTTGAATCCAGTCTTTTTTTTTTTTTTTTTCCTACCAGTTCTCAGGAAATCCCTCTCCCATCATCCCTTGATTTTTTTTTTTTTTAATAAAAGGCTTGAAATAATTCTAAAGAGAAGGTTTCCATTTGATTGTTTGTTTTACACTGTCTGTGCGATCATATTGGGATCCTCCTAAAGAGAATCAGCACAGGTAAGACCTGGAGAATGGAGCATGACAAGAGGGTTTTTTTCTTGTTTATTATATTTACACATTTGTTAAACATCTTTATATGGCTTTATTTTTCTCCCTTAATCCATGACCAGAATTTAATTGAACAACACACAGGGGGAAACCTGGATCTACTTTGCCCCCCGCCAAAACCCATGGCACCTGGTGGTTTGGTCATTCGTGTTACAGGAGCTGGGCCAACTGCTAGGTTTACATTTCAGACTTCAGCCACTGTGTAACGTTTCAGAGAAATAAACTCAGTTTTGTATGTGGTCTTCTCTTAATATGCATTCATATGAAATGCTTGAGGGGTAGGATTCTGCTTCAGATTAAATAGCTTGAGGTGTCTGTGTGTAAGGGAGGTGTCTTAGCTCCCTCCATACCCTGTGACCATGGTTATTTAAGAGTCTGATTCATTGCTCAAATATAAGGTGTATACTACCAGGTAGGACATTTCAGGGTATTCCACATTGTTTCCATCCACCGCTCCAAAAGGGTAGGGGTCTTTTTGGGGCCCTGTCTCATATCTACCAAGCCTATAGGGATGTCTTGGCTGTCGAGGGTTTCTCCTACCTCCTCCACACTCAGGCACCTAAACATCAGTGTCTTAGTCTGGAGCTGCATCACCCCAGGCACTGCAAAGCAGCATCAACCTTTTAGGTATCTCCATTATAATTTTTGATGGCAAGGGAATTATTTCTTTTTCTGCTGTCTCTTGTAAAAGACTTTTGAATCACAGTAATGGATTTTCTGTTAGATTTCATCACAACTTCTTATTTCTTCTTATGATGTTCAGGATATATATTTATCTAGTGTGATTCATCTTCCTGCAAGTTATATGCCCTTGTGCCTGCAACTGTAAACTTTTGATGGTCCCATATGTTTTGTGCTGTGCTGCAGGCAGAAGAAAAGCATACCAGCCTTGTTTTAGTGTTTGGGCTGTCATGGAAATTGGGGTAGGAAACCTGATCCCAGCAGTTAACCCTTTTTTCAAGCCAGGATTACTTTAGAGTTAGATCAGTAAGCGCCAAGTTTCAGATGAGGAGGGTAATGACTGTGTCTTCTTCCCCACTGCCTCCAGAGATCACGTTGACTCCCCCGCATGGTAACACTGCATTAGAAGACAGAATAAATACTTTTTATTAGATGAAATTATGTTCAAACTCTACACATTCAGATACATGGGATGCAGGTATTGCCTTCATGAAGCTAATATTACTATCAAGGACTTCTTGTTCTTAAAAAAAAACCCAAACAACAAAGAAAAAAAAAACCACCCCCCAAACACCCCCAAAGTAACTAAAACAAACCAAAAAACCCTCACAAGCGATTATTTTTTTTCCTCCTCAGCATAATACTGAACTGATTAAAACACTGCTACCTGAAGGCACAAAACGCATGCCTTCTTAAAAAGCTAAGTCTTTGTCTCATTATGGTTCTTTATCCAGCTAATTAATTTAGCTTTTTATTATAATCCTTCTTTTAATCACTGTCTTCAATTTCTTCATTTCACTCAGATCATCTTCTTTCCACTTCTGCCCTGATGCTTTAATTCCACACCGCAGAGCTCAGCAACTATTTGACTTGCTAAATCTTTATAAGAATTTTTAACCCAACCCTATTAACCTCAGACAAAGTGTTTTGGAGCTTTTCATTTGTATGCAGTAAGGATGCTCTTCAGAGGGGCAGGAAAACCTCCAAAAGAAATATAAATCAATATCTTAAATTACTCAAATGTTCAATATGGCACCAGTAGCTGTTACATATTTTTTTCTCTCCTTCTGAGATTCAAATACATATGCTCAGCAATTACTGTTGCATTTGCATAATAGGACATTTTTTGATTAGCATATCTTGGACTTCTGTTTGCATTTTTAAAATGTGGTTACTTTTATTCTCTATTTTATCCTTATTCCCTCTTCATGTTCTGTTATACCTACTCATGTTTTCCTTTGGTCTTGTTTTGTTTTCCTGAGGGCTTGCTGTCTCCAAAGCTTTGTTTAGTATTTGGTTTTGTAGTTAACATCACACAGTAATAGGATACCAGGAAAGCAAGGCATATGACATATTAAAGTTTAATGAATAAATTGTGAAACCATGTGATAAGTGCCATGCTTTCACAGGGGGTAGCCAGAAAATAAAGTGATGCACTGCAAGATCCTACAAAAACTGTAATATGATTTATAGTTGCTTGGCCTTTCATGCTATTTCAGGTTTGTGCACTCTAAGGGAAATATCTTGTGTCTTCATTAGCTTTGTATGTTTTATGGAATTTAAACACTCTTAACTGCAACCATAGCCATCCAGAACCTCACCCAAACAGCCATGTCAGGTGAGATGTTTTGAATGACCATTCTCCCTACCTGCTTTACAGGATTTAGATACACGGCAGTGTTTAGGTAGCTATTCAGACGTAAAAAAATCCTTCAGTGCAATCAATTGGATGTTCAGCTGTGTAGAAGTCTGTAATACTTTTGTGCCAGAGTATCCTAGTGCCCTTTTTTGTTCAATTTTATTTATCTTATTTGTAAAATACTGCAAATACTTTGATATTGGGGTAAAAATCTGTATAATTTGTTACCATTGTTTCATTTGTTCAAACCATCAAAATTTAATAGATTCTTGGTACAGTCTTGCTTGTAATATCTTGAGATCTCAAATGAAACAGTGGCCAGGTCGGGTTCATCTTCCTGTTCATGGCTTTGCTCCGTGAATTCATTGATTTCTGTAATTAAATGAGTTGGAAGTAAATCCCAGCCCTTTGCTGCATGTAACTCATCAGAGCTGATGGCTGAATCTTAATAAGCTGTTTAGTGTGATCTTGTGCCAGAGCAGCTAGGTGTTAACAGTTTCCCTAGTGCTACAATTCCATGTAGCAATCTGTGGTTATAATTGACTCTGCCAGGACAAAAGAAAGAGGAGGTGGAATGGCATTAGATTAAAATGAAACACTGTAGTGCAGAGTGGTTAGCTCAATGAATGCAAAACTCTTCCCTTTTTTGTGTGTGTAAGCTGAGCTCAATGGTTACAATTTTCTTCCTTCTTTCAAATAGATTGCAGTGTTTCAGATTCAGATACATGTCTGGAGAAAGAGATCTGAGGATGTTCCCTATTTGGAAAAGCAAAAAGCAAAAAACCAACAACAAAAACTTTGAAATGCAAACATTAAGGCATTTAATTACCCAGGATAATGGCAATGCCTGTGTAGTGTTCTTTATAATCTCCAGTGTGTTGGTACCAATGTTGTGCAGTCAACATGCATCACAAGAATACAAAAACAATGTTATTGTAGTACTCCTTGAACTGGAAAACAAACAAATAAACAAACAAAAAAATCAAAAAAAAACCCTAACAACACAACCAAAACCAAAAAAAACCAAAACATGCAAGACATGGTGCTTGCCTTAAAAAGGATAAGCCAGAACCTGGGCAAATGACACAGCATCACCCCATAAAATGAGAATCTATGAAATAGATTACTAGGAAAAAAAAAAATTAAGCAGGGGTCATAAAAATGAAAAAACTTACGACGTGGAATAATTTACAGAGGTAAGAAGGACTGTCTGCCCATTACATGTAGGTGCTCACTCTCATTTTAACTAATATCTGCTCTTGGCTATAAATTTCCAGGGTATTTTGGAATAGTTCAGAAAAGGTTTCAGCTGTCCATGGAGAAACATGTTCTTTTCCTTAGAATAGAAAGTTTGCCTAGACCGCGTACGGGTTACACTGCCTTCTTGCTTCCTGAGGTTCCCATCAATCACCATGAAGTTAAAACACTCAAAATTGTGAGAGGGAAACAAAGCTAGAGAGTTTTGTTGGGTTTGTAATGATATTCAACTGAGTGCCTCTCCCCACATGTATGGTTCTCGCGCTACGTCTCGACTCCCCTGTTGTCTGTGTGTACGTTAAGGATAATCAGCTTCCAGTATGTTTCTCCACAGGCTCATATCAAGAAACAGACGCTGCTTGTTGCTTCCAAATGGCAAGTCTTTAAAAGCTACTATCAGCAAGCAACTTTGCTTTAGCTTATGAAGTAGCTGTATAACCCTGCCAGCAGAGGCAGAAACTCTTCCCCTGTGCCCCATGACATTGTCCCACTCCATGCTTACCTTTCCATACATACTTCTTCTCCCCCTGCATGCCTTCCTGCTGCTGGTCTTTTTCTGGCTGACAACCCCAAATGGCTCGAGAAGACTTTTCCAAGCGGCATGTAGCTGTCTGTGTTTTGGTTTGGATTTTTTTTTCCACAGGTGGGGAGCTCACCTGCACCAGCAGCCTGATAGAAATTCATGAAATGAAGCTGAGTGGCCCATCCATAAGTCACCCAATTCTGGGAGATTTTGACATGATTCAGTCTCAAGGTGTTAATATACAAGTAAAAGTGCTCAAACACTAGAGGTAGATAAGACAGTAAAACTGAGCACCAAAATTTTGTTTCAAATAAATCCCCTGCCGAGCCAGCATATAACATAGGTGAACCAGAATCGCAAAGAGGAAGTTTAAAAGACTCTTTCGTCCTGTTTCATATCGGACTTTGCAGCTGGCAGCCAATACAAACAGTAAAGGAAAAATTACTGTGATCCACCGCACATACACAACGTTTTCTTCACAGTGGCAAGCCAGAGATTTATGAGACACAGACCAAAAGTCTAGCGGTCATGCTGGGGAGAAATTATGTAGCCTGGAAACAAGTTTTTTCATCCATTATCATCTAAAGTGTGATGATACACACTGCAATTAATATTGTTCTATTGTGAATATCCACACATTACAGCAGTCTTCAAGGACTTTGGAAGAGACTAGGAAAGTCCTGCTAGCCTTCTAAGGATCATTTAATGTTGTGTATAAGGACTGGGTAAGACAGAAAATATTACAGTCGAACTATGTCGATGCCAAGTGATGATAAAAATTTTGAACTTGACAGCTACTAGAGCACAAATAGAATGAGCTTCATCCATTGCTTGTCTCCACACAGGCAAATTCTTCTCTCTATATGAAGATATAAGAAAGTTGTTAGAGCAAGAAAATTAAAGAAGGGTACTAGTAAAATGAAATTCAGGAGAATAGCAGAATAGGAGTAAATAAAAGCAAAAAAGCATACTCTCAAAGTGGAGGAAAAAAAAGGATTTTAGGAGCCTTTCTGTCAAAGCTCTGAGGTAGAAAGCTTATTGAAGAGACTATATTGATAAAATTGGCATTTTTGACATGTTGGTATGCTTTGTCTGAGTGGGATGTTGCACTTGGGCTGTAACGAGAACAGAAGGGCTAAAGCTGGTAGGTGGTGGGGGAGTGACACCTAAAAGAAACCCACTGTTTGGTTCTGAGTTGTTAATTTAGTGATCCAGGGCACTAACTTCATGCAGATCAGTGATCTGATTGATCTTAAAAGAGGCTTTTAGTAAAGATAGGGTTTAGGCCAGGGAGTGGACCTGGAAAACGAGAGATTTTGCTTATAGCACAGGTAAAATTAAGTTACAGGTTATTCAGTATGAGAGACAAAGGCTTAGGGTTTCAGTTATGAAGAAAACAATTGCCTCCAAAATCTTAGACCATAATTTGTGAAGGCACTGCTGTAAACATACTACCACTTTTCTATATCAGATAAAAATGAACTTTATGTTTGGGTTTTTTTCAAAGGACTTTAAATAGCTGAAACAAATGCTGCCTAGTAGCTTATATAATTTCATTCAAACAGGCCATTTGTCCAAATCAGAGAGAAATTATTAATACAATAGATGAGGAATTTAATTGGATGGAAAAATAAATGAACATTAATTAACAAAGAGTTTTCAATGGTTTAGTTGGTGAAAGAGTCAAAATTCAGCTATCAAAGATGACAATAATTTCACTGAAAACATATCACACACCTAAGTTCTGTGGTGAGGAATGCAATAAATAGAAGTAAAAGATGATAAATGGCAACAAAGGAACAAAAAGGAAAATGGACATAGCTTCCAAGTTATATTGATTTTTGAATTACAGAAAATGGGTTAGGTAATTTAAAGCATCACAGGAAAAATTTGGAGTGCATACTGGTAAGGTAACTTAAAAAGAATTTGAAATATGCTTGGGACATACCACCATATGTAACCCTTACAAAATATAGAAAATAAAACTGGTAATCTTGCTGAAGTGTTCAGTACCTATGTCTATTCTGTAATTAAAAATAAGCAAGATTTTATTCTCTATTATATAAGGATGAAAGTTGTTTAACTCATCTACTGGGATGAGAATATTGGTACCATCTATGATTTTTTATTTTTTTTTTTTTTTAAAGTCATAAAACTTATCCTTAAGAATTCTGAAAGAGTTGGATAAGCTCCCTGGCCTGTTGATGCAGTGTTTTTTTTAAGCTATTTGGAGCATCAGGGACATTGCATGCGTTAAAATTCTAGGCACCATGATTTTGCGGAAAACAATTGTCAGGACTGATTTGATTCTTTGAGAATAAAAGTTAAATTGGTAATGTCAACTGCATAAACACAGTAAATTTCATAGAAATTCATTTAATTCACTACAAAACTCCAAATGAATGGTTTGACTGTGTAACTGCTATACAGTAACAGTAAAGCATGTTAAATAGATTATGAACTAGACAAACTGTAAACATTTACTTACTTACAAGTTGATATCTAACACTAAAAGATGTTTCTAATACAAATCTGGGGACTGAAAGTAGGTGTCTATTTGTTGCTTAAATCAATGGCAAAGGAAACCCATGAACAGTGTTCATCTAACCCAGTTACAAAAATCGACAATCAACCTTTTGTTCCATTCATGTCACCTAAGATTTTTTTAAGGTCAATGAAGTTCATTTAGTGTATGTATATTTTGTGTGTACATGCAGATATGCGTACTCAGGGGTAGAGTCTGGGCAGAAGCCTTTAAATTGCCTCCTGTAAGCAAATTCCCTGTGGAACATTCATCATTTTGTTGGGTCAATTTAATAGATAAAGATCCTGCCTGAAAATCCCCTGTCTCCCAAACTACTTGATATTCAAGTAATTGATCTCCAAGAAGTTAAAAACACTGAAGTGAATATCATTTGGGAACATATAAAGGTTTCAACCATAAACCTTATGCTAAGAAAGCATCCAAATGGCTCTCTGGGCAGTGCGAAGCCAAGCTCTTACACCTACAAATAACCTATACCAAAAAAAAATGCAATTACTTTTGACACGGAGGATGGACCAGCTACCATAGGTGCATCCCAGCACAGGCCTGGGGGATAGACCTGCCAAAGGAATGAAGCTCAGAAGAGGAGGAGGTTGATAGGAATGGGGGTACACAACCCAAAATTGAGCCCTACAGCTGCTGAGGTTGAACCAACCCTGTAAGCAGCTACTTCTCAGGGATGAAGTCATGTTAGCCCAGGAGCTTCGCTAGTTGCTATCCTTAGATTCACGGAACTTAAGGCTGAAAAAAGCCATTAGTTCATCTAGTCTGATCTGCAGGCTACTGCATTTCACCAAGTTACCCCTGTATTGAACTACAGCTACCGAGCTGACCAAGGCCTTGCTCTTATTTCTCCTTTGCAACGGTTTTATCTTCACATGGGACTCTAGAGTGCTGCATCAAGTTGTGGAGGAGAAGGAAAGGGACAGGGAATCAGGTAAAATATTAGCCAAAGCGTAAAATGCAAAAGTCAAACAAACCACAGATTTATAAAACAAAGATATGATTTCCTTTATTATCTGGAAGACCTTTTCTCTATCTCTGAGCTTGCACCTTTACAACATCTCAAGAGGATCATGGAAATATAATTGTTACCTGGAAAGTGGGACAGGAAGGCAGAAAAACAGGAAAACAAAGTGATTTTATCAAACCGTGTGAGAAACCCACTTATCTGATCTGGAAAATTAAATATGATTTATAATATAATGCATCAGAAAAATCAATAACAGAATATGTTAACATAAAATAAAAATTGTAGCAAGTTAATGTAGATTTTTAAGTAAAAGTATTGACTGAAGATTCTAATCAGGAAAATGCATGAAGGTTAATCCAGAGCATGCTTAGGAATAAATGAATTCAATTTGAATGTATCACTAAAATTATTTTTTGATCTAATGGAGTGATAATTGAATTCTTTTTCTAATCTGAAGCAGGGGAGATAGTAGCACCACAACATAATTACTTGTCTGGTTAAATACATCGTCCCTTTTTGTGGAAATAATTTGCTTTCAGATTCATGCTGAGAAGCTACCAGCTCCTCTTTATCATAATATAATTTAACAAAATGTAGCATTCCTTCTTCATCAAATTAAACCAATTTGGAAAATTGAAGAGTCTTTGGGTCTCAGCTCTTCAATCATCCTCCATTGTTACACTCAGATGAAAAAACAGGGCATTAAAAATAAAAGCTTCAAAAAGGGACTGACTGTCTTTTCTTATAAGTAGGATTGGGAGGGAGGAGAAAAAAAGAGGATGTCCTCTAAGATGGAAATGACTCAAAGGATTTTGCGTGAGGTACGCAGACTACATCCTTGGATTACTGGCGCTCTGTTACAGCCGCCTCGGGAATGCCTGCAGCCAGAGCAGCTTACTCCAGCAGAGCAAAGCCTCAGGCTGAGTAACTGTAAGTACCAGATATATCGACCACATCCACCCCACCGCTCCATCATGCATTAAAGCAGGGTAATTGATTCTGGGACTTGCTTGGGTTTTGCTATTCCTTGCAGCAAGTCCTGATGTGAAGAAGGGTTGTACTTACCTGACAGGTCACTAGTACAAGTTCTCTCCTAGGTGTTAATGCTCAAAAACAATAGGGTTGCCTGTTTATTTTGAGAGATTCCTAAAGTATCTCAGCCTCAGAATTATCAGCCATATAATGACATTTTGAAGTTGAGAACTTCTGATGTTAAATATCGTTTTAATCTTTCGGTACTGATTGTTGTGTCTCAGGCTCTGATTTGAGAACTGATCCTTATTCCACATACCTCACTGAATAAATAGGTGCAGGGGGCCCATATGTGGCAAATGTTTTTCTCTAGCATGTCCTTAATTAGATCGTCTCTTAATTAGAACATCTCCCATAGAAATCAGTTGCACTTGATGTAATTTCAGGGGACTGCTGTGACTAGATCCACTTTAGCAAGTAGTGCAGCCCAGTAAGAGCAGCTCCATAGAGCAAAACAGGTGGTGTTGAGGACCTGACATCTGCGCTTTGACGTTGAAAGGGTTTTACTTCAAACTATGACCTGGTCCTGTGTCTTACACCCATCAGAAGTGTGCTTCCAGATAATATTTTCTAGAGTGTGTCTTCTAGCATGATTTCACTTGAAGAAAACCCAGTTCACATACTCCAAGAGATTGCCCAGTGAACTTGTAACCGAATGAGAGGTGACTACCTAAGCATGGTGAGTGGAAACAGCCAAGCACATTCAGGTTCCATGTTTATAAGAATATTTGGGATGCTACAAAAAAGTCTACTCTTTGAAAGCCTGGTCTCTGGGCCCTGCTGTGTTTGGAGAAGCTGCACCCAGCCTTTTAAAGGTTTTCTGTCTCCTACATGTCACAGAAGAGTTGGGGAGTCATTATTCTCATGTTTTTGGGGCATGCCAGATTCTTGGTCATTGTCTCTGCTTTCAAGTCCTTATCTACAAGTAATATTTATTGGAAAAGCATCCTCCTTTTCTTTCCTTTCAAAGCTCTAATACCTCTACCTAGATCGTTTTTTTTTTTTTGTTTTTTTTTTTTTTTATGGATGAGGTGATCCACAACAACAGTGTGGAAGATCCCCAGTGACTTTCAACGAGGGTCTCATTGCCACATCCTGACAGTGTTTTTAAACTTCAGATCCAAATCTGGACTTTACCACTACTCAGTAAATGTTGAACTTGCAACATTTCAGAGGAAGTTCAAGAGTGAACTCAAACATGACAGTGGGCGCATCAGACAGTGTCGGTCAGGTTTGAGACACTTTCAAGATCAAACACTGTTGTCCCCCACACCATAAACTTTCCTTGTGCATTTGGCTATGACAATAGTTCTCCAATCAGTGAATTTAATCTGAATACTAGAAAGTTGATGAACAGCTGGAAATAATATTGCTCTATTACTAAGTAGCTGAGCCACAGGTAATTAAGTAACTTGGCAAAGTAACAAGAATCCTTTACCACCTGGAATTCATTTCAGTAAGAAAAACATACCTGCCTCTTTAAGGACTCTCTTTTCATTTTTCCATGAAAAATAAATAAATAACTAGGTAAATAAATTCCCGTTCTTTCACTGTTTAGCCCCAGCTTTAGTAGAGGACCAGTTGATGCATATTTACTTTAAATAAGAAGTCCTGTAATCCTCAAGAAAAATCATCGTTCAGCTAATGAGTTTACAGCTGCAAAGCCCAACATACATCTGCGTTTTACCATTTCTGCATGAAGGTAGAAAGGCAGAATCTTTCTGCCCAGATTTGAAGGGGAGGAGGTAGAAATATGGTAACCGGTAAATGTAACACTCAGGCAACTGGTATATTCATCTACGAAGGCAGTTAGAGGCAAATAAAAATTTGTAAAATTAAAGTAAAGGATGGATATTCTAGCTAGACATTTTATTGCTAAAAGTAATTACCTTCCATCTCTGTTTCCCCCACTTCCCCCAGTCTGTGCTCACTGTTTAAAATAGATTGATGGAATGGTTAAGAATTCTCTCTGAGCTCCAGTGAGATTATATCAATTATTTAGAAGTGCTAAAATTTTGGCAGGGACATAATCCACCTTCTCACTTTGAAGACAATCTGGAGATTAATACAAACATGCATTAAGGAAAGAAATTCAGGCAGGGTAAAGCTAGTGTGACAAAATGAACACTTGTACTCCACTATTGCAGCATGAGGAGAAGGGAATTAGCTGTCAGATGATAAACAGGATGAATTGCCTGCTTGTCATATCAAAAGCTTTTAGCTTTAATCTGAAGACAATGGATATATTGCAAGTTTTACAGTGATAAAGTTGAATTTTGGCTCATAGTGATGAATTTAAAATTGAAGTGTCCTGCCCTTTGATAGAAGAATTACTGAACACTTACTAATGTTTTAAGTTGTTTATTTTCTATAAACTATGCAGACAGGGAACATATCCCAGTAATCTAGAAGTGGGAGGGTGTTATTTTCACCAAACTATGAGTCTTTATAAAACATTGTAAATAAAGACACACATAAATATTAATTGACGTGATATTTGTAATAACAAACACTAGATTGTAAAGACAGAGATAAACTTATCATTAGATACATTAAGAATGTATTCAACACCAGGAAATTAGGTCATAAATACATGATCTCTGCAAAAACAACCGTTGAGATTTAAGGCTGCTGTTGATCACCATTAGTTCATTACCATCTTCCTAACTGAGTCATAGTAACAGATCAAATGATTGCTTCTAATCTATTTCAGTGTGGTCAGTCGGCTTAATAGACCTTTAAATCAGAGAGGCTGGTGATTTAAACCAGTCTATCTGACATTCCACTGAAGCAAACTAAGAATATTTGTACATTATGTTACCACAGCTCAGCTCCGGGAATGGTAACAAACAGCTTTCCAGCAATAATGCACAAACTAGACAAAAACTTCATAAGCTTCTCTATCTTGGTTTATAAAAGCAGGAATTTCTGTGTCCATCCTTGGGCTGGTCATTAAAAATCAAATTAGAAAGGATATTTCTGAACATAATTTGATTAGAAAAAAATTATCATAACTCTGAAAAGCAAATCTGGCCTCTCCGGGCTATCGTATATATAATTATGGAGGTGAGACAAACATAAATAGTTAGTAATTGACTTCGATTATTTTTCCTAAGTACATTTCTGATGTTTTTATTTCTGTAGTCTTGGAGAACCTCCTGATCATTTAACTTACAACAGAAACGAGTCTTTGCTAACTTCTTAATGTGCCTTGCAACCATGAATCAACCTGTGATGGCCAAGAAGGATGAACTTTGGAATGCATAAAAAATAGCATGAATTAGGGACAAAGCAACACCTTGTTCATGTACGCTTACGTTATGCAGGCATGAGGGGAGGGGGTGAGATATTTATTCTGGAAACTTAAGGACTGTATATTTCTCGACTGGGAATCAGTCTGTACTAAAGTGCAGGGTGGTGGGAAGCAACAGCTCCCCAGACCTGCAACCATGGGAATGGTGAAGGTGGTTTTAACTTCACGGCGGTGCTCAATGTCAGGGACACCAAGCCATGTCAGAGGAACCTGCTTCCTACCGTTGTCCTTATAACAGTCTCAGCGGAGACTAGGAACTGTGAATGGGAACGCACTTCATCCTTTTCAGGGCAAAGTCATATGGTTTATGAGATTAAAGTACCTTCTGCTGCTCCCAGGACCAGCTTCCATTAAAGGAGGCTTAGGAAGCTGTAGCATTTCTGGTGATCACTATTACTCAGTGCCATGTATTGTGTAAGTAGTAGTAAATATGAGGCAAGTCTTAGCTGTCATGAAAGTATCAAATGTAAGCAGAAACTGGAATAATATCACCTTTCTTTTTCTTTTCTTTTAAATACTATTTAAAACACTCTATTTGGCTTTTTTCAAGAGTAAATTTTACTAGACTTACTGGATACTCTTTGAGTGTTTTCACAGTTCCTTCTTACTCCACGTCATTTGCCCCTGAAACGTCCATGTGCTTTTGTTCTCCACTAGTACTTCTTTAATCCTTCACAAATGTATGCATGTTGTAGAAGAAACGCTTCAATAACACCTTTGTATTTGTTTTCAGAGACAGCAGAATTAGAAGGCATACCATGCTCCGTTCACGTTGCTCTGTAGTACTGTCCTGGCCACATGTCCCCCACTGGGACTTCAGTAATAGAGCTTGTTGCAAATCTTCCATCAGAACCATGCAGAAACACAGTTTTGCTATAAATTATAAAGCTTCTGTGGCTGGGTTTAGCTTCCAATAGAAAACTAATGAAATTTTCTTTTGGAAGCTGAATTTAATTGACAAAAAAGCCGCCCCAGTGAATTTTTGATGGTTTACAGGTAACAAAATATTCTACTTAAGAACCTATGTACATGCCTTGCAAAGGAAAGGGTAGCTGAAAGTACACTAGGTCTTCTGGTGCCTGGAGCGAAAAGTGAAGCTGCGTGCAGGGGTGAGCATTGCTGTACAGCAGTGGTGTTGACTTTATCAATCTAAGGACAAAGGTTGAATTATAATATTCCATAAGGGACATGCAGATGTTCTCTTCCTGGCTTATCAAATGAAAAGACTTCAAATTGCAATGTTATTTCTTTCATTGTTATCCCTCCTTTAGTAGGTGGACTGTTGTTCTTTCTTTCAAAGAAAGTATGATTTTTGAAGGGTTTTTTTTTCAATAATTCATCAATTGAAAATCAAATGGTGTTTGTCAATATTCTTTTCAACTGGTATGTTGATTAAGGTTAGAGAAACAATTTGTTTTGAGAAACACTTAAAGGCAATTTATATGCTGAAATGAATAATATTTTATCTTTTCATTGAAACGTTTACAAAAATTGAAAGAAAAATCTATAACAGCTTAAAATTATTTCCTTTAAATTTTCTTATAACCTTTTCCAGTCAGCTGGTTTTGATTTTATTGCTCAAATGGATAGCACTAATCCTTTGAAATATTAATTTTCTGGGGTTTTTTAAAGATTCTGTAAACTCTAGTCATAAATACAATCCATAATCATTTCATTAAGCAATAATAGTTTGGTTACCAGAATCAGTTTCTAAAACATTTTTTCCTGAATGAACCAATGTTGTTGGTTCTTCTTTTCAAACAGAAAAGTGCAGTGTAGCATTATTTCTTCCTTTTTTTTTTTTTAAAGTAAGAAAGTAGATTATCTATTTTGATAGCAAATAAGTGTTTACATTCCTTAAAAAAAGTTTAGGTAATTTAAACATTTTGATGGAAATAAACAGAAGGAAGTGAGCAAGTCCATTAAACTGATTGCACATCCCAATCTCATAGTCTTATCTAAATTTTCCTGTAGCTGTATTACAGGAAACTTGGCACTGCTGGAGTATCTGTGGTAAGTACTTGATTAATATCATGCTCAAACCCCTTGGAATATAAAACTACGGATCAATTATTTCACACTAGATTTAGTCTGTAGATATCAGAGAATGAATTTTAATCCTCAAGTGTTACATTTTTCCATCTTTTTCCTCGATAATTTTTCCCTTACTCACTTTTCTAAAAATCATTTTTTTAAAATGTATGAAGCAGATGGCAAGATTGTTGTTATTTGTTTCTTGTTCTGAAGTTACATAAACGTTTAAAAACAAGTCGTCTTTGGTTGATTTTTAGCATTTTAAACTTGTCAGTCAAGATGGGCATCTCAGGAATCAAACCTACCACTCCTGAATCCAGCTCATACTCTCCCAAAATTTACATTATCATCTTGTCTAATAAGGATCTCGGTATAAGACTCCCAACTCTCTAAGATAAGAATAGAGATAGAACCGTAGCAGGAAATAGCAGACTACACAGCATATGGGTTTCTTCGCTGAGGAGTAAAGCAGTTATATCACTGAAAAGAACAACAGGTGATCCAACAGAGATTAACTGCAGGAAATGCCAAAATAATGGTGAAAAAAAGAAATATATATAAAAATGCAATGGCATGATTAGATTCCAAATTTCTGTTCTGACAGCTGTAATGGGATATACTTAATATTTCCTCATATGAAATATTAACTCATATTTACCATCATCATCTACTGGATTATTTGCATGAATAAAAACCCATTTTAATATAGTTTTTATTAATGATTTTAAGCCATTGACTCATGGCTTTGTCACTGGATAGAGATTATTGCAATCACCTCATCTCCTTTAGCCACGTTATCTAATGATGTGTTGCAATCGAAAGTTTGATATGGCTCTGCTTCACTGAATATCTGTCTTCTAAGTCATAGATATTGCATAAAGGGAAATTCTATAGCAAAGCAGCAGCTGTTTTTAACAGGATAATGATTAGACATGAAACAGACATTAAAAATATGCACAGATTGTAAAAATACAGTTCCTCATTGTACTTAAGCTTACAGAGAAGTTTCCTATCAAAACTGCCTCTTTACACATGCATAACTGTATAAAATAATTGTTTCCTGAGACAAAAACGGTGTTTGTTTTTATTTCACAGTACTTTTGATAGGTTGGATATTATTTGATTCCTTTGAGGAAAAGAAGAAAGATTAAAAGAAAACCTTCAGATTGTAAATGAGGTGTTTGGTGGTCATTTTGCCTTAAACTTCTGGTTGACAAAGTTCTTATTCTATATGAATTTTAGGGCGACCCAGCAGGGAATCCCATAAATATTATTTAACATTGACAACTTATGATCAAATTATAAAACCTGGATTCAAAATTATTTCAAGGGACTCCCAGGCATTTTGTGGATTGTGCATAGCAGGAATTATATCAGGGAAGCACAGAAGTAAATCAACGACTTTGCAAAGTCATTGGTATGGAATGGCTTCTGGCTGATTTTTCCCTAACAGCAAGATGGTTAGGCTCAAGAAATATTTTAGACACACGTGTTGTTTACAGCTAACATGACTCCTCAGTTTTGCTGAGGTTCAAAATAATTCACTGACAAATATCAACACCACTTTATGCATACAGTTCTTCAAAATATAAGAGCAGAGTTGCCAGCCTTCCTTGTGCTTCTGATAGTCTTCAAATGGCCATACTTTTTTTTCTTACCTATTGAGACTGAAAACTCTTTCAGAAGGGATGTTTACCTGCAGCATATATGTATGATCAAACTGTGGGTTCGACAGTCATCTACACATAGTTCCATCATTAAAAAAATATACTGCTAATGCTGTGTATATCCAGCTAGAGAGCCAATGCAAGAACTGTTCAGATCTGTCACTGAAAATTGTTAAGAAAAGTTGAAAAAACACCTACATATTTCCCCAAATAGAAAAGCACTAAATAGTTATTGTTAATGATAATAAGAAGAAGGTGGTTCTACAAGTTTCGAGCATTACAAAGCAGGATGAGTAGAAGAAAATAAGCCATTAAAAATGGTAATTGCTTGTATCTCTTTTAGGTTGACATTAATCTGACAACTCCAATGTTATTCTCCATCAGGCGAGTAGAGTAATTAGATCTCATACCTGCCCCCTCAAACTCGATGCATATTACAGTGCATATTAGATTCGTTACCACTGGAATGGATTGATGTAGATTTTAGTGGCGATGGTGGGAAGAGAAAAGTACTTGAAGAGATTAGGTCATAAATCACATATTATAGCATTCATTCAACCTGATACTCCCTTGTTAGGGTGCAGGTCAACTGTATCTTTATAACTGTATGTTATCTGATCTGTCAGCTAATTCAATTCCAAACTTCATCTGAACGAAAGAGTCTTCAGATGTTGTTTTCCTTGTGTCCTGCTGTCCATATTCACTCATCTTATTGTGATAAGATTATGGTGTTGGGGAGGGAAAAGGGGGAATATATCATCCTCCAATTCAATTTTTTAAATGAACCCAGTTTGCCTTACCCAGCAACTGTCATTAAGGCATCTTGGAGCTTTTCAGATGTTTGTAAAGAAAAGACTGCGTTTGGGAGTGGGAGACAGGACAAGGAAAAAATAATAAATTCTCATGTCAATTCCTTTTTCTAGGTCCCTTTCTATGAACTGCTCAAAGAGGAGGAGAAAAGAGATGGCTTTCCACTCAGTTGTTGGAGAAGCAGTTTGGAAAAGTTCCAGTTTCAAAAGTGTTCATAGGGCAAGACGTCCAGCTGGCAGCTTGCCTCATGGGTAGTGTTACGGGGGTAGGAGAAAGCCTGCAACCCCATTAGTTCCAATTTAAATCTTCACAGGTTTTATTTTAGGCCATCAGTGGATAAAAACAAATAATCAGAACAGCAACTAGAACTTTTCTGAGGGAACTTGCAATTAAATTGAGTTTAATGGTTTTCTTTTGGTCAAAGAGCAAAAAGAGATCTCACACAGTCTTCTGAAATTCACTTCTTGGAGCTTGTGGGACACATGGAGTGCTGAAAACAACCATTAGCTAGTTTGGGAGCACATCATGACTCCTGGGAGTCCTTGCCAGAAACTGCATGTATCTTTCAACTCTTTTTTTTTTTAATTCGAGACATCCAGTCTAACTCAATGTTTTACAGTTCATGAGCTCTGTGGGACAAGGAAAGACAGTTTGTTCTGTTGATTCTGCGCTTTCTGCAACACCACCTAAACGTTTTAGCTACAGCAACAAGGTAAATATGTAGCAGAAGTCACACTATTCACCCAGACCACTGCAGAGCTTTCTCCTGTTTGTAGGTGAGTATGTGAGCTCATATATCCATATAGCCCAGGAAGCTTCTGCCTCAAAATACCTTTCTTCCCTTTAAAAAGCCAAACAGTTGAATTATGAGAGTTATATTTAAGGCTCCAATTTCCTGGAAGGATAGATTTTCTTTTTTGATGGCTGCCTAATTAGTATGCTTTAAATTTAGATGGCTTGAATTAATTGCAGCAAGAATTTCTTGAGAGAATTGGTGTTAAAATGAAGTGCACTAAATAGTGAGGTTTTCAGGGGAATGCTGGAGGTGTTCCACCAAGCCCTTCACACATCTCTGTGACAGAAGGAGTGTAATGTATTATTTTCTTATTAATTTCCCATTTAAGAGAGTCTTATGAATAATAATACTGTGGAACAAAAATAGCTAAATATAGCAGGAGATTTTTTTTTTTTTTTACTGCTTTCTGTTGCTGCTAGCTACCAGATGCAAAAGAAAAGCTGTAGTGTATTTGTTTCCTGGACAGTGCAATGGGAAGTGAAGTTGTCCCCAGTTGGCTGAGAGAGGTATTTTGGTCAATTCTGAGAGCTCAGAAATGATCCCTGGGAAGCAGATTCATCCTTCCTCCAGAAAAAATCGCAGGGAGAAATTTGGCCATTCTGGGCAGTTTCTACTGTTAACGAACTGAAGTGATATTTACAGGAAGTGAATCAGACTTTAGGATTGAATAAAATGTCCTGTGCAGAGATTTATCTTTTATACTGCTGATGAGCATCCACATGCTTCAGTTAAGTGCTGGAAGTGATGTGAGATGAGTCCAGGGGTATGTATATATGCCACAGATTACATTTCCCATGCCAAAGAGCACTTCAAGCCCTGGGAGCTGGAGTCCTGAGTTTGCTCCTTCAAAGGCAGACGCTTTAAGAAAGGACATCCATCCTCCTCTCTCTTAGCATTTGTCATAACCACTGTTGTATTAAAAGTCTGCACAGTCCATTTTGAAAAAGGAGTTCCTTCCTAAAATTAGGAAAAGGGCTGTGGGGATGCTGGGCTGGAAAAGATGTGATGGAGAGGCTGGGACCTAAGGGAGAAAAATTGAGGGGGCAAGCAAAGGAAGATGGAAAGCCCGCTGAAGTGAAAGAAAAAAAAATTAAGAGATTCTTATACCAAGTGTCCGGTATACCCAGGGTTAGCCCTATAGGCAGCTGCTCTATAAATAAAACATAACTATTAAAATGTGAACCTTGTGGTTTTTAAAGGCAGATGAGCCCAAAAGGTTTCGCCTCCTGTCTGGCTCTGCAGGAGCCACGCTGCGCTTATCTAAGACCTGGAGGTCACTCTTTGCATAGTTTGCATGCTGCAGAGTTATTGAAAAGCTTTCCTGGCCATATCAGCATTTTGGTCTTTAAGGAAAACATTAGGAGGATTAGCAGAGTAGCCAGTGTCTAACTTGTTCAGAAAAATACAAATTGGTCCTTTAGTAATTCATTATCTGATTTATAATGCATGGTAAAAGGATAGGAACTCCAGGAAGATGCTGGGGCTTCCCAGCATCGCAGCCTTCATCTACAGTTGTTGGAAGTAATGAAGGATAATAAAACAAATCTTACTGTAAATAATAAATAACCTCATCATCGTATATTTAAAAACAGAAAGCATGAAAGGGAAAATTCCCAACAGCTGAAAAGATTTAATAGCTCTTCTTAGTGCTTGCGGCACCAGTTGTTGACTTCTGTTAGAAGGAGCCTGGTTAGTATAGATTCATTTATAGAAACAAACAAAACAAAACAAGGAGAAAAAAAAAGAAAAAAGCAAAACAAAAGAAAAGTTGTCAAAAGAAAAGGCTAAGGAGTAAGGTAATAAAACATTCATTTGATGAGGGACAGTGATTCATAGCATGCAGGAACCTCAAGGGAATACAAGGGCACAGAGGAAGGAAAACTGCAAGCAAACAGGCAGAATGAGAAGAAAAAGAAAAGTATTTAATAATAGTTAGAAATGTTTTTGCAGCTGGAGCACAAAACTAGGGTCTCAACTACTTGTCACCATGGAAGATTTGTCCTTTTTCACAGGAAAGCATTTATTCTCTAGGTGGTTTTTGCAGGAGTGGGTAGGGTAAGGAAGTGTACTTGCAAAGCTAACTCGCCCCAGAATTTTCCAGGGGGAAAATTACTCTGTCATTCACTTCCTGCCCTCTTTCACTCCCTACCAGTACAGCTGTGATGTTAAAATAGCTGCCGTGCTTTGTTCCACTGGGGCTCCCCTTCGTTGCGTGGGCACATGATGTGTTTTACAAGGAGACCTGGGAAATCTGGGGCCAAGCAAGTGAGTTTGCGGCAGCTGTGTAGACCGAGGTTTCCGAACACATAGCCCACACCCCAATTTCTTAGTTGAGACCGTTTCCACCTCGGTGCATTTAGTAACCTTGGTGTGTTTAGCTGCCACGAATCAGGCTTCTGGTTCCAGAGCTTGCTCCCAAACTTGATGGAGATCCACAAGCACGTCCTGATGAAGATGTGCTGAAACACAGGACCCTGGCAGGTAACCTCAGAACATTTTGTGGTGCCAGTTTTAAATGTCAGTGCCTCCAGCTGTGCTTTGTGCAGGGATAATCCCACCCCAGCAGAGTCAGCAGGGCAAGTGTGCAGTCATTTTACCTGGCAACACTCTCTTAATCCATTAATCAGAAAAATGCTGTTCAAAGTGTGGTGCAGGACAGGTTGCTGACGGGTTATGCTCATGTTCTGAGCCAAGACTCTTTTACACAGCATGAACCTTCTATAAGGATTATGAAGGTAATAGAAGTTTAATCAGTATAAAAAGATTTTACACAGGTTTTGTTTAGATACCGCAGTCCCTTCTTTCTAAGAAACATGGCATCAGCCACTTCACCAGACTTAAAAGCAAACATTATCAGGTAGATTTCTAAAGTTATTTTGAAATCCAGAAGCCCTCTACTTCAAGTGAAATCCGTATGTGTGACGTGCCATACCTTTGAAAATGTGGTCCATTACAGCCAAACAGCATCTCTCTTGCCCTGGTTTCAGAACACCCATATGGAATGAGCGAAACATCTTAACTGTGTTTGCAATCTCCTGCCCCCCCCCTCCCCACCCCAGGCAACTCTAGGGACTAGTGAAGTGGTCATTATTTTTTCATGATACCTTCCTCATTGCCTAATTAGCAGTCCTAGTAAGAAGTGGTTCTGTACTTCACTGAAGGAAATAATATATCAGTTCCTGTTTAATTACAACTGAACTACTGCCACACACAGCATTATAAGATATAGCCTCCCTGGAATAAAAAAAAGGATCAGATGTAAGATTCTCTTTGGCCTCTATTTATTAGCTTTGGTTCAGCAATATCTCAAAGGGAAATGGGCTCATCACTCAGGGGGCTTATCAACTCTGTACTGAAGTTTGCAGAAGGCTTAGTGTAAACTGTTGTATAGCAACGACAATTGTTATTTCCAAATAGCCATCAACATCATACGTGTTACGACGAGTCATCACTTACGTGGAACAGCTTCTTATTGTTTTGCAGCTGACATAAAGTGCCATAGAAAACTTCTCTTGCACCAATTATTCAAAAAGACAAGTACGTCTTTGACAAAACATAAGCAGATAGCAAACCAGGATTGTCTTGAACCAAACCTATTTTCAGACCTGGAAGAGTCTGGTGTTCTTCCTTATTCCAGTCTCCAACTTTGTCTCCATGATGGGCTCTGCCTGCTTGTTCCTAGCTGGAAGAAAGCTGGTAAGATGCGAGTGCTCTGTGCTAGCAAAATGCCAGGGATAACTGGGCTGAGAGCCTGGGCACCACTGGTGGAATTCAGCTGGGGACTTGACTGAATGGGACTTGAGTTGACTGGACACCTGAACGTCAGTGTCTAGATCCCCATCACAGTCACCAGAACCCTGAGCAAGATACCCAGTGTTGCCCTGGGAGCTACCCAGCTCACCTGAAGGCAGACATGATCTTTGGTATCAAACTCACTTAACTAAGTGTTAAGATCTGCTTTTAGTTGTCTAACAACGTGAGGTAATTTCCACCCCAGTTTCTGTTTGTGTCCTCTGTCAGTAATCTTACCAAAACTGTTTGTCTTCCTGGTACCCAGGGAATAGTATGGGAAGCAATCCAAAGAGCTATGCATATGCCTAATATATATTTGTATAAACAGATTAACTAGCTTTGCTCGTGGCCTTCAGCTTTTGAAAAGAGGTTAAATCCCCCTGATCACCAGATAAGTCTTGGATTACAAATCAGGCTGCGGAACAAAGTATCTTATACCTAAGACCCTTTGTAAAATACTTGGAAAAAACCAAAACATACTTAAAGGATTGACAGGTTCATCTCTGTGAATCTAAAGGCCACACCTGAGCCGTGGATTTGCGCAGAAGTCTGATCAATCTCAGCGCCTAAGCGGGATCGAACAGACTGTTGGATTGCCTCAACTCACAGGGCAAAAAGTGTCTTTCTATACTATTTAATCTGCCAAGGTATTTTCTGTATTAGTCAAGGTAATGGTATACACCACCAGTATTCAATTTTCCACTGTGATTATAAAAGTTACCACCCAAACTACCTGTATCAGCAGTTTTCCATTGTGCTTTATTAACATTGTGTGTTTTAATGGCTGGTTCTGCTAATGAGATTTGGAAGTTTTATATTAAGGGCACACAGAACAGAAATCATTAACTAGAAGAAGGAGTTTTTTCTGACATATTCATAAAATTACATGCTAATAAAATAGGAATATGATTTCAGTAGTTGCTAATACAAATTGATTTTCATATTAATGATTCCAGAGTTTTATTCTGGGAACAAAAGTTAAAAGTCAGAGTACCCATACTGATAAGAAAGCACAAATCACTGGTATTCCTGCTCGAAGACAGGAGCAAAAAAGGGCAGCGGTCCATGATGGTGACCTTACCTTTCTACATGTTCATCCACTTTCTTACATTTTACACTTTGTTCAATCAATATCACCTCACGCAAGGAGGCAAAGCTGAAATTCTGCTCGCTGCTTGTGGCCATTAGCCTCACAAGTGCTTTTCTGAAAGAGTGACAGAGATAATACCGATGTGCTGGCCTCTTCCTTAAAGAGGCGACTGACCTACTATGCAGCTTCATGATGTGTCTGTTACGCGACTTATTTCACTGTTTAACGCTGGAAACTGGTCGAGGTTGGCATATGTTTCTGAAACATTACCATAATCGGATACTGGCATAAGTCCTTTCACGTAGATAAAACAGGTACTTGAATAATTTCTCTCAGGGGAATATTTTCACCAGAACTTGTTGATTCAATTAAATCAAAATATTTTGAGGGAGTATGTTGGATTTGTCAATAATTTTGATGGGAATTTATTTAAGTATATCATTTCACAAAGGAATTTAGTAGTTAAGAATGTATCAGGGCCTCAAATTTCTACTTTTTGTTCATGTTTAGAAATTCCAGGTTTTAGACAATATTAACTATATAAGTGACCTTCAAGTTTTCCAGCTACTGAAAAGGAAATATTTCAAATCATGCCTAAGATACGTTCTGATATATTCTTTATCAACTCACTAGTCAGGGCTACATCCTTGTGGCTCAAGCACAGCCCACCAGATATCTGAGATGCCTAAATTAGGTGCACATATGACTGCTCTGTCTCTGTAGTCAATGGAGAAATACAGGTGCCATAAGAGAGTGTTTCAGATTTTAGGGCAGCTGTGTTGGAAATGGGACTAGACTTTGACCCAAGAGTTAAAAAGTAGGACAGATGAATCTGTGCGAGTATATTGAAGGCTATGGTGTTCTGTTCTGTGCTTAGCCAAAATATCTATTTATCTTTAAAGATGCATCAGAGCTTATGACCAGCTTTCTCATAATAGAAACTATTTATAAACATATATTTCCCCAAACTTTCATTTGGACTAGACAGTAATCATTACAGTCAAAGATATGTACCAGAAAGCTTATTCACCTGAAAAAAAAGATAAATGGTTTATTTTGCTAACATTAAAAGCTTTTAAGTCAAGGTCACTTCCTTTCTGGTCATTGTTAGAGGAAGTTGGACTGGATGACCTTGATGGCTCTTCTGTGCCTATGAATGATCTTTTCATTTGGAGTTGGAGACTTCTGAGCTTTCTTCCTCCTTAATGCTGGTCTGTATGATGATTGGGATGACATAACGGCTTATGGGACGCAATTCTGGAAGCTTAGGTCAAAAAACTGACTATGTTGAAGATATGTATGAAGCACTGTTTTGCATGTTTCCTCTGTCTGAGACCACACTTATCAAAAGGCTGAAATGCTTTTCCTTTTCCTCCTTTTCCCCTCTCTGGCCTGTTTGGATTTGATTGCTTTTAGGAGCAAGGTCTGCTTTTTAGTATGTGGCCCAAAAATCAGTAGAGTCCTTAGACACACAAAACAATAACACATTTTAAAATGATCATAATATTAAAAAAAAAAAAAAGTCACATACTGTGAATTATATATACACAGGCTATTAAGAGTTTGGTAAGGAAATGTCTCCCTCACATCCTGAAGATACTATTTTATCATCTTTTTGTGGTTCTGTGAAGTATGTCTTAGTGCCCTGAAAACTATGCTACCACCATCAGTCCACTATTTCCTTGAATCTACTTCCATCTGTTGGCAAAAGTGTAGATTGCACTTGGGAAAACTGAAATCTCATAATACAAATATTTGGTTTGGGTTTCCTGAGAAAATAGACAAAAAGTAGAAATCCTGAACACCTGGCATGTTTCAGATTTTTCTCATAACCTGTTAAATGTCTTTATGGTAAACTCTTAAACCTTTTTAAATTCTTTATTTAACTATTAAAACAAAACAAGCAAACTGTCATATACACTCCCCATGCATAAAGAAGGTCTTGCACAATTAAAAGTTGCCTTTTTTTTTTCCTCAAGTACATCTGCTGGTCTAGTAAAAAGCTATTATCCCATTCCAAAAGCCTTGCACCCCTTATTTCTTAAAACCACCACAGCTGTACAGCAATCCTGCTGTAAGCTGTTGTACAGCTGTTATACAACATTCCTGTCTGCTGGCTCAGAGTTTTAGGCAAGAAGCTTTCATTTCTTAAAGCAAACATACCTTATGTATAGGTTTATGGGTATTACTATATCAAAGTATACTGTATATTTTTCATATTTTGGTGCCGGTCGATCAAAAAATAAATTTGACTTCATATTAAACATCTTGCAATGATTAACATGCTCTGATGAAGCAAACTAAATAATAATTGATAATCCAGCTGTTGGCATCAACAGCTCCTGTGTTTGATTCAGCACCGGTTTGTCTTATAAGGCTGCCTTTTTTTAGGAAGACAACTTCTCATGCACAGTTGTTACATACGGCAGAGCAAAGGTAGGGTTTGAGGCTTGAACGAAACTCCAGACTTTTCACTGTGATACTTTTTATACTTTCGGAGACTATACTTACACGCTCTTCAGGAGTCCAGGTCAGACCTCAGACTCTTCATTCCACCTTTATCTGTTTTAGTGCTGCTTTTGATGTTGGCGGTTATATTCTTGCTGAGTTTTGCCATCTCTTGCCTTATTGTGATGCCTTCCTTGTCTGTTTAGTCTCTAAAATATCTTTTTCCCTTGATACTCCTCCTCTCATTCTCCATAAATCTCCCCTAAGACTGTATGGAAATACCTCTTCTGTTTAACTTTCGCATCTTCCTGTAGGTGATATCATATCCTACCATGATCTTTATGGCAAAAACTTTCCCCAAAAATCTATTTTTCCCATTCTGAGTCTGTTTACATCTAGGACATCAACTCTCTTGTTTGATTTCAGCCTAAATACAATACACTGTATACAATGACCTTCTTCAATCTTCTCCTAACCTATCTTCATCCTCAGTAACCTTAGACAACACCAAGGGATGTCTGTCACCCAGGACACACAAGGCTTGTGGGGCCTTGGGCAAATGTCAAAGGCTCTCTTCAACTATCACAGGGCTACAAGTACAGATATGCTTTAGTTTAGCAGGGTCCTTTACTTCCTAGGATGTTATTTATTTCCTGGGCTATTCAACCTTAAACACTTCTACAGTGACGCATGATCCGGTCTTGGTCCTTCACTCTTGTAGATATAAGCAAACCATTCTCAAAATACTGTTGTTTCCTTGCCTGCAGTACTTCAGGGCTAGACATTTTCTTCTCATTCACAATATTGCTAAAGCTGTCTTGCCCGCATCTTCTTTGCAAATATCTTCCTTGTCTGATACTTTAAGTATTTATGTAGTTTTTGGTAGTGCTCGGTTCCTCACTGAAACTGGCCCTGTGCAAATGCATGGTAAGATCTTCCATGCCTTACAGAGATCATAACTGAGGTGGGAAAAAAGGAAGCAAAAAGAAAAACAGGTAAGCTAACTTGAACACAATCACCCACAGAGAGAGAGGAAGACACAGTATTAATGATTTTAATAATGATGGTTGTTTTGAATCCCTGCTTTGCCATACTGAGTTTCAAACACTTCAAGATCTAACTGATATTTGCTGCTAAAAGATAGCAACCTTCTTGCCATGGCTAGGTGGAACAATCCAGAAAGACTTCTTCACAGAGGAGCTAACAGTTAGATGTCTATCTCAATCTATGGACTGATTCTTTACTCATCCATTACACAGTACCATGGAAGAACAATACTGCATTCTGCTTTTAAAGCTATTTTCCTTTAAACGCAAGGAAGAAGATAGCCTCAGAGATGAATATATGCCTTTGACTAGTGCCGTGAATTTTCTTCAAATTTCATCAAGTACTAAGACATTTTGTACTTCTTGTGAAAAAAATCAACATTATTTGCTGTCCAATTCAAGAAACATAAAATATGATCATTCTGAAACATAGCACACAACATTTTGTGTCATCAGACTTGCAAATAGACTGTGATTTAGAAAACAAACAAACAGAATACTTTGGTGTATTTCCAAATTTTCTTGGAAAGATGAGACCAGTGATCTCTGGATCACATTGCAAATTATTTTCCTTACTGAATTATTATGTGTTTTTTGTTTAGAGATGATGGGTTGTTGTCTGGTGATGCTAATTATTTTACTCTTTTGGAGGAAAAAATACATTAAAAGCTGCGAGCTGTTGCTTTTATTTTGTGTTTTCTTGAGACTAAGGAGCATCTTAAAAAAAAAAAAAAGTTTTTTTGTAGGATTCTGAGATTGCATCTGCTCTAATTGTGATTTAATTGCCACTGATGACTGCCAGCTGTCCAATGTGAAAGAAAACTATTAGCAGGTCTGCCAGAAGAAAGGAAAGTTCTGTTCTGTGAAATGAGGAGATTCAAGTTTACAAAATTTGCTTTTTCTCTTCACCAAAGAGAGCAGAAACATCTCATGCCTACCTGAACTGGTTTGGTTCCCTCTGATCGGAAACAGTGAGTTAAATCTCAATCTTCTTCCTTCATAAGAATGCTCCGAGGAATTTTGTTGCAAAGATAACTTTTGATCTTGACAAAACTGACTTTTCCACTAATGGATGTTTTGGGAGTTATATTGACGCCGTATGAATGAATATAGCTGAAATTAACTGGCATCACCAGTATCGATAACCTCAGAGGACTCACCACAAAATGATTGCTGTATTCTGACCTTTGAGAAGATTTCGGGAGGCCAGGGTTCAATCCCAGGATAAAACACAGTAGGAGAAGATTGAAGCTGTGTGGACTGCGATAACACTGTTATTTCCAAAGTTTTCAGTCTCTTCAACTGGAACTCTTAGACACTTCAGATTAAATGATCTGTAAATGCCCAGTGGCAGAGTGGTCCAAACCTTAATCCGTCTTCGAATCCACAGCTAGTGAATACGGCTGATAGCTAGCACACAGGAGACAACAGCTCTAAAACATTTGGTTTTTATCTCGGACTCTTTTTATTCCCCAGAGTTCTATGTTCTCAATATGTTTTACCCTATGTATGTAAGCTTTACAGACAAAATATAACCTCCCTTGTCTGTCTGCTTACATTCCTGGTCCAAATTACTAGCAGACCTTACAACCAGAGAAGCAATGTTGCTAAACAGACCCAGATGGAGTCTTCTTAGAGTCAAAAGTTTATAGGTATGGAGAGCTGTTATTTATCATATCTGAGCAATGGTTTAAAGAAGGCAGGGGAATGTAGGTAATCAAAAGATAAGAAGGATAAAGAGTTCAGGCTGACCTCTGTGCATCTTACTATTGAAGACACATTATGAGGAAAAATGAGAGGCCATGAATTACAAAGAGAGGTTGGTGCTACTGCAGTACCATAAATGGAAAAAGTGAACACATGATTCTGGTTTATGCAAGAAAATCCCCAAACCCTAGCTCAATCCTTTGTCCAATCTCTAAATCAAAGCCACCCTTTGTACCCAAGAAGTCGTTCTCTCTTTTTTTTCTTTCCCCCCCCCCCCCCCAACACAACAGCAGCTTGCAGGTAGTCTTTGTGTACCTTCTACCACGGTAAGAGTTATTACCATTTTGGAAAAGGTAGCCTTCAGAACACGATGTCATTTCA
This sequence comes from Aquila chrysaetos chrysaetos, assembly GCF_900496995.4. Lineage (NCBI taxonomy): Eukaryota > Metazoa > Chordata > Aves > Accipitriformes > Accipitridae > Aquila > Aquila chrysaetos. Next base: position 82,336,097 of record NC_044030.1, on the reverse strand, counting down.
ACATTTTAGCAGAGTGAAGATCAGGACAGTTCCTTGGCAGTGATGGATGCAGAATCTAGCTTCAAGAACAGCCTCTGGCTTGTGGATCGCAGCAGTCCTTTCCGCTTTCTCTGAGATCGCGAGAATGGAAAAGCAATTTTTTTTATCCCTTATCTGAATGTTGATTTGATTCTTTCACCTGCACCAATTTCTTACTTAAGGCCTAGAATAACCTATTCCCCTATTCCCTGGCCTAGAATAACCTATTCCCCTCTTCCCTGAACACTTAAAATTATGCCACATTTCTAAGTTTCTCACGTGTTTCCTTGTACTACGAATTTCCCTGAAGATCCCAACCTCTTTGCTTATCTGTTGTGACAAACCCTCAGTAAAACCAGAGCCAAGACAGGTGCAGATCTCAGCTTAATTATCCTTGGATGTTACTGATGCATCACAGCTTTTATCACAGACAAATGCATTTCGGTTTCCCCTTCAGCAGCTTAACTCAGAGGATGCTCAGCTCACTTATGTCCTTGTGCAAGTCCTCACTTGAGGCTCTCAGCATCACTTACGCCTTCTCTATTGCTTTCTGCAAAATAGTCCATCTTTCTTTCTCTCCCTTCACCATCTTTCCCTACCAGGAGCTCCTAAACTGGTCTGTGCTTGTGAGAGCTCCTGTTCTTCATGACAAGGACACTTTGCAGCAAGGGTCATAATTTTCCCATTCCTCACTAATGGTCTGTGTCTACACATACATACACACCCCACAAAGCAGCAAAATCAAGTGACTGAAAAATATAAATTTACTTTTATATAAGAATTGTTTTTATATAATAATTTACATAGTATTTATTTTTATATAAATATTTACTTCTTAAAATGTTATTTCCTACTAAAGAAGTTCTTTTTCTCCACTTCTCTTTTTCATGCCTTCTGATTTTTCCTTTCTTCTTTTTTTACTGCAGAAAAAAAAAAAATACCTGAAAGCCCAAAAAAGAACAAAAAATGAAATTGTGTTCTGGGTTAAAACTTACTGTTCTTGTTTGAACACCACTGTTATTTCAATTAACTGTTTGAAATGCAGTCCTATAAAAGGTTGAAAGTAGTGAAAATGTCCTTCCACGTCTCATTGAATTACATTTATTTCTTTGTGTTTTAAATTGCTATATTACTTTATCTCGGCTCCTGAGGAATTTTACAGGTGATCTGTTAAAAATGATTTTGTGTGTCAAAGTGTTAAGATCACACTTCTGCTACGAAAGCAGAAACAGGCAGGCACCCACTAAAATGTGGGAATTACCAGATGCTTTCACTTCAAATGGAAGTAGCCTTTTCATTCTTACCACTTTACCTGACATGACCATTACTTGCCTGGGGTCAAACCCAAACCCCATTTCATGTCACTCCTCAAATTCAGAAGGGCTCTGTAAACCTGATTCCCTCCCGCTACACAGAAGGGCGGGCAAAGGGAAAAAGAGAGACTGCAAGTCTCTGTTAGTCTTTACTCTTGGCAGAAAGTTCAAGCAGTTCATAAAATCTCTTTGAGTAAAGAAATATATGAATAAGTTCCCAGAAAAAAAGAGAAAACAGTCCGCGAAACCTGGCTATTCTTAACTAGTCATAGACAATAGGCCACAGAGAATTTCCACCCAGCGCTGTGGTCTCTCTCTCGGGACCTCCTTGGAGAATTTCACCGGCAACTCCAGGAGACACAATGTTTTGAAGCTCTGGCAAGTCAGAGTTCAGTTTTTACTGGGGATGAGGACGGTGTGGAATCTGAGTGGAAAATGATGCTGATAGACTGTTCAAGATTCATTTTTGCTCGTGTCGGTATCAGTCTCCTGTGCCACACAGAGCTTTTCTCCATTCAGCCTCTAGTTTAGACCACCATAAGGAAACGACAACCACACACCTAGCATTGGCTATTTTCGGAAAGTTTAAAGCTGCCACCGACATATTTTAATTGTATCTATCTCCTTCACCTACAGGAGACAGATATCTAAAAAAGTGCTCTTCCAGGAGCACGCTCTGAGGTTTGCAGAAGTGAAAGAGAAGTCCTCCTTTGACTTCAGTCCCCAAAGGTAGAAATGTAGCTAAAAGCAGCAGCTGCTGCAGAAGCTGTCTATACTTTGTGCTATTATGGAGATTTTTGAAGCATATGGGACGAATTTATTTTTATGAAAACTCACTGTATCAGAAGCCCTGATAAATATGGCACAGCTAGAGCAGGATTTAATGTTCCTAGCAAATGCCTGAATTTTTTTTTGAACTTGTAGGATGAAAAGATTTTCTGTGCCTGGGAAGTTGTGTGGGTGGCAGGACAGAACCAGATGTTTGCCAAACCCTCATTGATGTTTTTCCTCTATATTTTTATTAAAATAGGAGCTGAAACAGCACACAGTCTGAAAGTTTGGATGTGGAGCTTCAACGGTTTTATGGATAAGTTGAGCAACACTTGTCTGGCGTTATTATATTGTGAAGCTATGGAAAGCTTTAATTAATTAAAGCCGATGGATTCTTTCAGGATCTCTGATACTTCGGAAGAAAACAACTTAGTAGCACTCTTGGAGCTCACTATTCTCTTATCTTGTAAACATTACCACTCAGTGATGAAAAATTAAAAAAAAAAAAATCAAATGAGATTTTTATATGTGGGGATTTATTCCTTCTCTCTCTTTCAAAGATACTTTTTGAGAGTTTGTTCTGTCTCCTATACCTTCTCCTCTGTCATCATCCTGAAAGGATTACTCTATATTCCACTGAGATCCATACACAGCAGTGTGTAAGGTGTTAGAAATGTATCCTCTTCATTTTACTAGTTAGCTGTTAATATCTTTAAAGTTTTTCAACGTAGTGTACATCATGGCCATATGAAAGGCCCTGTCTACCACCATGAGAATCAAACCCTCACCTCTCTTTTCCCAACCAGTACATTGTTAGAAGCCATAAGCAAGCCTTTTACCTTGAATTTTTGGAGCAGGAGTTAGTAGAGGTTTATACTTTCTCTTTCACAATATTCAACCCACCACCTTAATCTGCTGTAAGCAAAGGTTTGCTGTGATCTAGAGGTTAACTGGTTCTCCCGCTATAGGCATAAGTCTGTTTGAGTGCCATGAATTGTAATGCTAATGGGCACAGTGCAACATGTCTACAGGTAGGAAAATTATTTTCTATATTGTAGGAACTACCAGGAGAAAGTGTATGGCCTGAATTACGTGGGAAGTCAGGTGCTTTATACATGTGGTCTCTGAACTTACAGGTTTGGGCTTTATTATGCATCTTGTAGTCAATTTTGAAAATGAATTGTGATTTTCCTGTTTTCTGAAAGAGGAAGCAGGTGTGTTAAAATGAGGCATGGCAAGTGACATACTCAATCAGAGATGATACTAAGGTAAGAGTGGAATTTTGAATAATTCTTTTTTTTTTTTTTTTTGTTACAAAGTTTTAAATTACTAGGTGACCTGAATTTATGGGGTTTTTTATGTTTTAGTCTGAATAAAATGTTTAATTTCATCTAGCGCCAGTGTTTCTTATTTCATTTTCAAACCTTATGGAAATGAATTAAAAATAGAAGTACAATTTCTAAGGCAACATAATTTGAACTGATAATTAGAATTTTTCACTTAAATACTCATGTCAAAGCAAAATTAAGGTTCTTTTTAAAATAAAAAAATCTTTTTGCTTGAAAAAATTCAGCAGAACAGATGTTTATTTCCTAAACATTTTGATCAACTAAAATATGCATTTCTATGTTTCTCTTTTTTGGTAATAATGTTTTGGACAACGCCAAAAAGTGCCTGCTTTCAGCAATAAAACTTTTCTCTTCCTAATTTGTGGACAGATGGCGGATTTCATGTGTGCTCTATTTTATACCTCTCTTTTAAATGAATTGGCTTTCGTTTTCTTCTCTTGCAGCCTTCAATAAGTAGTAATATTCATCTTAGATTTTTCCTCCTGCTCTGATTAAGGCAGAGGCCCTTAGGAAAGACTGTGGGTGTCAGAGTTCTGAGGGAAACACCTGCAGACTTGCATGAGACACGCAGCCACCTGCAGACAGAGCTGACACATGCACGGAAGGATTTTTCCTTCCCTTTTTAATCACAGCATCTTTTGCAGTGTCTTTTGCCACATTGGCTGTCCTCGTCTTTCATGTGCACCTTCCTTTATTTATAAGTTCAGAGATGAAAGCACCTGCCTTGGCGGTAGTCCTTGCCATCGCCTTCAACGTGAACAGGAGTAAATATTTCTCTCTGCAAGTCAGTTCATTGCATAGACCAGTCAGATCTTCCATCCTGAAGACATTAATAGGGTCCTAGGTAGCTACAGATTTGTAAAGAGAGGCACTATAATGCTTTATTAGGAAGTATCCAGGACCATGATGACTAATTCTAATTCCCACACAGGGCATTATTACACTGAAATTGCACACCCAGCTCGGCCCAGGCATTCATTCAGTCCCTCCAACTGCAGCTGAACTTCAAAGGATACAGCAGGTATACAGGAATTTATCCTGATGTCTGTGGAGCGGTATTCAGGAGCACTCAGCATCCAAACTGTTGAAAACTATTTTGAAAATCAAAAAAAAAAAAATCTGCTGAAAAGCAAGACTCAGCAGAGACTCTTTATAAAATTCAGAATAACATTTTTAAAACACTTACATAGTTAAAATAACTTTCTAAAGGTCCTTAAGATCTATATGCAGCATAAACCACCCAAACACTCCCCCAAAAATGCCTATTCTACTGATGTCAGTCTCAGTAACATCTATAAATAAATGGAAAAGTTACACAAAGTTGGGATCATCACATGTCCTGGCCTATAGTTTTTGTCAGAGTATGTCTAATACAGAGTGAGTGACAGATACAACAAAAGGCAGCTGGGGTTTTTGTAGCTTTTAAGTGAATTTGGTTGGAAACAAGGACTGAAATCTGTATTCAGATGAAGATTTCACTTCCCCAGATTATGTCTTACCCATTAACCTACAGGTTGGTGAAGCTCTCCAATGTCTTCTATTCAAGTGGAACAAACACCTTATGGTCAGAGAGTGAGCAAGCGGAAGTATAATCCTGATTTTCATTGATTTATCAACAAAAGGAGTCCCTGTGTTATGTATTCACTTATTGATTAAACTGTCCTCGAAGAAAATACATGAAGATGACAGGCAGAAAAACTGGAACCTAGATCTCTCTCTTCCTACCCTGGGGCTCCCACTGCTATTCTGAAGAAGATTCATGCACTCGCTCCTCATCACTCTTGCAAAGATAGACCTAGACCCCTTAATTAAGTCCCTGAACACAAAGGTGAGATGCACAGCAAGAAAATTGCCAGAGCAGAGGCTGCTGAACAAAGAGAAGTTTATATCAGTCACTAAGAAGTGTCAGATGTAGACCTGGCAGCTAGCTCAGGCGTAGGCACCTCACTCAGCCTGGGTCACAGCTTGAGAAACGACACCCACATTTGGGCATTTAAGCTATTTGACCACAGACAACTGGAATAATTTATTATTTTTTTTTTTAAATAGGAAAACCTACTGCCTTTTAATACCTTGCTGGGCTGGCTGGAGCCCCAGCGTAGTTCCATTTGCCTTGGCAGCTGACTGCATTTTTTTAATTGCCTTTGGCTGACTTCCAGTTCCTTGTCCTACAGGTGTTTTTTTTAAGAGCAACCCCTTCTGAGGAATGAGCAAACCCTTTAGATTTCTAAAGTACAGAAAAGACACCCTATAGGTTACTTGCAGAAGCTCAGCAAGTGTCGATAGTTTTATGTCAAGCCTGTTAAGGTGGTCCAGCTTTTTTGAAATGCTAATGGGGGAAAAAAAAAAAAAAAAAAGCACTCCTATATGGCTTTTTAAGCATCTTGGTCAATCTTACATGTTGCCCTTAATTAGCAGCCTGGCTGGTAGCTTTTGCTGAAATAGTTTTCTGCTAGATTGAGCTGAGTTGGCTCAGAAATGGGGTCCCAGCAGAGGCAGGCAGGCAGGGAGTAAGAGGGGTACGATGGTAGGAAGCAGGGCTATTCCTTTTAGGTCAGTCATGCTACTGGGAACAAACCAGATGAATAGAAATGAATTGTGTCTTGGAATGTAGATAAACTTTTCTTTTCTTGGAAAATTTATAGTAACCCTATTATTGATTTAAGAAGGAAAAGAATGGCAAAATCTTTTATAAAGTATAACTTTTATAGCTTGTTCCTAGAGTTGTTTTTGGCTTTTAAGGAAATGCAAAGTGAAGTTGTAATCTTATATAAGCATGACTAATGTAAGTTTGGTGAAAATTACTGAATAATATTATGAGACACTTGGAAAAACAGGAGATAAAATTCATAAAACCTGGTGCAAGAGTAATGTTTTAAGAGGTATTTAGTCATATTTTTCCCCTCAGGAGACATTTCTGGAGATGGCACTTGGTCTATTTCTTCCAGGTGAAGTTAAGATAAACATGGTAAAAAAAATCACTTTAGTTTTAGAAAGAAAGCATGTTAACTCTGCCTCAACTTTTGCTTAAGTAAACCTGTGACCTTCTATAATAATTTCAGCAACTAATCAGAAAGGGCCATACCTAACTTCAGCATCATGTGATGGCCAGCCAAACAGTAGATGTGTTGAGTCTTCCACAGATTTTTAACAACCATATCAGCTAAACAGTGTTCCCAGTTTCCCCCAACTTTCATCTGCAGTCATTTAAAACTGTACAAAAATAAGAGACTCTGATTCTTCAGTGGTTTATATGTGAGTAAACTACAGTGCCTGGGCTCATTAGAGAGAGACTTAGAGTAAGAAGAGGCCTTGATTTGTTAATTATTAGTCAGACATCAGGTAACGTTAGTGTCTTCCAGAGATTTCAGGCTATGCAGGCCATAGCAACTACTTTTAGCCCCAAGAACAATTTCATTCTCTTTTATTCTTTCTTTTTTTAATCTTAATGCCCAGGAAACAGAAAAGGCATAGCAGGTAGCAAACCTTGCTGCTCACCAATGCCCACTGTTGCAGAACCATATGCATTAGAGCTGGAGCTGCAAGATAAGAGGCGGAGGATGCTCTCGGTGAGAAAAACAGCTCTGCCACAATGCTAAACTTTCCTGAGCTGACGGGCGTGTTATGAGTATGTATTTATGCGTCCAGGAGCATGGCTCTCTTCCCTGCAGAAGGGTATAAATCATCAGGTGCAAAAATGCATTAAATAACCTGTGAGATCAGGCACTTTTTCCAAAAACTCTCCTCGGTTGCCTGATGCTCACCGTGCTTCTTCCCACTAGATGGCACCGAGCATCTGCTGCATTTCTCTGCTGCTGGTCCCGCACGCTGCTCCGCAAAGGCTGGCTCACCCTCCCTGGGCTGGGTATCAACACAGATCCATTTTTACACCTAGCCCACAAATTCCCCATTCCTAAATGAATGCCAAACCAACTCACTCCTTTTTCCCCATGCCCGCGCTCGTAGTTAAATGTCACGGCCGCAATAAGCAGTGGGGATGGTGACAGAGCATCCTCCAGGCTTGTCATCCCTTCTGGAGCTGATCCCTATAGCTCAGTACTTGATTGAGCTGAGCAGGCCCAGAAACAACACAGCTGCATTATCACACTGCTCAGAATAATATTTATTTGCTAATTGTTTGCCTGAGCGCAACTTCTCGTAGAGTTGGTGGGATTGCTGGTCCCCAGTTAATTCCCAGGGCTCCCAGAGCTCTGTGGCTCTCCACTAGCTGCCAGTGGCAATCTCAGAGAGCCATTCGTCAGCTTTGGCTTGCAGAGAGATGCCCAGAAGTTACACTTTATCTAAATTCCTTTCCAACTCTCAACAGGAGCCTACTTGCCGAGATTTTCAATTACACTTCATTTCCCTCACTTGCAAAGGAAAGTCTTTTGCTCTTTTCATCAGTAGCAGTCACTGCAAGCCTGTCCCTGCTGTCTAAGTAGCGATGTGGAAATGGTACAGCTTTGAAGTTGTGCTCCCTAGTTAAGGAGTACCTGTTTTGCAGAGACTTTGTAAGACTGAGACTGGTCCAATAGGATTTTTTCCTTCTAAAAGTCCCCTAAGGGATAAAGGAGTTATACTGATCCTCACCAAGTGAAGGGAATGGGAGTTTTGCCATTGAATATGGACAAGTATAATCGTTGCTGAGACTGTGGAAAAGGAAAAGAGGTTACAGCAAGACAGAACTGTGCAGATTCTTTCACCTCCTGATTTGCAAATCTGGCACTTGAAAACACAAAATATGTGTGCTCTGTGTACAAGACATGGAATCATAGAAATCATAGAAGCATTTAGGTTGGGAAAAACCACAAACCTAATGATACCAAGTCCACCACTAAACCATGCCAGTGTTCATGGTGAGAGGAGTCCTAGGATGGTATTAAAGACAGAAATAAAATATTGCAGATGGAAAAGGAGGTAAAAGCATTCTGAGCAAGGGTGGATTTTTCCTCAGCTCAAAGTTTTGTACTACATGGCCACATATAATATGCTATAAAAACACTGGCTCCCAGTATTATACTTACAAAACAGGATGAAAGCTCTTTACTTCAAAATGTGAATGGTCAGTGCTAAAGACAGGTGTCATGTGAGGATCAGTGACTAAAATGCATGAATAAGGCTCCTTTTTCACAGGAAGGTAGACTCCATTTTGGGGATTTAGCTTATGGAACTAAGTTACATTTTTTGCTTAGAATCAGTCTTGCTTCCCTCACAACCCTCTAGCTACAACCACTGTAGACTGCTAATTATCACAGAAAATCCTAATTGGAACCAACTTCTGTCAAGAAGAAAGCTAGGGCTAATTTTGTAGTGGATGAGTCCATTTATTCCACCAAAAAACCCTCCTCATTATATCTGCTTGTTCATGTGAATCAGTATTTAGGAATTTCCTTCATGCAAAGTATTTAATGAGATTATTTTGATTTCACACCAACAAAAAAACCAAACCCTGCCACCAGACAACAACAAAAAAACCCAAACACAAAACCTGATTTCACACGTCTCTTTCCCTCATTTTTTTTGGAGCAAAAAATCCTATTCTGTTCCTCAGAGGCTTCAGACTAGTCTGCTCATAACAATAGCTGGGTTCCTTCCAGTAGTGCATTAAGCAACATGACTGTACTGTCACATATTGTTTCTCTTTCATCCTCTTCCCCGAGGGGAAAGTAGCATACGCAATGGAGAGACTCATTTTGCTCAAGTATTCTGTACTAATTGGCTTTTCCTAAACAGTGAAGGCATCCTGCCCAGGAATATCGCATTGCTGTAGACCAGCTGAGAAGTGACATGAAATACCTGAGGGCCAGATCGTTGTTCATCAAGAGGGGACAGAGTCTCCAGGCATTTTCAGTTTTTCACCTTTATTTCATGATGAAACTTTTCATTATTATAGTCAAAACCAAGCACAATATTTTGATCACCTTTAAATTGTCCTTCTTCCTTTATGGAATTTTTCTTAATACTCAAAGCCAGATCCGAGGTCCTTTCTGAAATGCAGTTTCCATGCAACTGAATTTGTTACACATCACTTCAGTTCTATTATACTTGGCAGATGATCTTTTGCTCACTTTTATCTGTAAATTCCTCGGGAGTTTTATAGACAGTGCTTGAAATGGTAATTCAGACGCTCTGAAATGAAGCTGGTAGGCAAATGTAAAGAGCTGGAATATTGTATCATTCTATACAGACCATTTCAACAACAATTCATGAGAATAAAAGCACAAAAGTGGGGTGTCAACAAAGTTCTTTTTGAAAAACAGCCAGTGCCTGCCAGAGAAACACGATGATTTTGATCCAGTACTGTACTGTGTTGCATTTCTTCCTGCAATCTGCTCTTTTTAAACATTTCTAAGTTGGTTCCAGTGGTATTAGCCCTGAGCTATTACATAGATTTTACCTGTTAAATTGGTGAAATTTAATTATCTTTTTCTTTCCCCCATCCCTTGGACTTTTCTATCACCTCATGATGAAATTTCTGGATTATTTGACTCTGATCTTGGTTTGAAAAGCAAAGATGCTTTTTCTTTCTTTCCTCCTATTCAGATCAAAAAACCAAGCCTGCTTATCGACTTGCTCTTTCCAGCCAGGAATGAAATAATTTTTCAGCTGTGCAAAGTGATGGAACTTTCACCCATAATAGCTTGAAATGGCAGCATAAGAATTAAGTATCTAATGCCAACAGAGTGAACTCAAGGCCTCTTAGAAACATAAGCAAATTGAATTTTACTTGTCTAGTTCGAGAGTCTAGACAAAACTCTTCCTGCTGAAGGAAAGGAAGCAAAAAAATTGCAAAAGAATAGGGATATAAAGGCAGATTAAAAGCCTGGAGTATCTTCAGCAGCAAGTCTGATTTTCCACAGCTCCTTTATAGATAGTGCAGAAAATTGCTCAGTGGTCAATTTGCTGCCCTATGATCTGCTGTCCTAAGACTCACGCCTGTGACTCCTGATTTGAACTAAACCAGAGGTGTCAGAAGTACTGAAAGACCAGTTAGTTTAGCAAGAACACCACATCTATCTGAAGTTATAAGGATCACTGCTGGGGTTTGTAGTAAATGCAGACATCCTCCAGCTCTGCAACAACAAAAGTTTTACTGGCAAGTTGGTAAGAGAAACACCAATTTCAAGATCAATCTCCACACTGAAAAATCCAAAATAACAGCTCTTCTTTCATGTTTAACATGTTTTTCCTATCCTATAAATTTTCCATTACAGTCATTTACTTTTTTCATGGACAAAAAAATGCCATTAAAACCTTTCATTAAATAAAATTTTTTTTAAATGTTGAAAGAAACCTATAGCATTTATAATGTAGGAAGTCTGTCAGTTCATACCCTTAAACCTTACCTCTTAAAAAGGTCTTTAGCATATATTAATTACTACAGATTGACCAAAACAGGTGGTCAAAAGGTGTTAGACAACATGTGTGTGACAGGAGTGGCCTCTTCACTTTTCCTTAAATCCTTTCTCCTCCCTTACAACATGTGAACATCAGGTTCTCAAGGGAGCCTTAGGAAATGTGCCCAGAAGCAAACAGGCTATTAGCCATGGCAGTAACTCATCTGGAAGAGGAACTGAGGACCAATTGGACATCTCTTTCTGTCTGCCTAAATTGCACGTAACTTAGTGCTTAAGTTTCATGCAAAGGCATAGTTCATGCTTTTAAAAAAAAAAAACAAAAAACAAAACAACAGGCTTGAGGGTCACCAGACTCAACAGAGACATCTACATCTGACTTAGTCACTCCACACTCCCAGTTTTAGTAAATGTAGACCTACTCAACGTAGCCAACAGAGACTAGATGTGATTCATTTCATTCTAAAGTAAAAGATAAAAATAGGTCAAATGAGTCACTCACAGGATCTCTTATTTCTCTACACAGACTAGAAAGGAGTCTTGGGTGACTAACTCAGATTGAGACATCTACTTTGTAGCTGTTTAATATTGGATGAGATTGTTCTTGCCCTGAATGGCTGTCATTACCCTCAAGGTAAGTAGCCATCTGTATTTAACCACCTTTTTGCGCACTCAGCCACAGCCTTACACACCAAGTTCCACACCTGCATCCCTGCAGTCTGCGCACAGAAACCTGAAGTGTTGGCTCTAGGGAAGGAGGAAATACATCTGGGATTTCTATCCCTAGAAAGTTTGATGTCCCGACTTCGTGTAGGCTTATGGCAACACCTACAAGCCCAAGTCCTGGCCAGGATTTCTATCACATTGCATTGGACGGAGACAAAATAAAGGTCTGCTCTCCGAAGGAACCAGCACGAAATGCAGACAGAAAAGTGCTAGAGAGCCTGTAAGTGCAACAGCCATAGAGTAGAAGCTATACCAGGAATGCTTTTCATTTCCACACCTACAGATGGTCACAGATCAAAACCAGACTGGCTTAACTCTGTTGGGGGCATATAAATTAACCAAAGCTAGCAAATTAAATACAATCACTCGACACACTTTTTATAATGCAGAGTTATTTAAGTGATCAGGTAATAGAAGATCTTTGCCTTGAAGCAGTGTTCCTCTGTCATTTCACTCATGTCCCTCCAATGTTCTGCCTTCTTTGCACAAAAAGATATTTCATTTCTCAAAACTATAAATGGAAAAACTGGGGCAAAATTTGTCATAGGATAAAATATGGTAGTATTCTGTCAGAGTTTCTTAGCTTCTTTAAATCTGTATTTGCATATTAATACTTTTCTTTTTGTTAATTTTATAAAATTACACTCCTCACATATTTCATGAAATATTCAAATTGCTATTTTTTAAAAAAAAAAAAGCTTTCTCTAGGTTACAAGTTTTAGTAAAATTCTTCTAAATTATCAGTTTATTAAAGTACTTTCTTTTTTCTATAACTGCTTCCCTGAAGTCTCTGATTCTTTATTTGAGGGCAAGCAAGTTTTCTCCATCCCAGACAGATGAAAAACTGATGGTCAAAAACTTTCTGAGAAAAATGCCTAAATAGTTGAATAGTTACAAAAATGATGAAGTATTTCATTTTTTTTGTGGCTTGGCTTGACAGGTAGTTTTTGCAGAGCTTGACGCACCATTGTACCTCATGAACGCAATAATTGAATACCTCACAGTTAAGGGGGATTGGGTTGGTTGATATAGTCTGGTGGAGTTTGGAAGAAGTTTTTGTCAAAATTCCTCACAATAAAAGTGTTAAAGGAAATCAGGTTACTATGAATTAGTTAGTACCGTCCTCACACAGATTAAAAGGCAGTTGAAAGATAAGAAGTGGAAAACAGGAATAAATAATTTTCACAGCTCTGGAGTGTCGTCTTTGGATTTCTACAGAGATCTGTGCTAGGACCCGTGTCTCTCAACACATTTATAAATAACCTAGAAAAGTCAATAAATAGCATAATAACACATTTTGGTAATGGTACTATAATCTTTACTTGTAGGAAAGATGAAGGCTGACTGGAGAATTACAAAAGCTTATAAGAATCAGTGGCAGAATAAGGGAAGAAAAAGCTTGTTTCAAACAAATGTGAAGTGATGCACATGTGGGAAACTAAATCCCAATAACCTAAATTGATGTTAAAAGAAATGTATTCTGCACTACTTGTTACAGCTCAGGGATGAGATTTGGAGTTCATAATAGCTAGTCCATGAAAGTACCAGTCAAGTGTTCAGCAGTGGTCAAAAAAAGCGTGTTAAGAAAAAGGAAAGAAGAAGAAAAGAAATGGCAAACAAAATTTGGAAAATCCTTAAGTCAGTGTATGCCACAGTGTATGCTGTGATGTTCCCGCATTTCGAGCAGGTAGAATTCTCAGTAGATTGGTAGCTGAATTAAGTAGGTAATCCAGAGAAGAAATTAGTGAGGGAAGAGACATGACATCGTAGGCAAGAAGGAGAAAATGAGTGACCTAGGGAGGGACAATAAGATTCACTTTTGACTGCTCTTCCAGTAAAAGAACTGAGGGCATCAGATGAACTTCATAGGCAGGCAGTCCAGGATGAAAAAAAAGGAGGTGGTAATTCACACAATTTGTATTTAGGTGTGCTGCACCTTCCTACAAGGTGCTGTGGGTGCTAAAAGTCTGCCTTGATGCTGGACAGATTAATGGTGGAGAAACTCAGTGAGGGCTGCTAACGCTACCTTCATCTCTGGAAATTCCCAAGCCACACAAGGAAAAGCATTCAGCAAAATTATCACCGTATATTTGTCCTGGGCATACTTTTTCCCTAATATATTGCTTTCAGAAGCAGAGGTGGAAGCTGATTCTCTGGCCCAACTCAGTAAGGCCATTCTCATGTTCTTTCTGTGAGCCTCCACCATCTGCTCCTGTACATCTCACAGGCTAAAAAGAGGCAATGGGGCTTACAGACTACACTGTGGCAGCCGGGGATGTAATTACAGAAAAATTTGCTTCAGCAACAAAACCAGATGGCACTGGCACATGTGAGAGGGCAGCATACTGTGGCATAGGGACTAGAACAAGCAGCTGGGGTCAAGGGAAGAAAATTTCTTAAACTGGCTTTGCTGCCAAAAATAATGTTTGTGCAACTGACCTCTTCAGCAACACAGTCTGATCTAAACTGAAATGCTTTTTATTTTATTGTCGTGCTAGCAAATCAGAGCATTTCAACAAAAACCAACATTCATTTAGAACAAAATGCTGATTTTGTGGAAATCTCGATTCTTGTTAAAAGTATCTCCTTACACTCTCTTTCCTTTCAAATTGTAGTGGGTTGACCCTGGCTGGACACCAGGTGCCCACCAAAGCCTTTCTATCACTCCCCCTCCTCAGCTGGACAGGGGAGAGAAAATATAACGAAAAGCTCGTGGATCGAGATAAGGACAGGGAGATATCACTCACCAATTACTGTCATGGGCAAACCAGACTTGACTGAGGGAAAATTAACTTAATTTATTGCCAATCAAACCAGAGTAGAGTAATGAGAAATAAAATCAAGTCTTAAAACACCTTCCCTCCACCCCTCCCTCCTTCCCAGCTCAACTCCACTCCCAATTTTCTCTCCCTTCTCCCCTCTGGCAGTGCAGGGGGACGGGGAATGGGGGTTGGGATCAGTTCATCACACGTTGTTTCTGCTGCTTCTTCCTCCTCAGGGGGAGGACTCCTCACTCGGCCCTGCTCCACCGTGGGGTCCCTCCCACGGGAGACAGTTCTCCATGAACTTCTCCAATGTGGGTCATTCCCCGGGCTGCAGTCCTTCAGGCACAGACTGCTCCAGCGTGGGTCCCCCACGGGGTCACAAGTCCTGCCAGAAAACCTGCTCCAGCATGGGGTCTCCATGGGGTTATAGCTTCCTTCAGGGCACATCCCCCAGCTCCGGCATGGGGTCCTCCCAAGGGCTGCAGGTGGAGATCTGCTCCCCCGTGGACCTCCCTGGGCTGCAGGGGGACAGCCTGCCTCACCATGGTCTTCCCCACGGGCTGCAGGGGAATCTCTGCTCCGGCGCCTGGAGCACCTCCTCCCCTCCTGCTGCACCGACCTGGGGGTCTGCGGGGTTGTTGCTCTCCCATGTTTTCACTCCTGTCTCTGACTGCAGTTTCTGTTCCACAGCAACATTTTCCCTTCGTAAATCTGTTCTCCCAGAGGCACTACCACCATCGCTGATGGGCTCAGCCTTGGCCAGCAGCGGGTCCATCTTGGAGCCGGCTGTCATTGGCTGTATCGGACATAAAAGAATCTTCTCACAGCTTCTCACAGCACCCACCCCTGTAGCCCCCCCACTACCAAAACCTTGCCACACAAACCCAGTACACAAATAAACCATAATTTTCAGGTGAAAGTTCCCAACAAGTGCAAGGGTGAGGCAGCTTAAGCAAATGCACAGAACACATCCCTGCTTTGGGCTCCTTATGACACCCTAAAGGATGAAATCTAAATAAGGGCAGCAATTTCAGTTTGCTGATGCGTGCTGGGTTGCACAAGCAGTGGAGGAAGAGTTCTGACTCCCAATGTCTCCTTCATGTGAAAATAGCAGTATTTCACAGGGTAGTTTGCGGGTGTGGGAAAAGATTGTCAGCTGTCAAGGAACAATATGATGTCCTCTAGGGACAGGATAGATGGCTAAATTAAAAGGACTCACACCCTGCCTTTGGGCCAACAACTGAACCATGCTGTTTTAAGTCATCTACAGAAGTAAAACTATCTTTTTTACTAGTGCAAACTTTGCAAGAATTAGCCATATAATCTGTATTATGATTCTCAAATTCCAATTAATTTCCCAAACACAGTAACTGCCTTTGCATGGCAAATGATTCCTCATAGCAAACTAGCTAGAAAATAGGTAAAGCCCTTCAAACATTGATATGCAAGTAAATGACAATTAATATTAAGTAATCTCTCGTGAGAACATTCCATCAGGCTACTTTTTTTTCCTATCCTAAATTTGGCTAAAACTTAATAAGAATTAATTCCAGAGCATTTAAGGAGGATTTACATTTAGGACTAACTTAGTGTGCAAAAAGGTTTAGAGAAATCTGCAGCTAATAAAACATGGTATCAATTTAATGAAAAAAACTAAGCAAAAGAACACCTAGGTGTTCCTCAGCCTTTTAAAGTCACCTCTCTGGAATCATGAAAATTTCAGCATGAAAGAAAAAAGCCAATATGAACACACCCAAATAAAAGGCAGAAAAGACATTCAGCTTTCTAAGTGGATGAGAAATTAAAATATAATTGCTAGAGCCTGCTCTACTGAGGCCAAGCCTGTAAAATTTTATTCCAGTGCAGACCTTTTAATAACAGAGGTACTTAATCTGAGAATAATGCCAAAAAATGAGCAAGTAAGGATCATTCCTGAGAGCTGGAGTTCTGGACTGTTGCAGAACGAGGACTGATATCCCCAAGGCAATATGCTGATGCCATTTGCAGTTCAAGTGTTGTTTTGGAAGATATTTGCTTCTCCACCAGTAGAGTGAGACACAAAGGAAGAGTGAACTTTAAGTACCATTTAGTAGTTGTTCAGTGCTGTAAAGCTCTTGCCTGAGGGAGGGCTGATGTTCAGTGACAGATGGAAGGTCCATCCAGCAGTATTTGCAAGCAGAGAGGTAGACTAAAAGTAGAGTTCAGGTGACTAGAGGAGTCAGAGGCTGTATAGCAAAAGTTTTCTCTCTGAATGCACACTGTTTATCATTTTTAGAAATGCAAAAGCTGGTTTTCATTGCTGATTTTAAATCAAATACAGAAAATGTTGTCTGACACTGTTTTAAATTGTTTTGAATAGTAAAGTACCCTGGGACCTTTGCTGCATGAAAGATAGTACCTCACATTGCTTTATTGTTGTAATTTCCATGGAAATTAACATTTACTTGCATGGTTATCACACTTTCCTTGTAATGTAAAGTATAACCATCTAAATCCCTTTGAAATACAGTCAGTGAGGTATCATCAATCTGACTCAAGATTTGATCTACATTTCTGCTTGAGTTTGCTGAATACTTTTGTTTTTCCTCCTGGTGTTGAGCTATACAAGTTAATATTGAACTGAACTTTAAAATTCAGCAGCCATTTCCTCCTGTTTGCTTTCTTTCCCCCCATCTCGTCTGTTCAGGATCTTGCCTATCCTTCCTCCTGTGTGCACTGCAGGCACTTAATATTCGTATGCTGTTTACAGCACTGGTTGAAATCCACAGAATGTAAATCCATAAGGAATTTCATCCATGCTCCACACCCAGACAACCCCCAGGACAGTGGCATATCTCCACTACAATCTTCACAGCATTGAAGATGTTTGCTAACAGTTGGCATGAATCAGGGGTTCCCAAGAGCCAGAGCTCAACAACCACCTTCCTCATTGGTGCAAGTTCACAGAGCTTTGCTCTTTGAGACAGTTGTCATTGCCCAGATGACATCATAATGTCTTAAATTTGCTGTTCACCAAACCTTGACAGTCTTCTGCTATTTCAACCAGCTCATGGTTCACAGCCTCCTGCCAGCATCTCGCCATGCTGCATCGAAGTCCAGGTGCTCCAACAAGCTGCCTATGGTCATTACGCCATAGTGTTCAGTCTTGTTGCCTTTATTTTCTAGAGGATTCTTGATATCTTTTACCAAAAGATATTCCTGTGGCTGTGATAGCATAACCACAGACTACTGGATGCCTGTTGCCACAGAAAAAAACTCAGAACTCCCTCAGACAATCATGGAAGCTCACTGCTCTGATGCTAAATTTTGATCTTACTAGCCAAAGATAAGAAATCTGACTTGTGGTGCAGCGCCAGGCTCCTGGAAGGCTTCTCCACAACACAGCCTTTTTACAGTGGTAAATAAGAAAGGGCTTAGTCGATTTTAGAACATCAAGAGGAATGTGGACAAACAAAATACCAAGAAAGTCCCCTCCAGAGTGACCTATTCAGCGAGGTTAGCGCTGGCATTCATCTCAAGTTGCGCCAGGGGAGGTTTAGATTGAATATTAGGAAAAATGTCTTCACTGAAAGGGTTGTCATGCATTGGACCAGGCTGCCCAGGGAAGTGGTGGAGTCACGACCCCTGGAGGTATTTAAAAGACAGGTAGATGTGGTGCTCAGGGACATGGTTTAGTGGTGGACTTGGCAGTTTTGGGTTTATGGTTGGACTCGATGATCTGAAAGGTGTCTTTTCCAACCTAAACAATTCTGATGCTATGATCTAAGTGCAAGAACAAGTATATTGAACATCTAGTCCTTACACAAAGAGACTCCCACTAAATTGCTTCAGTCCCTCCTTCACTGTGCTGCACCACACGCATATGTAGACATACCCTTTCGTGGACCTCTCAGCATACTGACTGTTATAATTCTAATAAAATGCTTGTATAAAAATATGTTTTAAATTACATGAGTGGTAAAATCTATCACATGATATTAGCTACTGAAGATGTAGAAAATGTGCATAAGAAGACATACATTGGGTACGTGACTCAACAAACATTTAGCAAAGGAAAGGAAGGGATTGCATCTCGTATGGTGGATGATCTTTTGCTCTGGTGTCCAGTCACTGGGGACAGTGGGAGATATTTCAGGAGGCAAACAGGAAGGGAAAGGAAGAAGCTGTTAAATGGGTCTCTGGAGCTCCTTGGAACACCAAACTGATGGTGAATGGTCCAGACTCATGAGTTAGCTAAGTGACTGTTCAATGACTAGCTCAGTGACTAACTCAACAACAGAGCCACTGCTGTTAAGTATAACTTAAATGCTGCATCTCACTATTATATCTTTCTATAACTGCTTGCATTTTTGTAAATCTGTATTATTGCTAGATGGAGGTGGCTTGCTTGCTTTGTCTTACCAGTAACAAAACCAACCTCCAATTCCAGTGGGAACATTATATTTTATATGTCTAGGATTACAGTCTAAATGACCTAGCCCTTACAAAAGTCAAGACACCTCAAAAGTCTGGTGATAAATCAGCAACACAAAATACAACTGAAAACTTCAAGGAACTTGTACAACTGAGTTCCTGGTTATTAACTTTCTTCTATTGTTTACACCGTCTCCATCCAGAGCTTTCCTTCTAAAAATCACTCTTTTAAGGACATCCACATTTAGTCACCCTATGCTTCCCTCTAAAGAGTAAACACCTAATGATGATCCTTACAGAATGGCATGTTGTTTCAAAGTATTGCTTTAGTTTTCTTTTTTATACACAGCAATCATCAACTTCACCAAGGATTAGAATTAATTTTGGAATTCATTCACTTAACTACTACTTATCTGTCTGTGAAGATGATACACCTTCTTTATAGGGGACGTTATTTGGATGCACATATTTTGTTACTAAAGATAAATCATGGTGAAATAGTATGATATTAACATTGGACAAGATAATATTAAACAGCAGTAGCAGCAGCTTTGTAGAGAAACCAGATCACAGAGCTATGACTTAGCAACTTCAAAGTCTTTACATGGTTAGGCAATGACATGTGAGACCTTGGACAAGTCACATCACCTAAGAGTTCTTACCTGTTAACTGGGTGCTAATAAAAAAAAGACATAACAAATTGAGATGTGTTACAAGTGCTAGAGAGGAGATAGATATAATCATTAGTGGCCCAGAAAAAAAAAGGATAAGAATCCTGTGTCTTAATGACTATTATTCTATACAGTGAAATTTAAAATTCTCTGACAGGAGAAATTATAAGTGACCTTACCTAAAGCTGCTTTATCCGTCTATCAAAGCATCAAAAAAGCAGAGAAAATTATGATTAAATTTCCACTTATTTTCTCTGGTGTTCTAGTTTAAGTTAGTGATAATGTCAATTAAGTATATTCAGCAGCTTTGACATTTTGTGCTTGAAAAATTGATGAAGGTTTGGTAATGCAGTACAGTTTTCCTTATCAAAACTCTTTTTTTATTTTTTTGAAAGACTTTTAATTACTACCCATCCCAGCCAACATGGGTTTTACTTTTGATTAAAGTAGTCATTGAGATCTTGACAATGCTTGACACATTCCATCTAAATTTAATTAACTTTTTCTTTCCTTTTTACTAGCTTCTGTAAAGTAGGAGAGAATGGAGAAGAAAGAAATTTCAGTTTTATACATAGTAACAGATGTTCTTGGTAGCACAGCAAAATTCTGACTTTATTAACTCAATGAGAGTATCCTAATTAATCAACACTTAGCATTGAAGTCAGAATATTTCTTCTGGAGCTGGTGGAATAAGTTCTGAATCAACTTAATGATTCTGGACTTGGCAAAAGGAGAGTGTTATGAAGCCACAAGCTAATTGATTTATGTTGGATTTTTACAAATGGTGAACTTGCTCTTCAATAGCAATAACAATAACATTCCAATACCTCTGCATTTCAGAAATGAAAAAAATTTTCCCTGTAGAAAATAATAGCAAGCAGAGAAACAGAGAATAATGCATATAACAATCTCTCAAGAAATTCTCCATCACATCTGCTTAACTTAAAACTAAAAAGATTGGGTTTATGTTAGAAGTTTACATCATGCTATTCAGTGTTGCAAATGTCTTAGCAAATGTGGATTTCATGATCAGGGATTCAGGAAACTTGTATCCATTTGCATCTGTTGGTAGGATAAGTTAGAGTATCAATAAAGTCCTGGTCCTGTAGTATGGCAGCTCTCCAGGGTTTCATCACACCAACCGACTATCAATGCTGGATCCACCCTAGCATAAATTAAATCACCATTTTTGTCCTCTTTCCTCATCAGTCAGAGATTCTAGAAATGTAGCTGAAAATTTTGAGGAAGAGTCATAAACAGAAGTAGAATAGAATTTGTTACTCCTAGTAGTCTGTTATTTTTCAGGTTAATATCATAGAATAATTCATGCTGGAAGGGACCTTAACAGGTTTTTATGTCAACCTTCTGCTCAAGGCATGATCCCTCTGAATTCAAACCAGGTTGCTGTGGGCTTTCTTCAATTCAGTCTCCTCTTGGGTGAAAGATTTCACAGCCCCCCTGGGCAACCTATTCTAATGCCTGACTGTCCTCATGCTGAGAAATATTCCTTTACGTCAAATTGTAACCACCCCCGTTTCAGTTTACGACTGTTATCTTTTGTCCTCGTGACATAAATTTCATTCAAGAGACTCCATCTACTCAGAAACCTCCTTGCAGGTACGGGAAGGATGCTGTCAGGTCCCCCCAAAGCCATCGCTGCTCCTGGTTGAATTAGTTCTGTTCCCTCAGCTTCTCCTCCCAGGGCTCATCCTCTGGCCCCAAATATTTTGTTGCCCCTTGCCAGGCTCACTGCAGTTTATCAATGTCTTTCTTGTATCGAAGTGTCCAAAACTGGATCACCTTACATAAAGAAAAAGGAATATCTGTATGTCTCTATCAGGCAAGACAATTTAAACTGTCTTGGCTATCTTTCTAAAACTCAGCCCTTTGAGGACTTTTAGCAATATACGATGAATGAAAATATTTTTAACCTGAATTTATTTAATTTTGGTGTAACAATTGTTCTTTCATTAAAGTCAGCAAGCTTCGTATTACCCAGGAATTAAATTTCACACAATTAAAATCTATACCAAACCCACAGTATATCAAGTTTTATAGCAAAAGCCCACTAAGGCATCTCTGGATATATTAGCAAACCCTATGCATGTGTTACACGATTACTTATTGTTATAAAGATACATGGAAACAATTCCTTTTTAAATCTTCCATTCATATGAAAGGTGAAACCTTGCTTCCTACCAACATCTGTGGGAGATTTTCCATGAACTTCAACAGGAGTCTTAATTCATCCAGACTGTACAAACATTGCCCCTGTCTGAATATGAATCCAAGCACTGAACTATAAATAATAAATGTGGAATTTGAATTGAAAACTAGGCAAAGGTTTTACAAAATGTGATGCCTGGATTACTTCCTAGACACTGTATCAAACACACAGCTCAGGGTGACTTAAAGAGTCGTGAGTTACTTTAAGAGCTGCTTTATTTCTGTAGGAGATGCTGTGGGTCATGCCCTGAAGCCAGCCATCCCATTTGCATCCTCTTGCTTCACATGTTTTCTAACATCAGCCATAGCACCTCTCCTGCAATAAAAAGCAGGAGGCATATGATTAACACTGCTGATAGTTGCTTCTGATTTACACTTTTATTTCTCTTCCTAATTACTGAGCACTATTCAAAATGCTGAGAGCAAAGGCATTGGGTTAAGCCTCTGCAAATGAAAATCAGACAGTGGTCTTGTTAGAGACCTGAAAATTTTGCAAAATCACATTAAAGTGAAATGAGACTGCTAGAACAATGAGTTTATAGAAACAAAAAGCTGAAGTTTTAGCGGAAGGGACAAAACCAGCTATTCCCAATTCTGATGTCCATTGGCTCTACCAGTTCATGAAGAGGTGTAAATGCTTTCATTCAACACTGTATTTTGTGTTGAATTTCCAAGTATCAACTACCAAGATGATTTATTATTATTACTATTATTATTATTATTATTATTATTATTATTAGTTGTTGTTGTTGTTGTTGTTGTTGTTGTTGTTGTTGTTTCAGATTATTGGAAGACAAACCAGAAAGCTGATTTTCTCTGGCTATTCAGTGCTGTTTGGATAAAACTGCCCCAGCTTTGGATCCCAGGCTGTGTTTTTCCCTGTTCATGTTTATGCACTGAATTTTGGATCCCCACATCTCAGGTGGGTGCCTATTGGACTTCATTCTTGCTCTTTTCCTCTTCCTTGATTTTGCAGCCTGGCCTTTCCTCAAGGCATCATGTCAAAGATAACAGTTGTTCACCCACGAGCAGGTCTCCCATTGACACTTGGCCATCCCTGAAATCAACGTATCTGAGTGAAAACATGACATTGCCAGTGCAGTGTCATCAGCAGAAAGCACGCTGCTAGTGCCGAAAAAAGTTGTGAGTTCTTTTTTAAAACAATACCGTAAAAAGGAAGCTCAAGGAAAGCTTTCTAGCTAACTCTACTGCTCCTAAAGGGAACCCATGTGAGTCTCTCAGCTCATTTCCCAAATAACAAAGGCCACAGAGCTGCACAGAATTCTCTCTGCCATAGAGGCCATGACAAAGCACTTGGCTCTGCAGCTCCCTGGTGCTTTAAGCCTCACCCTACCCTATCCAGGCTGAGGAGAATTGTTCATCGTTGCACGCCACTACTGGGCTATAGTTCAAAGGCAAAGCTCAGCCTCAAACTTAAATAGAGCCACCCACCCATATGCATCTATACTTTTTCCTATACAGAAAGGGAATAGCCTCTTGCTAGTCAGACACACCTTTAACAACTGCTGAACAGCAAAAGAAAGAAGCTGCATCTTGGTTGATAATCTATTGCATGCATCCCAGTTGCTCCTGGCTGCCTCCCAGAAGCACCATAAAATGTCTTTCCTGTAGGAGCAAGATATCTTCTTCCATTTAACGGCACAGAATGTGAGAAGTTGTAACCGGTAAGTGTGATATACTTTTTGCAAACATGATGGAGTAGAGACATCAGGGTAATGGGTAATAATGAAAAGCAAAATCAGCAAGCAAGTCTCTATAGTCATATAGACTAAACTGACTGTGTGACATTTCAATTTTGAGTGAATGCCATAAACCGTAGAAAATATAGGTTTAATGAATATGTCTACATAAAAGCATAAACAAGACAAACCTTTTCAGTGCAGTGTTTATATTTACAGCACATAAGTTACAAATTAAATTTACTCTGGGATGTGCTTCTGATATGAATGACTTTTCTTGAGAGAAATATTATCCATAATCATCAGATCACTGAGAGCAAAAAGGATCCATTAGTGATGTTGGGGTTGATGAACTGAAGTACTGTTTAGTGGGTTTTAATTATGCTAAAAGATAAAAGTGCTTGGGGAAGGGTGTAAGTCATACCTAGAGGAAGGAAAATGAACTGACTTTATTTAAGCAAGTAGACATGTTTATTTCAAACAGTTTTGGGCTGATTGCTTAGTACATTAATATGTTTTCAGGAGCTGATCTATTCCAGTACTCTGCAGTTATATTGTTTAATATCACCAGTCAAAACATTGAAAAACTATGAGTCTTGGCTATAAAGATTTTAAATTATGAGATTCAAAAATATGTACAAGATTTTTTCATCTTTTTGCTCCAAAGATATACAAAATTCTCTCTGCAATCAGAATATCGCAATTATCATTACTTAAAAAAGCAGGATTCCTCAAGTGCTCGCAAGCTCAGACTTTAAAAAGGGTACCCAGGAGTGAAATACTGACTTCACTGAAGTCAACAGAAAATATACTGTTGATTTCAAGAGGACAGGATTTCAGTACAGTGAAATTCATAATAAAATTGTAACATGTGGCACCTCTGCTGCCTGTAAATTAACAGCATCTCTCTGGAAATGCATTGTAGCCAGGAGTTTCATTTTAAAATGCTTAGGACAGAGGGAATTTGCAAAGGGCCTGGTTTCATTACCCTGTACTCCTTTAAACCAGTAGTAATTCTATTAAAATGACTTAGCACTTTACCGGTGCCAGAGGGAACAGACTGATGTTCCTTGTCGGGCTGCTATGAATCAGTATGTTCCTCTGCCCTGACCGAGGTGGAGACACAACTGCTGTGTGTCACAGTGACAATAATGTCCCTGGACTATCCTAGTTCCAAACCAACATCTAGTTATTGTTAGGAGGGAGAAGAGAGGTGATAAATGTCCTGTTGCAGCTTCAAAATGTTTGCTTCCCTCCCCAAGACACAGAGTGTGTGTGCTCGTGCAGACACACAAGGGCACACACCCCCCCAGTTAAACTTCAACACATAGCAACTACCTTAAAATGTCAGGCTAGTGCCCCAAATAGGAAGATACATTTCTTTAACTTTATGCCTGGATGCAGTGACACAGACAAAACGGTAACATTTTCTTGCTGTCTCCCACCTGAAAGAGCCTGGGGACCTCTAGGTCTTCATCAAAAGCAGAATGACAATTTACATAAGCTTTACTCCAGACCACAAAGTCTATTACATTTACTGATACCTTCACAAACTGTTTTCCTGTTGTTATCATTACGTGAGCTTTTTGTGGTTAGGAATATGCAATTCCCTGTTGACATCAGCGCTGTTCCTGGAGAACAAGCACTTCATTTCTACTTTCCACATTGGCTGATGCTGTAGCCATGAGCTTTCTCCTTCCGAGATGTCTCACGGTGCTTACGTGAAGCAGATATGCCAATAAAATCAGATATGGCAATAACAAAGGGACCTGTAGTCGCTATTTGGCTGATAAGGACTATAATATGCTTTGGAGTTCTTATGTTGGGCATTAAGGTATCTGACTGTAATTTTTGGCTCCTGTTCTTATTTCATGCTTTAGGCTCTGTTAAACCAACGCCAGCCCTGTACCACCACCCTGCTCAATTGTCTCCCATGTGTCAGGAGCCTGAACTCCCTCAGAAATGGAAATTACAGAGCAATGCTGTGAAGGAAACATGACTTGGACAAAACCATCCTCTTTGCTTGCAGAAGATAGGAGATCATCCCACTCCACTACTTTTAGCCATGTACCTTGATAACAGACAAGCGGGAACTTGCACTTGTTTTATTAGGTTAGCAGGTGCTAGCACTAATATGCTGTGTTTCCAGTTTGGTTCAGCACGTCTCTAAAGCCTCCCTTCAAATGTTTTAGTGCGTTGCCCCAGTATGCTTCTAATACATTAATAGGTATTTTATTGAGGGCTGTGTAAGCAAAGGATTCTTGCTAGGCCATTCATAATAAAGTATGCCTAAATATTATCAAGTAATATAAAGAATGAAAATCTGGTGTCTGAGATATCTGCAAAATAGAGTATCCACCCCTGGGCTGCAGAGTCATCATGGCTCTAATAAGACAATTTCCTAATTGAACATTAAGCATAATTTACCAGTCATCCACTAACTGAATCTCATTTAAGGCTTTTCAATTGGGGAAAAACCATATGTTTTCCACAGAAAAAGCTCACCCTGCTTTCCACCTACCTTTCAGCTTAACACCTCAGTAGGCTTTGTTGTCTGTAACATTGAATTTCTGATTACGGATAAGATGTTTACAACACAGATGATAGTTATGAGAAGTGCATCTCAGAGCAAATTTAATTTGTTTCTGCTGTGCTGTAAAAAAAAAATAAAGTATAAACCCAATCTTGTTTATGGGTTTAGAAAGTCATATTCATTAAATCCATATGCTTGGCATTTCATGTAATTTGCTCCATAAAAAATAAAAATGTTATTTTTGTTTAAGCCTATTTGACTGCAGGGATTTGCCTCCCAGTTGTTTCTCTTCATTACGAACAGTTACCCAGGACAGCTCCTAGTATTCAGAGCTGTGTCCTGCTCAAATCCCTGCTCAATGTAAGAAAAAGGTATTTAGGTGGAATAATACCAGGATGGTAGCAGGGCTGGGGAACGTATCTTGTTTAATAGGACTGACGTACATGGTTTAATATTAAGACCTAATCTAATCCTGCTAATGGAAAAATTTAATATTCTGATAGGATCACTTAGTGAAATAGAATATTATAGCCTGTGTTAAGAAGGAGGGAAAAAAAGAACCTAATTTGCACATGCTTGTTAGCTCAGTATGTATTTTTCATTAGCAATCATATGATTCTAATCCTTAACCCAATACCAGTGTTTTCTTTTATTTGGTGGTTTCAGATAAAGCCCCAGTAAAGCTTTTTGTAAAATAAAGTCATATTTCATCTCAACATGGTAAATTAAATGTGGTATTATTTTCTTCCTGAGAGCTTTGCTGGTTAAAGTGGTGCTGCAGCCTCTCGTGTTCGGCCGTGCTGTGGGGATCAAACATACCTGCCATGTCGCAGCGTGGAGGGTTAAATGTTGTTGGATCCTAGGCTGCATTTAGGTTAGGTTAGTCCCGCTATGGACACTACCCTGACTGCCTCCTGCTAGCCCTAAAGGAGCTGACAAGCCCTTGATGCACAGAAATGCAAAGAAATAAATCCTAACTGTTGAAATGTTGACAAGAATAAACATGCAGGAGTTGAGAGGGGTCAGAAAAGCATGGGGCTTTTGATGCTTTCACTTTGAGTCACACAAACACAGAGAAAAGACAATAGTCACATCTTCAGTGAATAGCAGCCAGGCTCAAGGCCATATCTCTTTATTTCTTGTTGTGGATATGTCTGTACAATGGGAGCCAGCAGTTATTCTCATTTCCCAAGTCCAGGGACACCTCTCAGGTATGGTCCACCTTAATTTGGGGATGAGATCAGGGAAAGCACAGTGCTCCTGACTTTCCTGGTAAAATGAAAGGCAAATTCAGTTTAGTATAGACATAGGCAAATTCAGCCTATCGTCAACACAAAAGGAAAATTAAAATCCCAAGGATCCCAGACGGCTCCGGGAACAACCTTCTGCAAAACTGCTGGGAACAACTGCAGACCTTTAAGTGCTTATGAAATTGAGGTAAAGACACAAAACCTCTAATCAGTTTCCAAACCTCAGTTTGTGGCCAAAGAAACCCCATTAAATTATCACCTTTGCTGTGCTCTAAACTGCTGCTTAGCCTGTGTGCACAACAATAATTAGGTCCAAACCTGAAATCCTCCTCAAGCCTATACCTCCTGACCATCTTATACTGCAATCCCATAATTTAAATTCAGTACCAGTCTAGACTACTTGGGAAGCTCTCTTGTATTTTTGTTAGGTTTTCTTCCAGGCAGTTCCACCAGATAATACCAAGATATTCAGGACTGAAGGTCAGGAAATCAGCCAACAACCATCTCAGCATCTTTTAATCCTGGCAGACAGTGCTTCCATAGCTCCTTTCCCCTCCTCTATTGCAACACAGAGACCAGCTTGTAGGGCATTCCAGTAGACCGCAAACTGCAGAATAGATGGTCACATCCACACTTGGGGAAATTTGTGATATACTTGAATGCCGTAACTGCTAGCTAAAAACCAGTACAAGTGAATGGTGGATTAAACGATATGGTATAGGTAGAGACAGTGAGAGCACTTTGGTGGAAGCATGCATGTTGGCAGCGTTAATGATTTTTAGCTGGTAAGACATCTCAGAGGCAGGTGCAGGATGGAGCTCCAGCATATTCTTCACTCTGAGGTTTGTTGTGTGCTGGGATGTGCACTGTTTGTGCTTAGCACAAAATAAGAATTGACCTATGGTTAAAG
The DNA here is from genome assembly GCF_900496995.4 of Aquila chrysaetos chrysaetos. Classification (NCBI taxonomy): domain Eukaryota; kingdom Metazoa; phylum Chordata; class Aves; order Accipitriformes; family Accipitridae; genus Aquila; species Aquila chrysaetos. The sequence goes on along the minus strand of NC_044030.1, from coordinate 82,308,097 downwards.
TTTTCATGGGAATGGACCCAGTACCGCCAAGGAAAGAATTACTCGTGAGCACAGCCATAATGCTTTGGAATGGGAGCTTCCATTGTCTGTTCCCTACCTAACAGGACTCAGTTAGTCCCTTGTGTGGATCTTGAGAAAGGAGGGTTTTTTTATATTTCTTCTCTTTAATGATGCTGTAATTTTAGTGAATGCCACTGGATCTAAGAATTACCGGACAGAAGTAATTACCATCTGTGAGCATAACATGAAAAAAAATAGAGTAGGATGATGACTACAGTGTTTTTCAGTTATTGTCCGAATGTTCTGATTAATTTATGTTAAAAAACTCCAACTTACTGAATATTAAGTCTCATAGTAAATTCCCAAGTGTTTTCTTTTCCAGATGACATGATCATGAAAATTCTATTATCCTACTTTCGGTATACAGTTGAATGAATATTTCCTACCTGATATGCCATGAAATTCAGTTTTTGAAGGCCTTGTATCCCATTTCATTCCTATCCTTATATATTTTGATCGAGTCTTTCACGTATACAGCTATTCTGAAAGTTCTAAGTCATACATATTCATAGACCAGTTATTACAGATACAGTAATTGCTGCTTTACATGCACACAAGGTTTTATAAAATATTAATTGCCTATTACTCCTATTGCAGGTGGAAACACTGGAAAGATGGCTCCCTCCTGCAATATAATAAACCCTTTTTCAGGTTATTTTATTGTACTCTGAAACAGAGATGTGTGCACTGAAACTTGCCATAGTCTCAAGCTACAAGATGCCATTCTGGTTTTCAGTTGCCTCAGAGTCTCGATTTTGACAACTTTAAAGATAAGGTTCTTGTAACAGTGGGGTTTCACTCCTTAGGTGTGTCTAGACTGTGAGATGGGTGCATGACAGCAGATTCCTCAGGGCTGGCATACGGATTTCCCAGATAAGAGACCGTGGTTATGTGCATGCATTTTCTTTTCATGGTAACAAGACCGTGAAAGAATTCTTAGTACGTTCGTGGTCTTCTTCTGACATGCAGCTAAGACGTGGCCAGGGCATATGCCTTCTGGATCAGGTTCACTTTAACAACTACATGGATAAAGACAGTCAGAGAACCGCTGTACTAAGGGACTCCATCCTTACGGACTATACGCTGCAGAGTGACTCATCAGATGTGTGGGAGGAGAAGACAGATCTCATTCTGAAAGAGCCTGGAAGGTAAGCTAGTAGAAAAGGAAAAAAATGCTTATGTCCCTGCTTGGTGGTTAATACAAGGACTTGAAAGAATAGCTGGGAGGGAGAATATAGATGAAGTAGGTGCTTGATTTATTTGGAACTGCTTTAGTTTGGGTTTTGATGGGAAGTAATTTAATGTATGAAAAAAATGTACTTACCTAACTCATTTCAGCTGCACATGGGCATTCAGTCCCTTGGACTGGACTATGTTTATTCCAAAATGAAAATCCCCTGAAATGTGTGTATTATGGACATCAGGTCTCCAGGAACAACAATTTCATCCTTTTGATGCCCTCCTTTCAATCTGCACTGCTTTTGAATGTATGACAGCCTCGTGGCACATTCCTTGTAGAGATTCTCAGTTACGGAGTTTAATTGTTTCTGGAACAAAAAAGCAGACCAGCAATCTGCTAATCTCTTTAGGTGTCATGCACCATGGGTTGAACTCATTCACGCAGCTTCTCTCTTGAAGATGTGCAGCATCGGTAGTTCAAGCATCTCAGATGAAGACTGCAAAGATCTCAGAAAAGAGGATCCAGAGTTCAGAAATGACAAACACCTTGGATTTTCAAACGGGTGTTATCTTCTGAAAACAGAGCCCCATTGAATAGATAACTTACACAGTGCACTTCAGTGGGGTATACAGGTATAGAGATTTATAATTACCTAGTCTGAGTCCTGGAAACAATACAATCACAGTCAAATATGGGTTATGCGGGATCCTTCAGAAACCAAACTCTCTTCTGCTGCAATCTCAGAAAATTACATTATACTATATTGTGCAATATGCCAGTGGGGATCCTAAGCAGCCCCAAAATAGACAGTCCATTATTTCAGCATTGCAAACATGAGTCTCAGCAACACCAAGAAAGCAGTACCAGAAATAACTTTTTATTCTTAATTCTCTGAAAAGAATTCTCAATTCTCTGAAATGAATTCTATTAAAGCAGAAAGAACCAGACAATATTTTGACTACAATTCAAATTCATACAGAAAGGTAAAATATATCCTTATATAGGTTATAACTATGAAAACGTGTTTTGTCTTCTCATTTTTAGTTGTAGGTCTGATAACTGAAATAAAATAATTGTTTAATTCTACAAAACTTCTGAAGGTATCTTATAAGTAATCTGTTGAATCATTATTGATCCACTGGTCAATAATATTTATGAAAAATCAAAAACTAAAGAAGTAGCCAGAAAGGTGTAGTTGCATTTGGGATTTATCAAGAGCTTCTGTGTACTCAAGGTTGCTGGAATCCAGAAAAAGCAGCATCATTGACCTTTCAGCTATTGTTGCTTTCAGGCATTGCATCCTTGACTCTTCGTGCAGTCCTTGGTATACATCTCAATTTAGCAGACGCTGACTTTGTCAGTGCAAGAGAGATCAAAATCTGATTGGTACCTTATGCTGGGTTTGAATATATTTAGCTTGTAGAGCTATTACATTTCTTTAGGGAGAAGATCGTATACTTTTCCTGTTAATGTGGAAGCATGCTACATGTTTGGCAAACAGGGAAATTTATGGATCTTAATTTATTTCTCTTCCACATGCCTGACCGAGCCTATTGGGAGGCCCTTTATGCTTACATAAAGTAAACTTGCCTGGGTTTCATTTAGGATTTTTTAGGCTATTCAGTCTTCTATTAATTCAGGAAATTTCGAGGAGTAGATTGTGCCCAGCACATAGAAGCTGCCTCAAAAAAAGGGTAGATTTTGTGGGGTCTTTTTATAGTCCAAATTTTCCATTACTGTGATCTACCTAATCAACCGTATTGATCTAGCACTTCAGTAGAATAGCTGTAGTGCATTAAGTGCTCCAACATGGTCTTAAATGCTGTTCAAATTTAAGGCAATTTACATCACTGATGTACTCTTAATGGTAAAGAAATAATTCAACACGGTGTTACAAAGGCTTGAAGATTTAGCATAAAAAAAAGCTTTCCTGAAAATGTATTCTGGGAACATCACGTAAATCTTGGACAACATGAGAAATGCTTTCCAAATTCATGCCAAATGAACCTGTCAAATTACATGCCACCTATTTGAAAGTTAAATGAGAAGCTTTTCTCACAGGGAGTATGCTCATTGATTATCCCTACAAATACAGCTCACTTCTGTTAGCAAGAAGTCTGTTAATAGGTTTTCTCACTGTCATCGAGCAGCAGAATTGAAAGTGCATAAGAGTTAACAAAACTGTGTATCTTATGAACCAAAGACATGCACAAAATAGAGCAAGAAAACCCTGAATACAGTGATGAAGCAATTCAGGGTGGACTCAGAAATTCCCCCAGCATATATTTCCTTCATAATCACAGTAATCATCCAATTCTATCTTCCCTGAACACTTTAAATTACATCGTTGCTTATTCAGTCATGAAGACTAAAATGTGGTTAAAAAAAAAAGTCCAAGCAAGCTTGGTACACTTTTTATAAAGACTTGTTAATTAACTTTTTTCCAAAGGTTTTTTTTTTTTTTTTGTGGATTTTTGTTTGTTTGTTTGCTTGTTGGGGGGGGTGTTAGGTGTTTTTGGTTTTGTTTTGTTGCTGTGATTTTTTTAAATTTCTTTGGAATACGAGCTCTGTGCGGGGGGCTGTGTTTTGGTTTGTTTTGTTCAGGAATAACATATGAAATCACTTCTACTTTTAAGCTTCTGGTATGAAGTTTTCTTGTGTCCACACAGAGAGAAAAAACCCTGTTGGAAACAATGTAAACATTGCTGTCTTTCTAAAGTGCATTTATTGTATTTATATTTTTATGAAGAAATGTTTTGTCTGCCTTAGTCAGACACTTAACAACTGGTGAAAAGCAACATAGTAGATATTCTAATTTCTGCTTCTTAGAAAATCTGGACTTTAGATTTGATTATAGGTATGGATTTCATTTATTTATTAAAAGTAAATTGCAATAAGCATGAAAATTGCCCCTACCTCCCCACTATTTTGATTTTTTGGGGTTCCCTTTGAGAAAACAACAACTCCAAGAAACAACGCTCAGCCAGCTCACCAGCCCTGAGATTTTAATACATGGCTTATACTTCCTCATTAGCCTTCTTTGCTGGAGAGAAACTTGGGTAATAATGATGTTTGTCTTGATCCAAGAAGTCTTCCCTGTGTCATTATTTGCAAGAAAGCATATCAGAGGGAGATACCTCCCCCTCCTTTTTTTTTCCTGCAGAGATCAGACCAGGAATGCAATGCCACTTTGCAGTCTATTAGAAGACCTTTCCCCCGTTCAGGTAGACAAGCACATTATGATCATTCAGCGCTCCCTGGCCTTCTCAGAAAGACGTTTCCCATGCTCGGTATGGAATTCCTCCAGCTGACCTCCTGAACCTCTCTCTCCTTTTACTCTACAAGAGTTAGAGTCCTTCGTGCAACCACTACTGGTTTCAGGTCTGTCCTTTCCTACCTGCTCAGATATCATCCAGCCCTTCCATCTACCTCTTCATTTTCTCTTTCTCTCTCTGATTTTACCCACACCTAATTTAACCCAGTAATGCACTCTGGATTCAAAACCAAAGAAGAATTCTTGTACATATTATCTTGTGCTTCAGTTGTTACTTCTTAATACTGTTCCTTTTTTTCCATTCCCACCTATGGTATAAAAATATGCCCCTTTCTATTGTTTGGCCATTTTGGTATCCTTCCTAACCAATTTGTTCAATTTAGTTTTCCTTTCCCAAATAGAAATAATATAGGATAAAGGGGAGGTGTTGTTAATAAAAACAGCAACGGACGAAACCAACATAAAATACCTCCCCATTCACTTACTAATTTCCTTCTTAATATTCCAAGGCACATAAAGAAAAATAGATAGGAATGAATGTATTAAGATTCTGATCATGTGTGTTAATCTATTTTTTTAATACTAGATAATTCCCAGATGCTTCTCATAATTACCCATCATCATTTAGTGGTAGCAAAGGAGAAAGGCTTGCAAATTTTCTTGTATTCACATCCAGTTGGAACAAGGTCACTGGCTAGACCCAAGGACAACAGCTGACAGTAAAAATCTTTCTTTGTTCCACTTACCTATTTCTAGCAAAAAAGAATACTAATGTTTTTGTTTTTGTGAGAAATAACTGAAAATTATGATCTTCTCTTACTTTAGGCCTCCAACAGGATACTTAAAGACCTAAGGTTTTTCTTTTATTCTTTTCTTTTTTCCCAAAGTCTGAGTGTAATATTTTCATAGCCTTAATGGCAGATGTAACTCTGTACATCATTAGAGACTTGAACTCTAAAAAGTAGGCCAAGTATGCAGAAAGTGAAATACATCAACACAGAAAATAAAACTAGATAATAAATCTGACTGTTTTAAAATGTACAAAGGTAACCAGAGTTGCTATGATTCTAAAAAAGAAAGGTAAATAACTTAAGGATTATATCCCTGACCTAGCTTCTGCAGGACACTCCATCTTTTTCCAGCAAAGAATTGGCCACCAAGCTTAACCTTAAAGAAGTCACGGAAATTTAACAAGATTTTTTTTTCTGATCATTGTCTATAGTTTTAACTTGACAGTGCTTTGAAGAAAGAAGCTGTGCAGTTCATTAATTCTTGCAAATGGTCATTCATATGACTTATTAGTATAGACTGGAGGATATATGCTCTTCTTTATATTTGGAGACATCCAAGAATCAGCCTCATCAGGATTAATGACAATTATGAAGGTATATAGCCTACACTCCCTGTTTTAACCTGGATGAGAATAACAGCCTATTAATATTAAGACATCAAAGGCAAGCACCATGCAGATTAATGAAGACGGTTAATGTGGAAAAAATGTGGCTGCCTTTTGACCTTAAAACAATACTTAGCTTTAATGTACTTAGTACTTTAAATACTGTATATAGTCAGAATTCTGTATAAAACATGAGTTTAAATTCTTAATTGTTCTTTATTGTAATCAATGAGATTCTACTCATCCAATTTTTCTTTGGAGAAGACAATGCTTTGAGGCCCAGAGAGGGAAGTGGTGGGGAGAGGTCTTGAAGGACCAGATAGATTCAAGGGAACGTCAAGGAGAAAATGTGCAAGAAAAATACGATCCAAAAGTGAGAATGAGTTATTGATTGTCCATAGAAGAAGGGGAGAAAATAAAAGGAATGTTGTGGTGTATAGGAAGAAGATATGAAATAATGTATGAAAACTTCTGAATTAGAAAAACTATTTTGAGGTAAAGCAAATGTTTTGAGAATTATGCATTTTCTTAAGAGGTAAATTGGTCAATGTCTCATTAACACTTTTTACTGTTCATGACCTGCCTTCTTCTGAGTTTTCTTTGCCAAGTCAGCTGATGACAGAACTTTCCATGTCTTTACCACTTTGTGTTGTCTCTGTATGTCTGGGTGTGGCATTTCTCTGCAGTTATTCTACAGTTGCACTTACTCTACTACTGTGTCTGGTTAACAGCTGTCTTGGGAGACCCATGCCCTTGTTGATGAGAATTTTACCATTTCTTTACGTGAAATTTTTGATTTTCTGAGCCACACCTGCTCAGCTGGACATGGTAAGCTCATGCCTTTGCTTCCTTCACTGCATTTTCTTTTGCATCCTTTATTGAGAGACTTCTGCTAAGGCTGAAGTTCTCAAATCCTTTTTTACACTGTTCATTCACTGGCAAGCATGTTGCGATGAAAGGGACAGCCTAATAACAAGGGACTACCTGCACCCAGACTGAAACATGAGAGAGTCTAAAATAAAACTCAAGCCTTTAAGAAGTGATGGTGGGAAGATAAAGAACAGAGCCATAAGACACCCAGATAAAGAGACAAAACACAGTGGGATAAACCTAACAACCTGCAGAAGTGTGACAGGGTGGAGAGATAAAATGTCACACTCTTTCAGCTTCTTAAGGATATAAAATGCACATCCAAAATAGGCAGGTGGATGCCAACCGAAGCAGCTAGGAGATGTGAAAAAATATGCTGTGTCCCTTGTTTTCAATGCCATCGCAAGAATTCAAACCAGATGACCTGAATCATCTTGGTGCTTCGAGTATGCGGCTACAAGGAATTGAGACCAAAATGGATTTAATTTAAAAATAAAATTTCTATTCTATACAGTGTTGCACTGATCATTGCTACACTGTTGCCACAGTGCTGAAGCTTTTTATCCTTTGCTTCTGCCTGCTGTCGATCAAATTATTTCCATATGTTTTGCCAGGTATACTGTAATAAATGTGTCATGTTGCACAAAGAAAGTTGGGACAGGTTTGTGGGTCCACAGCTGATGGCACACCTTGACTTCAAAATTATCTGGGGGATGAGAGGAACAAAAAATCAAGGAAAGAGCAAGTGAGCGAGAGAAAAGGGAAAATCTTTTCTTTTCAATTTGGAAGAGCAATGACAGGGTCTTCAGATGAGCATCATCCTCTGGGTGTCCCCTCCAGGATGGTGGATGGTCAGGGATCCTTGAGCTGGGTTCTTTCCCATAACCCCACATTGTTCTTAGTCACTGCATATTTTTCTTACTGCCTGTGGTGTTACTTGTAGGCTAAAATGTGATTTCAATGGGGTTCCTGTTAACCCACTTATCTTGCTCCGATAGTTTAGATGTCTCCACTAGTCCTGCATAAAAAGTTTCTCTTCTCTTTCTTCCTTTCCCAGAACAACCCAGCTTCCCTTAGGATTTGGATCCATTTTTTTCCTGGGTTTGATTAATTTCCTTACTGATATCTCCTACAAATCAAACATAGGGAAAGACCCTTTCATAAGTTCTTTTTTCTTTCATTTTGGAGTTTTCAATGTTTTCCAATTACAAGTGCAGGCCAGCGTTCATGGTATGTCTTGAAATTGTCATCTCACCTTGTTAATAGGACCCAGACACCTTTCTCAACAGTCCAGTGCATTACCTCTAACAATGAAGTCTATCTGTTCTAATCTAAGCTTTCCCTGTGAGGGGCAATAAAGACGTCATTCTTTTCTGTTTCTCCTAAATGGAAATTTAGGTAAGCTTTAAATATAAATTACATTATTGCTTTTCTTGCTTCTCTATACACGTGCTTTGTTTACTTTTGGAATCCCATTTTCCCTATTATCTTAATCTGGCATGATGTCTTTGTTTCTGTGTACAGCCTTTTTGGCTCATAATCACACTGCCTGCTTTACTAAAAGTCTTGCGTAAATGATTAGTTTTCGCCACGTTGTATGCACCTGCCAATGGGTAGCAATGCCAGATGACTCCATTACGTCTACATTACATTGTTCCTTTGGTGAGAGAACTATTTTCATAGAGGCTGCAACCATACCTAGCAATTTTGGTATGCACGTAGTGACTCTTACTGCTGCCAGGAGAAGTCTTCTTTCTTATAGCATGCGTTCCCTGCTAGAGCTGAGTGCAGGCTGCTGTTCCGGAGGTTTTACCACTCCCCCAGTCATTCCTTCTGCATTTCCATCATAAACCAGACTTCAGCTAAACAGGATCTGGTCTTTCCAATAAGGAAGTTTTACAAAAGAAGGAAATGGGAGTGTAGATCACGGCTCCCGCTTACCATTTATGCTTTTGACATTCCATCTCCCATTCATGATCTTGCTGATTAATTTATCTGGACAGGCTGCTGTATCTATGCAGATGTCAGCAGAAGGTCATGTGTGGGTAGAAACTGCCTGCAGGGATAATTCAAGATTAGGGATGTATACAAGACCTTTATGTTGCAGGCTGCCTTTTACAACAGGTTTTTTTAAATACAAAAATCACCTGGGACATGTCAGGTGCCTGGTGCTATAAACTAATACAAAACATCACTTATTAAAAGGACAAGGTTATGCTAGGACTAAGTCAAGATCATACTGATGGGGACTATTCCTTACATGTTTTCACTGACAGATTTGCTACCTTTGAAACTGTATTTGCCCTGATATAAGAAATGGCCAATTTCAAGAACAGACATAGTCTCATTTTCACATGTTCATCGTAATAAGACCTCATCAGGTTTCTTCCTTCCCCCCAACAAGAAAATATCTTTTTTACCTGTATGACAAAATTACCCCCAAAACAACAACAAAAAAACCTCTACTAACAGCTGAAGATGATTGCTTGTTTTCCAGACATTGACCATAGTAAACTGAGCAGTGAAAACTAAGCACATTGCAATTGCTGGTAATAACTGAATGGTTTCTCTACTCCCCACATTACTCTCTTAAATGAACAGAAAATGTGATTGTAATGGATATATTCTCGCTTCAATGAGCTAGGTAACAATATCAAACTTAGATTGCCTAATGCAAGTAGCCCCTGGATCTTATAAAAGCTGTAAGCTGTTGGAATAATTTCTTCTGCTGAAAATCTCAGACTTGCTGATACAGACAGACTCACATAGAAGCCTAGCAAGTACATGAAGTTAGGTGCACAGGAAAGTTTTTGAAAGGTGTTATCCATAGGGTGGGGAAAAAAAAGACACTCAGTAAGAGTTGAGTATTTCCTGCTTGCAAGCATGAGCACAGAGTACCTAAACATAACTTTCCTGTCTGATTTGAGATGCTTTAGTGTAACAAAAAGATCTGCTTGGGATAAAAACATCTACTAAGAGCCTCCAGGAGTCCCCCAGCCTCGTGTACAGCCATCTAAAGTTGGAATGCTCTATAATTCTCTGCATATACTACACGCTGTTGATAGGCAATCCAATCTAACACATAGATAATGCAGTCAAGAGATTCTAGAGAACCATCTAGCTCTCCTTAGAGCAGATACTTGGATTTGTCCTGCTGAATAGCTTCCTGTACCCTACTGATCTAAACTTAGGTATTTTAATCTGTAGCTCAGCCTTTTCCTAGGATCCCATCCCCAGGCCTGGCACTAGTCTACAGTGACAGCCTCTCAGAACAGTGGTATCTGCCCAGAGATACGTGACAACGGCATCAGTGGGCATACTAGATGCTGGGACACCTGAAAGAAGAGGAATTTCAGAGGTGATGCCAAGGAACTCAAAAAGCTTAATCGAATATTCATGAGAAAACTCCCCAGTGGCTGGTAAAACCGAACAATACAAAAGCAACCCATCTACCCTTACCAGAGTTCACAAATACCAGCAGATAAGAAAAACCAGTGAGAGACTTAACGTCAAGAATAGATCTTACATGAATCACTGTCCTTTTCCTCAGCTACCAGCACCTCTACCACTCTGTCTCAACTGTAAAGTCTTCGGAGGTGAACTGTCCATTAATGTGTATTTTCACAGAAACTCTTCCATACCTCCTGGGATCTCTTGTGCCAGTGGAGTGGAAACTATGTATAAAGTGGCATGCATTAGCAAAACTCAGTGATGTTTTTCACACAGATGAAGCTAGTACCTAAAACCCAGAGCCTGAAATTCCTGAATGTAAGGACATAAATGTATTCGTGCATTTCTCAGACCTGACACTCCATCACAAACATGGAAGATTTCTCTTAACCATTGTGGAAAAAGAGATGCAGGATCTTCTAAATAATATTTACAGGATTTAGTCCCACGTTCACGGACTCTTTCTTTGATGCATTCTGGTGATTTTCCACTGCCTATCACCATGTTCATATGCCAGGTTAGTTTTTCTAAAGAATGCTAAGTCTGTGTTATGGAGACCAGCTTTGTAAGATATCCTTTGTTGTTTTTTGCGTTAAAATAGATCGTACAAATTGGAGAAGAATGAGAATCAGTATCACATAATTGCCAAAGGTTTGAGAAAAAAAATTGCGCTTAAGTAAGGGCGTGAAATATGATCATTAAACTAATTTCAGTGGTGGTGCTGCTGGTTTTTAAAAAAATCTGCAGGCAGATCAAATGAATTGCATTTTAATGTCATTCAACAGACATCAGCTGAAAAGTTATCTCTATACCATATTGTGAAATACCTCTCCCAAACCTATGAGAAGGTTTAAGCTCTATCACTTTTAGGACTTTTAGACAGAATCAGTGTTATTGTGAGGAAGCTGATGGATCATAACTGTCACCCCTATCCATTTCACACCCATAGCATCCAATGCTTGAAGGTTTTCCTGCAGGATAACCCATATTATTCCACATTTGCCATGAGGAACTGTGAGTTAAAAGTAAAGACAGACAAATAATGAGCATAGATGGTAACTTCTTTACTGTTGAAGCTTGTTTGCAATTCAACAGAAAAAGACTTTGGATTCTTCAACATTTTCCCCCCATTCTCCATATCACTGTTGTAGTGTATTTTAATATATAATTTGGTATTATTTTTAAGCAGTTGTTATTTATTGTATATCCTATTATTTTAAACATTTAAACATTGTGTTAGTTTTCTGTTGTCTTCATAATTTACTCTCTAAATTTGTAGACTTTTTGCAAAACTTTTGATGTTCTGAAATGTTGTCAGTGAGAACATAACGGTGTGGAATTAAAAAGTAGGAAGACAATTATTTCATCAGAAATGTGAGAAGTGATTCAGACACTTGCAAGGAGCTGGCAGATATGACAATTCACCTGGAAGAGGCTTGAATCCTATCTGTATGCCAGGAAAGATACCTGGAACATCTTAAATATCCTTGTGCATCTACATGTAACCAAACGACTCTTATCCTTAAATTGTACATAAAGTTGTTTATGGTACATTGAAGAGACTGTGGACGTCCACAAATAATTTTACAACAGAAAGTTGCTGATCCCTCTCACATATATACTATACTGTTGTTCCATCAACTCAGTACTTTTTCAGTAACAATTTATCTGGCTACCAGGAAAAACATCTCATTTTCTGATTACATGAGTACTTGTAGATGACTTGGAAGAAAGAAATAGGAATTCCTATAAGTAAAATCCTGATCTAGTATATAATTTCATGACACTCTATTTAAGCTCAGAGTTTTATTTGTGGTTCAATTAATATTCTCAAAGCAAATTTAATCTTACCCAAAACATAGCAAAAACCCGTTCCCTTTTTATGCAGTAGCTACATTAAGACCACTCCAAATGGCAACCCACAGGCGCATGCAGAATACATGTGTCTGTGTTTGTGTGTGTGTGTGTATCCCATCCAGCCCATCAACTTCTCTACTACGGTTGCAACACATAACAGTCCAGCTTTCCATCAGTTTAAGTGAAATTAATTGTAGATGCCTGCAGAAAAGGTCTTTCCTCTCCTTTCACTCTGCTTCTTCACGTGTTCACGTGGACGTCGTGACTCTGCATGTGGTTAGCCACACCAGTTCCTTGCTTTAACTGAAAATTAACTCACTGAGCTCACTTTCTGGCTGAAAATTAATCTGGCTGACAATGCAGTTGCATAGTGGCAAATGCAAACTCAAAGGAAAAAAATAAAGAAGGAAAATGTATTTTATGCACTTAATCAGAGACTGCAAAGGGAGTAAACCATCTTTTCAGCTCTATTCTCTGATCTTTTCTTAGACATTACAATCAGTTTCATATTCTCTTTTGTTTTAGTTCAGATATTTGGAAAATTAAAAAAAAAAAAATGAACACAAAACTGCAGTCAGAAAAGCAAAGATTAGCAATTCCCTCATATTTAAACATTTATGTCTTCCCTAGATTTTCTTCAGATTGAAGCAGCTACATTTTTAAAGACCTATTCCATGTTTTTAAAGACCTAGTCTGCAGGCAAAAAAGACTGAAGTTGTCCTTCATCTGCTTTTTCTTTTACCCGTCAAATGAAGAGCCTAAGGATTATTTTATAGCTTTTCCTGAATTCTGGTTAGCAACTTTATCAGTTTGAAATCTCTGAGTAGTGATAGATGTGGGTGGTTATTTGCTTTATGGATTCTCACTTGATTAATGGGCCTTTCTTCTGCTTAAAAATACATGTCTTTTATAATCTGCAAACAAGAAGTCCTGAATGGCCATCTGCATTCGGTTTTCATCAACATTCTCAGCAGTTAGTTAGATTTCCCATGACGTAGTCTGTCTGTGTGTGTTATTATGGAGAGGTTCAGAAAGGACACACCTTGCATGAGTGGAGGACAAAACCTCAGGCATGAAGCCTTCTCTGTATTTCAGCTAATCTGGAATAAAATAATTTTATTTGGGACTGTCTGCTGAATACATACTGGTGATTAAATGGAATTTTTAAATAAGATGGAGAAGGTGAAGGTAAACAGAGCTTTTAATTGCACTTTTCTGCACAGCATTACAAGAGGTTGTTTCATGGATCAATAAAGGCATGTAGAAAACAGCATTTAGTTCTGGCCAGAGCAGACACTGGTGATGGCTCACGTACCTACCAGCATGGGGATCACAACATCTGCTGTGCAGTAGCATTGCACTGTGCACTCAAGGCTCCATCTGCAAGCAAACACAAAAAGTTTGCTGAATATCTTGAACCTTAGGGTTCAAGATCTCTTTTTGCTCCCAGGCATGGAGTTAGAAGAATATAAAGAGTCCCAGTGGCAGTAAATGACTTTTCCAGAAGTGTTGTTTTCATTACACCTTACTGACTTGAATAATAATTAAAAAAAGTTAAAACATGCAGTTTCTTCCAGCCCAGTCCCATAAAAACATCACAAGCTCGCAAAGACAATAAAAAATGCAGGAATTGCTTTTTTATATTGGGGGTTAGGGAAATGTGAGTAATGGGGTTGTTTGGTTTTTTTTTTAATTTATAGATTAGGGAAGAGAGGAAAATGCACAAATAAACACAGCTAAAGTTAGCAAAGGTTATTAAAAATTTATACCCTGTGACAATGCTTTTAATACTGTAGCCATCTGTGCTTGTCAGCTTAAGAGTTTAGGTAGACTTCAGCGGTTTTAAGAAATAGGGATACTTTTATGCATTGTAAAAGATAAAAAACCCCCAACCAACAACGACCAAAAAAACCAAACCCAGACATGAAGAATTTAGAATTAATGTAACTGAAATAATTAATGTAGCTTTCAGGAGATACACGTCAAGAGCATTACCATAATAAAGACTTATAAGCTCTGAAAAGACTGGAGATATCTAGTTAAGATAATTTACATAAATATTCCATTATCTCTGGTCTTCATTAATTCACTTAATGGCAATATTGACATGTGGAAATTCTGACAAAAAACTGGTTAATGAAGTCGTACATGGAGGCTTTTTTGACATTGTGGAACACATCTTCTAATAAGAGCTAACACTGTCACAAAAGATGTATGAAGTCATTTTTAGATGCATTTGGAGTTAGGTTTTGTAGTGTTTATATACTGGTTTTGCACAGACTTTCAGAAATAGAAAACCACGCAGCAAATTTGTTGTTTGGCTTTCCAGAAGTCAACCCTACTAAGGCTCTAAAAGAAACAGAATGTTTTAGGCACTGGGTTGAAGTGCTGTTTAAATATTTAACTCCTTTCTGCAAGTCCTCCCTTTCCAGTCCCAAGGTAGTCCAGTATATAACTGACCTCTGTAAAAACGTCATAAGCCACGCTCAGACTCCTATCTGCAATTATTTTAATAAAGATTCAAAGGGGTAGAGAATAGGTAGGTGAGTCTCTTGCTGTCCAACAGAGATACATCACTTCTGTTTTCGGACAGCAGTTTCATTACAATCCCTCTCCTCTAAGACAGATATTCTGTTTCTGTGTGCATCCCAGCAGAGCACATCAGCACACATTGCTTTATTTGTCACAGCTCCTGTTTACAGTAGCATATGAAGGCCTCCCTTCTTCTCAGGTTGTTGCTCTTCTAATATATGCCTGGCCCATGAAGCTCCCTCTCATTTAATTTTGCACTTTGCGAGGCATTGCCAGCAACAAAATCTCAGTGTGGCTTTTTGATTTGAGTGGGTTTGGATCTTTGGCTTTACGATGCATCTAATGGCACCCGAAAAGCTAGCAGCAGGCCATTAAATTGCTACTGGTTTAGACCTAGGTACGTAAGGAGATGTCAGGAACCTATATGCCTCCTTAGGGGTTTAACATTAAGGTCCCATAGGTACACACAGCAACTGCAGCGAGCAATTTAAATTCCCACTGCTGGGTATTCACAAGGCCATTTACTTCTCGCTGGCAGCACTGAGCAAATAAACCCTGGCTCATACCCAAGTCGCATCAGGAGCCACTAAACAGTGAATTCCTGACTTCTGCAGTTACTGGAGCCTCGTGCCATCAACATTCCCAGAGCATACCCACACCATGCACTGGAGGAGGCGGGATCCCCTTTTTTCCCCCTTTGCTTACAATTAACCTCATGGCCAAAGTTCTCACGTAGTGTTTGTAAGACCAACAGCCAAATCTGCCTTACGCCCCTGAGAATCTAAGTCTGTGTTTCCTGCTTTCCAGCTGTTTGCTTTAACCGATGGGGAGAGCGAGCTGGAAAAGAGCAGAGTTTTGCTCAATTTATAGCTGAAATTTGGATAGGAGTCAGTATTTTGATGGTGTAGAAGGGTGCTAATTTACCAGATTGAAAACATACACGTCCACTGTCTTCACACAGACCTTTTTATATACCTTCTGCTCCACTTTCTGGAAACACCAGAACATCATTCTTTTACTTCATGATCAGAAGGGGACAAAGTTGCCTCCACTTCTCTTCCCACCATCTCGCAAATACACTTACAGATGATGTAGCATTGCTGTGCTCACCATTTTCCCCATGCTTCCATAGCACTTATTGTTAACAATTAAGAATAAATTTACAGTCTTAACTGACACCTGGTACCCAGTGACCTGCAGTTGCCTGGTGATTTTCTTATGTTCTGACTAGATTGTTTGCCTTTTGTCAAACTTCTCTGCCCTTCTGCAACTCAATTATTTTGTCTCCACGGGTTACCCGGTTGCTACTGAAAGATGCCTCCTTTGGTTGTCTGTGTATATTAGCAGACAGTAAATTTAAAAAAAAAAAAAAAAAAAGTTAAAAATGGAAATAGATGTGAATACTCAAAAAATTAAGATGGAAAGAGTAGAGATTCATCAGAAGTGAGAAGTGTAAAGCTAGACTAGGAAAGCATCTTAGACAAATAACAAAAATTAAAACCATTCACAGGTGACGTAAGACTGATACCTCACAGCTGCTGCATCGACACCTCCCGAGCCCTGTCGTGAGTGTATTATACAATAGCCCAGAGTTTTATATCTCTTGTGTTCCATTTGTAGGATGGATGATCCTTTTCCTCTCGAGGCTTGCTCCACCTTTCAGTACCCTGTGTCTGTTTTCCCATGCCACACATTACTGGGGCCCCTGTTGAACGAGGTTCAGTTTGGTTTCTCTGAAAAGAAAACCTATTACTATAGGTAGTAGGATAGTGTAAAGTATGGCCTAACAAGCATCAAGTGCAAATGTTAAAGATTTATGTCAGAAAAGTGTTTGTGTTGCATACTGAGCCACTAATGTATATGCACGCTCAGGGGACCAGGTGTCAGAGTTAAGCACTGGAGGGACTACATTTTATTGAATTTGTTACTTAGCCTCCATCAGTCTAAGGGACAGAGTTTGGGAACAGAGTCTAAGAGAAAGGTAGGAAGCTTTTCTACCACTAGCAGCAGCCTGCAAAATTATGCAGCTTTCTTTTCTATGTTTTGGGACTCAATATTGTTTAGAGCAGCTTAGATACTTAATTCAGGGTTGTGAAATGAAGCAGACAGTAAAAACCACTGGGGCTTAGAAAGGAGAATCTGTCCCTGCAACTATTGCTGATCCAAGAAGCTATCCAGGCACATCTTACACGGATTTTGGTTGCTGAACTAATGTCTAGAGGAGAAAGCAGCAATATATCTGTCGCATAGGTTAACTCCTCTTACAATATACAAGTAACATTGTATTTTTTTTCTGCCCTGAAAGCATGTTTTCATCTAACAGGGAATAAATACTAATAATATGGTGCCTGTTTTAGAAAGACCAGATCCAGTCCTCTAAATTCATTTAATTCTCTTGAGATTTACAGAGCATTAGAGGATTTTATTACTATTGATTTCTTTTTCAACCCGACTTAGATCAGGACCTATAATTTTCAGATGTGATTGTACTGATGCGATCCTGTTAAGTACCTCTTTTTGTAGGGACGTACAGATAAAAATTTTGGATATCTGAACATAGCTATACTACCTGTAGTGTTGTGCAGACACCTTATATGGCTCTAAAGACATTGGTTCAAGTAAGGAACTGGTGTGGCTCGGCCTGAGCATATTAAGCCGACCGGCAGCACAGAAGAGGCATAGATGACAGCTCAACTCTACCTCTTTGCTCAGGGTGGGAAGGCAGTGTCATTTACAACTCAGGCATCGCCTACGAAACAGTCCCTAATGGGATCGAAGTCCTTTGCCCTTTTCCTCTACCTTCCCTTTTTAGTTATTTATACTAAAACAAGTGTATTGATTAGGGTGAATCGTCACTGTGGCCATAGTAAAGACAAAATGTGATTCTTTGTCATGCAAAAGGGACATCAATCGTTCATTAACCTGCATTCAAAGCATGCATGAATTAAGGAAATAATGGAAATATTGGGTTTGTGTGAGAAGGCAGGGAACACGTTTGCTGGCTTTGTCTCTTCCTCCTATTCACCGATAGATGGTGGCAAAACTCCTTCCTTATAATTGTCGTAGGCTTGTGGTTGTACCAAGACGATGTTATCACTGCTTCCTCAAGCACTTTTCACCCTCATTCTGTTTTCTGAATATCATAAAATCTTTCCTCCCTAATATTAGTCTCACTTCTTTCCAGTTTTTCTTAGCAAAAGCTGTAGGAAGTTCCAACTTCATTTTAATCTTCTTTCCATGTAATGCTCTACCTTCATCTCTTTCTCAAGCAAAGCAGGGAAAAGGTGCAGTGATTAATCCCTTTAGAGTTGCCCATGTCTGAAACGTGGGGGGGATTAATCATTTTAACAGCTGATGTAGGTATGTGGTGGATGTTTTGTGTCTTTAAAGCAAATCTAAAAGATAAACTGCAGCTCAGCCAGATGACACAGCCATGCTTCAGGGATCAGGAACACAAATTCCTTGGGCTAAATGCACAAGGAGTCAGGATGGATCATCTGAATATCTGTGAGCCTCTTAAAAAAAATCTTCTTGGATAATAGCTGCTGCCCTTTAAAAAGAAAACCTTTTGAATAAGTGGAGTGAGCAGAAGCCCATGTAAGAGCACGTCAGCATCACACAGCTTGCTTTTTGTTTCCAATGGAAGATTTTTCACTATAGTATGCACAGGGCATTAAAGGGTGATGTTGGCATTACCAAGCACCATCTTATATTGTGCTTCAGCTGTATTAAGCTGTTGTAACTGTCATGTGTGAAAGTTTAGCATGGAAAACTTTGTTATATAAAAATACCGGCCTATTTCACACACACACAAAAAAACCCCCCAAAAACCCCCCACACACAAAAAAAACCCCAAACACCAAAACAACAGGTCTTCAGAAAGGAAAGTTGTTCCACAGAGTGCATGTGAATCTGCTTTTCCCTCAAACTGACTCTTTTGCCTAGTATAGTGTTGTCCCGATCCAATGTCGGGGAAGGTTTCGATATGATCCCAAGAGCGAGATTAAGACACAAACGAGGTCAAATGCCGTATAGTCAAAAGAGTTTTTATTATCAAAAGTATCAAAAGTGGAAAAATGGTAGCGATAGGATAGAATGGAAGAAAAGGTAGAAATTAAGCAAGCAGTCGGGATAGAGTTGCAAGGATAGTCACCACCATGGATCCAGCGGCGTCCCGTCGGTCCTCAGGCAAGCAGTCGGTGGTGAGAGTTGCAAGGATGGTCACCAGCACGGATCCAGCGGCATCCCGTTGGTCCTCAGGCCAGCAGTCGGTCAAGGATGGTCACCAGCACGGATCCAGCGGCATCCCGTCGGTCCTCAATCTTCGATTCTTTGGTGAGGAAGAAAAGGCCCCCCTTCACCACTTGTTTCTAGGGGTTCTTTATAGGGCATATTTCGATGATGTTATGCGCTGCAGGTTTCATTCATCACACACGACCTTCGCGTGATCGATACCAGAAACCAATATCTTATCAGCTCCAGCCCAGTTTCCTCCCCTGGATGCCTCAATGGCCTGGTAATCGTCCTTATGGACAGAGGAGTGTCCCGCTTAAACCGGCCATCTTGGAGACAAAGGGCTCTGGATGAGCAGTTCACAGTTCCTTGATGACAGCCCAGTCCCTCATACCTCACAATCTTTGAGGCAAATGGTTCGAGATAATAATTCAGCCTCTTACAAGTGTTCATGAACCACTGTGCAAAGTTTTACAGCCATTTGTTTGTAACATACCAATTTTAACTTTTTCACTTAGTGTCTTGTAATGTTTCCCTTTATCTCTAATCACATTTTAATTTCCCTGGGCCAACACAGTGCAAAATAGCAAAAATGACCCTTCACTGTAGCAGTGTAACAGTTGCTCAGTAAATAAAATTTAGAGACAAGTATTTTGATTTATTCTATAATCTCAGTGGCTAGGCAGATTTTCTATATTTTGTCAAACCAAGAAAGAACAGCACTGAAAACATGGCAATAAATGTTGGAAATATGTAGTCAAACACAGCAATTGGAATGGGATGGAGAATATCAGAAACAACAGTAATGGCTTGATAAATATATCACATTGAGATGGTAACATCATAAATGTCATAGGGCCCTTGTACAAACCTCAACTCTCAAATTTTTCCAGTCTGGAGGCCAGTGATGGAGCTCTGAAGTGATCCTCTGAGGGTCTGCAGGCACACGAGAGCATACAACACATGTTTTTTTCAATGGGCCACTACTAGCACAGTCACTATGTAAATCTTCAGAAGACTGTTCATTTGGACACTATCTTATTAAAGGATAATGCAGAGGCAGAAGCCCTTCATTTTTTTACTGTGAGAGGAACCAGGAAAATTAGGACTGATTTATGAATTTTTGGAGAAGACCAATCAGTAGGAGTGCTATTAGATCTGTTAATTAATGAGCACTCAGAAGAAAATAGATGTATCAAGACATTCCACTACTAACAGGCAAA
The DNA here is from genome assembly GCF_900496995.4 of Aquila chrysaetos chrysaetos. NCBI lineage: Eukaryota > Metazoa > Chordata > Aves > Accipitriformes > Accipitridae > Aquila > Aquila chrysaetos. The sequence continues at coordinate 82,288,022 of NC_044030.1, read as the reverse complement.
AAATAAACAGGCAGAATGATTGGAAAGATTATCTTTCCCTCTTTTCCCTCACTTTTTTTCTCTTTATGGCAAAATTGTTACGTATTTGGCTTTGCTAGTAAAGAAAAAGGCAGTTGGAGGTGTATAGGAATGAGCTAGGTGGTTTATAGCCTTGGTAAAAAGCAGAGATTTTAGACTTAAGTTGGTCCAAAACTTTGTCCCGCTGCTAACGAACAGGGAAGTGTGGAGAATGTGGTCACAGGTGGCAGTCTGGGCTGCAGGGACTGTAGGATGACGGAGTTCAGCATCTAGAGGAGTGAGGACACTGGAATTCAGGAGAACAGGCTTTGGCTTGTTAAAAGACTTTATGGGCAAGGAAAAAAACATCCTGCTCTTCTTGAAGACTGAGAATATTCACAGAAACCTGCTTGGCTAAGCAAAGAGTTTCTTAACGAACTAATAGTGAAATGGAGGTGGAAACAAGAACATAAAGGAGGAGTATAAAAGCATTGCTCAGGCACAAGAGGGTGAAATCAGGACGACCAATGCCAAAATTAACTAAAACTAACATGGCAGTTCAAGGGGGACGGGAAGAACTGTGTAAGTGGGCTAGTGCTTACAGAAGTGGGATATACTCAGACCTGGCCTGATAGGAATCAACTCAGTGCACTGATGTAATTGCAAGTTTGCTATCTCCTATCTTCAAAAATTATTCTTATTAGGGGCAGTCCCTGATGGCAGGGAGAAGGTTAACAGTACGTCTATCCTTATAAAAGGTAAGGAAAGGATCTAAGGAACTGCAGACTGGTGTATGGACAGAGACGATCTATCTGAGAACACTGAGAAATCTGGCTGATGTCTCTCTGAGGCCAATCTACTTAATCTTTCAAAGATGATGGTGATCAAAGGAAGTCCCTGAAGACTGGAGAAAGGCAAGTCTTGAACCCACCTTCAAAGGGGGAAAGAGCGATGATTTGAGGAACTACAAGCACGACAACCTCACTTTGGTGTCCGAGAAACTCATGGAGCAAGTCCTCCAAGGAGAAGGAGGAGAATGGAAATAGGCGGATTTACAAGGGTAAATTATACTTGACCTATCTCATTGCTTTCAATGACAAAAGAATAGCTATGATCCATTTCATGGATGAAAGGAAAGCAGAGGGGCTGAGATATATCTTTACTTTTCTAAAACTTTACATAAAACTCTCCCACCACAGCCTCATTGATAAGCTGAAGAAGTACAGATTGGCCAGACTCTTAGATGAGCTGACAATTGTCCAGACTGCGGGTCTCACCGGGTAGCGATCAATGACTTGATGTCTGTTTGGCAGCTGGTAAAAGTGGAGCATGACAGACATCAATACTTGGACCAATACTGTTCAATATCTTCATCAACTGCCTAGATGTTGAGAAAGTGTGATTCCTCAGCAGATTTCTGAACGATTCGAAGTTAGGGGAGAAGAAGATGGTAAATGAACTGTAGATCCTCATTTCAGTGAGACCTTGTTAAAATTAAAGATTAGATTATCAAGGAACCCTTGAAGTTCAGCAAGGAAAAGTGCAAAGATCTTCAGGACAGAGCCTATGCATTGGTACAGACCAGGAACAAACTGGCACCTCTGCTGAAAAGGACCTGAAGTAACACTGGGTGCCAACACACATACGAGCCAGAAGTATTTTTTTGTTGCGAATGAGGCAAACCACACACTGCCTCGCACTAGGAAAAGCACAGCCATCATCAGATGAAGGGGCGTTATGATCCCTTCTTGCTCAGTTCTGGTGACACCACACCAGGAATGCTGTGCCTGGTTTGGGCCTCCTAGTTCATGTGGGCTGTTGAGAAACTGGGGACAGTTCAGTAACACTGAGGACCTATTCCAGGCAGAGGTGGAGAAGGATTTTTCCCTCCTGGGTGATGCCTGCCTGGCCAGCAAGGACTCTTTGGGTACCTTATCAGAACAGTGATGTTGTGGTTGAACCCCAGCCAGCAACTAAGCACGATGCAGCCGCTCACACAGTTCCCCCCCACCCCAGTGGGATGGGGAACAGAATCGGGACAAAGAAGTAAAATTCGTGGGTTGAGATAAGAAGGGTTTAATAGAACAGAAAAGAAGAAACTAATAATGATAATGATAACACTAATAAAATGACAATAATAATATTAAAAGAATTGGAATATACAAGGGATGCACAGTGCAATTGCTCACCATCCGCTGACCGATGCCCAGTTAGTCCCCAAGTGGCGATCCCCCTGCCCCACTCCCCCCAGTTTATATACTGGGCATGATGTCACATGGTATGGAATTCCCCTTTGGCCAGTTGGGGTCAGGTGCCCTGGCTGTGTCCCCTCCCAACTTGTTGTGCCCTTCCAGCCGTCTTGTTGGTTGGGCATGAGAAGCTGAAAAATCCTTGACTTTAGACTAAACATTACTTAGCAACAGCTGAAAACATCAGTGTGTTATCAACATTCTTCTCATACCAAATCCAAAACACAGCACTATACCAGCTATTAGGAAGACAATTAACTCTACCCAGCTGAAACCAGGACAAGTGAGCACAATAATGCTTAGCCTAATAGCTTGTTAAATCCTATTTTTTGCTTATGTTAGCTACTAAACGAGTGGTTTATACTTATAAGCTGTGTATAGCGTGCTCGCAGAGTGTCTCTGAGCCCAGTTAAAGATACCTGAACAAAAAGACTCAAATTGGAGGCTGTCGCAGAGGCCAGAAATTATTTGAGAGACTATGGCTTATGACAAACTGTCCCCTTCTTGGTGAGAGGACCAAGAAGAATGGGTGAGTAATAAATTATGAACCCTACTTAAGAAAGGATGAAAACAAATTCCTGATGTCCAACCTGATTTTTTCAGACGACCTCACCCTAGCTGGCTATATGCATAACTGCCACAAGTGCAAAACAGCTGTTCTTTCCATTACAACTACTGAAATGCATGCAAATGTCAACATTTTTTATAAAGGTCACAGAAATCAAATTTTTCAGCTTCCCCAGTGGACTGAGGGGTAAAAGACATCCAAAGTACCACAACTTTCCCTCTCCCAGGACAGACAAGATTGTGTCCCAAAGTTCTTTAGCTGACAAGCTTTGATGGTATCCGTCAATACCTTGGTATCTATAGGACAGAAAAGCAAGGACAGGGACTGAAGGAACTGAAGGGTTCTGTTTTGCTCATGGCAGTCTACCACACGGGCTTGGACTGGGTTGGACAGGCCACGGTTAATGGGCCAAAATGGGTTCCCTGTATATGGGTTCATTAGTAGAAGGGACTGATGTGTGGTAAAGCATTAGACATTTTTGAGAAGAAATGTGGCATCAGTCTAAATCAAGCAATGGCATTGGGCTTAATAATTTGGGTACCTCACTCACATATACTGAAAACTGTGATATTATTATTTAATCACAGTTATTGCCCATCACTGTGCTATCACCAAATCTACATAACCGCCCAAGAAAAACGCATCCATGTTTCAGTAGTCTTCTAAATAAGGTCCTGACCACAGATTGCAATCATATCAGTCTACTAAAAAGAAAAAAGTGGTATTTAATATACTTCATGAGTATAACTTCAGAGAGAGCTAATGAAATCTGACCACAGGTTGTGTTTTGTTTTGTTTTGTTTTTTCTTTGCTTTGCTTTGTAATTAAACTTTTATTTTGCTGAAACACATTACTAGGGAAAATTTATTCTAAGATCTGAAGTCCCTGGGTCTGCTGCACGCACTTACACTCAATTTAGAGTAAGATTCTGTTATTTAATATCATATGTACTTTTTTTTTCTACATCTTCTATACCTGTCTTTTTGCCTGTGATTTTATGTGGACTTATTATGAGGTGTGATTATCTGAAGATTTTCCTCAAGGTGTTATACTTATGTTCATAAGGCTACATATTCTCTAAGTTCCCCCATATATAAGCAATACCAATTTATATGAATGGTTTTGATCACTATTTTTTTTTTTATCTCACTAGGTCTAACTTCTTTATTATAAGAAGAAATAAAGAAAGTATGCTGTCTCTTGCCTGTAGTAGTTACTGTAACATATCTTATTGGAAGTCAGCATTTGGAAGGGGAATAAAGCCTATATGGGAGTAAGGTCACAGGTATGAGGAAGAGAAAGGAGGGTTGAGAGCTGTTAAAAGCTAATCCTCTCCTTTAAGCATCTGAACACAACTCAATTAACAAAAACGGGGTGCTGTATGTTTGCATGGGTAGGAAAACATACATGATTGAAAGAGCCATTGGCCATTTCATGTAATCTGTCACAATAAGAAAATTGAAAAAGCATCAATATTATACAGCAGAAGATGTGCCACATGAAATCACTGCCTTTAGGTATCTTTTTTTTGCATCTTTCTTCCCCAAACCCTGATGTGAACTACTTAACCCAAGGTTCACAGTATTTAATTACTGTTCTCACCTCAAGTAGCTCTAGAAGCATCAGTGCTCTGAGAGCTCTACCTGCACATTAGAGATGTGATGAGAAAGAAAAGATAAGCAATTTACATTTCAAATGAAGAGTAACTTGTCCCACACTTAGTTTTGCAATCAGCTTTTTTCTCCCTCCCCCCCAATAATTTAAAATAGCTTCATGTATGAAATAGTTTCTCTGTAAGCATATCATTTCAAGGTCCAATTCTGATTAATTAAAGAAAATTGAAGAAAGCAGCACTAAGTTCATATAGAAAGGTGTACATTTTGGTACATATTTGTACTTGTCATGGCAATCATATTTTCATTAGATGTCACAGAGCAAACTATTAAGTGAAGAACTGAAGAAATCAGATATTCTATGACTGTATTTTCTTTTTGCCTTCAATTAAGCACTATAAAACAAATACCAGGACTACATGATAAAAGACAGAAATCTGAATATATATCAGTTTTACACTTATTTCTGTTTCAGAATCAGCTTTATAATGTTTCTCTATAGGAGAGACAGATAAGTGTCTTAAATTCTTGATTTTTATCTGTGATACAGATGACGACAATAGAAAAGTCAGAGTCAAAGGTGAGAGTCGGTAAGACTTCATAATGCTTATTTTACAGAGCACCTGAATTTTTCTCTTTCACATATTTAGTAAAAAGACTGGGATGAATCCCGTGGAAACAGAAAGGGTAAGATTGAAGTCCTGGGTCACTGATCCTAAATCATTCATTCCAGTACCCTGATATGGAAAGAACTATACAGCATATCTAGTTCAGAAATTTATTAACTCTTTTATTATTATTATTCTGGTTCAACCATTTAATATGAAACCTGCTTGAAAACCTGAGTGTTTTGATGTTTATAAACTTTTAAAATTTCCAGCCTACCTGTGTTTGAGGTCATCTGGTCCAAGCTCTCACTCAAATCAGAGTTAACTTTAAAGTTAGATCCAGCTTCAGTGCTAAATCAAGTTGCTCAGGATATAGCCAGTCAATGTATGAGTATCTCGGTAGCCTGTTCCAATGCTTGACCACCTTCATTGTGAGGAATTTTTTCCTTAATACCTAACCAGAATTTCCTTTTCTTGCAACTTCTGTCCATTGCCTCTTATCTTATAGCCTACAAGTATGAGATGCTAAGCATAATAATTCTAATGATGAATCTTGTCTAGAATTCTAACATCTCTCATGATTGAAGTAAATACATAATGTTACAGGGTGAAACACAAAGTCATTCTTCAATGATGATAAAATAAGAGATATTAGGTGATTTTTGTGATGTCACCCAGTGTGTTTGCTAATACCTGAAAAGATTCTTGGTACATCGAGTCCCTCTGCTGGGGACAATCCACTGGAGTTTAAGTCTCTGAGAGAGACACAAACCTATTAGTAAAGTATTATAAGTCATGGTTACAAACTGTAGCTTGCAGTAACAAAAGTTTTAAAGGTACTGAATATTCACAGGACTGAGGATGAGTGCTCAGCATGTTCTAAAAATCAGATACATGTATGCCTAAATAAAGACGTAGGCACCCCACAAACATCTTGTTTGAACTTTTGGCCACTGTGTTTTCAAGTAAGCTGCACTCTTGTCTTCTTAATAACATTTACAGGATGAGTGAGTGGGTGTCTGGCTTGTCTCAGTGTCTTGCTATTGAAAGTTTATGCAGGAGAAAAAGGTCAATGTATTCACCTCTGAATCACAGCAGTGGAAAGGAAAAGAAAAAAAGCAGGGATTTTCTTGCATTGCTGGATTTACATATGTCCTTGGGGAACAGACATCCATGTGCCAGCTGTAGTCTTGTCTGCTGAAACCAGCTAGCTTTGCCTGTTAATACACAGCTTGCTTAGAGGAAAAGGTCAAGGCAACTTGTATTAATTACAACTTATATTAATTACATATCTGAGGTTGCACAGTAGCCATTCAAAAGCACCTGTCCATAGCAAAGGCTGTGGTTTGTAAAAATGAAACAGTATTCCAGGCAAAGGCAATTATAATAAATACCTTTTCAATTAATGCTGCTGTGACATTAATGAGATACACAGTCAGTATTGCTACTACTTTTGGTTTGTTTAGCTTTCTTAGCACAGTTTATCTGAGAATCTCAAAGAGATTAAGGTCATTAATCACTTAGACTTCACAGAAGCTTTTAGAAATTTCTTTTGTTTAAAATTCAGATGACTGAAACTTGCTAAAGGTTGAATTAGCGGCAGAGCTAAAAAAATCATGTCTAATTCTTACTTTGGTACTTCCCACGGGTGAGCAGTACATATTCTTGCACCCAGTATTGGTACCCATTTTCATTTCTCTGAGCTCTGGCTGTCTTTTTAGTCACCATGGAGCAAGGGAGAGGATTCAGTGGAGCAGATGCAGTCAGCAACAGTTTGCCAGAAATATGCAAACCAGATGAAAAAACCCAAATGAAAATGAGACATTTGAGTCTTATTTACTTCACACTGTTTTTTATAATTAATAAGAAATTTACTCCTTGGGGTTGGTTTTATCCTGCTTTTGTTAAGAAATTGTTTCTTTGAGACTCTGAGAAAGAAAACAAATATACTAAGGAATACATATTAGTGCTAGTCACTAAGCTAGGCTAAAAACATTCTCTCTAACATAATTACATTGATTTCTTCCTTGTATAAATAATTTTTTAGTACAGAAAGCTTTACGTATCTAAATAGAAAGTTTTACATATATAATTAAAGATCATGATTTTCATCATAAGTGAAAAAGACTTTTCAAAGAAGCTAAAAAAACAACACAGAATGACTGAAAGCTTAATGAATTAATCTGAATTTTATACAAATGCATATATTTAATTTCCAAAATTAAGTATAATATGACCTCTGACATACCACAGGCCACAGGATTTCATTCTGGACCAGAGCATAGAAATCAGTAATTGGTTTTTGGCTGGGGACCACTTAATGTGAAGACAAGCAATCACTCTACCTTCATATTTTGTTTCAAGAGCCAACCCAACTGTTAAATCTTATGCTTTAATCTTAACTTGAAGTTATTCTGCTTTTTCCTCCCAGTGGGATTGGCTGGGATATTTTCAGCTAGACAGTTTAAACTGGCAGTTCTGTCAACACAGAAGTAGGTCACAAGCTCTGATGGAACAGATCCTGAAGTCCTGCCTTCTTTTTTTTCCAATACAGGGAAATGTAACTTAAAAATCCCTTGGACTTTTAATAGGAACACAATATTTCAATAACTTCCTACTTAGGAAAGTGTTCTGACTTCTATCCATTGCTACAGAATTTGGTAGCAGTGACAACTCTTGCTCTGCATAATTGAGATATACTTAACATGTGTACTTTCAACTCTGAGATTTTGTCATTTTCGGTCCCAGGGAAAATCCACCCGAGAACAGCAGAGATCGGATTTTCTTCACATAAACGAATTTAGATTAGTAGGAATCATCTCTCTTCTGGTGACTGAAAAGTTAACCATTTATTTTAAAGGAATTATTTTGGCTTCTGTTGTAGTGAGTGGAGAAAAGCAAGACACTCTAATGAATGATTTTTCGTACCTCTTTCTTGTCTCTAACAGTGGGAACCTGGACAAGCAGTTTAGGAAAAACACCTAATTTTAGATGGCTCTAGCTGCATGAACTTACCCAGATGTTAAATCAGCACTGGGTATTTTCTAATAGAAGATAGAAGAAATTTCTTAGAATGTCATATTACAGGGTTTTCTTCCCCCCCCCCCCTCCCCGCCCCAAGATTCTTCCTTTGAAAAGCTGTATAAATAGAATTTATGTTTCATAGACATAGCAGAGAAAAAATGCAGTCTATATCTGTAGGATCAGTGTATCATACAGTAAATGAAATCCTGTTATTTTACCCAGATATTTTACTTCTCCAGCTGAATTAGAGCAGTATACACTACTGGAAATTAATAAACCAATGGCAGGCTACCAATTAAAAGCTGATAGATGTTGTTTGCTCTGTCCAGTTTATCACATGGTCACTTTAACCCATCTAAAATTATCAACAGTTACCAAGCCCTTGACAAGCTGTGTTTTTTAGTCATCTAACATGTTATCCCTATTACCACATTTTGATTAAGCATGGGATGTTCTCCCATCCTGCAGAAATGTTTCCACATACAATTGGACTAACCATTCATAGAAGCAAGAAAACCAGACAAAGTTAGCAAATGCCAGATTACCTCATTATAATCAATTAGCTGAAAGACTCGGTGCAGGTAAAGCATTCCTTTGTCCCATTGCCACTGAAATTTGTGCACTGGTCGGTGACTGGGAACAAACTAGAATCTTTCCCTATTTGCTTAGTTCCTTTATTTGGATGGGGGACAAGAAGGCAGTTCATTCTGTGGCATTGCACCATCAGTAGAATGGTCAAGTTGAAACAACAGCCTTACACCTAAATTACTAAACTATTTTCCAAACCCTTACTCCTCTGCCCCCACCCCTATGGCTCACTAATAAACTGGCATTCCAAGAGTGAAAGACACCAGAAGACAGACAAGCAAAAATGTATAGACTTAAGGAATGGGTTAACATTTCTTGTTTTAAGTAGTTTAATGTGTCATTTTCTCTCCATCATTCTGATACCACAGAATGATGCAACTGCAGGCCAAGGAGCAGACTCCATCACTGAAATCGAATTCTAGATGGAGTAATACTGTAATGCACTTAAGCATATTCTGCACAAAGATGAGCCGGGGAGATGAGCAGGAGGCGTGAGTAACATGACCTAAATCTATAATGAAAGCCTGCACATCTACAATGCCAAAACTTTCAGTGAGTATGACATGAATTCTAGGGCACTGAATTACGTCATCTCTCTGTATTGTTTTTTAGTAAGACTTGATAAGTTTCCATTAAATGGAAGAAAATCACTGCAACACGTTCCGTCCCAGCAATTACTAATGTAACAGAGCAGCCTGCGAAACAGTCAAAATGTTAAGTCGAAAAGGGTGCCCAGGTGAGGTCTACAATAAAGAACATAAAGTGTTATTTGGGACATTTGAAATACTACTTTTTAGGTATAAGAAGAGATTATCATCGCTTTTGTGTTGATGTGATTTGTTTGGTTATGGACAGCGCTAGGTGTCACATAAGATATTAATTGACTTAAACTTTAGTTCTATGTCAGTTTGCAACAGCCATAGATTTTCAAGAAGACCAAAGGGGCTTTTTTTCTCCCCCTTGTTAGCAAGAGCTGGCTGGTTTGTATTTGCCATGTCGTTTGAGGCTGGTGGAGCAGTACAGTTCCTCTGTCCATTATTTGAGACAGGAGACTTCAACTTTTGCACTGGTTCTGCACGTCTGAGAACTGAAAGACTAGATTTCAGTCTGCATTTGCATCAGGACTAACTGCAGGAATTACATGTCCTTGCATCAGGCAGTTGGCTTCAAATTAGAGCCAATCCATCTCCCTCAAGTTTCTGTATCAGGAACGCTGATACTTCCACCTTGAGTGAGCTTCTTTAAAGTATCAGTGAATAAGGAATGGAGTACATATTGGTAATGGAAAAGGATTTGGGAAACACAATGAATTTTCTTGAGGCTGTGCTGGAATGAACACAAAACATTACAGAGCTGCAGATAAGCCTGAAGAGTCTGATAAAGCTAGAAACAAACAGAGAGAACAAGATTCAATTAGCAGTAATTTGGAATAGAAACTAATCTTCAGTTGTTACCATTAAACAAGTCTTGAGTGAATAGCAAGAATCCATTTAGCTTTTCTGAATTATTACCTGCAAAGTCAATAGGTGTTTATTATCCTAGTGCGAGCAGGCTTGTTATCAGTCCCCTTTCTTAACTCCTAATGGAGCCAGCTGTTTATTTTGGATAATGGTGCACTTCACAGCACATACCAAACCTTCCTGCTGAGTTGCAGTTACACAGATGACACATTCCCTTGTTCAACCAAGAGCTGAGTTTGTTTAGATGCGGTGAATGATTTCACACACAGTCTCAGAAATGAGAAGTCAGTAGGTGATAAATCAGTTCTTTTTCAAACTTCACAACTGTCAAAGTAACAGGTTGTGAGGGGGGTTTTGTGTTTTTTTTTTTTTAAACTTGGAGAGTAAAAGGGTACAAAATTTGAGTGAAGCATGGGGATACTGAACAAAAAGAGAGAAGCTGTTCAGCAAGGGAATCCTCTAATTAGTTGTCATACATCCACTTTTATTATCATACACCCATATTACAAGGGATATACAAGATAGCTTATCAGGTTACCCTCTAACCGACTTTCTTACGTGATACACTAGGAACTCTAGAGACCCCATTAAAGAATAGGGTAAATTTTTGACACTTTGTCTAAAGACAGACACTTATAGCTCCTATATTCCCAGAGAGGAACCTGAAATCCTCTGCAAAAGGTCCCTGGGTGGTCTGCAGAATATGTCTGATGTCTCAGCGGTACCCAGGTCATACTGGACCAGCTCCCACCTCCGCAGCTTCAGTACGCTCCTCCAGCAAACAGGGACAAGTGGGGACGAACTGAGTCTGATATGATTTTCTTTATGCAACAATAGAGGAAAACAGCTTATTTCATCAACAAAGAAGTTTCCAAAGTTAAAACAGGCACACATGTTATTGCTGTTATACAATTGAGAAGGTTTGCTCTTTAATGGTGAAGGAAAAGAAAATAGTATTTTCCCAATACTTCTATCTTTATGTTTTTAGTGAGGCAAAGCATTCAGAATACCTGTTATGGGTACGATTTCAACTTCCTCTCTCCTCCCCCTGGACAATTTGCTAATGTCAGGAAAAAGATCTGGAAACTCTTTTTCATAAGCCTTACTTTGGAAACTGCCAGTGCACAGAAGGAACTAAGAACTGGAGAGACAAGAGAGAATTGTGTTAAGACTCTTATGGAAGGAGACGAAAGCCTGAGTTCAGGTTCCTTCCCTAAATCTCTTTCTGCATTTTATGTGATTCAGCCAGCAGAGACAGTGATGTAAACGGGAGCCAGTGATGTTAGTTAATTCCCTACTGAAAGTTATGGACTGGTTCAAATCCCACCTAAATTAAAACAAGTCTCAAGTAGAGCTTGAAAGACTCCCTTGTTCTCTCCCAGATGATTATATAGAATTTTTAATTCAACACTTTTAAGTAAATAGAATGGTTTACGCAGATTAGTTGGCTAGCTCATCTTGCTAATTATATTCCTGTAAAATAGATTAAGGCAGCCAAGACAAATACCAGAGTTTAAACGGAAGAAAAAAATACATAAACAAACTTGAGTTATACAACTGACATATCTATGTTATTTAATTTTGTTAGGTAACAAAACAAATTCAAACCAAGCAAAAACAAGAGTCCCTCCAGCAATAGGAAATGTTCTGAAATGTCAGATACTACCACTTCTAATTAGGGTAAAGGAAGTTGTCTAGAACATGATAGTTTTATCGCAATGACTTCTATAAATAACAGCACATACAAACTTTCAAATACATTTAAAAATATAAATTCACTTCTGTATCATTTTTCTAAAGCAACCAAAGTACCCAGAATACTTGATGCTTGTGTAGTGTATACTTCAAATTTACATTCTGAGCAAATGAAAACATTCAGCATTGTTTGGCTCACATTCACCAGAATGTGAGAATCCTCGAAGTAGGTCCTTGCTGTTTATTAGCAAAGTTTGAAACAGTTTGTAAAAATATGCTTGTGTGGACATATTTCATGATAACAGGATGATCTTCATCTCTTCTAACCATTCTGACCTCTTGAATCCTCCAAGAGGTAACTGGAGAGGTCAGAGAGCTTAAAACTTGCCCTGAGTGAGATTTCTAGCACAGGAACAGCTTATTCAGAGCTGATCTGAAAATCCTGAAGTTTACCTAAAAATCTGCGTGTTATTCTATGAATAACAGTAGCTGTTTCTCCTCTTGTAGCTTAGATAAGAGACAAGATCCTCTTGTAGCTTATCTAGTTAGCTTCATCTTGATACATTTGGCTTCAACTCCCCTTTACCAGCATTAGTTGCACACAGTCTATGAACATCAGTAAGGGAAGCTGCTGCTTCATGTACTCTCTTACAAAGGTTTCAACAGGTTGCGGGTATGACCTTCCTCACCGCTTCTTCTCAAGCCACAAAATCCAGAATTCAAGTGCTTGTAAATAGCATAATTGGGAGATGGAGAAGATTGTTACCCCCAGAGCATTACTGTCTAATTGGACAAATGTGAGGTTTGAAGAAACTATGTGGTGTCACGCTTCATCCAGCTGAAGATGCTGTTGCAAGGATCCTTGCAATAGAAACTCCTGTCGCTATCTGGACAGGGATTGACCATCCTGTTGGAAACATTGGATACCCGAGTCAGCATGGCTCTATGCCAATTTCCCAATGATTATTATTATTTTATTTTTTTTAAAAGCGAACACCCTTTCCATGAGTGTCTGTGCAACACCTGTACCTTCATAATGAGCCTTCACTCTATATTTGCTGCACATGTGCGGATCTACCAGCTGGTGACAAACAGGAGATCCAGCTGGCTTCAGGACAAACTGACCATGTACTGGTGCTTCCTCTATTTCCCAGCCTGAGATCAAAGATGTGAGCACAGGGGATCCTATTTTAAGATGTCTTTGAACTTTATGACCGGTTTCAGCACAACAGAGTGAGATTTTTAAAAACATCTGCATACTTATTAGTTTACTTGGCATGCATTTTCACAAATACCTTCTTACCAGTCATTTCTTGTGGTGAAAATAGATTCTAGGGGTTATTACATGAAATTTTCTACCATTAAAGAAACATCTCCACTTCAACTTGGTGGTCTCATTTTCTGACAAACTTTAGTCAAAAAAATCATGTTGATCTTCTTTTGTCAATGAAAACTGCATTTCTAGTAGCAATCACTTCAGCATTATAATATTTATATTCTAATAAATGAAATGCAAGCTCTCATGGCAAACTTTCAAGTATGATTTTTCATGAGGATAGAGGAATGATGAAACTTCACTTCAATTTAAGTCTGAAGGTAGTATCTGACTTGGCCATCAATCATCACATCAACTTAGCAATGTTTTTCCAAGACCTCATTCATTACAATGGAAAGCTAAGCTGCACACCTTAAACTTAAAAAAAGCATTTTTCTGTTGCCTTTCCACAATAAAATGCATTGACAATTCACCTAGATTGCTGGCTATAACATGACAACTCATATTAGAATTCACTGTATGAAAAAGAGACTGCTTTGGAAATATGCTCTATCAAATCCCTGCTTTCTGAAATGTGTGTAACGTCTACAGGGATTTCACTTCATGTTTAATGACTGTTATCTGCTGGTATCAAACGCCTTGTTTTGGACAGGTGGCTCTGAAGTCCATATGCAGATGAATTTCCATCTCATGCCATTATTGAAGTACTGGCTAAACATTGTGAGGGGAATCAAAATAAAGAAGAAAAACATATTGACTCTGCAGTAACTATGATTTTTTTGGAGATATAGTCTGTAGATGTGGATTCTTCAGCTAAATCATATTGCAAGGACTTCTGGAGAGAAAAGCTGCAGAGCATTTGGTGTCATTCTGCCCTTAAATCTCAAAGAAAGTTTGGCAAAAGTGTGCAGGTAGTCCTCAAGATCAAAGCTGTGACATATATATACTCGGAGTGATCTCTGCTCAAAGTATTTTACCTAACTGTTGTCAACAAACTAAGCAAGTTTTTCTCCTTGCTTTGTTGTAAATCCAGAATTTCTTGCCCAAAGTAAAACTGTATTCATTGTGTAGCACTGAACTTTACAGGTTCTCAAAAACCTTGAAAAACATCTTCAAAAAAACCCTCTCATGTTTTAAAAAAGAAAATCACTCTAAAAGTTATGAACATCTTACAATATTAACTACCTTTAAAAATGCACATCTTCAAGTCTGCTTTTGAAAGCATTCAGACACATAGCTATTTTTTTCAGAAATAAGAGTCTGTGGAAGGCACCAAGATGTCCACCCTTGACCAGATGAAAAGCTGCTTAAGCAATGAAGCTGACAGCTAACGAGCTGATCACTAGCCAGAAAGCAAGCTGTAGAACAGCATTTGGAAATCTATGTTCTTCTAACAACTTTGCCTTTGATTGTACATATCCACTGACACATTTGAGTGTATTTATCAGATGCTACAGTCAAGTAGAGTATAAACAGACTTGCAATATTTCTTTAAAAGAGCATGTATAGGTATAAGCATGGAGCAGTGCCATAAACACGTCTCTTACAATCCTCCCTTCTGAAGATAATTATTCAAGACAATTACATATTTATGAGAAACATCATAATTTCTTTCTCCTCTCATTTCTTGCTCTAAGAACTTGGCTAACATTATGGGAAGGGAATTTTTTCTCTCTTTCTGAGACAAACACACACTTTTGTATTTGTAGTTCACATCCTGTCTAGACTAGATAACCTGCTGATCTGCTGTTATCTATTTAAATTCAGCAGTACATCACCAAAACCCATACAAACAGGTGTATAGGACAAAATAAAGAAATCCTCTGTGCATCTGCCTATACTTTATAAATGAAACTGCCTGTCTAGGTATCAGGAGCAAAACCTCTCTTAACTCAGTCTAGACTTCACCCTGCTCCTGCACGTGGCACAAAGAACTCCGTTGCTGCTCCCGTGGCATCACGAAAAAACTTTCCTTACCCTTTTTTTGCCCTGACTCCTGCCAGCCTCCCCTGGGCTGATGACACTCTCGGCCTCGTTTCTTCTCCCCTATCACACCTGCAACTTTGAGAGCTTTTTCTCCTTCAACCCGCTGATGTGGACAGCCTCATTTTCCCTCTGTTAGAAGGATTGCACGTGTGCCCCATCAAACTGTGCTGCAGGGTGCTGCAGGCTGTGACTGGTCATTTGAGGCAGATGAAGTAGTGCCAGGGGGACACTTTCAGAAGTAAAATGTATATATTTTTATGCAATTATGGGAAACAAATGGGTCAGAAATAACTATTAAGTTTATTTCTCAGTGTGATTTCTTAATTTTAAGCAGATAGTTGTGGACTGCATCCACCTTTCTCCATCATTGCTAATATGAGGTGGGATTTTTTTCTTGAAAAATAAAACCCAGCTGTTCTAAAATGTGGGATTTTATTATGCATGAACAACACAAACTCAGTGCAACTTCTTGAACAAAGAATCACAAAAATAGGAATATATAACCAGAGCATTAATAATTGTTTCCTTAGTATTTGCATATTTTCCCCAAAGCGATGTACTATATTTATTTCTTGTAAATTCAAATTTTAAAATGCTCATGAATATTTATTTACTTTTTCTATCTATTGTCACAATTTATTTGAGTTATTTTTTTTCTACCAACAGATAACTTTGCATTTCATTTTAGTTTATAACACTATGTAAAAACAAGTTAAAACATCTAGGCAATATACTATGATATCATAAAAGGAAAAGAAAAGTCATGGAATTAAATGGAAAAAAAATAATCATTAAAAGGGTGGAAGGGGGTGGCATACAAATATCAACCATTTTTGAATGGTTTTAATTTCAGATTTGTCCATTTGCTTGACACAAATAGTGCAAACTTGAGAAACTGAAAGAGTTGGTCCATGTATGGGAACCTTGGCTGGTCTACTCAGAGCTACTGCCAGATGCTACTTCCTGAGACCGTTCAAAGGACGTGGAAAGAAAAGCATTTAGACTGAATGAGAGTTCAATAATATTTGCTTCATCTGATGGGGCAAATTACACTCAACTGTACTCTACAGATCCTACAGTATCCTATAAGTGTGCCATATTTATGCAGTTATTTAATGAAAAGAATATAGCTATGCTGAAAGGAACTGGAAATAAGAATGGAGAGTTAGAGATCTGTCCAGCTCTTTTCCTTTTGAAAGCTAGGGAGAGGTTTTCCATGCTTGCATAGCTCTGACAACACCTTCTCACTATGCTCTGCAAGCCCATGTCCCGCCATAAACCCAAGGATGTTTTCCCTGTTCTTAAAGTCATTCCTCATTTGCGTGAAGTCACATATAGAAATGAAGCTAAGATGAAAAAATCTTGGTTCTCTTGAGTCTTCAGTCCTGTTACAGGAGCCCAGGTTGTCTTTAGGCTTGGAAAAGGAGACAACAACTTACGACACCTACTGTTAAGCTAAATAAGGAGTTTCCTAAACCTATACCAGAAGAGTTGGAAACCAACTGTGCCAGTTCTCCAGACAACTGGCTGGGTATTAAGGAAACCTCTGCTGAAGGTAGGGCACAACAGCTTTGGTAGGGAGAAATGGAGACGTAGTGGTTGGCTTTGTTCAGCCTTTGGGTGATGAGGTTCCTCCGGCGTCTGGAATTTCTGTAGATTTTGTAAGCCTATGTGTACCTCCATGACATACTCTGGTACAGTTTCTCACGTGTAAGAAACAAACAGGAACAAAGATAAGGTATAAACAAAGGAGACCGTATGATGACAAAGGGAAACTGCACACAGTTTTACAGCTCTCTCAAATTAATATGAGGTAAAACAATTGTTCTTAAAATGGAGCATGGCCCTTTGGTAGAAGACAATTTGGAGAGAGCAGATATTCAATCCAAGCAAGGGGAGGAAAATATAAGAAGCTGCTAGAAAACTCTGCCTCTCCCTTTCCCATCCCCCTGCATGTCTTTATCCTTCTCCCCCCTTCCCGGCTTCTTCCCCTGGGAAATGAGCTCTCTTTTCAGTCAGCCACATGAAGTGTAACACTGACTTTGAGCTAAGAGGAATAGAGAAACAGGAAAATGGGAAGAGAAGAGGTAAAGGAAATAAGGGCTGAGATTTAGGGTGAAGCACTGATTGACTTCTAGAGCTCCTTATTTCTCACCTTTATCTATAATTAACTAAGGTGATCAGCGGAAACGAACCTATACAACACAGAGGTCTATGTTTAGTCAAGTGAATCCTCTCATGGCAAACCATAGTGCTTAAATGTCAACAAAACACAATATCTAAAAAGGAAAAAATGTAGTTTACTGACATTTACTGTCTTATTTTTTAAAAATCCTAGACATCCTTTTCAATTACAACGAATCCCATTTTTATTTGTCAGATATAACAAAGACACATTGCATAAAACTTGCCTAAGCTGTTTGACTGGACAGCTTCACTGAGAGTTGAGAAGGTTCAGGTTGGTTGTTGAATGGAAAGATGGAACAAAACATTCAGATGAGTGGTAGGAGCCTGAATACAGCTTGAAGGAGCCTGAGTGGTCAGACATCTTCATATCTGATCCTTATATTTCCTATTCAGACACTACTGAGGTAAAAAAAAGGAATAAAAATTACATCTGTCTTATTCACATAACTCAAATATTAGAGGTGACTTTTAGCTGTAGTTCTCCTTTGGTCTGCTTCAAATTTCTAAGTTAGATAAGTTTCTAAGCTATCTAAGAATGGATCAATTCTGACTCATTCCAAGTGCTATCTGTACCAATAAGAGCATCTACAAAAGAACATAGGAATTCATAATAATGATCTTTAAAATCCTGTTCAGTTACAACCTTAGAACTTGAAGCACCTCAGGTTTTTGTTTAAGTCTTTTTTTAGTGTTTGCTCCAGAGAACATTCAGAGCTCTCGACTATGTCAGAGAAGAAGGTAGAAGAGGTGAAGTCATGGCTTGAGCACTAGCCTCAGCCATGCATATCCGTTAACAATTAACACATTACCTAGCACAATTTTTGCCTGTTCCAATTAGCAAGCTTCTGGACAATCCCAAACACGATTCAGGGACTGAGACAAGCTCTGTTTTCAGTAAGCAGTGTGGATGATATTGTACCATATTTGTCTTGTTTTCTCCAAAATCATCCCAGTTTCCTTTGCACCTCCTGAGCATGTTTCTTTAGATAAGTCACTTATTGAAATTAAAAAGGCTTTTTCCTGAAAAAATGTTCCAAAGGGAATATATGTTTTATCTGAAGGTGAAGCTCAGGTTCGTCCCCAAACATCTTGTGAGGTTATAGCTCTGGATACTGCACCCAAGAGGTAGTTTTTAACCTTAAGCTACCTATTTGTCTATGATGCTCATCCCTCTTAATTAAACAATGACATTAATTTCATTTGTTGATCCCTTCTGTTCTTAGACACTCCCTGTTTAATTTTCAAGTCTCCTACATTGTTGGTGAATGTCCTGTTTTCCAAGGTGCTGACATCTGGATTTATCTGATCAGTTATCTGACAAATTTTGAATTGTTCATCTGTGCAGATTTAACTGGTCATCCTCATTAAGAAATTTTCATTTTATGGACTGAACAAGCCACTTCCTCTGTGTTGCTTTATTAAACCAACATCATCAACCTTTTCTTAAATCAAGTATCTTGGTGATACCATTTGGAGGAAGTTTTCTTTTGCACTTCTTTTTTTTAATAAGAAATGTATTATTCCTTTGTCCAACTCAAAGTGCTGGGCAATAGTTGCCATGCAATGTACCATTCAAGCATTAAAAAAAGAAGAAAAACCCTATGACTCCTTATTGATTGACTGACTGATCACATGGAAGGCATAGCAGAATGCTCAGTGTTTCAGCATGATCAAAGATTAAACAGTTGGGCATACAGGCCAATCAGGCTAACAAAGTAAATATTTGAGCGCACCTTTTATGCAGGTTCAACAAATAATAATAATGAGGTGAGTAAAATAAATTACACGATGATAGCTGCTGAATGCTTAGAAATACACGTCGCTAGCTATTATATAAAAAGGGTCATATTCGCAATGAATAGCAATACAACACGCAGCACAACACTTAAACTAGATGAAGCAGTGCTATTACCCAGTTCCTCCCTTTAATAGGTGGGGGTCCTTAATGACTTCCAGCATATAGAATCATGGTATGTATTAATGGGCTCTAGTCAAGTTTTGGAGAGAAGGCACCGTTTCTCACTAGGACAAGTAGTTAATGTGCACGGAAAATAGTGAAGACAGTATATATTATCATAAAAGGAATCTTAAAGGTTAGCAATTTGTTTTCTTAAGTAATAATGCCAGCATTTTTTTTTTTTTTCTTAAGTAATAGGCAGTCCTTTGGTGTTCTTCAAGCAGAGTCTTTCATTTCGCTACTGTTACAAATAACAACATACATTTAGATATAAAACTTAAAGCCATATTTGAACTTTTGAATTTTTATTTAGACGCACAAACTTTTTTATTCTGAACGCTTGAAAAAATGGCTGCATTTTGGTCCCTGCCAAAGCCCCCAGTTCTAGCAAATCAATAGTCTAGGCTCCACACAAAAGCTTTCCTGACTTAATATTTAAGAGTTATAAGCTTTTAAGAGGAGGAATGTCAAGGCCTTCTTCAGTCAAGTCTATTCTGTTGTTTCATGCACGTTTTTAAATCCTGTTCAGACTCCCAGATTATTATTATTATCTTGACTTGCAACACTTCATAACTCCTCTGTGTTTCATTGAATGTTGGTCTCAAAATTGTGCTCAAGCAATTTGGGATTTTTCTTGCACACCACAGATATGCATTTGATTTTTCAGGACTCCTGTCCAGATATTAATAGATTTCTCACAACATTTACATTTCTAGAAAGGGCTTACTACATAGCCCCTCTCCAGACAACAGAAATACCCTAGAAGCTGGAAAACACAAGTTCAAATGAAGACGTCAGCATCACAAGACTCAGGCAAAACTCAGGAGTGGCTTCCTTCAATGTACATTGAATGGAATTGTAAGCACAGGGGCATTTTGAGGATGTAAACGTGGAGCTAAGTGTCTAACACAAAAGTCAGACACCTCAATGTGGTGTAATACTTCTGTGTCTGTAGCCACAGATGTCTATTCTTTACACCATTCCAGTCTGAAACTCCTCAGTCTAAGGACCACAGCAGAGAATCGAGAATAACTCGTATAACTCGGGCTAGTGCTGTAGACCATGGAAATGCCATTCTTACCCATGTCTTTCAAAATTAGGGGTGAGGTCATGTCATATATCTATTTACTTTATTTCCCAAATCCAATAACTTAGTGTGAAGGGCTTCAAAGCACAAGATAAATGTGGCTGGGCCACAGAACTAATCATGTCAACTGGAAAATAACTGTAACTGCATCATTACCACTTAATGTGTTGGGTAACTCCAAATGTACCTGAAAGATAATAAAGAGGTGTCAGTATTATTCATATCTTTTAATTGCTTCCATTAGCATTTTTTTTTTTTTTCCTGAGGGCAAAATAGTATCACTTCATTGATTATACAGTGGATACAGGAGAAATAATAGTACAGAATCAAATATACTTTTAACCACCCGTTGCCATCTTATAGCTATAAGCAAAAGCATAACTTGGCAATAAAACCTATTTACTGTTAAAATTAAAATTGCTTTTAACAGTTTTATAGCATGCAAACAATTAAAATAATTGTATCAGGCAGCAGCTGTTCTTTCGCACTTGTGGAAAAGAAAAGAAGAGGAAAAGACTGTAGGAAAAGTTAAAGTCAGGTAACTTCTTCCTCCAATAGGTGGGATAAGGATATCAAGAAATGGGTAGATTCTCTATAAGGGGCTGTTATAATAATAATGGAGCTAGGGATAATATAATAATAGGGAGTTGGACTCAATGATCCTTATGGGTCCCTTCCAACTCCAAATATTCTATGACTGGATGAAATAATTGAATCAGTTTTGTAATGTATGTATTTTTATTCTAGGCAAATAAGTGTCGTTGAAGAGAAATAAAAAATAAGTTGAAGCCAAGAATACGGCTTCTGGGATTAAGTTATTAAATAAATTGACCTCTAGATTCTCAGCTGTGATGGTACCATGCAACCAGGGTCCTACTTCTTGAGTCTAATTCCTTATCTTATTCAGTGTCTTATGGTATTACTATTCTCACAACTTAAAGTTGGCTCCTAAGAACTCCAGCACAGGACCAGACCAAAGCCCCATTTCCTCAACTATCCTGCCTACCAGTGGCCACAATAAAACACCTACAGGAACAGGATAAACATTAGCAATGTACAACAACCATGCCGCTATAACAAAAGCACAGGTCATGCTGCCTGGTTCAAGTAGCTTTTTCTCGCTGAAGGACAACTATGAACATTTATCCAAACTGAGATAATCCAACCCAAGCAGAATGAGCAGGGTACTGAAATGAAATACTGCAAATCTGTACTTCTCAAAGGAGTGCCAAATGATTTCACCTGCTACTTGAAAACATGCAAGTTAATGAATACATGTGACAAATACCTTTAGAATTAGAGTGACAGTGCAATTCTGGATCCTTCCAGCCCTCCCTTCTTTTTTTTTTCTTCTTTTTTTTTTTTTTTTTTTTCCTACATGCCTAGAAGAAGCCAAATAGATCAAGGTTAATGGCTAAACCTAAGTTGAGTCCTGAGTCCTTAACCCATTTAAACAACCATTTGCTACCATTTGCATTGCTTCCATAAGCAAACTTGCTGAAAGCTGACGGCTGAAGTTAGTTGAGTCTTTCAGCCCCAACCCTGGTATAGAGTTTCGGTGACAGACCTTGTATTGGGAGATGGCAGTAATGTCATCCTCTGAAGTTACAGAAAGTCAATACATTGGTTTTCGATTTTCTTGCTCTGACTCATTCTGGAGACGTTAGAGGCTGTAGACACTGTATGTCCCTGCAGCAGGGGGGTGCATTCAGCCTGGCTTTTAGTACCATTATTGCCACAAGTCCCCAGTTGCTACAGGAGCCCCCCAGCTTTATGCACAATGAAGAGAGAAATTCCCGTCCCCGTGTGTGGTGGGAATGGGCTGAGAGATGTTGCTCCTGGGCAGAATCTCAGGAAAGCTGTAAATGAGCTAGTCTGACTCAAAGCTGTAGCAAAAAAACAATTTCTTCTGCCATCAGTCAACTAGCCTTGAGACAATGCTTCAGACAGTGCTCTGGGAAACTGGACAAAAGCAATCTCCTTATGAAGGTACAATTTGATGAGTTTTACTGGTGTAGCATGTGCTCACACTAATGCAGATTCAGTGCTCTCTGGTTTTAATGATTTTCCATAGTAAAAGAGGCTGAAATTCAAGATCAGTTTGAATCTGAGTCTGTGTAAAATAACCCTTTTCACTTTCAGCCAAGGCTCACCCCAAGCATTATTTACATTAACATGTCCACTGAGTCTGTCCTAACTGGAGACCTACTAAACACAAGCAAATTCATATTTGTTTTTTTGTTAAACTGAATATCTGCACTTGACTCTGTCTTAAAATTAGTACCTACATATTAGGGGTTTTTTCTTACACACAGTAGGATGGAACAGTTTGAATTATGTGAAATAAATGTATGGCCATAAAATGTAATAATCCATTACCAAACACTTTCATTTTCCGTTTTATTACCATGTTCAAATAATTATCAACTTTTTTGCTAACCTGAACAAATAGATATTCATTGAATTATTGTATTCCCTTTTTATTATTATTACAATAATGAAGAAGGGTAAATCATCTTCCTTATATTGTATTTACATTAAATATTGTATTTTCAGAAGATTAAAGATGCAATCAGAAATCCTATTTTTGATACCTCTATTTTACAAAGTATTGTACTTATCAGCATGGAACTTCAGTTCTGGGGACCTTATGCTACGGTTGTTCAGTGTTATTTTGTTATGTGACCAACTGAAAAAGACTACAATAAATGTGTGCTTCTTCCAGAGACACTTTGAGAAGTGTAGACATTTGTTTAAGCACCTCAAACCCAACATTTTCTGATTACAAATATACAACTATGGGGCTGTGATAGATTTATGTATCAAATAGAGTTTCTTCACGTAGTTTCTGCCTTTGCCTTTTCTGTTCTTTTCGTTGTATTACTTGGTCGTACATCCTTTCAACCTCGGACTACAAAATTTTTGGGGAAGATTATTATCTTCTTTAGCCTAGTGTCCTGAGGAAGAAAGCATTTTATTGGACTGCAGGTACATAGGTGTAACTACTCTTTCCAACAGCTTTTGAATTGAGTATTTTCAAATCAATCCAATTTAATAATCAGAGGTTTCTAAACAAATGACATTTCTACCTTTTCAATGAAAATTGCAAGGTCTAGTAAAGAAAAGATTAAAGATTGACACTCTGCATTAGTTATCAGAGAATCCACGTGTGGAAAAGAGACAATAGCAACATCTTTATTGGTACTGTTACGCGAGAAAGTGCTGTCCTGCATACCTCACTGATGTCTTAGCCACCAGCTGTGAGAATACTTTAAAAATTATAGGTATCGTTCTAGTTGCTCTCAGGTTAAACAAGAATTAAAACAAAAGCAGCTTTACATGTCAGAACAAATATCTACCTATGCCAAAATCTGATGGTATCCAATAACAGATAATTGGAAAAAGGAAGAATATGGTAATTTCATAACAGTATTCCAATCAACATAACCTCCCAAATTATGAAAAAACACATTTGCTTTAATTTAATAATATCTTTACAAAATAATTTGAGATTGTCAGTAGGACTAAACCTAAATACATAGAAACCTATGACATTGACTGGAAGGGCCCTCTAGGGTCAAGTCTAATTTCCTGCTGCTATAAATAGATTTTTTTTTTTAAATGGATAGATCTTAGTCCATTTCATTTTCCAGTTTCTGAAGTACTCAAAAAAAAAAAAAAAAGTCTTCAAAATTCCATCCTAAGTTTATTCATAGTTACTACTGAGCTATTTTCTTTTACACTGGTCTTCAGTTATGAAGCTGAGCTCCCACCCAAGCTTTACCCTGGTTATCCATATTTAGCTTCTGTTGTGTTAGCTAAATGAGCCACATTATCTTAGTCTACTCCAACAAGATGGACTTTTCACTGCTCTGACATTCTGCTCCTGTCTTTCCTGAACAGGGATGTACAGATTGTACCAGAGTAGGACTTCCCAGTCCTTTGTGCAAAGGAAGTAACACTTTTTCATTGGGAAGGTCTTCCCTGAGCCAAGGATCAACATTGCACATGATTAACTGCTTTATTGAATGAGAGTAAAAAACCTCTCTGTCAAAATTAATTAAAAAATAACTAGTGTCCTTAATACTAATACATATGGACATTGATGATGCCAGCTAGAGTTACAGACATAAAGCTAACAATAAAAGAATCAGCATCAAACTCAGGGCAGGTGCTAGAAATGTAAATAGTTTAATGAAATTTTTAAATTATATTAAATTGGGAATAATTCACAGTATTAGAGAGAACCAAGAAGAAATAATGTAACATAGATACAACAAATTACAGGTAGAGGAATAATATAATGAAGTTCATATTTAAAAAATATGTTAACAGATATGGGAACTGGAAAGGGGAAATGTATGAATTAAAAGCTGTGATGTAGCACGTATGTCCTAGTTGAATGGAAAAGTTTTTTCCTCTTATGCAGCTATAACTGTGTTATGCCTTGCACTATCCCAGCCCTAATATTTCAACTCCCCAAATCCAATCTGAGATAAAAATCCATAAACACAGTGATACCTCTCAGTATACACATATATGTTTTAATAATTAAAAAGGAACAATCCTTATATTAGACCCTGCCAAAGCACCTGTACTGCAAGCCTACAACAGGATCTTTTTTGTATAGCAGCTCATAAGGTCTTTATATAAAGAGAAATATGGGCTCATCAAGAGGAAAAGAAATTACCACTACACCAAAGTTAAGATACTTTCCGAAGAACGGAGAGTTAAATGAAACTGATCTCCTATATTGTCTCCAAAGAGTTTCCTCTGTGGGTAGCTACATAGATACACGCTACTCATAAAAGTGAAAGAAGTCCTTCACAAAGTACACCCACCCAATTACCATCAATGAAGGAGACCAGCCAACATCCCAGAGAACAGAAATACCTGTTCAAGTACATGACACAACCCCTTCAACATTTATCACTACTAGGGGGTAAAAGAGTTTCACATAGATCTTAATTATTTTTGAACTGTGTCACCTCTACTTATGCACTTCCCAAGAAAATGCAGTAGAGATGTGTATTGGGTTTGTGTGGCAAGGTTTTGGTAGCAGGGAGGCTACAAGGATGGGTTCTATGAGAAGCTGCTAGAAGCTTCCCCTGTGTCCAACAGAGCCAATGCCAGCAGGCTCCAAGACAGACCAGCCACTGGCCAAGGCTGAGCCCATCAGCGATGGTGGTAGTGCCTCTGGGAGAACAGATTTACGAAGTGGGAAAGTTACTGTGCAACAGCAATTGCAGCTGGAGAAAGGAGTGAGAATATGTGAGAGCAACAACCCTGCAGACCCCCAGGTCAGTGAAGGAGGAGGAGGAGGAGATGCTCCAGGCGCCGGAGCAGAGATTCCCCTGCAGCCCGTGGGGAAGACCATGGTGAGGCAGGCTGTCCCCCTGCAGCCCAGGGAGGTCCACGGGGGAGCAGATCTCCACCTGCAGCCCTTGGGAGGACCCCACGCCGGAGCTGGGGGATGTGCCCTGAAGGAAGCTATAACCCCATGGAGACCCCATGCTGGAGCAGGTTTTCTGGCAGGACTTGTGACCCCGTGGGGGACCCACGCTGGAGCAGTCTGTGCCTGAAGGACTGCAGCCCGGGGAAGGGACCCACGGAGAAGTTCATGGAGAACTGTAGCCCATGGGAAGGACTTACATTGGAGAAGTTCATGGAGAACTGTCTCCCGTGGGTGGAACCCCACGTTGGAGCAGTGGAAGAGTGTGAGGAAGAAGGAGCAGTAGAAACAACGTGTGATGATCTGACCCCAACCCCCATTCCCCATCCCCCTGCCCTGCTGAGGGCGAGAAGGTAGGGAAGTCGATAGTGAAGTTGAGCCCAGGAAGAAGGGAGAGGTGGGGGAAAGGGTTTTTAAGATTTGGTTTTATTTCTTGTTACCCTACTCTGATTTGATTAAATTTGATTAAATTAATTTCCCTGAGTTGAGACTGTTTTGCTCATAATGGTAATTGCTGAGTGATCTCTTCCTGTCCTTATCTCAACCCATGAGCCTTTCATCATATTTTCTCTCCCCTGTCCAGTTGAGGATGGGGAGTGATAGAGCAGCTTGGTGGGCACCTGGCAGCCAGCCAAGGTCAACCCACCATATGATGTCTTAATAAAGCTCCTATATAATTTCAATTTATTTTAATAGCCTTACTCAGATGCTAGAACTTGGAACACAGCAAATAACATTTGAAAGACCTGGGGTATTATCTAAAGGTATTACAGCTACTAAACTACAGTCTATTTTCATCAAATAAAGTAACTAGATCATTAAATTAAACTGCATCACTGTTATTTGAAAAAGTTTGGTCAGTAGCCTTGCCTACTTCTTTTACCAAAAGTCTTAATTATGGCTTCAGAGTAGCATCCCTTTAGCTCAAGCCTTGAAATTCCCACAGCCTTTACTCTGATGACCTTTGTTCTCTTACCAGGCTTTATTTTACAAAGTAACCAGGAATGCAAGGAGTGGTTTTTACAGCTGCTGCAAAACACCTGTAGGTGTTGGCAGCTGCATTCCATTCGATGCTGGTGCCTGACGGATAAAAATTCAAGTCACTAATTGTTCTTGTCGTTTCTTTTTCTTTGCAAGAAACATTGATCAGTATTTATGCTTCAGTATTTCTCATTCTATGTCTTTAGGGGGCTGGGTCTCCTACTGAGCACTACTTCTGGTAGGTGATACTGGGATCTACTTAAGGAGGAGTGGGATTCTATAACTGATGAACTCTTGGTTGATATCTTCTAGTTGTTCTCTGTGATAACAGATTTTCTATGATAGTGGATTTAATGCTAATGAATCAATATAACTATGTGGTGGCTTTTTGTTGGTTTGTTGGGGTTTGGTTTGGATTTTTTTATACTTATTAATCTCTCAAAGAATTGCTGGGAGGTACCCAAAAGAAATTAAGGTACTGAGATTATAAAGAAATTTTAAAAGAATAAGGATTGATTAGAATATCATAATTAGGTTCAGTATGTCTTTCAAACCCACTAAATTACCTGTCTCTTTAAACTAGCCCTTTCTCTGTGTTAACAAAGGAGAAATATGCCAGGTTCTCTTTATCTTCTTTGTTTTATCATCCATTGCTGACAGGAATCATAAAATCACTGAGCTGATAGCAGTAGCAGAGTAATGCTTGCACATCACTCAAAATTAATGCTCATACCACTTTAATACAATTAATTACTTATCATTTTACTATAGTATTAATTAGAGGTTTTCTATCAAAATATGTCAAACTTGAAGAAAAAGTGAAGGAAGCTCTTCTACTGTCCTTTAAGATGAAATTGTGACCTCATGGAAGGAAATAAGAGTGTTGTCATTCTTGTCCCTTAGGACTCCATATGTTTTGAATTTTCATGTGACCTTTCTGTATTCAAAACGAAAGGGATATTTTCTTTACATACAACAGCCTTTAGGAATGTAAACAATTTATAGTAGTGATGCACAAGAAAAGTTTTACAGGCTGAGTAAAGGAACCTTACAAAGGAAAGACAAAACCTTAGCTTATTAGAAAATTATTTAAAGGCCTTAACCTCTTCTGTTCTAAATCCTGTTAATAGATGTCTTAATACCAGGCTCTTTAGAAGAAGGGTTACTACATATGAAGACGGAACTCAGATGATTTACAAGGTTGTCTCAGACTTTTTTTGCATTTCTAACATCAGCCTTTGCAATAAGTGTCAAGAACATTTCTTGACTGCTGTGACCCCCTTCTTTCTAATAGAAAACAGTCGATGAGTTGTCATTCATTAAATTCTTTCCAGATATTTCTAGACTTCTCTTACTCTACTAATTAATAACTTTACCTTTAAACCACTGCACACATTTGAAAGATTTTAAAAAATGGTTAATTAAGAGCTTTGAAATAATGTGAGACCAGATTCAACTAATGGTGGGTCTTTTCCCTGTACACTTCAGAATTACTATTGCAGATGCCATTATGTTTAAAAAATCTGAATCCTTCTACACTGCTGTTTTTTTTTTTCCTGTAACCTGTTCACTTCTTTCTTGGTAGATTAAATTTTAGAAGTGAAAATCTCTCTCTGAGATGTATTTGCATATTAATATAAGTTGAGAAACACTAGTCTGTTAGCTGTCAGTTTTGGTCCATTAGCCATGTTATGCCCCATCTGTTGTAGGTAGATTAATGCTTCATACATTATTGAAAAGTTAATATTATATTGTTGGGGGAAAAAAAAAAAAGTTTTTTCTCCTCACCCAACATACTTTCTAAACACATCTTTTTCCTTAAATCAGCTAACCAGTTTCCATGGGTTGGATTTGAAGCTTCTATATGGGGAAAACAACAAAAGATATATTAGAAAAACTGCTGAAGGCCCCTTAACGAAAGCATGTTTCAACACATTTTAAGATCTAAAAGTTTAACTGAAAATGTTTTCATAATTTCTTAACATTTTGAGCCATGAAAGTAGAAAACTGAAATAATTGAACATTGTGATGAATGCTTCAAAACTTCCCTCATCTTTCTAGAAGCCAGCCTCCTTCCAGAATACAAAGAAGGATTTTGACAACCATAATGACTGAAACACAGCCTTATTTTCATGATATTGGCCATTGATTCTTTTGTGACTCAGATTTAATTTGTTACCCATTTCTTATTTCATATGAAATATAGTGCAAAGACTTATAGATGTGATATATTCAATAAAAATCTCCTGACATATGTATATTATTAAATTAAAATGTGGCAGTTTGGCATTTGTAAATCATCTTAGTTCTAATGTAAATACAGATCACTCATTCGTGGAAGGTCTGTTGGATAACCATAGCCATTACTCTTTAAATTTATCAGCCCATAACTCAAAATGTTTACGGTGTCAGATCTTTCAATCTGAGTTGTGAGTTCTGCAGTTCCAACAGTTGTGAAGCAGTTAATGACTTGCTGAATTAGTTACAGTATGGTTTAGATATCTGGCCAAATAGCTTTACTTAAGCATAGGATGTTTTTTTTCCATCTTTCAACTGACCTACATATGTCTTCTAACAATAGTTAGATTTTGCCTGTCTTCAACCTACTGAAGCTATAGCCTGAATTATATTTAATTTAAAAGTAACACAGATTAAGACTTTTAAAAGTCTAAGAGATTTAAAAGTAAATTAGATTAAGACTTCCTGATTTGTCGCTTAAATTAGGATTAATTCAAAATTCAGGCTCCACCCTCCTGAGAAGCATATATCTAGGTTGCCCCCTCATCTGATTAACTACATTTTGTCCAAAAAATGTCTAGTCTTCTAGGCAGTTAAGCATGTCTAACTGGCTCTGTAATGGGAGAGTGCAGAGAAGAAGGAGCCAAACTCTTCTCAGAAAGAAAAAGGCATTTTCAATTAGCTAAAAAACAAAAAAAGTTTACCATGAGGGTAGTTAGATATTCCAACAGGGACTCAGAGAGGCTGTAGGATCCCTGTCCTTGAAGATGTTCAAAACTTGACTGAGCAAAGTCTGAGCAGTCCACTGTAATTGGACCCTCTCTGGGCAGCAGGTTGGACCAGATGACCTCTGGAGGTCCTTCCAGCCTGCAGGATTTTGTGATGCTGTGGGAAATTTCTGTACCAGTGACTGTAAGATGCTGAGGGCATGCCAGGAAAATGGTCACTCTAGGATTGTCATGTTCATAAACTTGTTAACAATGCTTTTCCTACTAGCCACTTAAAGGAAGATTATTTTGGCCTAAACCTTCATGTCTTTACCTATTTGTCTTGTATTACCTTTGATCTAGTAGAATTCATGTTTACTCCCCATATATGCCAGTGTTTTTTCCTTTGCCTTTCATTTTTATAAAAGGAGTGTACAGCCTGACATACACTTAAAAGGAAGCTATTCAAGAACAAGGAGTTATAACTTAAGTTTAAAGCCATGTTGCAAAAAACTAAACGTGATGATGAAACATTTTGTGTTAAAACCAAGAAACTACAATGACTTTAATTACTGGAACTCTCAGCTTCTGTTTTACTGTATCTAAATAGTTTTAAATCTGTGACATTTAATATCAATTTTGTAATCACCTCCATCCATTTTGTTCTATATGAATAAAAAGAGATGCTCTCTAATAGCTGGAGGGATTTCAAAGTCATGCCTGACTTAACAAAGGAACTTCCTTCTTATTCTCATTTGTTTATCTGGAGTCTTCCCATGGCAGTCAATGCAGTTACAGCTATGGAAAAAAAAAGTATATATGCCACCTAAATTGCTTCAGCCCATTATGTTTTAGAATAGAGAAAGCGGTTACATGCTAAACTGCAGGGAGCGGACAGGAAGGGGCGAGGGGTGAAATTGTAGCAGATTACAACAACTTTCTGCTTGATAGTCTAAGGAATAAGAAAATTAGTCAGGAACATAGGATATGTGTGTTAAACCCTCCCACCTTGTTAAGAATAAAATCCAAAGGCTAAGAAAAATACCTTTGATATGTGGCTACTCCATGCCTCTTAAACCATTACAAAGAGATACGGAAAAATCATGGCACAGGAAGAAAAGCTTGGGGATACCTGTCTTAATTCCATCAACACGGCACCATTCCAAGCTATGGTAATATTGAGTTATGGTCCATGGTCCCAAATTTATGCATTTCATCTCCTAATTCTAATAAATGTTGTAAGTAATATCTAGAACACAAAACTTAACAGAACTTAAAACTCTGAGTCACACAAAAATACTGATTAAATATTCTGAATTCTAGTTATTTTTGGTCTGTGTTTCTCTTGTATACAACTAAAAGTGAGGATTCCCTATCACCTTCCAGCTAGTACTAATGATATATTTGTAAAGGTTTTGTTTTATTTTCCTGCTGTGGGCTCAAAGTTCACAGTATGTAGTTATTTACAGTATTAATGTATCTTTTCCTTATTTGCACTTGTACTCATATTTCTACTTTTCCTTATGTTTTTATTGGATATCAGCAGGTCTCATTAAAAATGACAGGAGATTAATGGGGTGAGGTAGTGTTATATTCCATCACTACCTAGGGAAAACATGCATTGATTTCAGTTTCCTTGTTTTTTCCAGATGCTATAATAATTACAAAGACCGTTCACAGAACCCATTGGTTTTTAATAAACTGCTCAAAGTTTTGCAGTTAATTGCTACAGAGGCATAGGCATTCACTAATGACTCAGGTTGAGAGTGAAATATTATAGGCCAGTTTCTTAACAGTGCCTAATTTTCTACAACAATAAGTGGGTATCAGGAATCTGAACACCTTTATAAATCGAATGTACTTTGGCCACGCAGGGTATAACTCCTGACTAGAGACTGCATATGATTACATAGTAAGCACAACTAATTTTGTGCACTGATGTACAGAAATCTGTTACATAGTGAACGTTGATCATTTAAGCGAAAGAAAAAATTGTGAAATTATGGCTCTGGGCCACTGGATTGTGGATTCTCAGCAAGTCTGTTAGACAGAAGGGCAGCACATTGAGGAAAGGGACATGCAGTGACACTCGACAGTCCTTGGACCTATTGTCCATTTGGTAGGTGGGTAGAACCATGCATTTCCTCCACACCTGTAATGCAATGTGTCCCTTTGCATGGTTTTCTCAGAAAGTTTCACTGAGCGGTGGGTGAGTTGACCTTTTCTCATGGTTAAGACCAAATTGGCAGTGCAGAGACTTAATGGATAACAAAATGTTTTAGCTAGAGATATGTGCAATTTTTACAAATTATACAACTTCCTCATCTACAGGACAGGTGATACTGTCCAGAATTCTGGTGGGTCAGCAGAGTGGATCCAGCTGTACAGTGCATCATCTGGGTGCAGGGTCCTGGGGTCTCTCTTCCTTCAGTTCTCTCTTCTTGAATCTCCTGGAGTCTTTCCTCGACCCTCTCCCCCACATATCCCTGGAGTCTTTTTTCAATCCCTGATGTCTATCCCCAAGTGACCCTGGACATCATCAGTTACAGGACTGGGTAAAGCGTATCTGATTCCTCTTTGGTTTGTTCAAGTTCCCTCATTGGCTACAACTGTTTGTCACCATCACTGGTGCTCTCGATCTGCTCCTCTGGAAGGCTCGGCACAGTTTGCAACTCTCACAATGATTAACATGTTGTCTATGCATGAGGTATTCCTCTATTATTATATAAAAGCTGCTCCCAAAAGTGTGTTGTTGTAATTTTGTTCCTGAATTGTTCCTCTCTTTCCTGGAAAACTGAACCCTTGCTATGATGAGACACATTATTTTCCAATAATGTTTTTCTATTGTTTCCCTGTTTCCCCGCTCTTCAGCTAAATCTCCTTGATTCCTGACCCACAACATAAACGATCTACAGCCATAATGATAATTCCATTACTGCTTCTAACTGAGGCATAGACATCAAGAAGATCTTTATATGCTTTCTTTCAAGACTTCATCATCTCTTGATGGCACTGTGTCTAGACATCTGGCCCAACAGACACACTGAAATACAAAAGTGATTACCTGGTAGAGATCAGTGAACATCTGCCATGCCAGAGGCTGTTTGTGCCTACAATTATAGCATGGAAAACCAGATTTTGCTGAAGAGATAATTGTGATAGTCACTACAAGATAAGGAATGAATACATGAATGTCCACACTGTCCCCAGTCATGCCATTTAGATTAAAAAAACTACCAAACCACAACACCTGCAGTAACCAGACAACACATTTTAGCCCATCATAGGACCTAGAAGCAGTTTGTCATTAAAATGTGTTCTGATCCTTTCTGAGAGAAAAGGTTTTCTGACTACATTTTGAATGACCCTCCTCACACTGCACATGGTAATAAAGCTCTAAACCCAGCTTTGCCTCAGCTCCTTTATGCAGCATCATTAACACATGCTCTAAGACCATTTGTGAAGATGCTGATAAGGTGACTTCCCCCTTCTCACTGGGAACAAAGAGCAGTCAGCTACATGGTAACACTCTCTTTGATGCAGGAGATCAGTCAACAATTTGCCAGATAATCCTCTAAGGTCCTTTCAGCTACTTTTAATACTCCTTGAGTATAGATTAGTATCAGAAACAATTGCTTATTGATGAAGACAATACTAATAACAAGTCATAAAGTTAAAGAGAAGTAAATTATTTTGCTAGATGCTTTCAGACAAACATGTCCATATGGACAGTGGTTTTTGCAGTGCAGTTGGGAGTGCTTGGATATATCCACTGTGAGTGACTGTAGTGAGGAATGAGCAAAGTTCAGTTTCTAATAGTGTGGTCCTTCCAACAGAAATGGAGATTAATACAGAAAATTGGATGGAGAGCTTCCAAGAGTGTTGTTTAGAAGGCTATGGACCAACACTACAGGGAACAGAGGAGCTCTTCTGGAAACTGGCCTTTATGGAGGGGAAGAAAAACTTCTACATGGGTAGAAGGGAGTAGAGAAAGAACTGTATTGCCAAAAAATGGGGGACCTTTGGGTTGTGGGCATGATATCATTGTAAGCAGAATTCCCTGCTTTGTTTTCCTGCTCCCCTGACTGGCAAGTGTATTAGGAAGCAGCAAGAGGTCCAAGTGCTTCTAGTGGTTTGTGAATGCTGGTTCTATCAGATTAGGGCAACACTGTGTTGTTAGCTGGGAACCTGCTCTATAATGTGTGCAGGAACACAAAATGGGGGAGCAGTCTGGAAAAGTTTGCTATAGGGATTGTACAGCTCATATGGTTACTGTCTTGGTTATTATCAACTATTTGGATACTTACACATAAATTTACTTACAACCCAGTCAGCTGGACTGGCAGCTTTCAACTCCATATTCAAGAAGGTTATCCCCTTTTTTCCCCTGTCAACAACACTCTCTCCATTCCCACCTGTATGCCAGGGAGAGGCAAAGATTACCATTATGTCCTCCTCCAACCCCTACCTGTTCTCAAACCACTGTTCTTTTTTTAATTAACAGAATAAAATCTTCCTTGTTAAAATCACTGCTAATGGCAGTGGAGACAAGTAGAGACAAGTAGGGAAAAAAATGTGCATCTGTGATATTTTAAACTGAGCTCTTTGTATAGCAGAGCAAAAAATGCTATAGGGAATGAAGGACTGGCATTCTGCATAGGTGTCTGCAGTGGACAGTGCAAGCAGAAAACATTGGATACAGTGATTTTGCTGGTCCTACAGAGAAAGGAGAGAACAGCTCTGATCGTAGAGGTCTGTAAACTCATCAGTTGCTAGGCAGAAGACAGCTTCTGTAAACCATGGTTTCAAATCTAATGCCTTGATTAGTGCTGCCATGCTATATTCCAAGAACAAGTTGCTGTTTATTTCCTGCTCCATAAAAAAAAAAAACCAAACAAAAACCATCTGACAAATCACACTACGATCATGCCAATAAGCACGAGTTAGTCAAAATTCTTGGCGTACTGAAGGTCTGTTGCACCAGTTTGGGGAAAGGGTTCCTGTGATAGGACAGTGACCAGCCACAGAACATGTCTGTATTGGAAATAGTCCTTCTTAAGCTACTCCACTGCCTGATGATCTAGAGAAGTCAAAGGGCTGCCAGGGGCCGAAGTATTTTTCAGGTTCTTCTGTGAAAACCTTGGCAGGAAAGTTGAAAAGAATATCTCCATTTTGTCTTCCAAGTCAAAAATTTCCTCCAGATCTGTCACAGGGACCTAATACCTGTGTGCTGCTGAAGACCTGTTTCCATTCTCTGTCTTCAGGAGCACAGCTTTTATCTTCTTAAATCTGATGCAGCACTGGTCCCCATACCTTTTATAACCTGCTATAACGATCTGCCTGGCAATGTTGGCATACTGCCAGAGAGTTGCTCTAAGTCCTCTTCCCCTACAAGTTAGTGGACAAGGCTGTGTCTGAGATTGTCCAGGTGGTGCATCTAAGACATCTATCCTGAATTCTGTCTCCCTCTTGACTGTGCACAGACAAATAAAATAAACTGAAAATTAAAAAAAAGGTTTTGTGGTATTCAGACTGTTAAAAGAATTACTAAATTTCCAGAGAAACCCTTTACAAAAGATACACGCTATGATCTGTAATAGTTAAAAGAATACCAAGAAAACAAAAGAAACCCTAAATGCAGTAGCATAAGCATAGTTACATCCATGGCCTTTGTTAAATTTTGAGAAATCTGTTGGGAAGGAAGGACCCGTACATATTTCCAGAATCTTGTACACGTGCTCCCAGACAGTGCTGGAAAACTTCAGCATTGCTGTGATCTACTCCACGTTGCATGACACCACCGTGAAGAATTGACAGGTTCGATACAATAGGGCCCAAAATGTTGGACATAGCAGCATTGTGCATAATTGTGCTCTACAGCACAAGTGTGATCACAAAGATGGTTATGCACCTGGAAAGAATCGATGCTGTATGTTAAACTGTAAATACAGATGCATTTGCTGTGTACTACCTCTGTCTGAGTCTGCAGCTCAGTCATACATCTATAGGACAATAGAGTTCTAGGATATGATAATGAGTGAGGAGATAAAAGGCACGTAAAACCAGCGTAGTATTGACACCAGTTTACCTGGATATTGCAAGTGAAGTCTTGAAGATCTAACAAGGATCTTTTCTTGTTTCAGAGTGAGAATACTACTTTTCCAAGGATTCTCTCATGTGCAAAAGGGTCAAACCTGTGTTGCAGCTCTTACCAAAGTGCATTCTGTAAAACGTGAATAATGTCTCTTTGGAACTTCCATTCCCTAGCAAATATGATTGCACTTGCCAAAAGTAATCTGAGGGAATTTCTAGGCTGCACATGTAAGCAAGTAATCACACACAGGCAATAGGATTGCAGAAGACTTTTTTTCCTAGACAAACTTCAAGCTATTTCAAAACCCTTACGCAAAAGGCTGCAATTCCGATTTACTGAGCTATATAAAAATGCAGTTTGGAGTGTGTGGATGGTGTGACTGGAGCCAGTAGCAAAGCTCCATTGATTTTTTGAGAATTAGCTACCTAACCTTTAGAGATGTTTTCGTAAACACTAGATGATTGATTGGATTTTGGGGACTCCTAAATACATATGTAGATTTTGCCTAGAAGACCTGTACAGAGACATAAGTATTATACAATGCTCTCTTAATTTATGCAGTTTCTGTCTTCATGTGTTTTTAGCTTTTCAGAAAGTTATGCATCTCTAATATGCAAACACCAAATTTTCTTTCCCTCAGCTCCCATCCTTCCAAATGGAGTAGTGAACCTTTTTGACATATAAATTAGAGCATCGCAATTATATTTTTGCTGAGCAAATGGCAGCTGAAGAACTACAAGCAGGTGTACATTAGAAGAAGCAGAGAATAAATCACCACTGTGCTGTTATTTTTAGTTGCATAAATTGTAGGAGTGGGTGCAGGGGAGAAGGAGGAATGAACAATAATAAAAAAAATAGTGATGGGTGCTTCTGGGCCCTTGTTCTGTAAGTTAATGAACAACTTTACTTTCCCTCAGTGTCAAAGTGAGGAAAGAGAATGCTTTGCACTCTGCAGGATATAAAGATGTAGACCAAAGACATTGCTTTGAATTTACAATTCCTTCTCCCTAATCAACTTTTCTTCTAAAAATTTCAGTTGTTTGTATTTCCTATACATTTGTTACAGTGCAAGATTGACAGGTTCAGGGATGTTCTGGAACCCCAAAATTCCAGATCAAAGAATTAAAATTAAGTTTCCTAGTTCTTATTTGCTTTGTAGTAGTTTGGACACGTTTAATAACATTGCAAGGGGGCAGGATCTGCTGGTTTTCAGTATAAGCAGAAATTTCAGTAACATTGCAACACTGTCATAAATGTCAATAAATATGTTTTAAAGATTCCATTGCTGACTATGCCTGCAAAAATGTGTGTATATTTTCAAGATGCTGAGGAGTGCATCCTGACTTCTTTAGTTATGTGGGAGTATACCTTCTTTCATAAAATTTTAGTCTAAAGTAGCTTTATGGAGTTAAACAACGAAAGACCACATATGCCATAAATCACAGGAAGCAGTAGTGTGTAGACATTATATGGGGAATAAATTAAGGCATTCAGTCATAAAGGCAATAACTTATGGAGAGAAAAATTAAGAAACAGTCAATAGGTTTCAAAATGAGATGAGGAGAAAAAAGAAAGTCAATGAGGCAGGTTGTTCAATGAAGCCTCTTTTAGGTGATGAGAGCTGAGGAGAAGACTTCTACATGAATGGCCTGCGGAAGGATAAAGAAGAGACCCTTGTTAAACAAGCAGAATGAAGGGAAAGAAGGAGAAAGAGAAATAAAGCCAGAGCTCTTAAGTTTCTTGAAACTCTTAAAACTTTTTGGGACCAAAGCTTTTCATAGTAGTTGTCTTCTGGTATAAGTCTGATGGAGAAACACTGAATAATTCTACTCTGTAGTGATACTCAGACAGTTTATTTAGAGCTAATCAAGATTTTTCTGTATGTTTCTGCCTGGATTTATTTATTCTAGCAGTTTTCAAATACCTCTGGATGTGATAAAACTTCTGTATAGTTGAGGGGACTAAAATGAAAATAATGACAAATTGTGATCCTACCAAAAGTAAGGAATGCCACGTAAGAAACATACAGGACAAGCTGTTCCTCAAAAATCAGGACAAGCCGTTCCTCATCAACAACTTGCATGTTGGAACCTGAACAAACCTGTAGTGCTAAGCCTTGTGTTTTATTTCCAGTCTGGAGTGAAGTTCTCCCTATCAGCATACCTTATTTACAGAGAACTTGTCTATCAGTCAACTGAGTCGTATCACATTATACATTGACAAGGGACTGGATAAGTTGATTATTTGGACAAGTTTCCTTTTAAGTGTATTAAAGGGCAGAGTGATTCCCCAGTAAAAAACCAGGCTGTTTTATGAAGCAGATGTCTGAGAGACTTCAGTGCCATTCCTTTTTCTATTGTACTGCTTTAGCCAGTTGATTGGTTAATCAGATATTTTTTAGTTTTCCTTTTTCTGCAAAATAAATTAGTGTAATTATCTTCCTGAGGTATTCTTTTGAGAATATGCATAGAAATGTTCAGGTAATACATTATAGAGGATCAAACAGGATCTAAAATATATTCAGCTCTGTTCTAGCAGCGCAAGAGTGAAATAAGTGTCACTAAGTCCACTGATATTTTTGCGGATTTACACTAACTTGTAACTGTTCAGATCTTCTTCTGAAACATTGTGATCTAATGTACTATTTTTGTCATCATTTTTCATCAAAGGACAATATGTACCACTTTTACAGCATTACTGAATTAACCATTCAAGACCATGTCTGGGTTATGAAGAATCAAGTAATTGCCTATTAAAAATTATGCATTACACCTAAAAGACACAATGACACCAGCAACGAAATTACTGGCAACCCATTTACAAGTGCATGTTGATTTAATTAGGAAATTAGCTGATTTTTTTTTTTTAATACTTGTTTCTTAATTAAAGTCTTCACGGTGTTTGAGTGCTTATTAAATCCATTTGGAATGGATGTACTAGCCACATTTTGGGATACATTTAAAATTGCCTGAAGACTTTCCCCTCCCCCATGCTTTCATTCATATTCATTACATAAATATTATAGAAAACTTGTTCCATTTATTTCAGACTCCTATTTCAATGAAAGAAAAATTAAGTGAAGAGGTGTATGTCTTCTACAATAAGACACAGAGAAAGAAGAAAAAAGATCTTTGCTGGCAATTGATTTATGATAATACTTATGTATCATCACTTTGCAAAGGTGTAACCTGAAGTAATTTTCAGATGAACAGTATTTCCATTTTTCCACAATTCCACGACTAACACAGATAACAACTCTTGCACTGATGTGATCTGACTTCCTTTGACTTTGACTGAATATCCTGGTTCCCTGAGTAAGTTCTTGTTTGAACCAGGGTAATATTTATCCAAACACCTAATTTTGAGTTTCAGAGCAAGGCCAAAACTACCAAAGAAACATAATGGCTGCACAGCCACAGATGTGGCTACTTCTGCATGCCATTCGTGTCACAGTTCTGTTAAAAAATAGATCTTGTGCCAAGTTGCATAACTTTTGGTGATCATCTCAAAACCAGTGCTTACCAAGTGAAAATAGCTGTTACAGCTAAATATAAGTAGCATATT
Organism: Aquila chrysaetos chrysaetos; assembly: GCF_900496995.4. Classification (NCBI taxonomy): domain Eukaryota; kingdom Metazoa; phylum Chordata; class Aves; order Accipitriformes; family Accipitridae; genus Aquila; species Aquila chrysaetos. The sequence goes on along the minus strand of NC_044030.1, from coordinate 82,248,691 downwards.
CCCTAAAAAGGATTGGTAGCATGACTTCAGTATCCTTAGATGGACCTCTAAGACTGACTTTTGAGATACCCATGTGTAACAAAAATATGTCTACTGGGAAGACTATATGCTGTACAGAGTAAGAAGTATGCTGCTTCTGACTTCTGCATCCTAGTAGATGGAAATCTGTGTTCTGAACTTCTTTGTGCTAATAGCTATGTAGAGTGTATGGTTAAGACAAATCCCTAATTATAAAATTATCTTCCCCATTTAGGGTTCCAATCAGGTCATTTTTTTGTTTATTGGGCCAATAGTGACTGAAATAAAGTGTTGGTGATAAATTACTGGTATTACACTGTGATAATGATAAAGTAAATTATTTTAGAAAACTAATTTAGTATTTTAATAGTAACATAACTGAGATTTATATGAACAATTTTTACACTCTTGACTAGTAACCCTTTTATTGATGAGTTAATGGCCAGCTAGATAAATTAAGCTCTGTCAGCTTCACCCAATGCCTTATAACAACTCACATTGGTCATTAACTGGTTGATTGGTAAAGTGTTTTATTATTGCTTTGGAAATATTACCTAAAATGAAGCACAGTAATTTCTGATCCTTTATCATTTTTATTTTGATGGCTTGACTTTTTTTAATCAAAAAATGTGATGCACATTGAGAACCCAAAATCTAAGTAGTTAATGTGATTTAAACCAAAACCATCAAAGTTACTTTTCAAATACTGACATTTGCACTTGAAATAGTAGCCCATTTATGCCCTGTGAAAACATCAGGGTCTATAGAGAGATTAAACCTGTTCTAAAGAATTCCACATGCACTCAGTTGTAAAAAGGCTGGATACATTTGATAAAGTAGCGATTCTATGCAATATTTTCTAATTAAGCTATATGAAATTTTTTTCTTAGCTTTCACACAAGTTCAAGTGTGGTTTTTTCCTTACCCCAGTTCAAAATGTGCTTATCCAAGATACATGGTGGGTATATAGAGTGACTGTTACCTCCTCAAACATTTTGATTTTTTTAAGTAGTATTTAATTTTCTATGGCTTTTCCCACATGGACACTTTATTGCAGCCAAATTCATGAGTCAGAGCGAATTTCTTTTCTTTGACTTAAGTGAATAACTTACAGAGAACAACAAACTTTTGTAATTACGAGAGCTGCAGTGTGAGTTTTCACAATGCATCACATGTTAATAATTTGTCAACAGCCTTTTCTTAATTTTAGGAGTTGTCAAATTCTCTTGCTATCTATTCTAAAACCAAATACCGTTTTGGTCCCTAATTCATTAAACTTATCTCTGCTATGTTGTTTAATTGTGAATGTTAACAGTCACAACCTCTTGTTGCAGTTGGATACAACCAAGAGAAGAGGGGAAGGGTTTATAAGAAACAACCAGGATTTTAATTTCCTAATGAATAACTTAGAATGATGTAAAAGAACAACAATGACAAGGTATCTACTAAAAATTTTAAAATGTTTTTCTCTGTGTGATGCAGGTACTCCCCAATGAAGCATGATGAAGAAACATGAAAGAGAATATCTGACTGTAAATAGAGGTAGCCAAGCTCAGTTGTGTTTACCCAGTCACAAACTTGCGCAATTGTGTTTGATCTCTCTTGGAGTGTTCAGGAGAATCATTGTAGAACTCATTAAGCTATGACTGTAGGAATTCTGCCCTCCCTCTTACATTGAATAGTGCCCATCCCTAATTAAATATTTTTCATGCATCATATGGGGTGATTTACAGCTCTTTACATGCTTTCCCTAAGGACCTCTAGAGCTCTCATCACCATTCTGTTTGATCACTTCAAGCTTTAATACCTCTGCTCCCAGTACAATTCATACCAACTGTGACTGAATCTAGGTGATGGGCTGATATACTGCACAGGGAGCAACTGTTAGGGATTTCATTTTTGCTTTATCGGGAGTCTGACAGGAGAATAGTGGGTTGCTCTGGTTTCTCATCATGCCAGTTTGTGTTCAATCTCTTGAAAAGCCTTCAAGTATGAATGCATATCTATAAAAGATCAGATCTAGTCTTCCAAGGGTTCTCAGGAATGAGATTAGTTTGGTATCTGCAAGCACACATGCAGGGGAAATTTGGTTGCTCAAATATCTTGGTGTGAGAAAACAAGGACAAATTGAAAAAATTTGTCAATTTTTTTTTTAATTGGGGAAAAAAAAAAAAAAGGAACAGACTGAGCCTGTATCATGGTTAAACCCCAGCCAGCAACTTAACTCCACACACAGGCCCTTGCTCACTCTGTTGCCTCCCCTCAGCAGGACAGGGGAAGAGAATTGGAATGGTAAAAGTGAGAAAACTCATGGGTTGGTTTAAGAACAGTTTAATAATTGAAATAAAATAAAATAATAATAATGTTAATAATAATAATAATAATTATTATTATTATTATTATTTTAATGAAAAGTAAAAACAGCAAAGAAAGCAAAATAGAACCCAAGAAAGACAAGTGATGCAAATGAAAACAATTGCTCACCACCAACTGACCGATGCCCAGCCAGTCCCGGAGCACTGGTCCCCCTGCCAACCTTCCCCCTAGTTTTATTGCTGAGCATGACGTCATATGGTCTGGAATATCCCCTGGGTCAGTTGGGGTCAGCTGTCCCGGCTGTGTCCCCTCCCAACTCTTTGTCCTCCCCAGCCTCCTCGCTGGTGGGGTGGGGTGAGGAGCAGAAAAGGCCTTGACACTGTGTAAGCCCTGCTCAGCAGTAACTGAAACATCCCGGTGTTATCAACACTGCTTCCAGCACAAATCCAAAACATAGCCCCATACCAGCTACTGTGAAGAAAATTAACTCTACCCCAGCCAAAACCAGCACAGCCTGATTGGTATCAGTCCTAGACTATTAGTTTTGTCTATGGATGTCTTCCCCTTTAATTCCACAATGAAAATACTAGAAATTGAACAGATTTGAAAGGACAAAGATCATTTAGTCCAACCACATATGCAAAGCAGATGTGAATAAAATGGGTTGCTCAGGGCCTTGGCCAATTAAATTTTTAATGTTTTCAAGGATGGAGATCCCACAAGCTCTCTGGGGCCTTGTTCCAATGTTTAACCTCCTTTGTATTAAATATTGGCTTGGACTCCTGGCTCTCTATGGTCTCTCCAAAGACCTTGTTGATCTCCTTTTGACCCTTCCTGATGGCATACAGTCCACTTACCACTTCTGATAGTTTTTTTTTACCTGGCAACTCAGCACAGCATGCATGACAGCCTGCATGACAGCATTCTCCCTCAGGAACTCTCTCTTGGAAGAGGCCTCTGGTGTGCCACTGTAGTTTTCCACCTGGTGCTGGTTACTGCGTGGTGGTGCATCATCATCCTCATTCCACAGGCTTAAGGGGAGATCCTGGGCCCCCTTGTCCTCTTGTTGCAACCACTGGTGCATTTCTATGAGGTCCCTCTTGTCCTCCAGTTATGGAGCTGCTATCCAAGCACGGCTGAATAGCTGCTTGACGCTTCCTGGTCTTCAGTCAGTTGAAGACAAAAGGGGTAGGCACTTCCTAATTAGGAAACAGACAACAGAAATTGATTGTTAAAACTGGCAGAAACAAAAGCCTACAGAAGCCTGCAGAATGCAACCCTCACCAGCAGCAGCAAACCACCACAAGTTCCTTGAAAATGATTCCCAAAGAAATCTCCAGAAGGTTTCTGCTCTCTGAAAGAACTGTAGAATTGTTGAAGTCTTTTGAGATATATGAGTTAGCAAAGCAAACTATAAGCATTTGCTCTATTGCACTGTATGTCAAAGAGTCCATATTCACAGCTAGGAAAGACCCAATGCTTAGCTCCAGAAATGGTAGTATTTAAGTCATGGGGTAAAGTGGATTCATTTTCCTGAAATCTGTCTTTCTCCACTGGTTTATTTGATGAAGTTTCCTTAAACAAGCTGCACACCTAAACATCATTGTTCATCTTTTCTCTCTTGGTTCAAAGTCTAAAGAGGTTCTTCAAATGATTCGCTTAGACTAGATGGCTTAGCGATATCTAAAGATGGTGGAGACAAGTCTGTCTCATATCGAATATCAGTAAACCCAGCAGAATCCAGCCTTTTCCTCCAAACAGGTATTAATGTGCTTCTGTCCCAGGACAGTTTGCAGTAAGAGAGAATACAAATGTGATATCTCTATATAGATCTTAATAGTTTTATTCAGGTTAATGAAAGAGACCCTGAGAAATCCACATGGCTTACTGAGTGGGCTAGGAGATACATTTATATGTAGGTAGGTTCTGGCAGGATTTTTTCTTTTTTTTTCTTTTTTTTTCTACACTCATTAACTTAGAAAAATTGTATTCGGTGTTAGTTGACCTAAGGAGCACATTTATATTTGCTCAGGCAGCAAAAATGTAGACAAGAAAATGTCTTTTTCAGCAACATAAAGACAGATGAGGCATACAAGGAGAGTCTTTAGAATAATAATTATATAACTAACTTAATTAGTCTCTGCTTCAATCAAAAGACAGTATGATAGCACCAGCAAGTTGGTTTATATCCATAGAGACTAAAGCATTAAAATACACACAAAGGGTTCTCCAGGGTGTTGTGTTGTGTTATGTTTATGGTCCTTGGAACAGAGCAGAATCTATCCAACTGGATGAAATAGAAAATTATGGGCAAATATAAGGCAGATTTTTATAAAACAGTTCAGAAATGGAACAGAAATATAACACCTACACCCCTGAAATCAAGTCAAACATAAGAATCAAGAAAGGCACCATGTTGTTTCTATTGTAGCAGTACTTAGAGTGACACAGGGTCCCTAATGTATGAAGTGTTTTCAAAGCCCTAAGTTAACCCCTCGTTCCAACACAGCCAGACCAGGTAAAGAAGGGGAGTAGCAAATAACATCCCCATTTTACAAGTAGAGAAATTAGGCTTCTCCAAAGTGACACAGGGAATCTATGAAAGCAGTCAACTGAAACTTGAGTCTGTCACTTTGCAATTCATTAAAAAAAAGGATGTGAATGTAGGACAGATTCAATTTAAATGAGCATGCAAAGGTACTCTGGAAACCTCAGAGAAATGTAGGCAAACATTCACAGCTGGCCACATAAATTGGTTAGTTCCTGAGACTATTGATTCACTCACATTAGTCTCAGAAGGTTCCCAGAAGCTACATGATTTTTCCCGCATTTCTATGCATGGTATGGGTTGTCACTGAAATTATTTCAGACTCACTCTAACTGGTCAGGATGTAGAATATCTACAGCTGCTTTTGTGAATTCTAACAAAAATATTACTCCATGCATTCTGAGATACCTTATTGCAAAACTCTGAAATATAAAGGGACACTGAATACAAGTGATCGTGGAATTGGCACTGACAGTGTTTTTTCTTTCTATGCCAGCTAAGTGAAGACGAAGATTGATATTCAGCAGAAAATGATTAAACACTGCTTGGCTGTCTTTGAAACAGCAGCAAAGGAGTCTGAGGTATCTGTTACATTAATGGTACCAAAATTTGCTTACCAAGGAGGAATATCAGTGAGCAAAGAATTCCTAATGGTAATATTGTGTGAGAAGTAACACTGTACTTGTTAATGCCCTGTTAATCTGAAAGAATATGCATCTGCAAAAATAAAATATAGCTAACCAGCAATATTAGGGGATCATATGGACAGAAATATCATCCTTTCTGGGAAAAAAACAAATTATTCATTTATCTGGCTTTGATGTGCCTTTCTTCTGTCTCTTATTTTCCTTTACCATCTATAACACTTCTAAAATACTCTCAAAAAGAAAAGAAAATTTCCTTTTTTTCTAAATATTTTAATATAGCTATTCTCTTGCTGAGAACAACTGTGATTTTTTTTTTTTTTTTTCCCTGCCAACTCAATAAGTTCCACCCACACAGAACTTACAGGGTAATGAAATTAAAATTATGTGCCATTTTCTTCTATTTCTTACATTACAGAAGAGTGAAAATGGGAGCAGAAAGGAAAAAGATTACATCAGAACTTAGTCTTAAGTGATGATTAACTCATTAATGTGATTGTCTTTGTTTAAAAAATAAAGGAGAACTAAAGTAAATTGAATAAAATAAAAGTAGTATTGGAAAAGCATACATGAAAACAGGTGAATAAACAATACATTCCTTGACCTGCTTTAATAGTCAATGTATTGCATAAAAGGGTCCAGAGAGTGTATGATAAAACAGGTTTCTTGCCCATCTCTCTCCTTCACCGTCTCTCTCACACACACTCAACACCACTGCAGTTAAAAGCCAAGAAGCCTTTGTGGAAGGAAAAAAGTTATATTTAAATTTCATTTGGATAGTTTGTGTCTTTGTCTCCAGAAATTATGGGAGAAGAAAGGATGTAAGGTGCTATATTCATCCATTTCCTTCCATGCTCCAGCCACCCTTCCCAGGAAAAATAGTGAAAACAAGCTCTTCAGTGAAAGGAATTTTTTAAAATATATATACACCCATGTGACAATCCATACATAAATTGCTTCTGTCACAAATTAGGAAAACAAATATTTGCTATTTTTTAAAAATTGAGATTTTTTTTTTTAATTGTGATTGAAGCTTTTTTTTTCTTTTTTCTTTAAATAGTTACACTGTGATATGATATTTTTTTTAACCTTAAGGGCTCCATGTTGGCATGTTGGTGAATCCTGAAGGGTAGAAAAACTGTCCCCTGAAGTGTATCCCATGTCCCCTGAACATGAATGTGCCCCATTAGTGTCCTTTGAGGCATACGCACAACTATCACCTTCTGCCATAGGATTCACCTTCTGTTAGACGGATAAGAAATTTGAAGGTTACAACTATATTTTCTCTGCACTTCGTTGCTTGATCAATTGATAAAAAATCACTCACACTAACAATTTGTCTTTTTTAAGACTTTTGGTGTATAAACATCTTTTCCCTGACTTCAGTAGGACCAGTTGTAAATAAATTCCCACACAGAGATACATAGTAGATGTTACTTGGATGTTACCAATGAAACCAAGTGAATCGTACAGGCCAGTAGTATTCTTTACTCTGGATTTGAAGCTGAATCAGTGGAGAAAATTAATCTCCATTGGATATTCTAACCAATAGACGTGTCTGAGAAATGCATGTGGCTCCATATATTTAGCAGGTTAATTTTTAGATATGTAACCTCAGTATTTCATGAGGCCATAAACCAATAAAGCTTACTTGCTACTATTTAAATTAATTTCCTACCAAAATATTAGTTAGCATCAATAAAGATGTGTTGTATAATGAAAAATAAAGAGTATGTGGAGGTGATTAAAGAGTACAATGTTGGGTAGAACCATGAGCAAGAGAAAAGTAAATTTTCAATGGCCAATTAATGAAGCATTGAATGGGATCAGACTGAGTGTTTTCCATATGTTTTGGGACCTTTTTAATTATTGAAAATGAGGATTTTATGGGAAAATACTTGTCTGTTTGTTTGTTTGTTTCTTTGTTTTCCCATGAGTTTCTCAACAAGAAGAAACCTGGGGAGAAATGTCAAGTTTTCAGATTTTCTACATGGAGAAAAAAAAGAAAGTTTTCTTGTTACATATAACATTTCTAAGTTATCGACGCAGATTGATGTTTTGAAACCTATTTTAAAGACTATAGATTATTTTCCTCTTAAATACATATTTATAGAAACTCGGAACCTTTTTTTCCACCTAAAGAAAGAGGTAACAAACAGAGAGAAAAAAAAAATTTAAAACAAAGAAATCTTTATGTGTTACATAGGTTTTCTTCTTCAAAAAGAATTGCTTTTTGCTTAACTACAGGCACTTTACTGTGCCAATTGCTTCAGCAATCCTTATTTGCAGTGGCACAAACCCCCTCCATGAACAGAATTCCCTGTATAAAGGTTAAAGGTCAGGTTTTGGTGGATTTCAGTTATTTCTGTCTAATCTTATCTTATTGCTAAATGTCCTTTTAATGTTAGAAAGCAAGAGAGCTTCTGTGTCTCTGCCTACTTTGCATATTAAATGTATGCTTTATTTATAGACCATATCTTTAAGTTGTTGGAATGACCTTATCATTACATGCCTGAAGTTGCCAATACGGGAAACACTAATTGCTCTTTTAGCTTCATGTACAGTGTTTCAGGGAGTTCACCTGAAGATATGAGTTCACCATTTATTTAAATAGAATTAAGAACTAGGAAATTGTATTTTTATCATCACTCAGAGTACCTGTGAAAGAAATAGATATGACTCTGGAAGTTACAATATTCAGTGTTCAGTATAAGCTCAAGAAATGCCATTGTTTTCTCATAGTATATTTAATTAATGCGCTATTACATGGTTAACGCGTTAAATTTTACGGTCTGTAATTGAGAAATGGATTCACAAATGTTAAGCTCAGTCCCTATTTGGACTTGGGTACACAGCAACTAAGTTTAGTTAAAGATTCTGTTTAGAAACTCAATTAGAGACTGCCATTCCCAAAATTATACAACAGATCACTTGCACCTGCACACAATTCTCAAGTAATGTCCAGATGAATCTTAATAAAACAAAACTGTAGAGAGAAAATTCAATCCAAAGTGAATTTAAATGATCCATAATTTTACATGCTTAAATTATCAAAATAACAGTATTCCAACCTTTTCCTTCATTTTCACATAACTGTTCATGTTTTTATTCAAGTGTTTGACTTTTAAGACATGGAATAACATTTTAAAAAGAAAAAGAGGGGGGGTTGTCTTCTATCTCAAAAGCTTATTTTCAGTTTTGCTAATTCTACCAATATTAGTAGAAAATGAGAAACATAAGAATTCCATATATTCTCATAAAGAGCTTTTTTATGGCCAAGGCGTACTCCATAGTGGATAGGATTGTGAGTGAAATAAAAGCAGCCCCACAGAAAGAGATCTGGGGGTTTGGGTTGATGGCAAGTTGAATACGAGTCAACAGTGTGCCCTGGCAGCCAAAAGGGCCAACCGTGTACTGGGGTACATCAAGCACATAATGGCTAGCGGTCGAGGATGGTGATTGTCCCACTCTACACTGCACTGGTGTGGCCCCACCTCGAGTCCTGTGTGCAGTTTTGGGTGCCTCAATACAAGGACGTCAAACTATTAGAGCGTGTCAAGAGGAGAGTGACCAAGATGGCAAAAGGCCTTGAGGGCAAGACTTACAAGGAGCAGTTCAGGTCACTTGGTTTGTTCAGCTTGGAGAAAAGAAGGCTGAGGGGTCACCTCATCGCAGTCTACACCTTCCTCATGGGGACCAGCGGAGGGGGAGATGCTGATCTCCTCTCTCTGGTGACCAGCGACAGGACACGAGGAAATGGAACGAAGCTGTGTCAGGGGAAGTTCAGATTGGACATTGGGAAAAGGGTCTTCACTGAGAGGGTGGTTGGTCACTGGAACAGGCTCTCCAGGGAAGTGGTCACCTCACCAAGCCTGTCACAGTACAAGGAGCATTTGGATGACTCTCTTAGTCTTACGGTTTAGTTTTAGGTAGTCCTGTGAGGAGCAGGCAGTTGGACTTGATGATCCTTGTGGATCCTTTCCAACTTGGGATATTCTATGATTCTATGATAAGAAACCCCTCTAATACTTAAGCAATTCAAACAAACAGCTCTTCTGCCAAGGTATCCCCTGTAAGGCAGTGTATTCCAGCTGGATATAACATTAGTTTTGTGAATTTCACCATCATTACTGATTTGTTTTAATGCCAGCATTGGAAAATAGATAATAAACCAAATTAATAAATGAAGAACGACTTTATACGCAGGAACGCTCTGTGTCATGGCATGCGTAACAGTGCTTCAAGCAGGGGTGGGAACTTACTCAGAAAGACCCTAGGTGGACTGCAACTTTATTGTACTCTTGTGAGTACAACCGCATAATGAATCTTTCTTCAATTAACAAAACAAGACTCTTAAACTACAATGTTCTGATTTATGTGGCATTGGAAAATTGAATGTGCTTAAGAGATAGCACGCTAATGGAGTCCTCTGTATCAAAACATCATCAACTATGCATTCTTTGTATTTATTTTTATATTTCAGCTTGCATGATACATCAAATACAAACAAGAGTATAGTGCATGCTCTTCCGTTCATTTGCTCCAGATGAGCCTTTTATCATCCGCATGTTCATCATCTAATCATACGAAAGACCAAATATTTGCTGGAAATAAGAATAGTCAGGAAAGTAGGTCAAGATCAGACAATAAGCAGTGAGCTTTGGATTATGCTGACATTTAGAGGTGGCCTGTACATGAGTAGTAGACAACAATATAGTTCTAATTTCTCTATGTAGGTTGTTATGGTTTTAGACCATCTGTCTTTCTACATGCGAGGAGCTAATTAAACATAAGATAGGACTCTCTACAGGGGTAACTGAGTTAAGCATTTAGTGGCCAGTGACACTCAAGCAATAAAATAAAGAAATTTGTAGTGACACCAAACATAGGACCAAACATAAAGAATGGCTGCTCCTTTTGGCTATCTGAGCATCTACCAAGAATATTGAAGGAGGCAGTGATTTTTATTTTTTGTAAACACTAAATGATTAATTTTTATAGAATTAGACTGTAAAATACTGGGCTTAGAAATGGTCTTTGGAAGTTTGTTCCAAATACTCCACTCCCAAGACCCAAACTATTCATTCCAGATGTTTGTGTAACTACTTAAACCTCCTGCATGCTCTTGCCAGCTCTATAATTGGATGATTGTGACCTTCGAGACAAATTAGAACATTAGTTTTCATCAGTGTTCTAGTAACTTTACTTTTCAGAAGTCAGGACACTTACTTAACTCAATATAGCAAGGTAAAACTGTAACAAATAATTTCCTGCAATGTGTCAATAGGTAAAGACCACAGAGATTCCCACTTAATGAGGAAGTATTAACTGACTTGAAAATATTGTCTTTCTTACAAAAAGAAAAAAAAAAAGCAATAAAACTAATTCTGGGTATCATCCTACACAAAAGGACACAAAAGAGGTGGTTTTAAATACAAAAAATGACAATTTATAATTATGGCCTAATTGCTATGCATAAGGCCACAGTGAGGTCAGCATAAAGAGCATTGAAATGGCTGTCTCTTGTGAAGCAAATATTGCCTAGGGATGTTGTCGGAGTGCATACGATTGCAGAGAATGAAACCCAATGGCATGCAAAGAAGATCTGAAGAATTTATGAAATAAAAGTAGGGCATGAATGTATGCTTCCCTGTATGTTTTGCAAACTTCTAACAATTTCAAGCCTGCATCACTAAGGCTTATCAAGTGCTCTTTTTCTTCTTTGTGTCTCTTTGTGTCTCCAAAAAAATTTACACAAGGTGTGGTGAATATATCTCGTGTTGAATATATTCAAACTGGCCAGATTTTAAGAACTTCAGAGATTCCCATTCTTTAGATATGGCTACACCTATAGCTAGAGTATTAACTAGGGTATATCGGAGGTAGTACAGGGTGAAGGAATGTGTGAATGGTACACCCAGCACTACCTAGTTGCAGGCAGGAATACTGAATACAGTTTTAAGAAGCTTATCCTTAAAGAAGCATAGTAATAGTAGCTACAGTATGTTAAAGAGAAGAGAACCGAAGAGAACAGTAGAGAAATAAATAAGTAAACACAGATCATGTAGGAGAGCTTTTGCCTTCCTCTGTCACAACATGCTTGAGCGGTGCCCTCTACTGCTAAACTCCAGTTCTGCAACAGGTGGAGGGGAATATTGTCCTTTCTCTGACATAAAAGCATGAGTGTGATAGTAAATTCAGTATTTTGATTGATCTATTCCTAACCAGATAACAAGTAACAAATAACAGACTAGTGGCCACTGAGGACAACCGTGGATACAGCAGAGTTCATGTAGGTAATCCCAGTATCTAGTAGCTCAGTGATCAGGTTTGAATTTGTGCAAAACATCTTGGACCTGAAGAAGCCCAAGTTGTCCAGGTAAACCGCTACAAGGTAAGAAGCTTTTCAACCTGACTGTACTATAATGGTTATATACCTTGCACATATAACTTCTTCCCCTTCAAGAGACTTAAAAAGCAGTGAACATTTTTTCTTTTCATTGAATTAGAGGCTTTCATACTCTGTCAAGTGAATCACTCTAAAAATAAAAATACTGCCTTTTGAATTGTGCCTAATCCATATTGTTGCTTTGCTGTTTTGTTACCGTCTGGACAATTGTTCTGTTTCAAATTTTAGCTCTTGTCATCCATCTACATTTAGCCTGTGTGCCTGCTCCCTCCCGTTCTGCGCTAGTGCAGGTGATGACGATGCCGTGGTGTGATGTGAGCTCTGAGTTTGTAAGAGGACTGTGCTAAAAGCTTTGCAAGCTTTTCCTTTCAGGTTAGCAGTCTGTGAACTTCCTCCTACAGTTCAACTGAAGAATTTGATTTCTTCATTGAGTTGACAGAAGCTATTGATGGTTTGCATGTATGCTATTTCACTGTCTTTTTGAAGAAGAGCTTGAAGTTGAAGGAAATAACTGGTGATGCTTTGTGTAACATGAACACCTTTTGGGTTTCCTTCTCACCTGAAAATAGCAGATGATAGGCAAATGATTACAGTAGCAGATGTGACTTGTGACGTCAATGCTATTTCTGGCCCCCTTAATGGAATAATCCATCAGAGGGAGAGCATAATGACAGGCAAGTGATGCATAAGCAAACAACCCTTGTGATGTCAATCCAACTTCTCTTGTTTTGTACCAGGTAAAGGTTACTGTGGCAATGAATGAGTCGCCTCTGTCCTGTCATTAGCCTGTTCAGTAGAAAAGCCTTGTTGAGTAACTTCAACTAAAGTATCTAGTCCTGGCTATCTTCTCAGATCTAATACTTCATGCTTCCGGGTAATTTTGTGATATGTATCATGAGAGGAACCTATACACTCCACCTGCAGTTCCTCTAGGGTAAGAAGTCAAAGGGTATCTGGCATGACATATCCCTCCTATAGGAAAGGTTTATTTTGTATGCTAAAATCTGTCTGTAGTGTTAAAATAAGGGTTTTTTTTAATTGTTGGGTCAAGTTGTTTTCAGGGAACCATGTGTGAATTCAGATTTTCTTAATTAGATGTTGTAACAAGCAGGTTTAAGTTGTTCTGTTACTACAGAGGCTTGTACTCCACACAATTACTTCTATATCAGCATCTATTTGGATGTCTGGTGAAGGTAAGAGCTTTCCTATTTTCAGGTTCTGGTTTGGAACCCACATATATAAATTAGAGTAACAAGTGACCAACACGCAACTTCATTTTATTCATGCAAGTCCTCTATTGTTGCCTATGTTGTTGAATCACGTACTAATTTAAGTCTGCACAGCATTTATTTGAAGCAGAAAAGTCCACTGTATGAAAGAAACGCTGGGAGATCTTTGATGATCTCATGCCATGTTACATTGGCAAACATCTGAAATTGAAGACTAGAAAACATGTAGTTTTCACCATTAAGTTCTTCATCATGTGGATGGAAGTGGTTGTCTATTATAGCTTTCTCTGATTCCTTTAAATTAACACAAGCATTGGCATGCAAGTGGTGCCTGTATGTACTGTGGATTTCTACTGCTGAAATGAAGATGTTCCTCTGGATTCCCCTTTTTATTAATGTTTATTAATATAGATATTTCCAGTACAGTATTAACCTCATTTTAAAGAAGACATTCAAGGTAGATCAGATGAGATGCCCAGAAAGTTCCCATTTCGCTCCTTCGTTTATAAGGAAAATCCAGGGTGACCAGTCTCACATGTAGACATATCTACATTGCAAATATTTTAAGTAAGATAAAGTGAGTCTTGTCTTTCCAGCTGTATTTGTGGTGACTAGCACTGAAACCCATTCAGAGGGACCGATTTTTTTCCCTTATTGTCATGCTAGGTTAGATTTTCAGCTCCTGGTTACTCAGTATCTCTCAGTGAAAATGGCTGGTGGCTTACATTATCTTAAGTTTTGTTATCACAGGATTTCCACACATCTAAGTGTTCCCTTGGTATTCTGTCACTTGTATAGCTGAAATGGAAGGCTGCATTGCAGCAACTTGTCCAATATCTGTTGGATATTGAAGTAACTTTGAAGCAGTAACCTGTTTGAACATCCTGTTCAGCAAGCAGGTCTCTGCTTAGCATAGTGATACGCGCCACGCAGACTTCAGCAGGTATGAATGTCATATTTATACACATACAACCAAACAGAAAAATTGGATTCTGCTTGTAACTGACTGCACAAGTCTAAGAATTTGACCTTGTTCTGTTCTAATGGGCCTGCTTTTTACTACGTGAGAAATAAGGGAAAAAAAAATGTATACTGCCAAGAATAAGCCAGAAAGGAATAAGATCTTTGGCTTACCCCCAGCAATGCTTAGCCACACTGTCTGTAGTAATCATTGCAACAACTTAAAATACTCACTTTGTCAGCTTATTAATGTTTAATTTATGATCCAGAATATTTTCAGACTCCAAACTGGTGGTCACAGTCATTTCACATAACTTGAGGCACACAGCTGAGCTGTGCATGCGGTTTCCTTATGCTTTCTCTGTATCTAGTGGTGAGAGAAAGAGAAAATGCAGATGGAAAATTAGACCTTAGATAAAGATAAAAGTTCCCCTCAGTTGCATGCTCTATCTATCTTGATTATAAAATGCAACTATGATCCGTTTTGTGATTTATCAGCTAAGCCTCTATGTTCATGGTACATTTCTGCACCAATAGTTTAAATTCTTTCCTTCAGTCAGAACCTTTGGCATGCAACAACAAAGTGGAGGTAAAATAGTTACGCTCAGGATCATGTGTTTCACCATGAACATGGTAAAATGCAGCAGCCATTTACAGTATGCCTTTTTCCTATCTCTTATGAGAGTTTGGGTCTTTTCTCAATAAAGTAGAAATAGTTCAAATAGTACCCATATTGGAGTTTAGCAGGAGCCTATGAGTCCAAATGTTTAGTTAAAACTGAAAGATAAAGAAAGCCAAACAAAGTCTTAGCAAAATACTTTTTTATTGATTTCTTGTCACAGAAATTTTGAGCACTTGTCACCAAATATTCACAGGTGAATTCCTGGCATATTCCACATTCATTCCTGGTATGACAAAGGAAGAACCTGGAATGCTCTGACTGCATTTCACACTCCCAGGTATGAGCACTCCCAAAGAAAAGAAAAGAAAAGAAAAGGTATAAGGAGAGAAGAAAGAAGAAGAGAGAAGAAAGAAGAGAAGAGAGGAGAGGAGAGGAGAGGAGAGGAGAGGAGAGGAGAGGAGAGGAGAGGAGAGGAAAAAAACAAAAAGCATGATAAAAACATACTAGTAGTAGTTGTCAAGCACTTTGCTTTCAAAATTGCTTATTCTTTTGGCTGGTGGCTATAAATAATAAAGAAGTCCAGACTCATGCATGAAACATTCTGTCTTGATCTGACAGAAACAGGAACATCTCCTGATCTTTTTGTTGCCCTTTTTCTGGCCTCACCACTTGATACTAAATGCTGAAGATGCAAACTATTTTTAAGGTTCCCTGTGTGACCAAATGACTATATGTATGTTTGCCTGCAGCACAGAGAAAGCTGCTGGTCACTCTGTCATCTACACTGGTCACCACCTACTTGGGTGTACTGTGCCTTCATTTCCTTTGTGTCTAGTAGTGAATGGAGAAAAGAGGCTAGTTTGCACCCAGAATTTCCCCAACACACAGCTAGGGTGCAGATAATACGTGCATCCAACAAGAAAATTCAAAATCCGTCAGCTACCCCTGATTTAAGCATTAGTTTTGTGATGCCGTATACAGTCAATAACTCTTCTGCCATTATATACTGATTTCTACATCTCTGTATGCCAGTTATCCTTAGTTAAAGTGACGATGTTCATCATATGAATCCATACTGTTTAGACAGCCCTGGTCAGGTAACTGTCAGTTTTGAAATAAATGCCTAGAAAAAAGAGCACAGAAGTTTTGTGCATGTGCTTTAATTGACACAACTTCAAGCACTGAAATAAGAGGAAAAGCAGTAGCGTTAAAACTGCTCTGAAATGCTGAAGTGATGGGCACAACTTGCATCTCTCAAAAATGCCCTTTTGTAATGCTTCTCCTCCCAGTTGAATCCTGTGGAGATCGTATGAATACATAGGCATTCACCAGACATCTACTTGCACAGCTCCATCAGGACTTGGGAGCAACGTCTTTGCAAGTAAATTCAGTCTGCCCAGAGGTGTCCCCAGGCATAGAGCCAGTGGATTGACCTGAAACCACACTTGTAAACCACTTCAGGCTTGGAAACAGAGTGGCTGCACGCAAGTTTTGCTGCATCCGCCGGGCTCCCTGGCCTGTGCTAAGTCACAAACATACCAGGAAATTCTTCAGGATGATGTCAGTAAACATAAGCCAAAACTCTGCCAAGGACTGCACTAAGATTTTTTTTTTTTTATAATATAGATGAATATTCCCAGATATTGTTTAATATACTACTGCAGACCTGTTCAGTTAGGTCTGTACACATCCAGCAACAGGTAAGAATGGTCTCCCCTTTAATGCCTGTACAACTTTCAGGACTAATATATTAACATATTAAGCTCTTATCAGAAGATCATAACCTATTCCCTTGGTGCCTCTGATTCATAAAAGGGTGTCATGGTTTAAGCCCAGCCAGCAACAAAGCACCCTGAGGCTGCTCGCTCACTCCTCCCCTGCGGTGGGATGGGGAGGAGAAAATACAGCGAAAAGCTCTTGGGTAGAGACAAGGACAGGGAGGGATCACTCACCACTTATGGTCACAGGCAAAGGACAGGCTCAACTTGGGAAAGAAACCAAAATCAATTTAATTTAATACCAATCAAATCAAAACAAGGATAATGGGGAGTAAAACTAAATTTTAAATCATCTTCCCCCAGCCCTCGCTCCTCCCCGCCTCAGCCCCACTCCCGGTTCTCTCTCCCTCCTCCCCCGGCGGCGCAGGGGGACGGGGAATGGGGGTTGGGGTCGGTTCCTCACACCTTGTCTCTGCCGCTCCTTCCTCCTCAGGGGGAGGACTCCTCACTCGGCCCTGCTCCACCGTGGGGTCCCTCCCACGGCAGACAGTCCTCCACGAACATTTCCAACATGGGGCCTTCCCGCGGGCCGCGGTCCTCCAGTCACGGCCCGCTCCGGCGCGGGCTCTCCCAGGGAGCGGCGGCCATCTTGGGGGGCATCCATCCCCCTGCTCCCCGCTCCTCCTCCTCCTTCCTCATGGACCTCGGGGTCTGCACAGGGGTTCCTCTCACATCCCAATCCCCTACTCACCGCAGGTTCCCCTTCTTAAATCTGTTCTCCCAGAGGCGCGACCACCGTCACTGACGGGCTCGGCCTGGGCCAGCGGCGGGTCCAACTTGGAGCCGGGGAAGCTTCTGGCACCTTCTCACAGGAGCCGGCCCTGCAGCCCCTCCCCTGCTACCAAAACCCACCACACAAACCCAAAACAAAGGGAGATGATAATAACCCGCTTTCTCAAAGTATGCAATCATTGGTCAGGGACTTGAGAGTCCGCAGGCAGGAAATTCTTGTTCCTGCTGTAGGCCTTTAGATTATATTTATTTGTGTTATATAAATAGAGTTATTTTCCCTTCCCATAAAATCTTCAGAGTTACAGAGTCCTCCTCCCCAAAAAAGTCCATGATGAAAAAATTATTGATTTTAAATTTTCCATTGTATAAGAGTTGAAAATCCAGAGAATATTGCAGTTGATTAAGCTAAACTTTAATAATTTATTTGACATTTTTCATTTCCTTTCTACTTTTTTACTATTTAATTCTTTATTCCTGAACTTTAAACCTTGCATGTTCTTGAAAGTACTAAATGGGACATTTGAACATCTTCAGAATACTCTTTTTTCAAAAGATAATGAAAAAGGTATTTAGAATTAAATGCAACACATCTTCCTCAGATCAATAGATAGTAATAAACCTACATGGAATGCAAATGTTTTGGCTGCATTGAGACATTTGTGAAATCTTTTCACAGACCGTGATGAATATTCATGTTAGTTAAAATTTCTCTTTGTTTGACTTTTCGGTAAAAGAAGGGCTTGTTACTGTGAAAACCTGTATTTAATTTATTTAACAGCTTTTTTTTTTTCCCTTTATCCTCCCTCAATGCATTCAATATCACCCCTGTTAAACAGTGTGGTGAGTGAGCATTGGTTGTCTATGGAGAACATGGCATCCTTTCTCTAAGGCGGTGACATCTTTTTCCTTAAACCTTCCTTCATCTGCTCCAATACCGGTTACTGCACAAGTTTGGAATTGCCACAGAACATCAGTGAAAAGATCGTCTCAGCCTCCCCTTCATCACTCCATTTTCCTATCACCCATAAACCGCACTACCATTTAGTAACATGTTCCAAGTTTCCGTGCTTCTGAAATTTTGTAAAATGGAAATATTGCATAAGGGATATAATAATACTTCCATGTTTACAGGCAGCCTAAAAAATGTCAGGAAATTGCAAGCGAGTTTCCATGTGAATAGTCGGGGAAAAAAAGTCAAGAAAGATCTTTGCATTACATGAGCCATTCAATTATGTTGTTCATTGACTTTAAATGGATTACTGCCATGATGTGGTAAATAGAAACTGCATAAAGTATTTATATTTTATTTAAATGTCAGTTACTTAATTTACTTTCTCATTATACATTAAAGTAATGATCATCCTGTTTATCAGTGTTAAATATTTCATGGACTTCACAACACTGTATAACTTACAATAAATGAATAGAGGTCATTACGTTACCCATTGTGTAAGATTGTATCAGCAGCAGTACACATGGAGAGAAAGCAGGAGAAAAATTGTCGTGGAAAAAAGAGGCCTGGATGGTATAATCTGTTTGAGGAATCACTGTGCTGTCTCTCAGTTGTCCAATAAAAAAAAAGTGTTAAAATAAAATAGGAATTGCACCATAATTATTATGACCTATATTTATAGAACTTGCATCTGGAAGTATCCTAAAGCAATTTACAAATGGATTTTCAACTTATATGCAGAATAAAGAAACCATTACAATCACTAGCAAAATACAGATAACTGTGATGAAATGTGATTGCACTTTAAACAGAAGACACCAATGTTATGCAGCAGTTTAGGAAAACACATTGATCTATAATGTAATATCACAAAGAAATATAGTCAGAAATTTTAAAATCCACATCAAATTCAAAATGAAGATTGAAAAGAAACAATAAAGAGAGCTAATTTACCTGATCATAGGAACAAATAACAAACTTAAGTCAAAATTTGCTCAGACTTTCATGCAATTCCTGCTTTCGGACAAAAAAATTTACACAAGGTATTTTCAACACAGCAACACAGTACTGAAATGTCAAGACCCACATTTTCCAATCAGTTCTTTCAACTAGTTCAAGCTGGAAGTTTAAAAAAAAAAAAAAAAGATACCCAACCAAAAAAACCCCAAATCTTTAAAAAACGGTGTTAATTCTCTTCTTGAAAGACTAATCAAACTAAAATCCCTGCCCACACACAAACACCAGAGATGACCCTGCTTTAGGGACTCCCCTAGTGTCAAACTCAGCTTTCGAATACTCTGATGAAGCACTTGTTGAAGTGGTAATGGTCACTAGCATTGCTGTAACAGAGTACATTTTGCACGCAATTCAGAGTTAAACAAGTCTTAGTGACATTAATAGATATTTATAGATAATGAATTAGGAAAAGATATTGAGGTACATACGCTGATTTCCTGGCATGCCCTGCTTTGCCTGAGTACACTAGAGAACTTGCCAATGCATTGCAAGCATTTAAACTGAAAGGAATCTCATGGGTCATTGAATCTAATTTCTTCTTGCTGCATGGTATCTCAGTGTATGCCTTTTTCTTTTCTTGTAAGCTCATTCCAAGGCTGTTTTTAAAATAGACATATTTTCTGGGTGATTAGTTCTGGGTTTTTGCCTCCAGCATTTCAGTCACTCATAGAGGGAAGCTAATACCATGGAGAAACAGGAATGAATAAAGTCTCAAATGCTGTTGTTTCAATGACTGTGAAAATTTGGGATGACACCCAAATATGAAATAGTGCTTATGACCTCTCCCTTACAGAGAGTACTTTCAACGACAAGAGTGAAAACAAATAACAAGCTCTATGTCTGACAACAAGTCTGTTGGCCTCTTGGAAAGGGGGAGAAAGGGGTGAGTTAAAGAGTAATAGTTCAGTGGTCATCACCATAGAGAGAAAGGAACATATGCCAGATCCTTTTTCACAAGATATAAGCTGAACTCCCTAAGACAACACAGTATCTCTGGAAGCTCCCTCCCCATAGCTGTTCACTTTTTCGATTCTCATCATTGTAAGAGTGATAATCATTTTATCTGCTGTCTTTCTACACTGAGTTCCACATAATCCTCACCCATCTCCTCCTCTTCTCCAGCCCCCTGTCTGGGAAGAACTCCAAAACTGTGATAGCTATCAAACTGGGAATTAACAATATCCTCTCAAATTCATCGTAATGTGTCAAAAAGCCCAGATAAAGGGGATTTCTGAAGAATTCCTTAGTAGAGCAGCAGCAAAGGAGGAGTAATTTGAATGAATATTAGAAATGCAAAGGAAATTGGCTCCCAAGTTCCTGAACTGTTTTGTTTCTCCAGCGTTGTACAGGTGGAGCACAGCAGTAAGCAATAGCAGAGCACCTTGGTATCGTGTCCCCAAACATCCATTTACCTCTGAGTCACTGAGACCTTGGAAGCAACGAAGTTGTACACCCCACCTTGTTTCTGCTCTGCGTCTCTGTAGGATGCATGGTAGAAAACAAACAAAACGGAGTTGTAGGATGAGAGAATCCTAGACAGAGCCACAATACACCAAACATACTGTGCTTGTAGCCAGCTGTGTAACCAAAAGACGTACCTTAACTCTGGATAGGGCCTAAGACTTCGATCGTATCCAGGATGAGCTAAGTATGGCATAGCTGCTTGAAATAGAAAAGAAATGGCTTCTAACATCTAACATTCCATGGTAAACATTTTCTCCATGGAAAATATCACATGTGTAGCTGATGTATTTGCTAATGTAAGCAGGAATTTGTATAGGCCTGCATGGGTTACTTAGTGTGGATTATGGTGTGCAGAGTGCAAGTTCATTTGTACTCCAGATCTTTTTCAAAACCATTTAACTGATAAGATTTGCAGTCGTGGTCAACCTTAATACAAATCTGCTGAATGACAAGGTAAAATGGCAAACATATGTTCAATAACCCTTTTGCATTCTCCCCAGACCAGCGTATTCTGCAAATTACATTTTTTTCTTAATTTTTAAAATAGTCTTACAACAACAACAACAAAATCTTATTTGTTTCTGTTTTGAGAGCAGAGTAATGGTCTTTTGTACAAAACCCAAGCTGAGAACTCAGGGTCTAATCCCAAGCATTGCCCTTGGCCTCCTGCAAGGATGTGGCAATGCTTAACTGGGATTCTTCTGGACAAAGCCTATCATGTAAACACCTGATGAGTTTTAGATGTCTTCTGTAGGAGATGAGATGAATCATACTTTAGATTATAAAGGGAGTCTGGATGACTATCCCAGGGTTCGATACCTGTGCTGCAGTCACAGGAGTTGGCCATCTGTGAATTTACTCGATTTCACATACATATTTCATTTCACACACCGCGGTCTCTGTGCTGCTGCACAGCCAGGGAAGCACAGCCAGCTCATTTCTGATTATTTGGAACATGAGTTTCATGGGCTACTTGAGCCGTATTTGCTGCACAGAATTTGTTCCTTGTCTGTAAAACAGGGACAATCTCATCCCTTTAGACAACAATTCTTGTCCTATGTGCCAAGGTCACTTGATACTACTTTAATTTTCAACTACAGATTATGCAACACAACTGAATTAAATACAAAATAGTGTAATAGATATTTTTTATTCCAAATATTACAGTACTCTCCTGTCAGCTAAAGTAGATGGGTTTTTTTATTGCAGGCCCTGCTGACTTTACCGATATTCTAGGTATCTTCACCCCAATAAACTAAACTAATGGTTTTTACTAGTTTTCATCTCCTGCTAACTCCTGTTTCTTATACAGCTTAGGACAGATCTTTACCTTAGAAAAGTCTCACAGGCACTTTAAGTTATCTTTCTTTGAAATTCAGGGGCAAGTAAATTTTGCTTAGCTGGAGACTAGCAGCTTGAAAATGGTGGTTATTTCACATAACAAAACTTTTCAGCTCAGTGTTTAGATGTCATTGGACCTTTCTAGCTGTCACTGATGGCTTTTCCACTGATGTGTTTAATGCACTGGAATATCCGTGCCTCGCGAAACAATTAAGGTTAACAAACAGGATCAGAAACACATGTTCTGTGGACATCGAATATTCATGGTTGTCTGTTTTATCTCCCTTTCCAATTTTAAGGTAGAGACAAATCTGTGACAAAATAAAGGTAACAGCAATGACAAGAAAGGCTATTAAAGAAAAACAGATTTTATTGGGTTTAGTTATAACTGGAACAATGAGAGGTTATAAATAGAAGTGTGTTATACTTTGACACTGGTAACAAGGTAAACAAATCACATCTGTTTCCCCCTAATTCCAGCCGCGATGAATGGTTAACGACAAGAGTGCCTAAAATAAGCATATCCATTAAAAATAGAGAACAGCTCACTGTTCACTGTCATCAGCAAGGCAGACACCTGGCTTCCCCTCTCAGCCAGCACGTTCCTGCCAGAAGTTATGAACGACTGTTTGCAACTACCTGCTGTAAACAGCCTGGGACAAATTAACTCTTAATTGGTTTTCACTCACACTCTAATATTAGAAAAAAAGAAAAACAGCTTTTACCTGACTAGCTAGCATGTTTCTTCTTTTCAAGTTTGTTATCAGCCTGAAACCAACATTGCTACTCTAAAAGCAGACATTTTCTCTCTTTGTAGTTTGCTTTTGATGTAGTAATTTCCTTCCTCCTCACGGATTATACAAGCATGACCAGAAGAGCCAACATAATGGCCTATTTCAATTAGTCCTGTCTTTGCGTGCATTTTAAAAGATTCAAAGCCGCTGCGTATGACTTTAGGAAACAGGAGATGCATTCAACCTGCCAAGCATAAGCAAGTTCTTTTTGGTTGTTTGTCTGGCCTTTATCGGGAGCTCGCAACGCTGAATGTGTGCTACACACCCATGTTTGCACAGCGCTGTGGAAGACTGTCTCTTTTAAATTTTCACACGACTTAGGAGCTGGGACTGCCCCGCGTGCCATTAGCATAACCAGTTCATCCCACTGCCAGATCGCATCCGCTTGATGCTGGCCAGGTGTCTCTTCATTGTCATCTGAAACCTTTTCTTCTCGCATTTCACAGGGTATGTTTCAGAATCTGATTTGCAGTGCAGAGGAGAAAGCTGGCTGTTGCAGACTGCCTCCCAAGAAACGGCCCGCCTGGTCTTAAAA
This sequence comes from Aquila chrysaetos chrysaetos, assembly GCF_900496995.4. Lineage (NCBI taxonomy): Eukaryota > Metazoa > Chordata > Aves > Accipitriformes > Accipitridae > Aquila > Aquila chrysaetos. The sequence continues at coordinate 82,225,332 of NC_044030.1, read as the reverse complement.
GGAGCGGCTGAAGGTTTTATGCACTCGATGGTCTGCTGAAGTTCACTGAAAGGGCTGGATGAGCTCCTTACAAGAGACGTGGTCTTCTTCTTTTGGGACAAGAGGATTTTAAGCTCTTCAGAGTCATGCTGAAAAAAAAGAGACTCTTTTCTCCTGGTATTGGGACTCTCGCCCAGTGTAAGAAAACCATAGGGGGTAGTGATTTTGGAGAGGTGGGGCAAAGAGAGGGCAGCTCTCGTTGCTGGGTCAGAATGATGTGCAGCTCTCTCTAGGTCTCCAGGGAAAATCATTCGGTCTGTAAAGCACAGGGTTCCTCTTCTGTCCAGACTCTCTCCTTTGCACAATGCATCTTTCCTGATGTAGGATTCAGATTTGCTTCTAGTTGTTCTGCGCTTTTGAACAACTTCGTCAGAGACTCCTCTCTCAGGAGAATTCTCTGCGGTGTCTTCCCCTGGCTCCCGTTGGAAGGAAATATGCTCTATGTCCAGAGAAGGGATGAAAAATTTAGGGATGCGATCGGGAGTCATGACAATGTTGAAAATGTCCTTGTTTTTCTGAGCAACTTTATCTTCAGGAGGTGGCTTGCTGATTTTGAAACTCGTCCAAGTTAGCAAGCTTTCTATAGCACTTTTTATGGAGAGCTGCGATGTACCACCAGGCACCATTATTTCAGCCAGCAGTGCTTTCTTAAAAAACACAATGCTGTCTGCCGATTGAATTCTCACAGCACTGATTGCAGATGGGGGACTCATTCCTGCTTATAAAACAAAGCAAATGACGTCATCTGATAGCTAGATGTCATTGGCATGGTAACCAAAGATAAGAAGGCTTTTACACTCCTACTTATATACTTACAGTCTGATTCATGCTGCTCCATTACCTTAAATAAGCTTAAACACTTGATTTAATTATATTTAAATGCCAGGTTTGGTGCTAGTGCCCTAGCTATTTTCAGAAAAATAATGGCTACAAACACACCTGTAACTTTCAGACTATTTGGATTATGTTATCTGTGCTATTACACAAAATATAATTAAGCTTTTCTTTTTTTTTTTTTTTTGAAGGGCTGTGTCACCAAATGAATGATGTGCAAGCAGGCGTAAAAAGTGTAGTTCACTTACAATTCCTTAGTTTAGCTTTCAGCAAATCATACTATTTGGTGTATTTCATGTTGAAGATTGTGAGAGGAAAGGGTAGGAAATGAGTGATCAAACAATTTTTGGAATAGTATATAGAAATACATCCCAAGGGGTCTCAAAGTTACTTTAACTTTCACTGATGCTGTATGTACATAGCACATAATGGGGGAAAAAATGAGCAGCTCTTCAGAGGATACTCAGATTAGATATCTGTGCTTAAAGGGGTGGGCATCTGCTCAGGTACATCTAGCAGCTTGCTGTATGAGTTTCTGCTGATACTTGATTTACTTCTTAGGCGCAGGCCACTAATTCCCCTTTGCTCTGTCTCAACCTATATGTATGATTCCTAGGAAAAACATGGAGAATGTAAAGAGATATATGAACATAATCTCTTGGCTTTCGTCTCTGCAGGATGGGTTTGTTTTTTGCTTATGACCCTCTGAAGGCATCTTAGTTTTGGTGAGATAGAGGGTGGGCACTGGGCACTCTGAAAGCACAAAGTAAGCTTCCCTGTGTTACAGTGTAAAACCCACAGTCTGCTTTTGCATTTCATTTTATTTTTTTACACACTCCCATCTTAGTCGGTTAATGTTCCCACCGCTCATATTTCCCTTTTGCTGTGTTTTGAGGCTAGAAGTTCAGTCCTCATAATTCAACCACATATGTAAGCTGTTCGAGAAGGTTTTGACTTCTCTGTATTCAGTTCTCTGCTCATTTGTCTCTGGTTTTGGCTACAGATTTGGGGTACTCTTGGGTCCAGGTACATGTCAGTATTTCAGTACAGCACTTATCATTCTTGGGTTCTTGAAGATAGAAAATGTTAGTGGAAATCTTTTGTTGGTATTTTGGGCAGATAGAATCTCTTCATCTCAGTACTATAATCTTATCAAAGAAGTAGTTCTTGCCTAAGGATGACCAATCTCCACATGCAGAAGCTGTCCTATAGGCACAAAATAATTGCAGATTTGGTAGGGAAAAAAAAAGTTATTGATTTAGACTTGCTTGGTTTTGACTTGGAAAAATCATCAATATTCAACAAATAGAGCAGTAATAACAAAACCAAAGTATCTTGAAATCACCCATAAAATGGGGCACTTTCAGTTCTGTTCTGATTCTTTACAGAAAAGAAAAATGAGGGAAAGAGCATTAATTGTTGGGAAGAAAATCCCTCAGGGCACTGCCATTTCACAAACCCTTAGTGATTTACATAGCACGATTGCTTCTCTAGCTGGAAGATCTTCTAAAAAAAATGCGATCCCCCTAACTGAATCACATATTAGAGACAGGGAAAATTCACAAATTTGCAAGTCCTTTGAGAACTCTGCAGTATGAGTTTCACTAGTCTCTGATATTACTCTTTTACAAATTTTAGTAGATCTGTGTTAGAAAAAAAAGAATATATGACATTACATGATTCCCTGTTGTCCTTTGCACCTTAACATATTCTGGCTTCATTTACAAGTAAAAAAAATTATACTTACCTCCTTTTCTACCCTATGCTCAAATTATATTCTGCAAAAACTTTCTTCAGATCTCCAAGGAAAACAGAAATCAGGATAGTTTGATGTCTCCTATAATGGAATACAGAATTTAGTTTACTACTATTCTGACAATATTTGATGCAGAATAAGCCTAATTTTAATTAAAAAATCTAGTAAAAAGTAGTACAGTAGAAGATCTTATTTTAACCCCCAAAGTCCTAATTCTTCCAGTTGTTTTTGACCACAACCATGCAGTCTGTCATCAAAACCCTGTACCTTTGAATAATTATTCTTATATTCACTAGGAAATATTTATTACTGTTATACAGAGTAACAACTTTGAGACCAGTGACTTACCTGGACTCCCCACTCCCATGAGGCTGGAAGAGCTCTTCCTCCAAGCAGTTTTGAAGACAACAAAGCCAAAACCCTTTGGAAAGCTTGGTATCAGAATTGGCTTTACGTTATGAGGCAGAATAAGGATTTGAGACTATGTCCCCTGCACCTAACACAAAGATTATCTTTTGCTTTATACACTTTGACTTAGGGAGTGGGATTTAAGCTTAAAATTTTTCCTCAAGTTTCTCCTCTCTTAGGAGGTTTCTCCTCTCTTGCTTCCCAAAGACACCGAGGTTCATCTTCTATTTCCCTTCATATTTTTAAGCACAATGGACGTAAGTTTTGATAGCTCATATATACATACAAACGTACACATATATAAACCTGACTCATATACATCTATACACACATATATATATATGTCTGTGTGTATTTCTCCATATATGTGAATCTTAGGTTTATATGTAGGTACATATATATGTATGAGCCATATATATGCATACAGCAGTATTTATATTTATTTATGTGCATGTATAAGCAATCTGGTGACTCTTTCCTGATAATAACCCAAATACCCACTCCAGAATAACTTCTGAAACAGTAAATATTGGAAGAGACATTCCTAGACCATTTGTTTTAAGGCTGTCAAAAACTCAGTTTATGGCATTACAGTACAAAATAAATTTGATTGTATCTTCATAATTTCTCACTGTAATATAGTTTAATACTTATTTTTAATTTTCTGTTATTTCTTTTCGGTCTGAGAAACATGTCCATGTGTCCTCTTTTTGTTTCAGGCAAAACAGAGTTTTAACCATAAACAACTGCAACCAATAGAAAGATCCAGTGCCTTTACCAAGGTTTAGACCAAGACCTACTACACAAAATGAACAGTAGGAAATGAGATAAGTGGCAGGGTTCTGGGGGAAAATTTAAGGTATAAATTTCTTAAATACTCTTTGCATTATAAACTCCAAGTAGAACATTTTCATCCCCTAATTTCCATTATAATCTCACTAACCAACATAACTCATTTTTTCCTTCTTTTCTCCTAATGGAATCAGCAGCTTTTCAATGGTTTCTTCATACAGATTCAAAAGCAAAAATAGACGTTTCGATGTCTTATACAATATTTTCTCTAAATAGCTCAACTATTAAAATGTAATTTTGTAGGCTTTCTATAGAATAAGAGTTTCACCTCTGGAAATTGGACACAGCTAGAAAACGGTTCTACCTTTCATTTTTCCTGTAGAGAATGCATATTTTTGGTGTCTATGAATACACAAGCACTTAGTACCTACACTGAGCTTTTCATCTTTGACGCGCATCGAGAACATTAACTAATTAATCTTCACAACCCCCCTGAGGGGCAAGTAAGCATTATCCCTGTGATGTTTGCTGTGCACACAATAAGGTGAGAAGAATGGAAATTGCTAATGCTCATGCTGACAAAAAGAGTTGTAGAGATGAAGAAACAGCACTTTTCTAGTGTGCAGAATTAGCCGGTTTCAAGGAACTTTGACTTTGGCTGGCCTTTCATTTGGTTTGGGCTCATAACTGCACTTTATTCCCATGCATGCCTTCAAAAAGAGTCCTGCAGTTTAAGCATATCCTTTTTTCACTAGATGCAGCAGGGAAACACAATATGCCGCAATCCTTGGCAATGGATTTCAGTTGGGTACCAGATGCTAGAGCCGTGAACAGCTCAGATGCTGCTTTTCTTCTTTTAATATTAATGCTTGTGCTCCATTGGAAGATATCCACATTTTTCAGAACATTGCTGGGTGTTAGACTCTTTCAGTTGTCTACTGTTCCTTCCACTTATTCATATGAAGGTGTCTGGGTTACAACCATGACCCAGCCTTAATGTCCAGGCTTGTTTTCTTTGAGATCGAGAAAGTGTAGCACTATTTAATGACATCTCTTGCTTTGCCTAACAAGACTTCAGTCCTTTACTCTTCAGTTAATAACATCTCCTGCTCATTGTATGGTTTTGGCCTGGATTCACTTGCCTAGTTTTAGGAATTTAACTGAGGTTAAATTAAGGTCCCTGTCTTGTCATTTGGGGATTTGGCATTGCTATCACCTTTGAAGGTAGTTACCTCCTTCGGCCAATTAGAGAGTCTGTTTAAAGGTCCCTGTCTTGTCATTTGGGGATTTGGCATTGCTATCACCTTTGAAGGTAGTTACCTCCTTCGGCCAACTATAGAGAGTCTGTTTATGAGAAGATCCCCGGCCTGAGTGACATGGTCTCGCATCAGAGCAGGTGGGAATGAATCAGGGTCTTTAACTAAAATTTCCAAGCCATATGTTGCATTCGCATACATCTCACAGCTTCCTACTGAGAAGGGACTTCATCCATGCTGGGTTTACTAGTTGTTGTAAATGTTACATAAGAACATAAATATTACATAAGAAATTAAGAACTATTATATAAGACCTTTTTTGGTAAAGCTTAATTACACAATTGTAACCAAAGGCTATCAGCTCAACTCATCTCACAGAATTAGTCCTTGTTTCCTGACAGAAATGGCTGTAGCAAAAAAGCACTGTATCCCACACTGTGTGCACACCTGGTGAAGAAATCTGGCTGATAACAATTTTTCACAGCCATGTGTACTTGAAACTGAAATCATACAGAGTATCAAAGGAGAGTAATGCAAATGTATTAGATTCCTTTATTATCTAGCAGGTAAATCTGAAAACTAGGGAAAAAAATTAAACACTAAATTTAGAAGTTGAACTCCAGACCCCTATAATCAAAAACCTTGGCTTATGGCTTGTGTTATTACAACAGTAAACATCACCAGCATATCAGCTTGTATAACAAACTTTTAGGTCTGTTGTTTAACAGAAGACAACTCTTACAATACGGATATATAAGTATCCAACCAAGCGCTCATATTAAGTGCTAGAGAAATTGTTTTTTCCTGTAGTTAAATATAACAGCACACTCCAGCTCAAGCAAAGAAGCCCAAAGTTGTGCTATTTCAACAGCCTTTGCTTTGTTGCTCTCAGTCATTTTCAGTCATTTCCAATTGCCGATTTAATAACAAGGAGACAGCAGACAGTAGCTTTCCTAAATTATTCATTTCAGCCCTACAAAGTGACTCTCAAGATTTCATTGCTTCTGTTTTGTGGTGTTAATAATTCAGAGCTGCTAGAGAAGCAAAGCTTGCCAGTTTAGTGCTTATCTTTCATTTCCTTAACAATATTACACTTTTCAGTCTTGTCCTGATAGCTCATACGATCTGAACCTCAGCTTTCTCACATACTCACCAATAGAAGTATGCTGAAATAGACTACATTTGACAGAGAGGAATTTAAGTGTTCTCTTATATCCTTTTGGATTCAGCACCCAGAGTTCTCTACTGTTTCCAAATATCTTGGAAAATAAATAAATACTACCCTCTGGTGTTTTCCATTTGTAAATATTATTATGGTATCCCCCTTTATGAAAAAAAGGGTATTTATTCAACTTCATTTCTAAGTGCTAAAGGATTCACATATTGCTGGGGATCACTGATTTTCATTCAGTCTTGTAATAGTTAAAAGAGCAAAGAAATATAAAAAGGAAACCTGAGCTGCTGTCTACTGAATACAAAGCACCTCAGACTCACACCAAAAAAAGTACTAAATGCGATCATATTTCTAAACCCTGCTTTTAAATGTTCTGTATGAATAATATATTAATAGTGCCATATTCAATATATATTGTGGTATTTCCACTGGTCACATATACTAAAGGAATTTGTTGTATGTTCATATTCTCTGATGTGTCATGTACAACATATATCGGAGTCTAATGCACTATTAAAAAAAGAAAATCTCAGCTCCCTTAGCACCACCCCATATAAAAGTTGCATGAATTACTGAAAACAGTCTTTCAAACAGTGCTTAACCAAGGGCTAGGTAATAAAGCCTGTGTGTCAATCCACATCCTCATGTATTCCTGTAAACAGGAAGAATGCTTTTTACAGCTGTACTCATGGACCCACACATGTGTACATCTAGAGTATAAGGTCGTGTTTACATGATAACATTTAGTGGAGGCACTGTGCAGATAGTCCTGAGCTCATCTGCTGGTAGAGTTGAGTGGGACCCCCTCTTGTCCCCACCCGGTCCCACTTCCTACACACAGGGTTACCCCAAGGTCAGCGATGTGTATCTAATCTAAAGATCATTTTTCCAAAAGGTCTATGGAGTCTTAAACTAAAGACCCGGAGTGATAGAAATGTCTCCTGTATTCTCCTATAAACAGTTCTGGTTTTATTTTCTACCATGATGCGGAAAACAGTTTTTTTCTTTTTGACTGGTGTGCTCTTAGCCTTCCAGTTTTTGAACTACCCTTTTGTGTGAGTGCAATCATCAACAAAGGCTCTGTCCTCCTGACAATCTCTTGTCATTTGTCATAGTAGATATCTAACAGAATTAACATCTGACTTTCATTTTTTGATCATCACACTGGGCTCACAGGGGGAGACAAATGAAATGAGGAATGTAAAATAAAACTAATTAGAGCAGAGTCTTTCTTGCTTGGGGTAGGATTTGATCAATATGTCAAAAATTTCTCATGTCTACAAACATTTTTTACTTTGTCCCAGTAGAAAATTTGCACTTTGTATTCCACTGATGTGAAGTTACCATCCTTTACCTTGGAAACCAGGAAACTTGAGCTTTATTTACATCATCTCCAACATGAAATATCAAAAAATCAGTCAGGTTCCTTAAAACCATGAGAAAACCATAGGTGTAACAACCTAAGTTGCCTTTACTTACCTTTCAATTTCCTTACGTCTATGCCCTGCTCTTGACTGTTTCCTGGCTTTGCTATGCACTCAGAAGGGTTATAAAGTCTGTATTTGTAAATACCATTAAAAACAATAGTATGCTGAATCTTGATTCTGTTTTTTTTTAAAAGAAAAACCACAAAATGTCATAAGATGCAAGAAAGCTACGAACATAAGAGCATTTTCCAAGTTTCTCATCAATGCTTGTGTTGAAGACAGCTAGATTCAAAATGACTTGAACCTACAAAAAAGGAAACAATAAAAGGACATAACCTCCTTCCCCCAACATAGATTATTTTTCCAAACTCTAACTTTAAAGTTTTACAAGCCTAAAACCATATCTGAAATCAGATAAAACATATACACATATTATAGTTTTCTCACTGACTACATACATGCACAGAACTGCTTACATATGGCGTATCTAAAGCATGAAATAGTTTGCAGTACTGTCTCACCTAGACATAAACACCAAAAATAGGCAAGGCAAATCACCAGTTTTCTCTCTCCCTTGATGTATCTTAGTGACCATTTTAGGTTGAGATATATATATATATTTTGGATAGATAAAATAGTGAGGTGGATGACACTCGACAGGACTTGCCAAAGACAGCGTGCTGGAAACAGTGGCAGAGAAGGACCTGGTTGTCCCCAGCACTTTTCCTCTCATCCTGCCAGCTCTCGTCCATGCCAGTGATACTTTCTGTCTGGTAAGCACTTACTGTGGAGCTGGCTGCTTAGTTAGGCTTCACATAGAGCCACTTAGGGAGAATACAAATTTTGACAAGATGAAGAAAAAGGACTTGTGGGGAGGCAAATTCAGCTCCCATCTTTAAGCTACAACTGTTCAGCCAATCTCATTTAAGTACAGTTTTCTCCTTCAGCTGTGCATCTGGTCTGATGCCTCTAATTTGTGCTCCCAGTGCTGCCGTAGCACTTGCTGAGAGTCATGGAGCGCATTCCCAGCAAGCTTCATCACTGGGGCACTGCTGATATCAATGGGGCTGTGGCACTCCACATCCGAGGGGGTTTTGGTTTAATGTCAGAGTATACATCTCTAAGCAGCAGCACACTGCAAATGGCAAGTTCATCTATTGTCTTCTTCCTCCTTTTAAAACCACCTGTCCTATCTGGTTATTACATTTTATGATGTATAAGATTAGCTGCGTTTTGAAGACTCCAGCAATACGCACGAGGAAGGGAGTTTCCATTTTCACTCTGAATTTCTTTGCTGCCTTTGTGCTTTGCCTTTGCAGTAAAAATCTTTCAGGCATTTTTTTCAAAGAAAGTACAAGACATTTCAATCCTGAAGCTGATGGCAGCTGTGTGACTAAATCCCTAGGAGGCATGGAAGTTGCAGCCATCAATGTTTTTCTCATTCATTATTTGAAAATGGAACTGTTTCCTCCTGGTTTTGCTATAGGACTTGTATACAGTAGAGTGAAGTAATTTAATTCCCTGCAAAGCAGGAGGACCAAAGTCTGAGTGAAGTGTCCAGAACTGAAAGCTATGGCATCCATTCATAGGATGATTTTGGCCAGGGCAGTGTCCTTAAGTTAGTCAGGATGCTCAGGTGATTCAGAAGTACGAGGTTTGACTTTGTAACACTCTCAATTTCATTATTATTCGGAACATGCCAGCAACCAGCATCACTTTCATCAGCTGTCTCCATACAGACTTCCCAGGTATGTCACCAACATTGTCCATCTTCCTTTATGGATTTAAGCTTTACGATAGTTTTAGATTTATGGGTAAATTAACCAGAAGAAGCTTTATAACTGTCAGGTGTCCAGCAATTCTCCAAGCAAAGCAATTCCCTTGCTTTCTGCTCCAAAAGAAAGTGGCCTCAAACTATGTCTCAGACTAGGTGAACATATAGCCCCATTTGGTTACCAACACTGGTACCTAATATAAACTCTGTGCAGAGGAAGTTTTTATTCCTAGTTTGATAACCAAAATAAATATCATATAGGTTGTATTAAATTACAAATCCTGCAACAATAGTAAAAATAATGTAAGCTACTGGCATCATTAAGGTTAATACAATAAAATGAAGTAGTATGGTTATGAGACTGAGGGTCAAGAAACAAGGGAAGTCTCTGTGTTCGTCTTTTAGTACCAGTTCTGGTGGTGATGAGTGAGGATCAAAAACCAGCGGAGCACACTGGAGTTGACTATTCAGTGCTGGCAAAGCTCCCACATTCAAATATTGTCAGATCATACACAAGAGTGAATTTTAAGCCATGGAAAAGTGGAGGTGGTGACAAGAAGGTTAATATAGAAAGAGGGGTGATAACATAAGCTAAATTACAGCTGAAACAAGCAGTATTTCACAAGTATTGAAGCATAATTGTATAATAGCACAATTAACCTGTGGAACTCCCCACCAAAGAGTAGAAGTAGGATTAATTATGTCCAAATAGTAATAGCCTGCATAATTTCACAGAAGAACAAACACGTAGATGGAAATCACAAATAGGTTGAAGCACTCAGTAGCCACTAGATGGGATAATGAAGGAATTTCTCTCTTAATATGACAGAACAACTGGCTAGATGTTAATATGAGAGAGACTGCTCTAAAGAACTTAACAAAGGCAAAGAAATTAATGCTACCCTTCTTACAGAAAGATAAACTACTTCTAAACAGCTTTGTAGACCTCACTGAAATGGTTGGGTGGGCTTTACATAAAAGCAGGGCAAATTTAGGTCTAGGAACGAACTTTGCAGTAATCAAGGTGTTGAGGTTAAAAAGAAAAATAAAGGCATGCCATATTTTATAAATTGTAGCACTAAACTGTTTGTAAGACCTAGTTTCAGTTAACTGTGAAATGTACAATGAAGTGTAACAATAATGTAACTATGGTTAGATACTAATAAGTGCCAGAAGTATGAAAAAAGGGATTTTAATCGCTCAGAAGTATTGTATTCTAATGCATTGACCAGGGGTATTTAGAAAATTAATATGTAAAGTAGATTAAATAAGACATCCATGTTTATAGGATATTTCCTCAGTTTGGATAATGACTCATCCTGCCCCTACAAGTCTATGCTGAAGTAAACATTGCTATAATCACAGCAGTATAACTTTGTCTCTTGATTTTTCTTCAGTGAAGCCTAGGAATTTATCTCTTCAGTGTGAATGATCATGCCAGGAAAGGTAAGAAGTGTTAATTGGGCCCTACCTAATCTGCTGATCTAGAGCAGATTTAGAAAAATACCTAAGTGCCATTTAAGTACTCCAAACAAAGAAGAATTTGCTGAGGTGTTTGACATGAAAAATTAGTGAGATCCTTTGCAGGAAGACACAGGAAGGGCAAGGAACAAAGACTGTGCTCTGTAGCACAGCCTGATGTTCACATCATAAAAAATAGATGTTTTCATGAGATAATAGAGGGAATGCTATATTTCATAATTTTGAAACCAGTTATTTCTCATGAAAGTGGTGGGGTTTTTAAAAGAAAAAAAAAAAGAAAAAAAAAAATGTTTCTCATTTTAGAACCTTAGCTGGAAAAGTGGAACTTGAGGAACAGTGACATATCTGCCTTCCTATTTCTTTCCAAAAACTACTGGCAGCAGATTCCTGCGTACACAGCAGTACAGCAATACCAGCTTGTGTCTTCGGATGGCAGCAGCATTCTAAGGACACGCTTCAACCCGAAATGCCCTGATTTATACCAATTTTGCACTACCCAGATGCCACTGGCCCTGCTGCTGAGCTCAAGGCTAGTGCTGTAAGTTGAGAACTGATTCTTTTATTGTGTTATTTGGGAGGCAAGACAGGGACCTGTGGACCGTGTTACCTGAGACTCGGTAGGACAAGGAATCAGGAATTGTCATGTCAATACTATTCTCAAAGCAAGAAAGAGTTGTGTAGTGATGATCTGCAGCATCAACCTGCCAAATGTATTAGACCAAAAGCAATCAAAAGATTCTTGTGACCTTCTGTTCTGCCTGCAGACTGAAATAAGTGTTAATAAGATTTTAAAAAATATGCTCCGAGTACTAAAAGATATTGTTGAAGAAACAGAAAATATTACTGAAAATGTTACCAAAAAAATATTTTGTACAGCTTTTTTTTTTCTTCTCTTGCTCAAAGAATTGTATTTCTAGCTTGTCTCCCTCAGCTCAAATTATCATATTTCCTCCACTTCCACTTCACTTCTTACCTGGGGTGTTACTGTATCAGAGGTTTAAAAGGTCTTCTCAAAATTAGTTCTGACCTGAGTCTAACAGGAAAATAATAGTAAGCTTTTAACACGTTTCAAGCAAACCTTGAAGAGATTTGTCCACTTGTCTTTGAACCCCTAGGGTTTACAAGCTAGCTGGAGATCTGATAAAGAGCTCATTGTAAAATAAGCTCTAATAAAATAGGCTTATCCCAGCAGCTAGAAAATCTCAAAGTAAAAAGAAAGTTTGAAAGGTCTGTTTGCTTCAAATAAAAAAAAAAAAAAAAGTAATTTAATGGTTAATTGGAACTTTTATGAGAAGTACATGATAGCAATGGTCCTAAAGTCTACATCTTTCAGAAGCTATTTTCTGAAGAAAGTATTTCAATGTATCATTTTTATATAGCCAGAGTGTGTTATGTCTCGTTATGGCAGAATAGAGCTTTGCTTTCATACATTTTTAAAAGAGCCTATAGTAAGCATAAAGAAGGTACAATAATATTTGTATTGGCTCTTTAAATCAAAACAAGGTCCATAAAATTAACTCAAATCTCTGCAGCCTTTAAATCTCCTCCAGTCTCTGAGCTATAGCATCACGGCAGATAAATGTGGGTGTCAGGCCACTTGAGCAATTCCAAGTGAGCAATTTATTTCAGTTAGCTTAGATCTTCTTACCTAAACAACTGCAAACACTTACTATATACCACCATGGGTTGATTTGGTCAAGCAAACACATATGCTGTAATCTCTAAGAGGGCTTATTTTATTCCTTGTAGGAATAAAATCACTGACCCTGAGACCAAAATTCCCTCCACTACGTTAAGATGGATCAAAACCAAGAAGGTCAAGATTTTAGTCTTTTAATCTCTCAACAAAGCAGGCTAGTAGCTCAAGGAAAAGCTTTCCTTCTGGCCCAGACTAACGTCTTTTAGAAATGAGGAAACTAGCAGCAAGAGGGACACTATGAGGAAAGGAACACAAATGCTATTTTGAATGATGAAGTATGATTGGGAAACTTCTACTCACACAGAACGAAGGTTGGCTACAGACCTTGCTGTTTCCATGATGCAAGACAACCCTCATTTCCTCACCCTAGCGAACAGAGCAAGGACAATAAATGCATTTATACTTCAGACCACTGATGTACAGTAATTTCCCAGTTGCCATGGTGAGGAACAGATGACCTAAGCAGATGAACAAGCGATGTCAGGCAACAAATCTCAAGTGAAAAAGTTGAAAATTGCTAAAAGGATGCTAATGGCATTATCAGGAATGTTTGTGTTCCAGTATTCATCATTGAAAGTAGAATGATTTCATGGAAAATCCTGATTTCTTTAAAGACTTTCCTGAAAAAAAGATATTTTTTTTTTTTTTTAGATCAGACTTTGCAGAAGACACTTGTTTGCCCTTTGAGCTTTCTTTTCAGGAGGAGTGGTAGCCTGCCCTTTTCACAGCTGTTAGAATGCAATCCATGTCCATAGCTTTTGCAAACTTAAACTGATCATTAAGCTGACATGTTTAAGATATATCAGGGTAAGATTCAGAGCTAGATTAGGAGGTAAAGGTAGTCATCTTCTTGAGAGTCAGTCTTAGGTCCCACTGAGTTAGTGGAGATATTGTTAATGCACACATAAATGCGTTGTAATTCCAAGGTTAATCCCATCACTGGAGTTTGATTTAGCAGTCCCTGCTAGACTTCCAGTGTGCTTTGAGAACAAAGTAACCCAGCAAATTTCTGTGATTCCTCCAGAAGGAGATAAGTAGGTTCTGTTAGACATCTCAGTTCTTTGTGAATGTCTTAGACACCCTGGACAATTTAAAAAACACTTAGCAATCTCTTCGTGGTCTGGTAGCCAGATGCCCTACTGTCTATAAGCTATGGTGCATGAAGAAGGGATGCAGAGGTCGTTGCTGCTGGAGCTGTTTGGCTCCCAGTGTGCTGAGTGGTGTCCACTCATATTGGACCAACTGGAATCCACTGTCAGTCAGAGTCCAGAAAGAAGATCCAATCCAAGTCATCAGATTACGTGCTTTGCCACCACCTCTCTGCAAACCCCTCTAAACAACTGGTTGTTAGCCTACACATAGACCAAAGGAAAATTATTGGTGCAGATCTGGCTCTTTTCACACGTGTAGATCCCCCACCCTACCTCCAAACCCACCCCACACATAAATTTAGTTCCCTTCTCACTCAGTTTTATGGTTATACTATCAAATTTGGGGTTGTTTGTTGGTTGGGGTTTTTTTTTCAAGAGCAGCTGTTTGTTTCCCTGCATGTTTTATTTTTCTGAATGCCATGTGAAAGGCTCAACAACAAATTAGACTGACAGGAAAACCATATAACTCAGTCTGTACAGAAGGATGTCAAATATGTGAGGGGAAGAACCTGAAGAAATAGCTTTTTGAAAATACGTTTTGCTCCTTGGGAGAAATGCATAACCCTTGCAGCTCCTTTAAGCAATGAGGCAGTATGCGGTTCTACACAGCTTTCTGTTATAATAAGATTTACTATGCAATGATATTTAGTATACCTTTTTTTTTTCCCTGGAAAGAAACTAGTGTTAATTTGACAACATCTATGCAAATAAAAAAAAAAATTCCCACGTTCAAAAGCTTTCTTAAAAAAATGTTTAATTTACACTTATCCATCTAGCAGCATAACCTACACAGTCATTTAACAGGTGAGAGTTAAGGTGGATAAGGTCTAATGAGACAATAATATTTCTGCGCTATGTAAGTATAAATGTGCACCGTTAAGTGGGGGGCATCAAATTATGTCCTTAACAATTCATAACACTCTATAATTTAAATATACCTAGCAACATTCTGATGTTAGAAACAGATAATACTCAGGGTTACCTGATTTCAATTAAAATGTAAATAACAGTCCTTTTCCTTGCTGAAATCAGCCACAAGAGGGAGAGATGATCACAAAATAAGCCATCCAATTGATTCTACAAATTTGAGGTCTCTAAAATAAACATTGTGATAGATTTAGGTATAGGACAGTAGTGCTGTTTGGAAAGATTGCCTTTTTTTTTTTTTTTTTAGAAAAAAAGAAGCATTTTGGGTCTGCAATTTAGTAGAGAATTTAAACCAGCCCATGAGGCAGATATTATACATCATCCTAACTTGCTGTGTCCCTCTAAAAAGAGAAGTGCTTTTTCTGAGGGCATGATAATTGCACACTCACAGGGTGCAGGATTTAGCTCGATGTCCTGCCAGCAGTGTTGTGGATTATGCCGCAGGAAACACATGTAGATTTCTTCTTTGCTCTCTTCCTCTGGCAAATAAAGAAGGGACAGCACAACACTTAAAAGGATGGAGGAAAAACCTTAATTGACAGCATCTTGGAAAGCAGAAGGGATTTTCTTCTGCTTAAAGATATGTACACTTAACTCACCAGGCTCTGTTAGTAGATAGAAATTGGAATAAAATACTGCAGAACTGTAGGGTTTCAGACTTTCTGAGGAGGAGTCTAGATAATACAAGAAACTATTGCTTTTGCCCAACAAAAATGAAAGGATATAAACAATTTGTGAGAAGATGCATTACTCTGCCTTCATCCTCACAGACTTATTTCATATTCTGTTTCTTGCTGAGTAAGACTTTCACTGGAGCTCAATGACTGAAAGGGGACAAAATAAACTGCTCCAGAGGAGTAGGAGTAGTCTTTTAGAAAAAGTTCAAATGAACTCAGGACAGTGAGAAAATATCAGACAGAGCAACAGGAGAATTTGCCAGAGAGGTTTACCACAGAGGGCTGTGGTTTATGACCAGGCTCACATTATTTGTCCATTGTAAAGCTCTTCTATTCACAATTACTCAGTTATGCTCCCTGCATCGTGATCCCCACTCTGTCTCTGTAAATCAAAGGTAATCTGTTCATCAGCTTTAGAGGATACTGGTTTCAGGACCAAAAGATGGGTACCAATTGTTATTCTTTATTATTAATTCTGCGTGGTGAAAACACTCAGAAGGCATCCTGTTACAGGCTGCTAAGCACACTGCAAATATAAAAAGGGAATACTCGTCAGTCTAAAGAGCTTACAGGATTATTTGCAAACATGTGACTTGTTACAGCAGAAGTGAATTGTAGATAGCTATTTATCTACACGTTAAGAAATAAAAGAAACTTGTGTATTCTTAAAAACCAGTAAGAGTAGCAGAAATACCAGCTCTTGTAGTAGTGGCTGTAATACACATAATAAGATGTATTTTAAGAATGTTTGATACTGGACCATTTTGTAAAGCCAACATGCATGTCCTCTAGTAGTATAACTAGTACAGTCACTAATAGCTGAGCTAATCCTTTCCCTGTGATTCTGTTTTTTTAGTTCCAAGCGGTAAGACACAAAACCCAAGGAGGCAGGTGTGTGGGCAAGGAGCCTCTCCACGAAAGCAGCCTGTAGAAGCCTTTCATTTCTGTTTTCATTCCAGGCACCCACTCATCTGCTTCTTTTTCTTTTTTTCTGTGGTTCATTCAGCCACATCATTTGTCCAGAAATGGTTGCGTGTCCTCCAGTGCTCACTTTTTGACTGCAGCTCTTGGTGAGCACTCAGATATCTGCAGCAGCAGTGGCCTAATGTGACAGTTTGAGAACAAAACCAGCTTTACGCACTCTCTTTCTAGCAAACTATGAAGTAGTCCTGCTCTTCAGGCATGGAGAGAGAGGTCTGGACTCATTTCTGCTGTCACCTCCAAAACCACAGGGGCTCCACGGGTGGAGCAAAGTGTGCCAGCAGCAAGGATGTTCTCCTGCTTTACTGGTCCATCTATGACAGAGGTCTGAGAGAGTAAATTGGGAGATGGACACAAAAACGTTGTGATTTAGCCTCTCCTTCAGCTGCCACGATCAGGAAGTTCCATTTTCTGGAAGAAAAAGATTTTTTTTTCCTAATATCCTATGTATGATAGATAATTGACCCACTGCAGGTTCTCCCTTCATATTTTCTAGTCACAGCACCCGCACTTTCCATGGACACCGATGTCTCTTTACAGATGCAGTCTTTACTATTTTTATAGTTTTAGACTGCATTTTTTTCTAACGAACTCCTTCTAGCAGGTGCTTTGCTAAATTATTTTGAAAGCAAACCCTTGAGTAACTCACAGGCATGTTGTAAAATTCTTGACGATTGCTCCCTGGCTGCATTTTATTTTCATCATCTTCAAATAAACATTCTGTCATTTGCAGTTTTCTTGACACCCTGTTATACAGCCATCATGCTATGCCTTTGTTTCCTTTGCTATAATGTTTGTTTCTGTAGTAAGACTTTTCCATAATTGGCAACAAAACTTCAATAATCCTCAACTCAGAGCCTATTCTTCCATTCTCAACCAGTTCAAAGAGTTTTCAGTCTGCTCCAATCTGCTTTTGTTTAAATGGACTCGGCAAACAACACATAACGGGAATTGGTATTCTTGTAAAAATCAGAATCACTTGAAATACCACATGCTTTTCTATCTATTCACAGCAGATACACAGTGAGTCCAAGACCTCCAGTCACTTCAAATTATACTGATAATTACCATTCAATACCTAATTTTAAATGTCTATGCATTGTCCATTTTAATACTGGAAGAGTTTTCATGAATTCTAGTGAACCAGGATTTAAGTATTGACTAAATGTAGTGAACTGTTTCTTTTCAAAGTCCTATTAAGACAGTCAAATACCTTGTCTACTAGCAGAGTATATAGGTTTTATCACAATACCGAAAAACATTCTTGGTTTTTTGTTTCACTGGAGTTTGTTTCTTACATTGAGTTTAAACTGCTTGTTTTACAAAATGTTATGTGGGATATCTCTCAGTTCTACTTTGTTTCAAATCAATATTTATTAGCATTATTTCTGCTCTAATGCACACTATATAAAGACATACATGAAACAAGTAAGAAATTATCTAATATAGCTGTTGGGATTAGAAGTTTTTATAAAGCTAAATACATTTTGTGTTACTGTTTACCCATGGGATTGATTTCAACAGATCAGAAATAAAACATAGATAATTTTTAAATCAGCAAAAAGAACTGTGTTTTCTCTGTGTGTGTGTGTGTAGTCTGTATGTTTATTTTAAGCTATATGTAAGTTCTAGAAATACTGAGCAATTTTATAGTTACAGGAAGATTTTTTTATAATTATCTAATACCAAAAAGTTAAATGAAGTAGAGGTAAAGTAAAATATGTCTGCTAACTTCTCCTTACTAAAAATAAAGTTAAGAGAGGAAAAACCTTTAAGATATTAATTTTTTTGATGAAGGAAATGTAATTTTAAGATATTCTTCATTTTAATTCATTGAATCAAATTCTGCAGAAATTTACGCTGCAGTGGTGTAAAGGCATAGAAAAGGATAAAGTAGGATGTACTATATCAACTGAGCTTAGTGTCTTGCAAAATTTCCTATAATACCACCGTTTGCTTCAGTTATCATTGATGATACTAGACGAATGTAGAATTTGGTCCATGACTGTGGCCAAGCAGATTCTGCTTTCCCACAAAAGGCAGAAGCTGAAGGGCCATGACATATGTTGTCTTACCACAAAGTTTACTCATTGGTCCAAGATATCACAAAGAGGTCTGCTCTGATGTTAATGCAGACACCCTGGCTTGGATGGCATACAATTTCCTTGATCATAAAAACTAATATTAAAAATATACAAAAGCAGCATTGAGCTGTAAAATGTTCACTTTCGAGCAATGTGTCTTATCTCTGCCAAATCTAAAGGTCTAACTCCAAAAAGGCAAAGTAGAGATAAAAGGCAGCAGGGAGGGAGAAAATGTTTCTGTAGAAGAATAACACTGTACTGAAGGAAATTAAATGGATGATGGAATGTCATGAGGCAGTGTGGCCCTGGAGGAACTTGTAGGTCGATGTTTCAGATTTAAAACAGAAAGTTAGCTCGTAGTGCCTATGCATATTCAACTACACTTTTGAGAATTATTTTTTATTCATTTTTTATGTTTGAGCAATTGTGTGAAGAGTAAAACATGCTTTGAAATAAAATACCTATATGAAGTAAATTCAGCTTTACTATTTGCATAATGACTACTTTAAACATATTAATATGCTATAGAAATCAAACTGTCAAGGAGAGAAACAATAGCATACAGGTTACATAAAACAATGAACAAAGTGAAGAGGAAAGTAAAGATACTGAGCTTTTTTCAACAAATTAATATTTAATAAGCTACTTACATTGATTATGAATGAGTTGCAAAGTTTGCAATTTGCCAACTAACTTTTGTTTTGCAAATGAAGAAAGAAAAATTTAAAGTGTTCATTGTGTGGTGACACAATGACATGTAAGAAAAAGAAGTAGCTTAATAAGAATAAAAATAATATCTATATCTTCAGCACACCAGTTTTTGCCAAAACGCTCGTATTCCTGTATTTTCTTTGTTATAGATTATGTACAAGTCTTAAGGAAATTCTCGCTGAAAGAGAAGTATGATTGTAATTGCTGTATCTGGGCCTATTATGTTTGTTACAAGAGCTTTTCAAAGCTCACATAATTAGTGTTTGTAAATCATGTTGGTATTATCAGAGTGCAATTACAGAATTGCAAAGTGTTATTCTTATTATTACTGTTATTATTATTATCTTCACATCAACACACACGTTAAAGGCATGTAAGCTCAAATTGTAATTCAACATTATGTTGCAGATTGTTATTGAACCTTCTCTCACATTGAGTGGAATAGCAGCCACCATTCAGTCATGTACTCTACTGATAGAAAAATGGATTTGGCATCCAAGTTTTTGAAAAAGAGCTCTAATCCACACCTATATCATATAGGCAAAAGCACTATTACCATCTTACCAGGCCCACATTATTTGTCTATGTCCAATTGTGTAAACAGTTTATAGTAGACTGTTTAACTGTGGCTAGTATATATAATTTTTTAGGAATGTAAAAGTTTGATGTGAGTGCCATATGACAGCAAGAGAAAAAATTAAGTTTTCTCTAGAACCTGGGTCTAATTCTGCATTTTCCAGTCCTTGATCTTGAAAGAATGAAGTCTTATAAGAGCTTATGTCTTTTGCCAGGTTAGACTATCTGCAACAGCAATATTTCAACACATCTCTGTTTGTGTTCATCAGGAGTGGAAATCAACACGATCAGATACACATGCAAGTATCAATGCTTGAAGGACAGAATTGATTGGTATCATAGGTCTCTTCAATGCATTCCCCTTCCCTAAGGCAAGATCAACTATTTCTATGTCATTTCTGATGGATGTTTGTCCAATTTGTTCTCAAAGACCTCTGATGTTGGAGGAACCTAGCCATCTTGTGCAATCTATTTCAATACTTCATAATCTCTCTAATTTAAAAAGTTGCACTTAGTATTGAAGCAGACTCATCCTTGTTGTAATTTAAGCCTGCTACTACTTCTCTCCACTACAGATACTCTGGACTCCAGAGCATTTTCTATAGAACTGCTGTCTTAAGTCAGTTGTGATCCATGTGTCTGCTGCATGTAGTGTCTTCTTCCCACCAATCTTTGCTGAACAGCATGGTGGTTTTTGCCTCAGTTTGAAAGCTGAATTCTGATATTCCTTTCTGACATACTAACTTTTTAGCTTAGTGTGGTCATTACTTTTATTATGCAAACTCTCTCAAATCCATCAAGTATTTAGGCTTTCTGGACCCAGAGGCAGCCTCGAAGAAATTCTCTGAAGTAATGCACATTGCTTTGACTCGCTTGTTTTTGACAAATTCATGATGGATGCTGATCGTCTTATTCCTTTACATTTTCATATGTCACTGGTTATGTGGTCCATCATTTTCTTAGAACTGAAATTACAGTGACTGACCCACAATACCCAGTTTACCCATTTTTTCTTATACATATAAGAAAAAATATTTTCTTAAATAAATAAATAAAGATGTATGTATTTATATTTGCACACATTCTCAAACCCAATGACAGAAAGATTTCTTACATACTGGCTAAGATACATTTGATTTGATTGAGTAGTCTAACTCTTTCTGTCCCTCGGATATTATTCCATTGATGCTCTTATGAAATGTAACAGCTTCCTATCATTTAATCAAATGACTTAAAGATTTTTTCAGTGAAGCCTTTTTCAGTGAATCTTTTTTCAAAAATGGCATTATGCATCCAGGCTGTCTATATCTGTCAATAATTTCTTTCCCTTTCTGACAGAAGACTTCTCCTTCATATATTCATTTTAGCTCAGTAATAATAAACAGATTTCTTTTGCTTTCATGATCTTTGCTTGTTTGTGCTTTGTTTGTGTTTATCTCCACATGGTCATGAAATACTTCCATGTTTGTCTTGACCTAGTTTCCATTTCCTACATATTTTGTTTATTCTTATGTTTAAGATTACCAATGAGCCAAATGTAGCTTAATTTTTCTGAATTAGTCCTCAATTCCACAATAATTTCTAGGTACATCTTTACTATTCTTTACAGAATTTTTACCTTACTTTAACACCTTGTGCCCGTCTTCTCAGCCTCTCCATAATCCTACCTACAAAGTTTATTAAAGTCTGTCTTTTTTTTTTAATTATTATTATTTTCCTGTTCTTTGTCTTTCCTATCCTACCTCATGTCCAGCTGTAATCTTTCCCAATAGGTCTAAGTTTTTTAAATCTCCTATTACCACTAAGTTTTTCAATGTACATACCATTTGCGTCCCAAAAATCTATGGATTGTCCTCACTTTCTAATCAAATGGTGCTCAGCATGAGAACATCTGTGTTGTCTCTCTCCTTCAGTCACTAGCAATAAACCTTCAGCACTCTGTAGGGTTGACCTCTGGAAAAAGACACCTCTTACCCATAGATAAAGCAATACCTTTAATGACATGACCAAAGTAAGTGGATCTGGTGGGTCTGCCCTCTTAAGATGAGCACGCCAAAAAGTTTCTGAACGTCTAAAGCTAAGTTTTAGTGGGATAGATCAGAAAGACAAACATCAAATAGGGAAACTCAGATATGCGGTGTAAGGCAAAATAAAAAGAAAATCCCTTCCTGTTACCTTACCCCCGGTTCACCAACTTGCAATGACAGTCAGTTGCAACAAATTAGAGTTTCTCTGTACAATGCATCATTCTGTAGATGCTGATCTCCCTCACACATGGATCAACTTCAGCCCACATATTCTAGGTGATCTCAACGTGCAGAGTTTCTGTCTGCCCAGCCCCAGCTGTTCTCAGGAAAAAGGAACATTTTGTCTCCTTCCAAAGAGAGCTATCCAACCACAAAATGCAGCAGGGAAGGATAAAGCAAACATTCACAGCCCTTCCAGCAAAACAGAACATGCAGTAACATATGCCAACAAAGGTCAAGCCTGAACCTTGATCCAAGACCAGGATTTTAGCAATGACATCGGTTAAACTCCTGACTATATTATTCCCTCTTCTAGAGACTCATTGTCACTTTTGAGCTGTGTAAGGGCATTCCTAATATTGTCACCGAACCACAGAAAGGTTGAAATGATGGGATCTCTCTTAATGGGATCCCAACCTCCCACTTGAAGCAGGGCTATCACCAACACTAGGCAAGGCCAGCTGTGGCTTTGTCTAGCTGAATCTCAAAAACCTCCAAGGATGGAAGTTCAACAAGTACTCTGGGAAATGCGTTTCAGTGCTGCACTACCCACTGCTAGTGAGGATGATTTTCCTGATGTCCAACTTGAACACACTAAGACACACTTTGTTACTGTTTGATGTTATTTTACCATCTGCACCAAAACAGAAGAGCTTGGCTCTGTAGTCTCTATAATTCGCTTTCAGGTATCTGTAGGTTCCTGTACATGTTGGTTTGACTCTGGAATGCGTATCTTTTCGGTCTCTCACTGGTGCTGGATCCTTACGGGCAACCAGGACAATACTGCTGATTTTGATCTCAAAATTCTGCCTGCTTACAGATGGAACATTATAATTGAAAGATACCTAGACCAGCTTCCTCTGTGTAGAGTGATTAGCTCCTTTATTACTGGAGTCACTTGAGACAGTCTGGACCAGCTCACTCTGTGCTGAAGAAAGCAGGTAAGAGAGCCTAGCTAGATATAGGGATGAAAGACAGGCATGCACCTTGGTTTCAAAACAGAAAAAAGATATTGATTAATTTTATTTACTAGCATAGATGTAGTCAAAGATATCTGCTGAATCATCTTTGTTGAACATGCAGGTAGTTGGGAATTAGCATACATTAAATCACCTTGAATGAAAAGAAATGCTGTTGCCAGATCAAATTCTTACAATCCCAATGTGCTCTGTATGAGATGCTTCTGTCAATCTACTGATATTTAAAGCAACTCAGGCATTAAAACTACTTTTTGTAGACACGCTAAAGATAACAAGGCATGATCCAGTGAAACTCCTCAGTATACCCGAAGTGATAAAATTGATAACTGAACAATATGCATCGCTAGCTTGTGGTCACCCTCTTTGGTTATGGATACAAGATGACCCAAAATTACAACTTAACCACCAATAATTATCAAGTCACAAAATACTAATATGATCATTTTCTTACATACGTACCAAAGACTCCTATGTCATTGTTATCAGAAAGTTTAATCTTAAGAAAATCAGACATCCCTTTATGGTGAAATAATGAGACCCTTTATGGGCAAACTGATACTCCCTCTTAGTGGTTAAATCACTGAAATACACTAATGACTAAACATTTAAGG
The DNA here is from genome assembly GCF_900496995.4 of Aquila chrysaetos chrysaetos. Lineage (NCBI taxonomy): Eukaryota > Metazoa > Chordata > Aves > Accipitriformes > Accipitridae > Aquila > Aquila chrysaetos. The sequence goes on along the minus strand of NC_044030.1, from coordinate 82,201,747 downwards.
GAAAGGAGTCTTTCAATTACTCTTCTCCACAAAATCATGTTCCTATGAAGTTAATAAGGACAAAATTCAAAGACAATGATAATATTGCTGATATAGTCACTGATGCAGACACACACAATTGGACAAGATAATACGGGATGGAAAGAACAATTTTCGTAGTGGTTTCTGCATCAGCTATAACTGTTGAGGAAGAGAATTGAAAAAAAGATATCACCCACAAAAAGTCTCATTCGCACAGTGCATAGTTCATTAAATTGCCTGTTTCAACATGAACTTATTTTTCTTATTTTTAAAGAAAAAAATACATGAATTGTTAGGCTACATAAGGAATGATGTGAAAAAATTTGAAAGTTATATACAGTCATTGTGTAAACTGATGGTAGATCAGTGGGCAAAATACCATGTTAAATTCCAAAAAGTATAGAGAAAATTAATGTCTACCTGGTCTGTTCATGCCATTAGGACTTCTTTAGTGAGAAATGAATCATGATATAAAATTTAACAAAGGATAGTAATGTACCCTGGACCGGAGTGTTGACTCCATTTCATTAAGCAAAACCAAGAGCTTTTCAAAGAAGCTGATCTTTAAATGTAGTTCAAAACTGATACGTCAGTATTTTTAAGGTTATGTTTATCATCTCTCTGTGAAGTTCCTTGCCTCCTATTTTTACTAGAAATGAACCCGAGAGTTCAAAATACTATCAAGCAAAAAGTGGTGCCGTAGAGAAGTACATTTAAATTGCAACCAGCTCACTTGGGTCACCTTCAGAGAAGTTAGCTATTTAGATGAGTACCAGGTTTGATCTAGCAGAAGCATTTCTCTCTGTTTAGAGAGCTTGGATGTATGGCTAAACTGCAAAATAAATATCTAGGAATGCAAGTTTGGTTCTTAACTTATAGTCAGCTCTTTGCAATACACTTTGGAAATTGAACTGCCAAATACTTTTTGGGCAAAGGTAAGAGTTAAATAGAGTAACTATAATTCATTCACTAGGAAAGAGGAAAAGAAATGCTTTTGTATTTGCAAACTAAATAAAAATGTTTCAGTGAAGTATTGAAATAAAAGTATCATTGTATATTAAATATTCTACTACTTTTTTATTTAATCTTAACCAGTTTGCCAGTGATGTACATGGAAACATTAAAGCGATGAAATTTTTGTTTCTTTTTTTAACAAGTTCACTTAATAAATAAAGGAGGAGAATGACATAACCTCAGTAGAGCTAGACAATACAAAAATACATGCATTAAATCATATTCCTTAAGTTAGTTTTTATATTAATACTGTTAAATTGGCATCAACCTCCGTTTAGTCCTGTCATTTGATTCTAGAAGTTATTTATATTGTTAATCTGTTTCTAATTGGAATAGAAAAACAGATAAAAAAATGGTTCTGCCAAAATGAATGGAAAAGCTTGGATCAATATAGCCATATTGGTTTATAATCAGACCCTCAATTACATTAGTGGAAATTTCCTGTATAAAGGAGTTCTTTTTATGGATTTGTGGAAGTATGAGTTGCAGGCTGCAATATTTGTCTGTCGTGATATGAGTTCTTTTAACAATCTGATTTATGCCTACCTCTTAAGATTTGTGATCTGCCAAAGTTGTCTGCACAAAGCACCCAGGGCTTTTCAGAGGACCAGGGATTATTAACAATCTTCTACCACCACCCCCCTTATTTCCAACAGAATATAAAGAAACTTCTTTTCACAGGAGACCACCAAGCTTGGTAGCAGGTAAATCACTTCTGAAAAATGCCCCAGTTCTGTCAAAAGGTGTATTACAAACTGACCACGTTTATTAGCTAACTAATAAACACAGCATCTAGAGTAGAGATATAGTGCTTGAAGCCCTCCAGCTGATTTTAAAGTACAGCTCAACTTCAGAAAACGTTTCTATTTTATTAGAGTTTGTAACTACTGTGATATTTTTATTACAGAGAAGTGAACTTAACACTCATGAAAGGTGTCAGATTGACAGTACTGGAAAGGAGAAGCTTTTAGTTTAATCCAGAGAAGAGCTGGAGTGAAGGAAGAGGCAAAAGCGATACTGTCTTCCCAGAGGGATGTGTCTCTGCTTCTTACTCTTCTCTCTGGAGGGAGCACTTCAGCACTGGGGCAACCTCCCCGCTGCTGCTTTACAGTGACCACAGCGGACTGAATTACTTTGGATTTTGCAGCTATGAAAAGAGTAGTCATGTGCACTCTGTTTCTAGTTTCTCTTTAAAAGTGGCCAAAGCTAAAAAAATATGGGAAATTGCATATATTTGCTGAACTTTGCCCAGATTCTTTCATCAACCCTCTACTGATTTGTGTTTGTTCCAATCCACCAAGGCTACTGTCTAAATCAATGTAATAATTCTGACTCCCTCCCTGGAACGATTATCTTCAATTATAGTCACACCTCAGAAAAAGTGCAAAGATCATTTCAGAGGAGATAATAAAAATGAGCAGACATTTAGCTACATAAAGGGAGAAGTGTTTATAAAGCACCCATAGTAGAAAAACGTAAAATAAGTAAGAACAGAAAACAGAAAGTACATCATCAGAAATCTCATAACCTATTTTCAGTTAATTCTTCACTCACTATCTTAAATTAGCATCTTTGTCTAGGAATATAAATAACATCCTAGGCTAAACCTGGAAGTGATATTTAAGGGCTTTAAGTCTTTACAAACTCTTATGCAGAGCACAAGCAACACTGGAAAAGGTAACAGCGATGTGACTCATAACAAATTTTATTTTCAATATCTCATGGTGTTGGTGAGTGTCTGAGTCAGAATTTGCATACTTTAGTTGGTTAACATTAGGCTGACAACCTAAAAGATGGTACAAGTTACACCACCCTTCCCATTTATTCAGATTGCTGTTTCAGTTTGTCCCAATGAGGTTATCTGTGTAAGGATGAATCCATCTACAAGAAACCGAACTGTGTCAGCAAATGACCGTAGGTGTCGAGGTTAGAAGCCTCCTTTTTTAATGCCAGTCCTAAGAATCTCTCTGCTGATGCTCTTGATGTTTCATAAGAAAATGTATTTCAGGAAACACCCATGTAGGCTAATGGCAACTAGGCTAGTGACTGAGTTAGGAGCTGGAGTTGAGGTTCAAGGAGCTCCTTTGTCTCTGTGTTCATACATCGTGGTGAAATTTTCATCCATAACTTCAACAATTTCCTCTCATTTCTCTGTTCTATCAAAAAGATACCAGATTTGAGGAGCTGAACACTTTCCACTATGTATATATATTTGAAAATGAAAGAAAGGACCATTATTGTTGAAGGGGAAAATAGAACAGTCTGTTGTATGGTCTCCTCAGGCGTGAAATACGGCTAAATCCAGCCCTGGAGCTAGCAGAGTGCATAGACTCCTCAGGGCTGGTGTGTCAGTAAGCATTAGCATTTCTGGGGTTGAGCCAACAAGCATCCACCCCTCAGCTGCACAAGATGCAGACCATTCACTGGGAAGACCCCCACCAAAGTTGGCAAGACTGGTATAAAAATCTATGCGATTATAGAGTGGTTACTCTCCTTGAGTACTGACTACAGTTCTCCTTTGGGCACTGTCGAGCTGTGACATCCTCAGTCTGACAGGACAGATGGATGTTCTCTTGTAGATGGAGCTCTTGGGTCTGTCTTGTTGGAGGAGAAACTTCCCAGGGTGCCACGTGTACTGCAATGTAAGCAGGCTGGAAAATCAATTATGAGAGACTGCAAATCACCTGCATTCTTTAGCATATATACAAGCTTTATTTCCAGAAGGTATTATATTGTCTCCCAGATTACATGTTTACACCAGTAAATATGACACCAACAAAAACTTCTTCTTTATTAGTCCCTCTATAGAGATAACATAGCAGGCAGTAGAGATGGAGAGGGAAATCTCAGTTGCTTAAAAATAAAAAAATCAATATTCAGTAATTGAATTTAAATAAATAAAACAATATGTAAAGACTCTATTGTGATTAGATCACATATCATTTCTGTGCTTTAATCTGTGTGCTGCAGCATTCCTTTTGTTTCTTTGTTGGTGGTTTTTTTCCCTTAGATGCTTGAATTATACCTGATTCTTTTTCTATTAGGGCCTCAAAGCATAAATGTAAGATCACAACACCTCTGTTGTGCAGGGAAGTATCAGTCACATCAATTTTGTCACAAGGCAAGCAGAAAGCAGAGCCTTCAAAGGAATTGTTTAAGGCCTGCCAGCAATTTAACTAAATTCTTACTAAATTAAGAATTGTTACTTGCAAGAGCAACAACTCCTCTTTAACCAACCGTCTGAAACAGAAGGTATATGATGATGGTGTCAGTAGAATTCTGCGACCTCTAAGCTGTAACAATTTTTCATTAAACTACCAGGAGCACACTAGATTGTAGAATCCGACAAATGTTACTCTTTGTATGAATATATATGTATATATAAAATGGATAATTTAATTTATTTTTAGATATATGTAATGAAAAATTTAAAATAAGAAATTAAAAATTTGGGCAAGCTCTGTGGAATAAAAGTTCTAAGTTACTTATTTTGAAGTAAACCAGCAATAATCTCACTGTATAAGTTACCTTCTAATTTTCACTACAATGTCTGTTTCCAATGATTCATTTTGAAGTATTCTGGATACTTTGTATTCTATTTAAATTCTCTATCATGCTTAAAATGAGATCTGGAGGGAAGGTGACAGAGAAGAGCCTTTAAATAGCCATATGGAAATACATATGTACCCAGCTGCAAATAGAGATACAAGATGATACAGAATGTCTGGAGCTCAGGAACAAATGGGAGTCTGGGGAACAGAGCAGCCCAGGTATCATTACACAGACATATTTCTATACAAGATGAGTGTTCATATTCTTTACAGTGGACCTATAGTTGAAAAAGAATTGTTCAGAAACAGAGACACTGTGACATTAGATTTGCTGGGAGCAGACAAACAGCAGTACAGGACTGTGGTAACAGACATATACCTTTCTTACGTATATGTATAGCTTAATGCCACCAAATTGATTGCAGAATTAAGAAACTGTGTATGGTAGCAGTGACATGAAATAAAAAAAGAAGAAATACAAGATGGTGATGCATATTCACAGAATACATCTCACAACGGTAATTCCTTCCTGGTTAACCAGGTAGGTAAAAGATGAAGAAAGCATAGCCTTAATCTTTCTTTTCAGCTCAACCTTTTTTATTTTGGTTAATTATTGCTTCAGTGTATATGTTGTATACCATTTTTATTGCAGCTGTTTTCTGTATTGTGATCTTGGAATGGTGCGATTTTACAAAGATATATCGTACAGTGCTAAAATGCAGTATTTAAATCACTGCCCCTGTGAGACCAGCTTCCAAATGCAACTCTTTGGAAGCAACCACTCCAACGTTACCGGAGCAGCAGGAGATGTAATATTCCAAACGTGGTTTTAGCATTTCCTCTCAAGGAACTAAGGGACCTTGTTGTTCCAATGCCCTGAGCATCATCTTTGTGTGCAACGTGTGGCACAGGTCAATAAAGGTTACCTGCTCTCCAGACCCCACACAGAAACAAATGGACCAGATCTGAAGCTGACATCATTGACTGTAGTTCCTTCAATAAAAAATATTTCAGTGAAGCCACACCACTTTTATGCTATCTGAAGATCAGGTTTAATCTGCTGATAGACCCTATAGAATCTACCTTCAATGTTCCTTAAATACAGCCCTTACTAGAGACCAAAATAACGTTTATTTATGACGTCTTCTTAGCTTTAGAAGCTATATTCTTAAGTAAAGCTAAATACAAGGGTGATTTTTATCTCCCACATTCATTTAATTAAACATGGTTCATAAACTGCCATCATTAATACTAAATCACAATTAAAAATCTCTGTAACATTAAATTAACCTTTGATTCTACATTTTTCCTTTTATGTCATATTTGATAAATCTTGCAAGGGAATTAATGGATATGATTTAGCCAGAGACAAACAGCCATATGCAAAGTACAACAGGAGGTACAATTTCTTGCTATATGATTCAGAAAAGAGTCAGTATTACAAATAAAATGCAGTTGCAAGAGGCATGCTGGTTTTAAGATGTATTTTGAGCTTTTTATAGCATGCTATTTCTGTGATGTTCAAATAATGAAATGCTATGACAAATTGTAGTTCAAACCAAGCCAAATCCTTCAATGTTTAACTATGGATCATTTCATTTGACTTTCTGTATATCTCTGACCTATTCATTCTGTGTCAATCACATTACCCTTCATCATTGATCACTGATGATCGTTGATCATCATTACCCTTCAAGATGGAAATTAGCCACAATTTTTAAAGTGAAATTCCCCACTTTTGTCTTCTAGTCCCTGTTTTTTGCTATGGCTGTGACTAAGCAAAAGAGTCTCCTGTTACGCACTATGCTCTCCTGACAGGCTTACAAATTGTAGATGTCAACTTTATCAATCTTATTCTGATAAAGTAGTTCATCTAAACTCTTATGCTTTCCATTGTAAGGTACATTTTGTAGATCTCAAAGTGGTTTGTTTCCTTTTTTATTTCATCACCAGTTTATAACTTCCTCTGTAAGGTGCAATCACAAGAACTCCATGCAATATTCCATTACCTGTTTTAATACTGCCACATGCAGTTGTATAATTACCACTTATCTGCTTATTACTCTACTTTGTTATTGTTAATAATTTTTGCCACAAGCTAGCAGGTGAAGCGAGAGACAGAATTTTGGTTTTCACTGTTCCTAGTGGTATCTAACTCAAATGCACCTCACTAATTAACCAACTCTGATCACTCTGCTAGCTAGCCTGGCCCTTATCATAAAATCATAGAATCGTTTAGGTTGGAAAAGACTTTTCAGATCAGCGAGTCCAATCATTAACCTAACACTGTCACGTCCACCACCAAACTGTGCCCCTAAGTGTCACATCTACACATCTTTTAAATACCTCCAGGGATGGTGACTCAAGCGCTTCCCTGGGCAGCCTGGTCCAATGCTTGACAACCCTCTCAGTGAAGAAATATTTCCTAATATCCAATGTAAACCTGCCCTGGCGTAACTTGAGACCGTTTCCTCTCATCTTATCGCTTGTTACTTGGGAGAAGAGACCGACCCCCACCTCGCTCCAACCTCCTTTCAGGTAGTTGTAGAGAGCGATAAGGTCTCCCCTCCTTATGTGCCATTCCACCTTTACCAGGAGTTTTTTTCTGCAACAATTCCATTTTCAAGCAAGGAACATGAAATAAGTGTATTGAATGTTGGCGCATACAGTGATGATTTTCCATTAACAAACACTTAGAAGTTTTTGATTAGCAAATTCACAACCCATTTAACATGTGACCTATAGATATTTGTAATTTTTTTTAAAATCACCTCCTCATCTGATAAAAGTCAAATGCCACACCAAAGTCTACATGTATTACATACACACAACTGCCTTTATCAACCAAATTTGTAATCTTATCAAATAATGAAATCTAAACTATTTGACAAAACCTATTTTCCATAAAACCACATTGGCTGGTATGAATTACAGTGCGCTCTTTCTGATTCTCTATTAATGAAAAATCATATTGACTTTTCCATTATATTGTCTGAGCTTGATGGCTGGGTAACTGGCCTATAATTACTAGGACTATTCAGCTCATCCTTTATGAATATCAGTACCACTGTAGCACTCTTTCAGAACTCCAGGTTTTCCTAGAATTTAAAGTTTTCTTAAAAGTGGCTATTTATTTCTTAATTATTTATTTCAGTCACCTAGTTAAATATTCCTGCATGCAATTTATTTTAGTATGCAGAGTTTCAATGTTTTTGTTTCAGATAGATTATGAAGGTGGTAATCAGCCTCATGTGATCTCATTCTCTTCAGTGATGATGTTGAACAAACTAATAGTTATTTTGTCATTTCTTGGGATTTCTACTTTTATTTCATGGTTTTGAGTTCTATTTTCCACCATCAGTGAATCAGAATGGTTCTGTAATGAGGGTTATAATTTTCTTGATAGTGAGCTCCATGTTTTCTAAATAACACTTTAATACTTTTCTTTCTATACCTTTTCTTGCCATCAATTTCAGATGGAATCTTCATGTTTATGTTTGTGTGTATATTCATTCAATGGTAAATAACATAATAATCACAAAGTTTGGGTTGTCCAGTGGAATATTCAGATTTCTGAATATTTTTGCCATGTCTTGCAAAAGCTTAACTGGGAAGTGACATTTTTGTGAACACCTTGAGGTCACTATTTTTTCCTTTCATAATTGGTCTGTGTTACTTCTTCATGGGGAGAGAAACTATTTGTAGCAGTAATCAGGAAGTAATAATAGACATCCTGATGCCATCAGACTTAGGAAGGGCATGCCATATGACTTGCAAGTGTTTCTCCCATTTCTGTATAATTTTAGTCAGGGAACTTGTTCAAATTATGATGAGGAAATACAGATGTAAAACTTCAACACATTAGATGGCGTCTAAACTCAGAATCTATAAATGCACAGTTTATTGCTAAAAGCTCTTGTAATTGTCTCCTTCTCTTGAAAGAAGGATAATTTATCTCATGTTTGTTAAATGGAAACACTGCGTAAATAAGCGGTTACTATAACAACAACCGCATCACAAATTCATACCCTGATTTACCCCAGTAAGGTGGATATTAACCACCTTTTGTTATAGTAGACTGGGGATTATGATTGTATTTTCAAATGCCTGGAATGCGTAGATGTTCACAGACCATGCATGAGGCTATGCAAGGTCACTGTTTCAGCATATGAAAGAAAACAAGTAAGACTCTTTCTCCACTCTCCTTCACTGTTTGCTGCAGAGAGAGCTTCCTGCCTCACCATCCTTCCATTTTCATGTCATTAATCCCTTGCTACGTTCGAATCCATTAACAAAGTTGTGTTTTCCACTGTGTTTGACAGCCAGATTGCTGCACTTGTATACCACTTGCTTTAGCTGGTTGAGTGGGTTCTCTGTTACAAAGTTTGGTTTTCGGCATAGACCATCTGCAACAACCCTGTACTTCTTTCACGCCTGCTCGGCTGGGCTGTAGGGCTTTGTTTTACCCAGGCCGTTCTGATTGTATCCTTCTCCTTGCTGCATGTTGTCTGTTCATGTTGCTGCTGTCTCCATTTTCACCTCTTGGACTTCTCATGAACCTGCTTTCTGTCACCCTAAGTCACGGTAATTTATGTAAGAGAAAGGATGGCTGATTGGTGCAGAGAGAAGACGGCTGTCCTGGCAAGAGCAGTGCTACTCACTCTAGACCCAAGCATACTGAACAGAGAAAAGAATGTGGTCCAGAAAGCCCTTCCAAATTCTGTTTTCACTCAACCTGTCACCCATACCCAAATGCCATTCCCAGGGTCCAGCCTCGCTTCTCACTTCCTCGTATTTATTCTCCCCAACATGCTACGATGCTGTGAGAGACCGGACAGAGTGAATGCCTCAAAACACCCATCGTCGTGGACAGAGACCGGGGCCTGGCCTGAGGGAAGGAACGGACCTTGCTCGCAAGGCTGCACAGCAACACCACGCGTGAGGAGGGACTGAAAGAGTTAATGTCCCCAACATTGCAGTGGGGCAACTTCTACCCGAGGACGAACCCGCACAAGGAGGAACGGCCGGTGCGGAGGCCGCTCAGCCCCGACCAGCCCAGGACACCAGCAAGAGGCCGCGGAGGCCGGGCCGGCGCAGGCGCGGTTCCCTCTTGGGGTCCGCGGAGCGGGGCCGCTCGGCCCGTACGGCCAGAGATCGAACAGGGCTCACGGCTGCGGGGAGGGAGAAGCGACTCCCCAGGCGACCCCTTTCCCGGAGGTTCCGAAGGCACAGACCCCTCGTGACGCCTCGTTAGCCTCATGAGGTCGAAGGAGGGGCAAGGAGGTGAGAAAAGGGCACGAAGGGAAGCCCCACGCGTGCCCCCCTCCAGAACTGGACCCCTCGGCTGGCGGGACCAGCGCTGGACCCGGGGCTGGTGGAAGCTTCCTCTTTTCTCTTCCTCTTCCTCTCTCTCCTTTCCCATAACCCCCACACCTCATCCCTTTAGACACAAACCCGCTGACCCAGTCTGGGACTAGGAGCGGATCCAGCCGCCCCCGGGCTCCTCTCTGAGAAGGAGCCTAGAAAGCAAGGGGGTCCGCTCTGAACCCCCTGACCCAACGGGAAGGATCTCCTCATTTTCTTCCCTGAACAGACGTATATGTGGTTACCGCGGGTCACATGGTTCCCTGAGGTAGTTCCATGCCCATCCCTGTTGAGAGAAACCCCACCACCTGCTGTTAGTGCTTCCCAAGTTCAGTTTGCTTCTGCCATGAATAAAACATTCAACTGGTCCTTTGGTGTCGTTTCACCTTAATTTAGTCCAAGGGAATTCCGAACTCACCACACTCCTCCCCGGTCTGTCCAGCCTGGGTTGTGACAGATGCTCCTTCCCCTCTGACACAGTGTTTGTCTCTTCACAGTCCGCTCTCTCATTTATTTGTATTTATTTTTGTGTTTTAATACTCCAATCATGTTGATTTGCTGGTGTGCTCAGATTACAGTTCCCCAAAATAGGAGTCAGAGAGCAAATTGTAGTATGCCACAAACAAATGATCCGGCCTTCCAGGAGTCAAACTTGACCTGGCTTCAGCTAAGCATTGAAGGCTGAGAGCTACTACATAAACCTTCTCCTGTCTGTCTTGAATAGAAACTCATATCCTCAGAAAGTACTTACTCACTCCTTGTATACAATCAAACTCCTTATTTTTATTTTTACTTCCCCCAAAGGATAGCAAATACTCACATTGGATGTAATTGTAATAGTCAGCAGTAATAATGATCAGTATAACAATTTGAAGTGTGAATCAGATCTGGGCAAACAGTAGTTTGTCAACTTTTTTAGACACTCTTTCTGGGAGAGGTTAAAATCTTGGGATCTGGAGTATTATCCACACTCTAATCCCCTTTCTATAACAACTCAAACAAGCATTTTGATTTTGATGTATTTAGTAGAAAGAAGTTCTCAGTCTCCACTATAGTTAAAGGTTAGAATTATCTTTGTCTGCCTAAAATCACTAGTCATCTGACAACCACAATTTTTGAGGGCAGGAATTATTTCAGCACAGGTCAAAACCAGAACAATTACCTATCATTTTTAAAAACTCTGAAGTTGTTACAATATCGATTAGATCACTAACCAAATTTCACATAGTATTCTAATGTTGTAAAGTGGTTACAATCGGCATGGTAAGCTTCCCCCTAATTGCTCACTTCAGGCTGCTGTAAATGGTGAATTACAGTATCTGATATATAAAAAAATAAGGTTCCTCAGTTGTGTCAGTTATGTGTTTAAGCGTAAGGTTGAGGTGAGAAATGAGTAAGATTCTTCCCCACAACCCTTTCTGCTAGCCTTGGCACTTGTTCTCCTGTCCTTGCCCGTTAACTGTGTCAATACTGGGAAATAAAATGAACCAAGGACTTTATGAAGCTGCACAGATTGCATTCATATGGCTAAACTCTCTTTTCCAAATGCCCTATCCCCAAAAAGAAAAGCCTCATCCATGGTAACTACTGGAAAAAGTCCCTGTCCCTTTCTATTTCGCAAACTGTGCTTGAGCACTGGCTGGAAAAGGACTAACTGGCACAGGCTAAAACCAGGCTGGTGTGGCAACAATTTTTTGTTTACATCACTGAAGCATAAACATGAGGATTTTCACCAGTAGATCCATGGGTACAGAAACATTAATTTGGAAAAACAGGCATTAAAGAGATTTTGCTGGAAAAATTAGCAAGAACCTCATCTGTCACTCAAGTCTCAGTCAGGGGCACTGCCCTTACCTGGTACCAGCGGGGCTTTAAAAATGTTTAGCATTTTCAGGTAATGTTAACCAGACGTGGGTGAAGCCCTCATCCCTCTTCTTCCCACTCTTAACAGAGATTGTCATCCTGAGGGTTATACATTTAAATACCCTTTATCTGACACAGAGGGTGTTTTTCTTTCTCCCTGTTTAATTTGAGCATCCTTGAAAGGTAATTTGAAAAGCTTCTTGAATACCTTCAGGGTTGTGGAGAGTTCATATTTTCCAGTTTTCCTAAGTACCTGAACTCCAGCAAATCCCATAGTTTTGGTCACTTATCCAATTTCTTCACCTGCTTTTACGTTTCCAGATCCTTTCATATTGCCGTGATTTGACAATAAGCAATTATTTTATTTGTTTTGCATGTGTAGTAACCTGCAGGCAGCAGCTTTGCATCTAATAAATGATTCTGTCAAAGAGAGACTTGGACAAAACAGACTTTTTTGGTGATATTCATTGCCTGTAAAAAAGAATTACACAACAAACAGACATTTATTCCAGATCTAACCGCCTATTCATACAGTTCAACAGACTGTCAGATTAACTGTAATGGTGCCTTCTGGTGACTTTGAATAATACAACAGTCTGTGCCTTCTCAGATTTTTTTGCCTGTTTCTGTTTAAGTGTCTGTATCAGGTGTCCACGTTCAGGTTTGGGAGGTGGGGGGCTGCAAGGGTGGCTTATTTGAGAATAAGTTGAGGTTTCTCCCTACCCAAATCTATTTTAATTGGCAATAAAGTATATTTTCCCCAAGTAGAGTTTGTTTTGCCATGACAGTAAGTGGTAAGTAGTCTCCCTGCCTATATCTCGACCCATGAGCCTTTTTATTCTATTTTTCCCTGCATCCCACTGAGGAGAGAGAGGGAATGAGCAGCTGGGTGGGCTTCTGGCTGTTTGCGAAGGCTAATGCACCACAGTGGAGTTAAGACATAGCACTTGAAAGCAGAATGGATGCCTTTCCCTGATACAGAGGTGTAAATATCATTCAGTTCAGTTTAAATTTAAGCTCCTCCAGGTAAGCTTTAAGACTCCCTGAAACTCAAATCCCCTGACTATTCAAGTGGAAAAGCAAGCGAAGTAGTACCTTGTTTAAAGATACATATAGCTGTACACTAGGCACACGCTTGAATAATACGTATGCATTTTATATATGATGCTTTTTCAGAGACCTTATCTTTAGACAGAAAAGACTTTTTTGACTGTCATTAAATGATTTAAAAGCAAAAAGTAACAGTCTATACAGACAGAGAAAAGGCTATACAACCCTCTACTGAATAAAAGGATAGAATGAAGTAGCCAAATGAACAACAAATTCAACCAAACCAACTGTTCCCTGGTTTGTTCCACTGTGAACAACTTGCCCTCAGGCTTCTAATAATTACACTGCCTATAATTTGGCAAGTGGCATTTCTTCTTTAACTGAAGGCCAGAGAATGCAAGCACAAAGTCCTATACAACACACAATCTCTGAGAGTAAGTGGTTAATAATACAAGGAAATCCTATCTTCTGTACATAATCAAAAATGAGAATACATTATTAGCTTGACAGGATACAAGTTTCAGAAGAACACAAACGATTTAGGAGCTGAAGCTCCTATAGGTTTTAAACGAGGTTTAATTTCTAAGTAAAGCTGTGTCTCATTTATCAGTTGAAACTTGTCTTATCAACCTGTACATTCAGATCAACTGAAACAATTTGTGAATTCAAGACAATTTCAGGTAACTGTCTGAATCGGAGGAAAAAATAAGAATAGCTCTTCACTGACATTTCCCAATGAAAAAAACAATAATCTTTTTCAACTTAGAATACTGTATAACTACAGATGTAACTCATACTTAAATAAGGAAATTCTCAAAGATTTTTAGGGTATTTCTTCTAATAATTTTCCTATTGTGTATGTTTGGGTTTGTGTACTTGCATTCTCTTTCTAACCGAGGACTGGGAAAACTGGTGTTTGAGCGCAAAAGTTTTTTCTGGATGTTTCATTTCCTTTTCATACTACTTCTATGAACCATATAAAGTAACACAAATGTCACTTTAATCTTACCTAATGCAAAATGTGATAAAGTTTTCTGGTTTGAAGCTTACTGCACTTTTTTTCACCTGCATTTGTGAAAAGGCATATACATTTAAAACAAAAATTAAATAGGTGTCTATTTCTCAATCATATGTAAAAATATTCATTTCAATTACAAGTCAATCATGACATCCTTTCCTTTGGAATTAAATAGTTGGGAACATTTATTCCAGTGGTGTAAATCAACATTGTTCTATTGAAATCAGTGGAGTTCTATTTGGTTTCCAAATCCAAGAGTGATAGGCTCTTGTAGGAAAAGATAGTTTCCCTGCCTGCTGCAGATATGGAGTCTTATACATACATAAAACATAAAAACACACACCAGTGTGCCAACAGGTTTTTAATTATTTATCACACTCAGAACATAGAGTGTGATAACATTCCTGAAGTCTCTTTTTCATTTGTTATAACAGGTTTGCTTAATGAATGTTCAGCAAGTGTTTGCTAAGCATGAATGTAAAATGGAGCAAAGATCCTTGTCAAGGACCATTTAAATGGTAATGCCAGTGTTGCAAAAGGTGATAGTCTGTGTCACTTGTAAACGATTTATTCCTACTTTCCCTGCACAGCCTGCTTGCAAAGCTGACTGATTTAGCACCTGCTGTTTTGGACTAACTAAGATTTTTCTAAATGTCTGTATATTGTAAGAGGTACGTATATTAAAGGTGTGCTTGCACCAGGGTGTGCATGCAGGGAGAGGATCTTCTATAATTTAGGAGCTCTGTGGAGTTTTGTTTCCTCCCTTTCAGAGAAGATGACTTCAATAATTTTATTTTTATTTGTATCTATGGTATAGGACTGAGAGTTCTCAAACCCCAGATATCTTGTGTGTGACACTCAGAAAACTACATGGAGGAGAATTTCTTTTGACACTGAGTGTCTGTGCCATCATCCAAAGTTACAGGTCTCTTCTGAAAATCAGATACATAAAATGTTCTTGTTCAATACAGATACAAAATGAGATCCAGAATCCATGGGTGTTTATTGCCTACTTAGGCTATAAAAGTACATCTACAAAAGAGTTAATACTTCAGCTACATTTTAGGTATCTAAATATAAAAATGACCTTATTAAACTCACGTTTGGTTGAAATCCCAGATTACCCAAGGGTATAACTCTATGGATACTCATTTTGGCAATCACTTTTCCAATGTCCCTCAGCCATTGGTCCCTTAGCTATTCACTATTGTGCACAGATGTGCCAACTGCAATGATTGTTGGGTAGTTTATATTAACTGGATCTTTGAAATTATCAGGGAGAAAAAACCATTTTTTCTTGTAGGGGTTTGAGATAAGAAATAATTCTTTTTAAGTAGTTATTGTCACTTAAACAAGAGTATCGTGAAACTACATCCTGACTAACTACTAACACTGCTCCTTGGAGAGCCATTCCATAGTTTTGAATTATTCTTCTCCAGTGAGAACCCGTCTGTCTTTCCTCTTATGGTAAAAGACTTTTTCTGTGACAGAGGAGAGACTTTGTAACCAGGATCTCTGTATTAGACCTTTCAGTCACCTCTTCTACCTCTTTGCTATCGCTGTTAGACTTTTCAAGTCTGCTAGTTACTTAAGTAGCTAAGTAATTTAATTTAGACTCTAACAGACTTTTTTTTTTTTTAATTTTCTTCTTGTTTTTTTTAAAGTTTCTGGGATTAAAACTGGGTGACCATCTAGCCTGCCAAAGGAAACAGTGAGGACCTGAGCTTGGAACTTTGGGGATCTAAGTGTTGATCCCTCATTATGCACAGAATTTTTTCCTGGTGATGATGAAGTTGCTTATGTGTGATTCCTCTCATTTAATTTTAGCTGTCCAAAAAGGAGGTGTTCAATGCAAATCAGTCATTATTGGGCTTTCCAGCACAGTAGACAGAGAAAAGGATTCTGTTACAGAGGGCAAAGTGTTCCTTTCTAGGGTCTCTGACCAACAGCGTGATATACTTCCTAAAAGTATTTTTCTAGGGACTAAACAGCTGGCTTAGACTAACCACCTAACTTCAGATGTCAGTGTCAGGTGAAATGATCCCTTAACTTCAGTGCCTTTTTTTAGACTCTAGTACCTTTTTGGACCTAAGTGTACTAACACACATGTGTAAACACATCTGTGATTACCAAAAAATGCTCCTTTTCAAGCCAGCTGTCTCAACTTCATGCTTCTTGGTCGGAAATTTGTTTTCCTGATGTTCCATCCTTATTTTGTCCTCTGGCCTTTTACTGCTGCTCAGAGTTCTTCCCACACTTCCACATTAGTCAAATGGACAGCTCAAGGTTCATTTTATAAAGTTTTGAACCTGGTCTCTGTAGGTATAAAGTGTAACCTGGAGCTTGCAGTCAGAACTCCCAACTAGATGTTTTCAAATAAAACTTTTTCAAAAGGGGAGTAAAAGTTTTCACAGGAACGTATGCTATAAGAGGAAAAGTTCTCAAATCCAGGATAAAACTTCTACTGTACTGAGGGACACATCCATCTACTCCAGGATAGTTTTTAATCTTGGATAGAGGATGTTTATATTCTCAGAGTTCCATTTCGGGTTAATGCGAATTCTCAGTTTAGTTACTGCTTTATTGCCTTGAATTTACGTCTGAGCTTTCTTTGTTGATTACAGTTGGCATTTTTCCCCTTGCGTTTGGCAAGTTCTCTTTCAGTGAATACACTGGGACTACTTTAGCTCTGTATTTCAAAGCCAATGTCAAACTTATGGTTGGCCCAAGTACAGACAAGGTGACTGAATCCTCCATCTAATCACAAGGTGACCAGCATCACTACAGTGTATTGTCTATCGTAGCTGTTCCCCATTAGCTCTGTTTTCAAGTTAAGACTACTCCTACCTTCAGCTTTCTCTCTAGAGGTTAATCTTCATGAAGTATGTTCTCATATTCTGTTTGAATGCTGAAAAGAGTCCACAATTAATTCTTTCTCCTCTCTCTTGTTGAGGATATTCAGGTATTGACTGTCAGTATCAAATGAAAAACTCAGCAGTAGCTTGCACTGATGTACAGGAATACGATTCAAAGCACGAGAGTAAAAATAGGATCTCAGGAACAGCACAATGTTTTTTTACATTTTGTGATTCTAATATTGCTGCTTGACAGTGTTGCTGGTAGTGTACTGTGGCTGGCAACACAATTCAAGTGGAGTGCAAAGGGATGTTGGCCCCATGGAGCACATGAAAATTGCTGAGTGACTGGCAGCTTTCTTTTGCAAGAGAGTTACATGGAAATTCTCTGGATCTGCCAAGATTATGCTGCAGCTATCATTCCATTGCATTTCCCACAACTGCATGTAGTACATGCTTTTTCACTTTTTCAGGACACAAACAGCAGTGCATGCAACAGCAGTTCCCAAATTTTCCTCTCTCACAACACCTCAGATTCATGACTCTATTCCTACTTCTACTTTGTGGCTTTAAATTTGGAAATGGATGAACTGCACATATTTTGATTACCCTTTTCCTTTCTGCTTTTATGCAGCCTTTCACTTGACTGAAGTTTGCTTTTCCAGCAAAACCCCAGCCAGCAACTAAGCACCACACAGCTGCTTGCTCACTCCCCCCCACCACCAGCAGGATGGGAAGAGAATCAGAATGGTAAAGTATGAAAACTTAGGGGTTAAGATAAGAACAGTTTAATAATTGAAATAAAATAAAATAAAATAGAATAAAATAATAATAAATTGTAATGAAAAGGAAAATAACAAAAAGAGAGAGAAATAACCCCCCCAAAAAACAAGTGATGCAAATGAAAAACAATTGCTCACCACCAATCGACCGATGCCCAGCCTGTTCCCGAGCAGCGGCCCCCCTGACCAGATTTCCCCCTAGTTTATATGCTGAGCATGACATTACATGGTCTGGAATATCCCTTGGGTCAGTTGGGGTCAGCTGTCCCGGCTGTGTCCCCTCTCAACTTCTTGTGCCCCTCCAGCCTACTCACTGGTAGGGCAGCATGAGAAGCTGAAAATTCCTTGACTTAATGTAAGCACTGCTCAGCAACAGCTAAAACATCAGTGTGTTATCAACATTACTCTCATCCTAAATCCAAAACACTGTACTACACCAGCTACTATGAAGAAAATTAACTCTATCCCAGCCAAAACCAGGACACAAGGTTTGAAAAATATTACCTTATTATGATCTCTAACACCATGAATAAAAAATGTCTTTCATTTTTTCAGCACTCTCTCTGTAAGTTGAAGATTGTATCACTTCTTTCTGCTGTTACTCTTCCAACAAAATAACTGCAAGCTGTTCAGTCTTTTCTCCTAGCAAATGTTTTCTGAAATTGTGCTTGTTTTTCTCTTGACTCTCTTCAGCTGTTCAACATTTCTTTTGAAATTCAGTGTCCCAAAGTGGATGTGCTTGCCCTCTCTTGTTAACTTCTCTGCCTTTGTTCCCAGTCTTGGATACCTCCAAACAAGAGATGATATTGAGGTAAACTAACCCTGCTGGGACTGAGGCTGAAAAGCTATTTTTAAAGGTTGTCTGTTCTCTGATCTTTACAATAGAAAAGACTGCTCATACACTTTTGAAGTTTTGTGCTCCTTTATGGTGGTAAAGAATGACTTGTGGTTCAGATTTGCAGTCACATGAGCAAGAAGTTCCTAAGATACCTCTCACCTCTATGAATATAGCATTTCTTTTTATTTTAGCAAATTGTAAGATTTTTTCTAAATTACCTTGGAGCTTAAAACAATGCTCTGATTGTTTTACATACTCAACTTTTAACCAAGTCAGAGTGCAGAAACAAGCATTCAATTCTGGAGGGAACCTTGGAAATATTGTTTAAAAGCAAAGCTGGTTTTTTGGTAGGTTTGTCTCAGATATTCAATATAATGAACAGAATGAAGTTCCTAAAAAGTAGAATTTCTGGCTAAGAACCACTCAGTTTCAATTGATATTTCTGGCACAAGGGGACCTGGTCTGGACATTTATTACTGCTGTATGGTCACGGGTGATAATTTCAATGTCTAATTCTAGCATAAATGCTAGAAGAGTGACTTATTAGGGTGACTGCTTCTGGGTAGTTTATGTGTCTGTGGTGAGATATATTAGGAGTATTGCAGGTAGGTCTGCAGAAACTCAGCATATTGGTATGGAAGTGTGCCGGGTGAGCAGGAGTATAAAAGAAGAAAGGATTTGGGAGAAACAAAAGGATTTGCAGCCTCAGGTTGGAGGTAGGAGCAGGGAAAGGAAAATGAAAAAGAGGGGAAGTGTGATAGTGAGCTCTAAATTAAGCATTTTAGGGCCATTAATATGAATCTGTCACTGTAGGCATGATCCTTGTTGGTTTCAACTCTTGCATGAGCCATGAATTTGGGAATTCCTCCTTCTTTGAAAGCATCTAATTCCCTAGTGTCCCCACTGCCCCATAATATCGAATTCCAACTGGCTTTGGGGCATCTTTCCCTTCTGAAAGAGGTCTGAGCCCTCCTGTTCTCTCCATATACTGTCTCCCAGGTAGAGGAGAAAAGCCTGAAACTTCACCCATCAAGGATCCCGCATTCAGACCGGAGCAGAGCGAAGAGGGCATATGCAAGGTACACATCACAGGAACAGAAGCATTGATGCTTTTGTGGCAGCAATAAGAGAACCAGCTCAGGTGACTGAAGCAGTTCAAACATTTAAAAGCTGCTGCTTGAGACTAAATTCATCTCCATGCCGTTTTCTCATTCAGCTGGGAACATTTCATGGAGACGAATTGGCCACTTCACACTTCTGTGAACCTCCTAAACTACAGATGGATGTGGAGAGCCCTTTGCTTTCATCCTTCCTCTTAAAAGTCCCTTTTTCAATACTGGCAATGTCACTATGGCAAAAGCACTGTTTTGTGATTAATTTTACATAGTAGTACAGTGGAGAACTAGACTTCCTATAGTTAGGCTGAAGAATTTCTGTCTTCTGGGAACCTTTGGAGGTATTTTGCAGTCTGGATGACTGACAGGGTTGAATTAGAATTTAGGATAAGGGCTCCTGAAGCAAAGTCCTCCCAAAAGTGAAAGATATATACTGTATAGTATATACATACTTATTTTCTATATATTTATACATACGAATATGTGCATGTATGTGAATAAACATAATCCAGAATTTTAATAAGTGTAAATAAAATAGTTAATAAATTCTGATGGTTTTACTCTTTTTAACAGCCCATTGGCTCTGTCTGCCTCCTTCCAAATGCACCTCAGTTCGTACAGTCCCTCAGAGAGACATATTTCAAATTCATATTTGGAAACATATTTCAAAAATTCTTTTGGCTAATGGCTTCTTATAATGGCAGCACATGTTTCAACTCTATGCATTTTACACGTCTTTAAGGAAAAAGAAAAAACATTATCAGAGAACAGCTGTTGGTGCCTTGCTAAAATCCATTTTGCATTTTATTTCTGGAAAATACAACTGGAGAGAAATGTAGAATTAAGGAAAGAAAACAAAAAATTGTGTACAAAAGATTGATTTGACAAAGTGGGAGAGAGGCAATTAAGGCTACTCTAATGTATTTGTGGTTTACAGGAATGACACTAAGTAGAAATGGATGTGAAGGGAGAGAAGACTGTAAAGGTTCCAAGTGGGAGAAAGTGGAATGGGCAAGACTAGTTATGGAAGAGAGATATTAGATTACATCATGGACCATAGAAAGTCAGGGAAGCTTCCCAACACCACTTCTTTTTCATTTTGGGGCGATCTTCAGCAATGTAAGAATGAAGTACAGCTAGACAGGGAGAGTATCTAGAACTTCAGAGGGAGTTCCAAAACTCCAAAGGTACATCACAGATCTTTAGACTCTCCAAGAAATTCAGAGCAAGACCTTGGGCCAAGGCTGACTTTCAAGTAGGGCTGAAGATCCCAAGAAATACAACTGTTGAGCATGCAGGTACAGTATCATCTTCATGAACTCAAAAAGCAAAGGGAAAAGTTTTGGGTGAACAAGTTGACTATAAAAGAAAAAACAAGAGCCGAGAAAAAAAAAAAAAAAACAACTTAAGTACACCTAATTTACATCTGCTGTGTCACAGCTCAAGGTAAAAAGCCAACCCTGGAGACATGGATGCTGGTTGGCTGGGAATTTTTTTAACTTAAGATACACTATTTGCTTATATCCTAGTAGCAGAAGGAGCTGGTTTTAGTTATTTTGAGCAGTGTAAACTGGCCACAGTGAAAATTATTATCCGACCCAGAAGGATTATTAAATAAAATAATGCTTCCGATAAAGTGTGTTGTAGTAATTATATATATCATTTTATCATAGGCTACTTCTGGAAAGTGCATTTTCCAAATCGAGGCATTTAACAGCATTCAGAAAATAACCTACCTACTCTAGAAAAAAAAATATTTAATCAAAACCTTCGTACGTGGAAGCAGCATGAGTACAGATACAAATTTTAATTCACTGTTTAAAAAATAAGTAAGTTCTATTCAGGGAATGTTACATAAGGGATCCAATAGCTTATTCATACCACTGCAGGAAATAACTCAATATGAGATCCTTCCTGCAAGATATCGTTAGTGAAGGAACCTAAGGTTCTACTAATTTGTTGACTGAGAGGATTGGGCCTTTTTTGAATGTGTTAGACATTCTTTGATACATTTCTTTAAAAATGGCATAAGCTGTAAAATGCGCAGAATATGGGAAACTCAGTTGTCCTACACCTTTAATACAAAAGAAGAGTCACACAAACTACATTTCCCAGTGTGCATTTCTCCATCTTTCATGTGTGGTAAGGCATAACTTTTTTCTTTCTCTCCTCTCAACCCAGAAGTAGCAGCACTTCTGTGCCTACATCCATCCCTAAGCTATTTATGTGAAATAACCCTTTTTTGCTCCCTCCACCCCTCACACACGTACACAACAGAGAGCAGTGTGAAGCACAAGACTGCTCACTTAGAAAGATGTCTTACATTTTAGAGAAATAGCATTGTTTGGTAGTTATGACGTTAGGGTATGCAGGTTTTTGTTACTAAACATTGAAGAAAAGCATGTCTTCTCAAACATTCATCTGTCTGCCATCATTTCTTTAACTTCTTCATGAAGTCTAGACATCTTTAACATCTTGAAGACGCCCACTTAGCAATTTGCCTGGACAACATCCTCATCTGTCACAGCACTGCTTTACCACCAAAATCAGCAGAGCTGCATCTCTTTGTCTTGACTGAAGCATGGTCTTTTCCTTTCTCTCCTCCTCCTGTGAGTCATTAAAATACAAGAAAAATCTTGTTCTGCTTTGTACCTTATTCAGAGCCTCAGGAGACCTCAGTTTTGTGGTGGCCACTCAATGCAGAGTGACACTGAGAATTATCTCCCTCCTACAGGGAGAAGAAGCCCACTGCTGATGTGGATGCCATCACATAGACGGGCCCTTTAGACTGTGATTTTTCTTCTGAGTGACGTTGCAAGAGTAAATTCAGCTTCTGTCTCCGTTCCCCCATAGGAGTGGAAAACAGCACTCTCAGACTGAGAATAGTTGTTTCATTTCTATTTCCTTTGGAAAAGCAGAACAACAATAAAACCCAAAAACTTTGGTTTCAGCAGGAACTGTACACATTTCGAGTCAGACTAATATTTTTTCTTAGCTCTGACTGCAAGTCAGTGCCAGTCTGTGACTCATGATCCCTTACCTGTTTCCATCTTGTTTACTCGTGGAAATAAACCTATGCTGCTCCTTACTTTCTCTGCACTTCTACTGAAAGTAATAAGTCTCTGCTTTTCCTTTCTACCTGCTTGCCTGCAAAGCAAAGTAATACAGAATAACAGCTTCTCAAAGCCTGACCTCTGAGACAGTGTTAAGGGAGATTAAGAAGGACGATTAGTAAAACCAGTATATGTCTCATTGTGTATGAGAGAGAAGAAATACCCATGTCTAAGCCTTATCCCTGGATTTTGACTAGTTTTAACACCTACTTCAAACCCTTGCCTAGACTCTCAGGATAATTCTTGTGCGATGAAAATTCTTATATGACGAGTGTTTCTGACTCATTATGGTTGGAAGCTAGACAGTCCTTGAAAGACATAGCAGGTTTTTATAAAGTACTTCTGTGGTTGGTCGACCCTGGCTGGACAGCAGGTGCCCACCAAGCTGCTCTATCGCTGC
Source organism: Aquila chrysaetos chrysaetos (assembly GCF_900496995.4). Classification (NCBI taxonomy): domain Eukaryota; kingdom Metazoa; phylum Chordata; class Aves; order Accipitriformes; family Accipitridae; genus Aquila; species Aquila chrysaetos. The sequence goes on along the minus strand of NC_044030.1, from coordinate 82,178,763 downwards.
CCTCCTCTGCAGGACAAGGAGGGAGAAAATAAGATGGAAAAAAAACTTGTGGAGTGGGTCAATATAAAGGCAGTTTAATAAAGCAAAAGCAAAGACTACACGTGGAAAGAAAGGAAAACAAAAGATTTATTCTCTACTTCCCATCGGCAGGCCATGTCCAGTCACTTCCCAGGAAGCAGGGCTTCGGTACGCATAGCGGTTGCTCCTGAAGACAAATGTCATAATAATAAACGCCCCCCCCCCTCTTCCTCCTTTCTCTTAGCTTTTATTGCTGAGCAGACGTCATATGGTATGGAATATCCCTTTGGTCAGTTTGGGTCAGCTGTCCTGGCCATGTCCCCTGCCAAGATCTTGCCCACCCCAGGGGAATGTTGAGACACAGCCTTGATGCTGTGCAAGCACAGCTCAGCAGTAGCCAAAACACTGGTGTGTTATCAACACCTTTCTAGCTACTAATAAAAACCAGAGCACTAAGGGGGCTGCTCTGGGGAAAACTAACTCTGTCTCAGCTGGACCCAGTACAACTTCTTAGCATTTGCAGAAAACCAACACCATTATCTTGGTTCTAATGGGTTTTTGACCTGTGGTCCATGAATCCTCGAGGTCTACTTCTAAGAGCTGCCCAAAGGATAGCAAGAAAAGCCAACTTTTTGTCAAGAAGCTATTCACTGTCAAGGGGCCTGTGCCTCCCTAAGAATATTTTGAGGGTTGAGAAAGCCTCACAAAAATTTGATAGCCACTTTAATTTATTAGTTTCTAGCCAATATATGCAAATTATATCTGTATTTAATGATTTTAAACTTTTTGCTTTCATTACTTTTCTTTTTTAAAGTGCCATTTTTTTCAGGTTATTCACTGGTGAGAAGCAATGTAACCTTGTGAATCATGGGAAATTTAACTATGATGCAAGTGCTTCATTTAAGAGGTTCTCTTTGGTTTCAGTAAGTAAGGAATCAAACCCTTGTCTCTCAAAAATATTTGTAACTTAGTTTGTAGCATTTGGCAAGTTTCACTTAAAAGTTCATATTTGACATTTACCACAGCAGCTATCTACTTTAATTCCCTGACTTTGAGACTTGAATACCAATATATAATTCAAATTTTAGCATTCACAGGACAGCGCATACATGAAAATAGAGAAGTACTTAGGAACAATTTTCTGATTCTGATTACATTAAGAAAACAGCTGACCAACTACATCCCTGTGCAGCATCTGTTCCACACATAGACATATAAACTTAGCAGGACTTACAAAATGACGGATAGCTTCCAAAAGGTTGTTTAGGAACCAAAACCTGAATTCATACATTGCAAGGAATCAATCAGTGAAGCATTGCTTTGGTTCCAAAGGAGACTCTGAATAAGGGCTAGGCTATGAAATTATTCCTGCCACCAGATGCTGTTTGTCTGCTTCTGTGCTCTAATTGCTATCAATAATTAAACACAGGTCTCTGATTCATATGCACAGAGGCAGAGATTCTTAAATTAAACATTTTAAAGTCATTATAGTACATTTTATATGTTCAGCTAAACACTGCACTCAGGCTGATTATGATTAAATATACTGATACTAAATTACATATTGATTCCATAAATACCAACAGATACCCAGAACAAATAAGAAGATTCCTGGTAAATAGAAGGAACATTTTAATTTCAGATAACTAACAGAAAGCAGCTTATATTTATTTATATATGTTACATTATGTTGCACATTGTGCAAAGAGACAACATCTCCCAGTTGACTTGCAGAAAACACAAAATAATTTCCATCGTTTGGAAAACAACAAATGCAGACAATGTGCCATGCCCGAGTTTGTGTGACAGCCACTTGAAAAGTCAAGTTTGAATGCAAGTAAAGCTCGCACTTGTTAATCAGTCTGTGACAGGTGTGATCTTTTCCAAAACTATGTCCCCAAGGTGATTCTCACTCTTTTAATAGAATACAGTCTGCAGTATGTCTAGAGAAAAAAAAAATTACGCTCTTTGAAACTGCCCGTGTTTACCCTTTGGCAGGCTGTACAATTTGATGACATACTTTCTGATGATGATTGCTATTAGTCATACTACTGTCCTGCACAAAGGTTTGGCAGACTTCCAAACAGAGGTATGATGATGACCCACCTCTGGTGATTCACTCTTTCCGCTATAGCCAGACAGGTCAGTGCAGTACGACCCCTAATATCAGGTTTGCAAAGTACAGATTGTCCGGAGTCTGATGCCACTCTTCAGCCACTTCATCTGCTGGTCCCAGACCTTTGGGACTGTTGTCTTCTGTTTCCAGAATCCCATAAGTTGTTTTCTGTGACTTCTGCTCAGCATGAGAAAGGTTCAAACCACTCAGATGCCCCTCAGCAAGGGGGTGGATTTGATACAAGTTATTATCCAAGGTAAATTCTTATTTGGAATCTGCAGCTAAAAGTGAGTCCTATTCAAAGTTGTATTAACTCCCTTTGCTTCTTTTGATAAGTTGCCGCTGAACAACTCTGGGAAGATACAAATCAGGGGAACAGAGAGCTTGTTGGACAAAGGTTACTGAAAGGCAATGAGTTCAGTTAGACTTTGAAAGACCCCATTCTTTTTGCAAAACAGTTTGCAAAACTACTTTATCTGTTGCTAGTAGGTCCCATAAGTGTTAACATTCATGAAATATTTGGTACAATAGTGTGCCCAAAGTGTAGCATGTGTCATGACATTTTATAGAGGCTTCACCATTGTACACTGTGGGGTGGAGGTCAGCAGGTGACTTTCATTCTGAGACATTGGCAAAAAAATCTTTATAAAAACTATATCATTTAAAGTTCTCTTCCTTAACTTACACTCCCAATCATTTAGCCTCTCTTCCATAGGCTCTCTTCTTACCAGAAGGGAAAATCCCATCCTTCGAAAAATCAGTTCAGATCCTAAAACGACCAGTGCGAATCAGCAGTGGTTTCTACAGTCAACTACATTTCTGAAAGGAGCTGTTGTTGCTCAGGATATGAGATAATTTAACTTTATTGCTTAACATGATATGGGTACTTAAACATAATTGTCTAATGTCATTTGTCATTTTAGATACACTAGGATTTTATGTACATGCCTCCAGCTGCACTCCAAAAGGGTACAGGTCTCTCCTAGGTCCTGTGTCATACTGAGAAGCCCAACTGAATGTCTCAGATTTCTAGGATGTTGCAAATGACATTTATGTTTAAGCAAGTTGACTCATTGGCACATGTCACTTCTAGTTTATCTGTTGCTCATAGAGTCCCATAAGCGTTAATGTTCATGAAATATTTGGAACAACGGCGTGCCCAAAGTGTAGCATGTGTCATGACACAGTTAATAAAACTAGAAATCTTCAAGTAGGTGTTGTGCATTTTTGTATTGTAGTTAGACGCTTTTGTTAGATACTTCAAGAGGAGGAACAAGCAAAAATGTGATTAAATATGGCTAAAATCCTAACAAAGCCACAAGAACCTTTCTGAATGGCTTTGAAGATACAAACTTAAAGCACTCTATATTGTGTTAAAACTAAGATACATTAAATACTGGAATGTTTCCTAATGACAAACCCAGTGTACTACTCTATTACTTTACAATAGTTCTACCATACAAAAAAAAATTGCCAGATTTTCTGACAAGCTGATACTATTAATCAGAACAGCTTACTTATGTGCTATAAAGTTCAACTGACATTATGCATTTTAAGACCTTGTTTACAGCTTCTCACAACTTTACAAGCCCATAATTCTGTGAACTGAAACACTTTGTGTATATACAGTGCTTTGTGCCTGAACTGTACCCATAGCCAGACGATACTAAAATATTGTTGAAACATTCTGGTCAAAACAGCTCAAATACCCCCTTTATTAGGCAAGCTAGAGAAACAGATATTCTGTTCTGTTCCCAGAAACCTCATAGCTAAAACCATAAAAATGCAAGCATTTTCTTTTCACAGCTGTGTGTTCTAATACAGACCGAGCATTTGGCAGGGATATGGCCCTAGCAAACTGCCTGAGTCACTTTAATTCAGTCCCTCCCTGGGAATTACTTAATGATGGGATTATGTACCATGGGTTCCCTATCTGTTTCAGAAAACTGATGTATCCCAGTGATCAGGCTCATGGAATAATGCAGACTGCTGTTTGTAGGACTCCATCTCAAAAATTGAAAGGTGAACAGTAAACAAAGTTGGAGAATGGAAAGAGAAAAAAATATAACTTGAGAACTTAATGAAGTCTTGTTTGCAGTGGTTTGGTGATTAATGACCTTGTAAACAGAATTAATTGAAGGTTGGAAAGTGAGCTCATGCCTTCATAGACTTCCAAAAAAATCACAGAAGGGAGAGATACCACGAAGGCTTCAATGAACAGATTTCAAGCATATTAGACATACTCTTAGTGGGCAAAAATCCACTTGGAGACAAATCCTGTTTGAGGTATAAATTTCCTGATGTGTTACGAAGCACAAAGTCTGTTCCCTTCCTCCTCCCATGTTTAGGACATCCATAGTGGTAGTAGACAGGTGAATTTTGTAATTTCTGAAAGGAGATGAGTTTACCATCCAGCTTTTTTCCTCACTGAGATCTTCCACCTGTCCTACTACCTCTGTCTGCCCACTTCATTCTTACAAGTTAAAAGGTATGATGGGCTACTAAAGACTTCTCCTTAACAAGGCGAGGCCAAACTTCCATCTCCTCCCCTGCAAGACCTTTCTCGTTTCTGCCCCATGCTTCCTACCTGCCAAAGACCATCTACTTCCTCCACACACCCTTCCCTACAATTTTCCATATTCCTATTTCTTTTTGGCCTGCCTCTTAGGCAAGAGGCACCGCGGGTAGTGCTGTGAATGTGGTGTCATCTGCCTCTCAGCAGCTGAATTGGCCAGGCAGAACGTGTTACTTTTTAGCAGCCACATGTAAGCCTTAGGCTGGATTTTTGTACAGCTCAGTTGTGAGTACTTTAACATCTTTGAGATTTCTACTCCTCTGTCCAGTTTGGCTGATATTAGCCAAAGGGATCAAAAGTTATTGTGAGAAAGAGGGCTGACAGAAAGACTCAGTCACAGAGACAGAAATGATGCCATCACATCAGGTTTGTCCCCTTAGGAAATCAGACTAAAATGTGGGACACTTTCAGTATTAAAAAATTTGATTACTGCCCTGGAGAATTTCCTCACTGAATCTGCCACAGCTTTCTTACATGATGGTGGGCACATCAGTTCAATCATCTAAGTCTGACTTCAAATATGAAATGCAGTGGAGCTGAGCTATGGCAACTAGAGCTGCAGTAACTAAGGGTTGTGCTTTAAAAATACATAAACTACAATATAATGCTAAGAATTCTGAAAACACGGGTCCTGTGGGACTGGTGTGGGACACTGAATTAGGGCAGGCTCATGGCCTGAATTTTTCTGGCAGGCATTTAAGAAAACATTTGGGCTCCTGAAGTGACATTTGGGTGAAATTTAGAAGCTGAAGTTTAGGAAGACAGTTCTGAAAAACTGTGCTTACTTTTTACTACTTGCTATCTGAGTGAAACTGGGGTCTTTAGGAAGATATGAAGAATTTGGGGATTCTGATCATATTTTTTTCTTTTCAATTACCAGTGATTTCTCAAGGCAAAATACATGATGAGTCCTTGAAGAAAACCATTCCCCAGAACAAGGGTTTCCCAGCACAGCTTGGTGGTGGGACTGGAACTGGTGGCGGTAGTGTCAAGGTCAGTCACAATGGCAGCAGCAGGAGGTTGTGGTTATCTGCTGGTCTAAAACTCATAATTATATCCTCCCAGTTCTTACTACAGCCAATCAAATTATAAACACAGTCCCAGTCCTCTGTCTTCATCATGCTCCCGTCTTACTTTTCACTCCCATGAGCTACATAGAGGTCATTCTGTCCTGTTACTGATGATCAGCTGATTAGGGGTAACAGTTCCTGGGCACATGCTTACACTGAAATTATTCTAAGAATACTTCTTTTTACAAGTTTCCTGTAGATGCACATACAGTACGTGCTGTTGTCTCATCCCTCTTTCAAAGCAGATTGTATATTAGACAATTGTAGGTATTGAGAATCTTACAATATTCATGTTGTCTCTTTTCATTTAACCTTTCTTGATTGCCATTGGAAAGAGGAGAAAGCTAAGGGAAAGGCATCGAGAACACGCTTACATTACTTTAAAGTGAAGTTTTCCATAAAACAGGCAAGCAAATAAGATGAGGCTGGAAGGCCAAGGTAGATCTGTACTGATGAGTAATCCTAAATACATGTGTAATATACTTACTACAGCTTTTGATGACTGTGCTATGTATCATCATTTTTTGTGCCTGTAATCAAAATGTCTGTTGTGCTTTCTCAAATAAGTCATTCTACTGAAATATTATTCTTTTCTTTAAGACTAGGTTTGTGAGACATCTTACAACATCCATCAGATAGTGGTGGAAACTGTTGTTAGTCAAAACATGCTTACCTTTTTACGGCATGGAAGCATACTACAGCTTAAAAGCAAATTATATAGGTATTTAAACTCAGATGTGGATTCTGGTTTCAGAAGTAGGTGATAATCTGAAACCTTGCCCCATTTTGGTATTGACTGATTTTGTTTTACTGATGCATTTGTGATGAACCCAATGAAATCTTGAGTATCACAGCACAGAATACCTTAACATGTAAGTCCTTTTACTAAGTCCCTCTATGCCTCTTCTTTGCACCTGAAAATCTGAGGAAGTCTATCTTAGAGGAGTATTGAGAAAATAGTTAATGTTAGAGAGGTAGCAGGGTACTGTAATAATGAGTGCCTGAGCAAAATTTCCAAGAAAATTAATAATTTTATTTCCAGAACAAGGTTTGATTAGCATCTGGTAAGACAGATCTGGGGCTAAATATGGAACAACGAGCATTAACCAAGAGCCACTGCTCATTAAATGAGCCAAAGGGCCTGTGGATTGATGTGGTTTTATATAGTATTGTAAGGTGTATAAACATGCACAAGACAAGTAAATTCAGGTACACAGATAACCTGGACTCTAACATATCTGAAAACTGAATCCTAAAGTGTGCAATATTTGCTAAGAGTCTTTTGTGTAGTTATCATTTAAATTCCAAGACTGGTATTAAGAGTTTTCCTGATTAGCTTCCATGAATATACGGTCTCATTCTAAGAATCCAGTTGAAAATGGTTCAGGCAACCTGGATAAACTAATGGATATTTCCAGTTCTTACAATCTAATGAGAAAATTCAAAAGTATGATTTGGACTGGTACCTTTAACACTGCAAAATTTAGGAGAACTCAAATCTCCCTGTTCAGGAGGTTAGTGTCGGAGATGTAATGTAGATGGCCCACTGAAGTATTGGGCATAATTTGAAAACATAATAGTGAAGGATATTTTCTGTCTGCTGCTTATAAAAATGGGAAACAAACAAACAAAAAAAAGTGTAAACTTATTTTCTGCTATTTCTTATTGAATAAAATAAAATGTATTGTTCCCCTTTTCTAACAATATGTCTCTGCATCTGAAATAATTACCTTCTTACTTCAAAATTTTGTGAGAGAACACAGAAAAACTTTGTTTATCCTTTTCAGCAATTCAAATATTGTCTTGACTTCAACATAAAAGGTCTGGAATGTTATTTTCTTTTTTTCTTTTTTCTTTTTTTTATTATTACAGCAGTTGGCTCCTTTAAACTTAGCTGCATGAAGTGAAAGCTATATCAAGCATTCTTCATGTGCTGAAGAATCTCTAACAAAACCAGCTCCTGAGAAGTGATGCATACCATATTAAGAAGAAATTCAGTGGAGTAGAATTGTATTCATAGTTTCCCCTTTTGGCTTATCAGCCACTGCTTGCATCACTACATTAATTTTTTTTGTCCTTGCTGTCCTACAGAGCTGAACGACCTCTTTTCCTCCCTTCTTTCATTCTCTCTCCCTCCTTGTGCTCTGCTTTTGAATTAGGTTGCAATAAAATTTGTCCAAATTCAGGCTTCAGATTTTATCCAAACCATATTTTAGAAAAATTTACAGGTGTAATGAAGAATAAATCTTCATTTCTACCTATTGCTGGTTAGTATGTGAATCATTTGGATGCATCAATGTACAGGATGTATAGTGGGAAGAAATAGTCGTAGAAATAAGGGGGAAGAAGTACCCACTTTCTTACAGCACTAAAGAATGGAACTCTTCACCATTTTGCAGATTTATATGGAATAAAAACAAAGAGCTCCAGACTGATCTCTTAAAGGCATCTACTTTACTCTTCATAGTACTGACGTAGAAATAATTTGGCTCAGAATTCCTAATGCTATATTTAGTTAACTGAAAGCACTTCTCATAAATGCTTTTATCTGGATGAAGTACTTGTTTTTCATCTATAATTTCCATTTACTTCTCTAGTGGCTCCAGAAGCTCCACCCCACCTTAAAAAATTTAGATTTTACCGACACTTCAATTTTTTACTTGGTGTGTATCTCTTCCCCAAAGAGCACATGCTGTGCTGGGGAAACATCACTCAGAACAGAGCGCAATATGTAACAGTACGGTATCAGATTTTCAATGAATTTGGGGAGTACTTAATCTTTCAAAACTAAGCTCCACACGTTGTAATATTAATTTGTATGCTTAAATTGAGGCATGTTAGCCTTAAGAACTTCAGTCGGAGATTTCACATGTGATGAAGACAACCACAAACTGCAGAATATTTGGGATCAAGTAGTTACCTCTAGATCTGGAGTTTTACAGGGTTTTTTTTCTTAAGAAAAATCCTTTTCAGAATCTCTCTCCTTCCCTGCTTCTCTTATTTACTGTGACTCCAGTTTCCTAAGTCTTCAGTGCATCTGTGTGCGTAGCAGTAAATGGTGGAGCATTTCCACAATTAAACTCTACAAATGTTAACAGTAATACCTTTGCTTAATTGACCATGTAATCCTTGAAATCCAAAGAGCAGTCTTAAAAAAGAATGTGGTATATAACACATTAGTTGCCCTGGTAAATCCCTCTATAGTGCAGAGTCTTTAGGGAGAGTTTCAGAGAATTTCTCCAGTCTTTGAGCCTCTAAATATTGAACCTCCCACTGGAGTGAAGCACTTGTACATGTAATATTCAGCTGCCATAGGTACTATATTAAAGCACTAATTGGAAGGAAGATGAGAAAGTAGGTCTCCATCCTTAGCGGATTACTCGAAGTGCTACATTCAGGTTGCATATTTATTTTTTGTCTCAGTACATTGTTGCATTAGAAAAATGTCAATAGGTCCATTTCTTCCTTTAAAGAATGATGCATAGGATATTCCTGCAAGAAATAAGAGCCCAGGAAAGACTTAAACCTGGTTATGGACTTTCTGGTGGAATGCTCTAATCTCTGATGTCCTAGAAGGAAAGAAGACTTTCTAGATGCTTTTGTCTGGTGCCTGCTCCATCAAGCATGTCTGGAGAATGGATAAAAAAACAGATGAGCAAGGTGAAGAAATGAACTAGGTATTTGATTTCTTCACATACCAGGGCATGTTTTCTTGAGTATGGCCAGGAAAGAAAACATTTTACAGGAATTCCTTCTTATTGTTCTAAGGTTTCTTAATGTGTTCCCAGTCTTAAACATAAGTTCAGCAGGGATTTCAAGGTTTGAATTTTAGATGAAAGCTCATAAAACCGGAGTTAGGTGTGGCTTAAGCACCTAAATCCCTGTTTTGGCATAGTCCTCAGTCCTTATATTAATTAATTAAAAAACATAAAAGGCCCGTCTGTTAATTAAGGCTGAGATTTCTAAAGAAGTCTGAATGAATTAGGTAAGAAATTCAAATTAATTTGAGACTTCTAATACCATAATACTTCTCTAAAATCTCAGCCTAATTCCCTAATGGTACCTTTTTTCTTTATTTGAGTTGTACTTTTAACTGCTAATCCTAAGTAAAAGGCAAAAGAGATTCCTGACATAAATAAGGTTCTGATTCTGTTTCCTATTTTCAGAATTGTTGGTATCAAAGCCTGTACTTGAAATAAAATTGTCTTTTCCTCAACAGGCAGAGGCCACCAAGATGAAAGAATATTCTATCTCCTGAGGTATCTATAGCCCTGGCTGAAAGTGTAAGAGTTGTTCTGACTCACCCAGATTGCAGAGCCTGTAAAACATATACAGACACAGTAATTTTACCAGCTCACACACACTACCATTCATGAACCTTAGCACATTAAAACCAGTAGAATCTAGCTGCTAACAAAATAAAACTGTCACCTGAAGCGATATATTGCCTAGGAAAATTTATATTAAATATAAAGGAAAAAGGTAAGAAATGTCATAGGAATTATTAGTAGCTGCTGCCTCCAAAACCAAAGTCTGCTTCTTGATACCTTATTACGTGAATGTACCTGTAACCCCCGGAGAGCTGATCTGCACACACTTTGGAAAAACTGTGCATGCCAGTACGTACAGACTGAAATCACTCTGGAGTGTTTGCTGTAAAAATTTAATTGCAACAGCGAGGGCTTTTCTTTTTCCCTTTCTTCATCCACCATGTGGAACTGCAGGGAGGTCTTACAATTACAAAAAGGAAAACACAATACATGTCATTGTGTACTGAGCAAAACATTGTGCAAGCTGCCTCAAATTCTGAAAGGACAGTGATATTTCTCACTCTTGGAAGAACCTTGTCATCAGTCAAACAATCAGTGATGCTTCCTTAATATAAAGATCACCATTAGGCTACTGAGATTGTATCCCTCACCCAGTCTTACAATCTCATCAAGACACTGATCTACACAGTGTCACTACACAGAGAAGAAAAATACCTGGTTTGAATATTTTTTTTTAAATGAGCAATTGCAACAGTAACGTTAGACACCTTACCTAATCTTAAGAATGGAAGTCAGTCCTAAAACTAGCATACCAAACCATGTCTCTATGTGCAATAGGTGTTCTAAATTCCCACTATAGAAAAGGAGCATCTGGTCAATACAGCCAGTGGAGTCAAGAGAAAGGTTCTTCTCAGCCTAAAGCTGATCTCTGGGGCATGGCTCAGTTTTGTGTTTGAAACATAATTTAGACTTCTGCACAGCTGTAGGTGAGCTAGGGAATTTATTCAGTTGCTTAAATGACATTGTATAATGACATTTGAGGCAGCTTACCTAGACCAACTGCTCTAGCAGGCACCTCTACCTCACCTCGCTGCTGCTCCAGGCTTGTACAGGTCTCTTTTTCATCCTGTCTTGTATCCACTAGTTCTGTATGGAAGTTTAAGGCTTCTCAGTGACTCTAGGCACATGTTCAGAGGCAATTCAACCAAGCCCCAGAGCAAAAAGAATTCATCTCTAGATTTGTAGGCCTGAAATTAGATGCTTAAATTGGTGTATGCGCTAGAGGATGACTCGGTTACCTAAATCCATATCTCTTGTGCCATTTCAGGAACTCTGTGGTATCTGATGTATCCACATGGGACTGGTAAATAAAGTCCAGAAAATGTACACCATTCTGCAGCAGAAACTGGATGTCACGGCGAAGTATTTCATGTAGGACTGGACATTAAAATGCATGACATTGAATTCAGTCACAACCCAGGGAGGATCAGTAAGTCTGTAAGGCCAAATAGGCAGCAGGCTGAGACTTCAGGTGACAAGTCCAAGCTTGTGGGTGTGCGTGGCACCCAAAGACATGCCTTTAGGCATTTAAGGAGTGTCAAAGGCTGAGAGGTGAGACAGGGAGGGATGCTAGCCCCTTTCCACTGTTTAATTGCAGAGCGAACTGAAGTGGAAATTAAGCAGTGTAACTACCTAAACCCTTTCTAGATCCCTTTGAAGTTGCTTGACTTTCAGAAGCATTGAATGCTCTGCACTTCCCTAAATCAGGGACGGATACCTGTGTTCTCACTGAGGTTTTATTTCGTAAGCATGGCTGGAGGGTGTGATTTTCATAGGTGCTGAATAGTATTAATTAGTGTCTGTCATTTGGCACCTGGCAACTGCAGAACTCAAAATTAGATGCTATTTTTGAAAATGTGAAACTCTGCCTTTAAGCTCCAGGGAAACATTTCACAGAGATGGAAAGGGTCTGTTTCACCAGCTTCACCTCATACATATAAATCACCAAGTTTTATTTTTAAATGATGGTTGACTTTTGGGCGGGGGGGGGGGGGGGAGATCTTGTTTAGAATAACTTTGGGTTTTTTTCTTTTTTAAAGGGAGAGAATTAGGTTTTCTTCACACACAGGCTTTGGGATCTGAAGAACGATGACAATTCATTTGCAGGTGGGGAACCACCTTTTCCAGACCCATATGCTTATTTGAGGACTATCTGCTTTGGGAAGTGTATAGACTCTGTCGCTTAGCAACCACCCTCCCTCTTCTCAGAGTAGCAGGAGGATGCTCTGCGCATGCATGTGCACCAGTAATCTGGTTTTCAGACCACAGAAGGCCTTGTTGTGATACAGTCAGCCAGATCATATACAGAGATATTTTGCAGCCGAGCAATCCATTTCAACTCAGTGCAGGCAAAATTTGAACCAGCACCTTTTAATGTTCTGTCCCTGAGCTGAAAGTATTTGGGATCATTGTATCTTCTTTGCTGGGAAAATTAATGGAATATTTCCTTGGCAGTGAGTTCCTAGTTCAAGTTTTTTACTGAAGAGTCTGTCGCAAACTGTGTGAAGTTTTGCTAAAGTATCCAGGAGGTTTTCATATAACAGAGGGAAATATGAAGGACATATAGCCACAAAAATGGAGAGTCATTACTGTTGCGCAGGACCGAACTGCAAGATGATCACTTAATTGGTTAAGAAACACACAGGGTTCACATGATGATTTTTTCCCTCTGGCCACTTGTCAGAAGTGTAATGAAGCAGCAGTGAGTTGGTTATGTATCTTTGTGTTTGTATTACCTACATGGATGCACGCTAGTCATCCAGTGCTGATGGGTCTAAGACGTACACTAGATGGTGCTTGCACAACGCAGGGAGCAAAAAGTGCGTCTGTCTCAAGATGTGCCAGCAACTCAATGCTCCACCTCCTCCTCGAGTATTTTCTGTGATGTGCACTCTGTTCCATTAAGTGGAGTCATGTAATTAAATATAGAAGGTTCACGAGTGATGTAAAAAATTAGTTATTCGCTATTTCATTGACCAATGCAATAAAGAGATAAAATCATTCATTTGCATATCTGTATACACATGCTTATGTATATAGAGAGTCTTGGCAGCTCCAAGTTTCTAGAGACAGAGAGCTGGCATTGTGAAACCTTTTCTATATTGCTTTAAAGAACTACATATGCACAGAACTGAGATGAAAGGAAGGGCTTTTTACTATATGTTTGTACAGCACCCAGTACCGTTCAAGTCTTAACCAGCATCTAAAATCTAGCATGAACTATCAGGAATTTTGGAAAAGGAGAAGGAAAAAAAAAAAAAAAAAGAAAAAAGAAAAAAGGAAGGACATGTATCTTCCCCATTTCATCAGCATTGTCATAGAAAATAAAAAGAAAAGAAAAAAGAACACCCTGAATGTTGAAGGAAATTATCTCTATGCACTATGTAAAGACATATAAATTGTGTAAAAGCTTTTTATATATCCTTGGGATGTCTGAGAAAGTAAAGGGAAGAAAACCTGAATCAATCATTGTTTTATTTCCATGTGCTCCATAAATTTTGTATATATCAACAAAGGATGTCTTGGATTTCATTCAAAAATAAAAATAAAAAGCTTCAAAAATTATTGACAATAATTCAAGTGTCAACATAACGTATGCTCACCATATCCCAGCCCAAATAGGTTAAACACACTACCAAGATATACTACTATACATTGATTCTTAGTCCACTGTTTTTAAAGTCCAGACACAGTAACAGTTTACAAGTCTAACATCCCAGTTAAACATGTTTAACTCTAAATTTGTTTAAGGATCTTGTTCATTTCAGTCATGTCTGAAGGCTTGTATACCTGGAATGTGGTCTAAAATTAAATGTAATTACTTTCAATGGATGCACATTTTGAGCAGGGCTGGATTTTGGACAGAGAAAGGGAAGTGGATGGCAGGGCTTGGGGGGAAGGAAGACTGCCAGAAAGAAGAGAGAAGTTGAGCCAGATTTGCTTGGATTGGTGCCAAGACATGAACCCAAACATCCCAAATCAAATAGTGCTGCCAAAACACAAACAAGAGCTAAACAACAGTTTCTGCAGTCTTCTAATACCTGAGTTCATTGTAGTCCAGGTGACTGTAAGAGGAACAGTGGTGGCAAGCTATCCTCTGTGTTTTATTAAATGGGATGGGATGTAATGAAGATTGGGGTAGTGGATATGGCTGTTCCTGGAAGAGTTATGCAGGTGCATACCAAAGCCAAGTTGCTGAAGGTGGAACAGAAGCAGATAAGCATAAACAATATTAACCAACAGGTTCTCAACTTTCAGGATAAGCCAGGCACTTCATTCAGCTGTGTTTTGACACTAGCTTGACATGATTCTGTGGCCTTCCTATTTTAATTTTTCTAAAATCCAAGGAGCTTCACTGACTTCACTGTGAAGCAAGAACTTGCTTTAAAGTGGGCCAAGACATCCTAGCTTCCAAGTGGCCCATCGTGGAGCAGGGTCATGCCAGACTATGCCTGCATCTGGATTTTGTTATTTAGAAGAGCAACAGCACCTGTTTCCCATTTACGCAGCAGAATTAGCAGTTGGGCTCCAAACTTGGCTGCTATGATTCCTTCTGAATCCAGGAGTCAGATGCCAGGTGCTGGCTTTTGCAGCTCTGTTGCACCAGGATTTAGCTTGGGTTATTATATGCTGTAGCAGTTCTAGTTACAGGCAGCCCTGCTTTCTTGTCTTGTTTCCCCCTATTCCTCCTGCCTGCCAGCCTCCCCCTGCCTCCCCAACATGTTCTCAGTCCAGACTGGGAGACAGACATCTAAACCTGGCAAAATCCAGAAGTATCTAGGTAGATTCAGCTCTTTCGTAGACCTGCAGGAAGGTCAAGAGGATTTCCAAAGTGGGGACTGAGTGTTTATGTGGGGGTGGATGGTGGGAAGAAGCAGGGAGGAGGGACGGGGAAAAGGCACATCAGGAGTTTTCATGACTCAAATGCAGTAAGTGTATCACATCAGTCATAGGAAAAATGTGTGCCTTGCAGTCGGAGCCGAGGTGTCTGGACCATCTGAGTTGGCATCTCCTTCACGTTGTTGTAGCCTGTCCAGCTGCTAGATAAATAAGCAAATTAATAAATCTTACCCCAACAAAACAGACACACCCGTGTCTTACACAAGGCGCACTGAATCACAGACATTAGCATTTCACTGTCTGTGTCCGATGGAGGATGGGAGCTCATATCTTGCAGCAGGGCAGTTAAAATAATCGATGAGTGCGTGTTCAATCCCCAGAAAGGGGGGGGGGGGGGGGGGGGAAGAGGGAGAGAGAGGGAGGGAGGGAGGGAGGGTGTGGTGGTTGGGGAGGGGGGATGGGAGGTGGGAAAGGTGCTGATTTCAGCCCTGTAGCGTCAGGATTGCGTCAATTTGGGTTTCAACCACGTCTTCAGTCTCAGAGCGGAGCTACTCAGAAGAGCCAAAACAGGAAGGGGGTTGCAAATCAGTGTGCAAAGGGGAGGACCGAAGCTTCCCCTCCCCCCTCTCCTCCAGTCCTCTCGCAGCCTCCTCCTCCACCTTCCCCACCGCTCGTGTCTCCGGGTTTGGGGGTTTGTTTGTTTGTTTGTTTGTTTTCTGGTTTTGTTTTGTTTTGTTTTGTTTTAAAAAAAAAACAAACCACGCTGGAAAAGACGCTCGCCCGGGCGCTGTGAGAGCGGAGAGCCGGGGGACGGCAGGGCAGCGCGTTCGGCGCCCCGGGCGGGTCGCTTGGTACCGGGGGAGGCGGCTCCCGCGCCCCGGACGGCGGCTCCAGCACCGCGGACAGCGGCTTCAGCACCGCGGACAGCGGCTCCGACACCGCGGACAGCGCACGCCGCCAACATGGCTCCGATCGCGGCCAGCCGCCAGCAGTTCGGTAAGCGCGTCCCGGCCCCAACTCCCCGCCCGCGGGGCTGGGGGCTGCTCCCCTCCCCGGGAGAAGTGCAGGCAGGCAGCCTCTGCTGAGCCACCCAGCGCCTCCCAGCACGCAGCCTGTTGGGAGGAACCTGATCTCCCCCAGTTCTCTTCGGTCTCTGAAGTTGAGTGAATTTGCTTGCTTTCCCTTCGGTCTCTCCCTTCCTCCCTACCCCTTCCCTCTGGTAAAGCACCGGGAGAGATGAAGAGGTTTGTGTCGGTGCGTTTTTCGGGTGAGAGAGGTTTGGGGCTGTTTTGTCTGTCTTGGTTAAAGTAGCGTGGCTTCAGAGTTAAATGATGTAAATGCATCCTGTGCCACAGAGAAAATCTTTGTTCAAGCCATTCTGGGAATAATTGTCATTCCTTTTTTCTTCTTGTAGAGAAAGACTTGTCAACTGTTAGTTAAAGTGAAAGGTAGTCTTGTAAAGGACATTGCTAGGAAGATGAAAATACAGGAACCCAGTGTTTCTAGGTGAACAGCTGCATCTTGATCAATCTGGGATCTCTGAGAATAGCAATGATAACAATGAACTTTTCAGTTTTGTCACTTCTATGCACTGGATGTAGGGTGATCAACTGTGATAGCAGAAGTTTCAGAAACAGTCATATATGTGCACTTATAAAATAGATACATAAATAGCTTTACTCAGAAAAGCAGTAAGTAGAAATGTTTCTGAACTCTGCTTTACAAATATTGACTCTAGCCTAGATTATATTTGCTTTCGCAGTGGCTTAATTCAAGGATTGACTTAAGTGAAGTGACTCCAGATTTATGTCACGTAACTGAAATAATAACTTCTCCCAGAATCAATAGGTGATGTTTCCTATTAATACACTGCCTTGAATGTTAACCAATTGATTTACATTATGACAACAGCAAGAAATTCAGGTTCCAACATAATTAGTTGTAAATATAAAACCATTTCATCTTCTTACCTACCCCACCCACTTGATGTTTCTAACCACACATGTGACATCATGCTTATCCAATTATTTATTTAAGAAAGATAATAAATATTTTAAACACCAAACTGATTCTACCACTGCTTTCAGTAGTTGTAGAATTAAAATATAGCATAGTATCCTTTACTAAAAAAAGTCTGTCATCTCATGAAAAAGCATTGTAAATGTGCATAACCTTCTTAAAAGCTATTAAAGTATTCTGATTAATTTTCAATTACTTCTTGCTTTCTACCTTTATACCATGTATATTTAAATTTCTGCAGCCCAAGGAATTCTTGAAACTCAGAGCCACGTGCTTAACTTAGAAAAAATACTTTTTGTTTACATATATAATTTTCAGTCATTTCATTAAGTTCTTACAATTAAGTACATAGACTGATACAGCTTGTAGGCAAAGGGAAAGTGACATGAATATTGTCAGAAGAAATTAATAGCCAGGCCCAATCCTTTCTGTGCTGGAGCATTATGTCCTACTTTGCTCTGATTGATAGTATTGTGGGTTTTTTTTGAATCATCTGACTAAAAAGCAAATGTGTAGTGGCAGCACATATATATGCCCAGCTTCTACCTGGATGAAGCTGATTTAGTAATACATAGAGGGGGATAGTTTTGATTTTCTCATCCAAAATGATCTGCTAATCATTTGCGAGAGAACCAGAACTGTTACACAATTGCCTTTATGCATAAACAATGTCATTCCATTAATGTTCTATTGGTCTTCCACTGTTGCAGGGAATAAAGATTAAGCTCTGATTGTTACATTGTGGGAGGTTTAAACTCACTTAGTAATGTTACTTATGGGCAAAATTCGATTTCCAATTAGTTGTGCTCATTTGCCCCTTCGATGCATGCTTTGAAGGGCTAATGATACTCTATATGTAACTAATGTATCCACATGACAATTGAGGTTGTAACACTTGCTCAGTTTTCTCTTTATTCAGTTTAAGTATAGAATTCATACTAAGGTAGAAGAGAATTATGTTTTAATGTTTTTCTTATATACTCCTAAAAAGTAGTGACCCTTCCTGTAAAGTCCCCATAGCTTTGATTTATAGTGCCTTAAATGCAAAGCTTAGTGGTTATCAATGATACATTTAATACTTTTTTCAGCTTCGGACTCACATGTGACTGCCCAATGTCACATCCATCTGGAAAAGACACTTGGTATATAATTATTCTAAATTTTCTTGATAGACTTCCTCCTGCAAAGTATTGAAAATCCCACTGAAACTGTTGAGTGTTATAACCTCCAATTAAACTCAGTTCTTTTAAGAGATACCTCCAGGCAATTATGGGATCAGACCATAAAAAATGAGTTAATTGAGTGTACAAAGCATTCTAGGAAACAGTGTGAAAAGCAGATGATGTATCTATAAGTAATGCGTATTTCAGAATCTGTTTTATCTAACCAACAAAGATCCATAAACTCAAAGCTGAAACCTTCTAAGAGCTGGTATTGCTCACAGACATATAAACTCAGAAACTACAAACAGAGGGATGAGAGAGTCGATCAATTACTAATAGTCATCACTATTAGGATGGGAATAGTATTTTCCTCCCAAACACTCTGTGTATGGAAAAATACTAACGTAACAAGCATGCCTTAGTATGGGACTACACACTCATGCCTGCAGGTGGCGAGCAATATGTACAATGCAAAGCACTTTCAGCCTGTCGATCCTGCTGCTATTACCATCTCGTGTCAGTTTGTTTTACTAAATTATTACTTTACTAAATATCACACAAGAGTCCAAGGCATTGCTGCTTATGTGCTTGTTGCTATTTATTTGATTTGCAGATGAAATTCCTACAGTGGTTGGGATCTTTAGTGCATTTGGCCTTGTCTTCTCTGTCTCCCTTTTCGCTTGGATCTGCTGCCAGCGTAAATCTTCCAAATCCAATAAGACCCCTCCATATAAGTTTGTCCATGTTCTGAAGGGGGTTGATATTTACCCTGAAAATCTCAACAGTAAGAAGAAGTTTGGGGCAGATGAGAAAAGTGAAGCAAAGAACAAATCAACGATGCCAAAGAATTCTCTCCATCTTGACCTGGAGAAGAGAGATCTCAACGGCAACTTCCCCAAAACAACCCCTAAAATCCAGAGCTCTCCAGATCTTGAAAATTTGTCTCCTAAGCACTTTGTAGAGAGGAAGAAAGATTCAGTATCCCCTGATAGTTTAAAATCCATCACTTCCCTGTCATCTGAAGATAAACAAGACAAGCTAGGAACTCTCTTTTTCTCCTTAGAGTACAACTTCGAGAAAAAGGCATTTGTAGTGAACATCAAAGAAGCACGTGGGCTGCCAGCAATGGATGAACAGTCAATGACTTCTGATCCCTACATCAAAATGACAATCCTGCCTGAGAAAAAGCACAAGGTGAAAACCAGAGTGCTGAGAAAAACCTTAGACCCAGCTTTTGATGAGACCTTCACGTTTTATGGGATCCCCTATACCCAAATTCAAGACTTAACACTTCACTTTATGATCTTGAGCTTTGACAGGTTTTCCAGAGATGATGTCATTGGAGAAGTCCTCATTCCCCTTGCAGGAATTGAACTGTCAGAAGGAAGGCTGCTAATGGACAGAGAGATCATCAAAAGAAATGTTAGGGTAACATATTTTTTATTTAAATTTTAAAAGTGTTGTGCTAGTGCTAGCTATGATTCTTGTGTAATGCTGCTACCATCTTGGAAAGAAAAGGGAACAAGCTCATCATGCAATTCATTGAGATGCTTTCATAATGGCAGTATGAGGAAGCAATTACACAAATGTAATAAAAGAACATTACAATGAGCATGTTGCAAAAAATTGCTAATGTCCTAAACTCTACTTGCTTATTCAGCCGGTCCAGCAGGTTTGAGTGGACCCATTTACCTTAGGTGAAGAGGCCTCAATCCACATTAATTTTGCTTTAAAAGGAAAGAATGCAAAGATTTAGATATTATTCCCCTTCTCCTCCCTTCCCTTTTCTGTTTGAAATCATTCTTTATTAAATCTTATTGAAGTCAATGTAAATCTTTCACTTCAACCACATGGGGTTTATAGCAGATTCTTAAAGAATGCAGGTAGTCTTTAGTTAAGGAATTGGAACCTGTTAGAGACCGTATTGTTGATGCAGTAGTATATTCTTGCACTTCAATGCTGTTACTACCTTCTCTCTCAAGAACCGTGATACAGGCTGCAGCTCTACTAAGGATAGTAAGACATGAGGGAGAAGCCAAAGACTTACTGAAGTCAAGGGCAAAACATACTGACTTCACTGGGATAAAAATATTTCATACTATCTTGTCTCATTTCAGAATGCAAAGTTCATTTACAACCATCACAGCTGAACCACAGAAATGCACATGCCTCACACACACATCTCTTAATCTCTACTAAGGAAGTGGAATGTGTATTGACTTTCAATTTGATTGTTTTCAAAGAGCAAGCATGCTGCCAAATCAAATAAATGTCTACCAGACAACATACCTATAACTAATACTGTTATTTTACAATTCTATCACTATATTGCAACAACTATAACTATGTCACTGATATTTTATTGATAACTTATTGGGTTTTCTGGTATATAAGGTATTACTTTTGCTTGTTTCCCTTGTCTTCCTCCTTTCTGTAAAATAAACTACTCCTGAAAATTCACATCTAATAATCTTAGAGAAAGTCTTTGATCTCATCTTTATTTCATGTATATTATACTACTTTAGAAAGTGTCAGGGATGAGATTTCACTAACTGTTTGAGTCTGTCCTGTTTAAAAACATTTTACTGAAGATTTTTTTTTTACCTTTTTTTTTTTTTTTCCCCCCAAAATATCTTTACAGAATTTTGTTTCGCTTAAGATCTTTTTTGTTCACTGAGTTTTTTTCTCAGGATGTAGGATTTAATTTCTAATCTCTGCAGCTAATAATGTCATGTCAACCTATATTTTCACTTAATTATTATTTATTTTTGTTCAGTCTAATAACCAATCATAAGAAGAGTTATATAACTACATTAGAGGGCAATTATATTTGTTATGTAAAGCAGTGTAGCTCCATAAGTTATATCCTTTTACACCATTTCAGGGTATACAGTTATGTGACATTTCATAAATCTTCTTAATTCTGGTTTAAAGCTTGGTCAATATAATTGCTTATAAATAGTCTTATTTCTTTTTCCTTTCATTTCCTCAGAAATCATCTGGGCGTGGAGAATTACTGATCTCTCTCTGTTATCAGTCTACAACAAACACGCTCACTGTGGTTGTTTTAAAAGCCAGGCATCTACCTAAATCTGATGTGTCAGGATTATCAGGTAATGGTTTTACTAATGAATGTGCCTTAAGAATATAAAACAAACAGACAGAAGACAGCTGAAATGTGGCGTTTCAAAGACTAAAAATATCCCATAAATGCAGAAATGGTGTCTCTATTATTTGTAGCCTATTCATTTTATTCATATCTAGGTCGATGCTTTATTTTGCAGGGTATGTATTTTACAAATTTGTTCTTCAATCACATTAAAAAAACCATGACATCTGTTAGCAGTGGAAACCAATGAGTTTTGTGATTGTCTTGAACAGAACCCATCTGCCATAAGTATGGGATGTTGTTTGCAGATACTAAAAGCTTTTATTTGTGACAAAAAAATCGGTTTATTTATAGAAGATCAGTATTGAGTGAGATCATCGTGTGGTTTATTTCAGCTTAGCACCAAGAAAAGCAACCGGTTACATCTGTGCTGAATTTGACCCACTGAGCACCAACATTTATTTGGCAAGGTGAAAAGATGAACTATGCCAGTGCTGGAAGCAGGTTGTAACGTAACACCCGTGCTTTATTATGAGCTGTACTTGGGGTGCACTAAGAAGGAACAGGTTTTGCACCCCCTTCTCCTGATCTTGTGCCATTTTGCATTCAGTGGAACCTCCTTTGAAGCCAATACTAAAATTGCACTTAGATGCACATTAATGCTAGATAACATAATAACAGAATAAAATTTAATGTACAATATACTAAGGATAAGACAACCACAGCAAAAGTACACAACAAAGGACTATACAAATAGTAGCACATCTGCTGTTGATTCTGTATAGGACTGATACTCTTTCATTTCACAGGATTTTTTTTGAAAGAAGCAGAAGAGGTAGTAGTTTTGGGAACCACTGAATCATAATTACTACAGCCAGTGATAAAGTCTTTCTATTTCTCATAGCAAGAAATACTGCCATTTACCTAGAAAGTTAACCCATCCTGGATCCAACACAACAAAGCTATAGAGAATTCCCATTTACATGGTGAAGTCCCATTGAAATCCTCCTTCTGATCTCATTTTTTTTCCACATATGATAAGGAGAAAGGATATAAATGGATCCCAACAGTTTACACCACTATAAGAGAGCATACATACTTTTAATAATTAACCCCAAAGTCACTGCAGATAGTGGAGGTTTCATGAAGACAACATCACAGCAAGCTGATCTCAACAGACCACATCTGGCTGAGGTTCACCCAGGTGGGAAAATAACTTGAAAACAAAAGCCCTCCTAGTCTCAGCAGCCACCTGGACTCTATAGCACATCCAAACCACACATTTATTTATGCACCTCTTATGAGTAAAGCTGTAAATTTTGTTTGCTCTTTCTGCTTCCCTCAGTACAAGCTTGCTAGCTATAATGGGAATATAATATTTCTAAGAGGTACAGGCAGCAATGCTACACCTGGACACCTAGTTCATTTAGACAGTTCTTCATTATTTGCTGCTCATCAGCAAGACCAGGTTCAATAGATAGTTGGGAGTCAGTAACATATTGCACTCACAACAGTCCTTATTTCATCTGTGACTTTCCCCTCAGTCCAACATAAATCTTGGACATGAAGGAGGATGAAATGGTGTTTCTATGGGGTAAGCTACACAATTGCATAACTCAATCTCCTTAGGAAGATGGGAACTTTTTTACTCAGAAGCTGTTCCATTCCCACAACCTCCTTGGTTTCCTTGATCACAGGTGTTGAGGTCTCCTAATAAAATCAAGAGGAACATTCTAGCCTTATCTAGTAGCTGGCCAGAGGTAACAGTCAGAAAATGACCTTTAAACAAAAATGAACAGCATGAATTCACCAATTAATATTGATTTTGATATTTTTAATGCTTGTGTGGCATACATTAATTCCAAAGCCAATGAACATTTTAATTACATTAAACCCTATTTCAAAATGTTTATCATGCTGATAGACTATGAAAGTGAAGATGTATTCTATCATACCTTACTCCTGTTAAACTATTGTCAGTTCAAAGAAACAAAAACCTTTTCATTATCTGACCATTTCAGTTTGATAACTCTGGCATAACACTTCTAAATATCGTTCAGTTTTAATTTTACTCTTTAAAAAAAGTACTTAACTGTTCTTGATGTTTATTAGCTGATTGTTTACACAGACTGTCTTGTTTGACTGGGTTCAGTAGAAAGGATTTTGTGCTGCGCCTTTGCACCAAAGAATTTGGAAACAGGCCCACGTTTGCACTGAAATAAATGCCAAGGTGCTTGAAAGGGATGATTTTTAAAGTGTTCTCTAGAATTCCTCTAAGGGAAGAAATATAGCCATTGCTGAAGACAATAGCAAAGGAATCTTTCAACAGTTGAAAAATTATGAGGAATGTAAACAATTAAAGTTGGTTGACAGCTAAAAATATGGACATTTTCCCTTCTTCAATGGTAGTACAGCACAGACATAAAGTCAAGTACATTTCCTAACAACAAAATACCCTTACATTTAAAGTTTAGTGTTAAATTTGTTCAGTAAAAATTTGTGGGAGCAATTTAATCAAGCTAATTGACTTTGGTAGAACTACAACAGAAACGAATCACATCCACTCATCCATTCTCTCAGCATGAGCTTATTCTCTCCTTTCTGATGCTTTTCTTTACATGAGTCTTATTAACGCTAATGATTATCCCCTACTGGTGGAATGTGTGAAAAGCAGATTTCTGTTACACATAAATACGTAATGATACATATTTGTCAGAGTCCATTAGAATTTTGTGTACTTTCAGACCACCTTTGCATGTAGTAGAGATGTTAATAGGGTTAACAGACTACAGGGCAGGATTTATCTCATGAAGGAGAGGCCTACGTATGATCAGATGAATCACAGCCTAAACCACTGACTGTCTTGAGTTCATCTTTGGTGACCATAAAGGGAGCTTAAAGGGACTAATTCAGATTTAAACACAAAAATTGGATGAGGTGAACCATCTTTAATAACTTGAAACATCTCATTGCGATGTAATTATGTTGGTAAGTTATGAAAATTTACCATTAACTAGGTCAAGGACTTTCTAAACACCACTGTTCAATAGCTGATCCGTGCTCTTTTTTTTCATTGCAGACCCTTATGTCAAAGTGAACCTGTACCATGCTAAGAAGAGAATTTCTAAAAAGAAAACCCATGTGAAGAAATGCACCCCAAATGCAGTGTTCAATGAATTGTTTGTCTTTGACATTCCTTGTGAGGGCCTTGATGATATCAGCATTGAATTTTTGGTTTTAGATTCAGATAGGGGGTCAAGGAATGAAGTCATTGGCCGGTTAACCTTGGGATCTTCAGCAGAAGGAACAGGTGGAGAGCACTGGAAAGAAATTTGTGAATATCCTAGGAGACAAATTGCCAAATGGCATATGTTGTGTGATGGTTAGCAGCTTAGAGAGGGGTTGGAACTTGAAAAACTATATATATTTCCATAGGCAAGGAGCAGTTTTCTTTCTCTGCTATGTATAATTACAGGCTTGTAACTACAAGACTTTTTTTGGGGGGGGTGGGGAACAAAAACTGGATTGAATTATCAAAACAGAAGGTAACTAAATTTTCAGAGTAAATAAAGGAATTTCTCTTTCATTAGATTTTAACATAATTGGATCAGATTCATATTCTTCTGGAGTTTAAATAACCTGAAACTTCTGAAGCACTATAAACTTCACTAAGAACAGACTATGTTTTATGAAAAAGTCACTGGAAACCTTATTAGCACTGTTATACAGAGGAAGATAACCTCATTAAAATATATCGCTAGATCTAAAAAAACCACCTGTGGCTTACTGGGGAAGGGGCTGGGTCTGTAAAAGCCATGGGGAATGAGGGTGAATAGGAGGGAAATTCCTTCTGCCCCTCCATCAGAAACCTTCTTTTATGAAAATTCAATCATTATTTGTAAGTTTTGATTACTTATACTTTGATCATCCCAAAGACTGAAGAGATTTTCAGCAATTTGCTTTACATATCACATCATGTGCAACTAGTTGTTTTATGTGTGGAAATACTGTATAATTATTTACAGTTGGATTTTTTAATATGTATATATATAACTTGTTTTATTACAGTGACTGAAACAGATACATTCTACAAATCGTTGAGGAAGTTAACATACCTTGTTTTGTTAAAAGGGCTCCTTTACGGGTGACTGTACATGTTACAGTATAGCTACAATTTGGGAATAGATATGGCTTGCGTTTTTTTCCTCTAGCAAGGATTACACTTTAAGCATTTCAAGCCATGGCAAAGCATTTCTGCTGAGATGAGGTAACATACAGGATATTACAGTCAATGACCTTTCACCAATTATATTTTAAGTCATTCAGTAATACTTAAAGAAAAATTGTTTCTTCTTTTGTTTCATTAAAGAACAAACAAAATAGTGAGACAGAGAACAAAACCTTATTCTGCTGTTTAGCTTCCTGAACTGTGACTAATGTCATTACAGTCAGTAAGACTACACCCAATGTACAAAGTTTAATGCATTTTTAAACTTTTGCAGGATAGGAGACCAAGCTCACATTGTAATTTATTCAATATTATGTTAGACAAACTACTTGAAAAGTGCATTTCACTTAGATTATATGCATTAATGTCCATTACTGATTGTACTGAAAATTGGTGGTGGTAAGGGCAAATAACATCCTAATTTCATGTTAGTGTGACATATATATGTTTAAACTTAAACTGTGCCAGGCTGGGGAAGTATCAAGTGTAACATAAACAAGTATATAAATAAAGCATTTAGACCTCCAAAATTTACTCTTGGTCATACCAGATAGATTTTTAGGCTGTCAGAACTATAGCACAACTGTAAGCAGATTATTTCCTAAAGTTTGTACACTGATTTCTGATACAGAATTGTTTGCAAATATTACTCCTACATAATTTTCAATTACTATATATATAAAGAATATAATGAAATTAGTTGTTGACATAAGAAGGATTTAAAAAGTGGAAAACCATTTTCAGTATTTTTGCATACGTCATTTTGTCATGTGTAATCCCACTGAAGTGAATGAGACTATTTGGGAATTAAGGTATAGCTCAATGCAAGTAAAGGTAACACAATGGACATGCCAGGTAAAAACCCATACATTGGATGTCAAAGTACTTTCATTAAATAACAGTTCCAGGTCCTATTCAAAATTGTTGGAGAATTGTTGTCGACTTTGCCTGTTCTCATATGGCCAAATTATGTTTGCAGTAAAGGACACTGAAATATGAAATATGCAAGTAGACAAATAGTACTGGAAGAATTCCATTGAGGTTCTTCCAGATTTTGTGTCGGTATTTTCTCCAGTTTTTGAGAATGTGTTTGATATAACAGTGTTTATAAATTTCTGTAAAAATACACTTTCAAAATAACATAAACATGCTTTTTATGATAATGCTCAATGTAAAAAACCTGCATATTGTATGTATAAAGGAGAGGAATCTTTTTTGCTTATTTCTTTAGAAAGCTGATTAACTGCTTAAGGGCTAGAGTTTGCCAGCCACATTGAAGCAGAGCTAATCCAAAGCCACCAAGTCAAAGGAAAGATGCCCACAGACTTCACTGGGGTTTGAAGTGCAATCACAGAGCAAAATTCTTCTTGTGAGTCAACCCAGCAATGTCAATGGGACCGTGGATAAAGGGAGACATTGTTTGATCTAATGGAGACTGGGAGAGTTTAAGTCAGTACCACACAACCAGAGCTGTTAAAATTTCTAGTAAGGAAAGAACTTTATACTGAAAGTGATTGCATGAAAGACAGTGGGACAGCTTGTAATTAAAAAAAAAAACTGGAGGTTTTGTATATTGGCCCATAAGTAGTACGTTATGTCTAAAAATCAGATGACAGGAGTCATCTGTCTCCAATGGACATAAATTGTGACATTAGGAGAAAAAAAAATCCACCCTTATGAATTAATGACGGGCTGTGACCATCTTTCATTTTGCATCCAACAAGTCGTCATCAATTTTTCTTTTCAAGTTTCTATAGCAGCTTGAGGGTTAATATTTCTACCAGCTAAATGGCAGTTGTTGGTGGGGGTAGGGGGTAGGAATGGGAAAGGGAAGCAAAGACATTTTTATTAAATCTAAAAAAACCTGTAAATAGAATTTTGTTTTTCATTTAAAGCAATGTTTAGCTTGGAAAGTTGAGCAAAGATGACTTGTAACACATCTGTAAACCAGACAAGGCAGGAGCGAATGTAGACCTGTACCGAGAGGAGAAATTCTGCTGTTTTATAAAGTATTCAATTCTCATTGCGAATATCTTGAACTCTGTTAAGGATACTGTACTGTATTAAACATGTAAAAAAATGATGTTTGTCTAAGTAGCTTACAAAAATAACTCCTTGAATGGGAGACTATCCATGTCTGGAGATCTGTCGTAACTAAATACCTGATTCGTTATGGTGTTGTAACTTAATAGAAGCTATTCGAGAGGAAGCATGGTGTATGAGATTTTGTAAGTTATTTGTGCTGGTTCTGTATGTTGTGCCATGTGTGTAAGACACGAATAAACTGCTGCTTTTGTTCATCCCATCCCAAAACAATTATCCCACCAATGTATCTTTTCCAGAGATTTCTGTTATTGTTTGTATTCACAGTCAACTCTCTGATGCTTCTATCAAAAAACATCTGCCTTGCAAAATCTTCCTCTTCTCACAGAGGTGGATTAGACTTGTTCTGCCAAATACTACCCAGGCATATCACATGTTCTTTATTCCTAGCTTCTTGCTGCATACTTACATTTGTCTGAATTGTACTGTACACTCAGGCTAGAACCTGAGACATGGCCCATGACGGAAGATCTGAGTCCTGAATGGGCCCTACAGGGACTGATATGCAGATGCAAATAAAAATGAATTTTAGCATATTAGGTGGAAGAAGTAAAATGCAAGTCGCATTGCTATTGAAATCCTGGTGACATTCCATTTGTTTTCCAGAAGCAAACAATATCCCTTGGACAATCATGCTGTACCACTCCTACTTCCTTTGATGTGAGGAAGTCCTCTCAGGCACCAGCTTGTCAGGTGAGTCTGGAAGTTGAGGTAGGGAAAGTATTCCTTCAAATACTACACACAAACACAAACTTTGCTGCTGGGGTCTCTGAGTTTATTAGAGTATTTTACCAGCACAGAACCAAAAGCTAGGGAAGGAAGAAAGCAGTTGCAGCAGGGATACACGTTGCCATTTAATGGCTCCCATTGTGAGCCTACAACCGATTACCTGGAAGGGATCCCTGATCCTTGTCACAGAAATCAATGACAGGATCCACTAGCCAAATGAAATGGAACATCTTCCATGGGTATAAGCTGGTATATTCTCTCTGGCAAATCTCCTGTCCCCAAGAGACAGTTATCAAGTGTGAGACTGCTCTTTTCCAACCTGTGCAGTCACTTCTTTTTTAATTCCTTGCATTGTATGGTTCTCCTCAAACAATGGTGATTCACATGGGTCACATTTCAGACCCTCTTCTTCATGACAGAGATCAAGAATGTCTTCAGGTTTTCTAACTATAATGCAGCTGAGCCTCAGGGTTAGTCTCAAGACTACCGTCTTAATTGCTATTTGTATCTCAAATTGCTGAAACAGACAAATCCTCCTCAAAACAACCCTTACAGATGTCCTCCTCTTTGCTGGAGATGTGATTCCTGAGGTGTAACACTATTCTGTAAGCCCCTTGTATTTATACAGCATCATGGTTAGCAACATGCTGCACATGCAGTAATAACACATAACCACAGACGACCATGAACAACCCTTCTTTTCCTCAAACAAGATTCAAATATGTTCTATGTAAGCTGCTACCTTCTTGTCTGTGCTCTCTGCTTCATGAGGTCTCACGAAGCTGGTGTACAACTCATGGCACTCTTTCAGCTGTTATAACTGGCACTTATTTGTTTTGCTCTGCTGATGACTCCTGAGCAATTACGTTCATTCAAAAAGTTCTACCAAGTTCTCACAGGCTTTTCCATAATATCTTTTACCTTCTATCGCCAAACACCTGTTGTAACATGACTTTGGGTCTGGAGGCAGCTTTGGAGCACTGATTACAGTTGCAGCATGGCAGAACTTTCTAGTTCAGAAGAAAGAATTAAAGTCAGTAGGAAGACACATAGGAGAAGTTAAATTCTTTACCAAGGTGTTATGTCAGTATTGTTATGCCAGTTTTGCTATTGTGCATCTGAAGTACTTTGTGCATGACCAGAGAATGTCCTGCAGTCACAGATGGGAATGCTCTGATTACACCACCAGCAACACATTACATTACAACACAATCAGGTGTTGTCCTGACAGATGAGTTGACTTCTGCTCTAGCCCTTCAGCATGAGTAGTAGGACTGAGGAGACATCACCCAGGTCCCCATACCTTACCCCTGCCCCCAGAGCTCTGCAGTCACTCCTGACATGCTCTGGATTAGCCCTGGCAGTACTGTTGGTGCCCAGATGGAAAAGCTGTAATAGTCCAAGGGCTGGACGAGCCTTGGCAACATCCTGAATCCCAAGCCTCATGGCAAGCACTAGACCTCCCAAGACATCATCAGGGCAAGTCAGCAGATTGAGCCTCCATCCCCAAGTAGAGGGTGTCTCCAGTAACTATCACATTCCTTTTCTCCTCTGTGAAGACGAGGTTTGAACCCAGTTGACTCTGATAAATCCCTGTTTGTTCTTCTCAGTGACCAGGGCAAGGTACTTGTTCTGAAGTTGCAGATGGGGCCACCTGCTCTTGTGGCTCTTGCCAGAAGTCTGAAGCTTCCAGCTTTCCCCGCTCCGAAAGCCACCCTCCAACGAAGGCCAGACCCCTCCCCAGCGCTCTTTGTATCCAGGCCAAGTTAATTAGCACCATTTAGTGCTGCAAAGCATGCTCTTTGATGTAGAGACCATTGCTCCACGACCTCCCAGCAGCCCTACCCAGTCCCGCGGAGAACGGCCGGACCTCAGCACACCGTGTTATGCTAACTGCTGCTGCGACTCCCGTGTCCCCTTCCGCTGCTGTGGGCTTGACCCTCCCCTGTAAAGTACCAAACTTCCCCATCAGCAGCCAAAACCCAGAGGGAACTTCCAGCACTGGGAGCAGAGCCCGCAACTACAACTGCATGCTCAGAGACCACCGGCTGTCGGCAGCCACCCACCTAATTGAACCGCACCGCTAATGGTGGCACCCGTGTTGGCAGTCCCTGGGCAGCAGGGTGCCCTGAGGAGCCCCTCCACAGCCACCCCCGAGCATCATTGCTCCGGGGTGAGGTTTCCTGCGTCCCTCAGCCCAGCCGTGTCCCGTCTCGGGTGTCTTCAAACCTGGCCAGGCGCTGGCGTGCACCACCGCCTGCCCTCCCTGCTCCTGGAGCGGCAGCAGCCCCAGCCATGTTGCTCCCAAGCATTGTAAAGTTTCTGGAACCGTTAACCCGCTTCTCTTTAGAGAGCAGGATGGCACTCGCCCTGCAGATCCAGTGGGATCTCTCATTATGAATCTTTCTGACAGTAAGATGCTCTTAGGTCATTAAAGAACAGGTTGGGCCTGACTGGAAAATGCTCAGCTTCCTCTTGTTCCGACGAAGGAGGTTTCATTCCTTATTGAATCTTATTCTTCCTATTTGGGCAGTCTCTCAAGGGTTTTTTTCAGGTGACTGAGCTGTAAGAAGACGTGGGTTTGCATTTTTTGTAAGTGGACGATGCGGCATGGAGTTTGGGTTTAAGTGAAACGTGCAGGAATTTAAGGTCCCACTGGGTGACAGGTAAGTGCTGTGTTATTGCAAGCAGCTTCACTAGGGCTGTGGGTGCACACAGGGCTGAGGTAGTAGTCGTGTGTAGCTGTTCTGAGTCATAGCGTTCTGGATTATGAGTTAATCGGCAAATATAAATTAGAATAGAGTGTTTGCAATATAAGTTAATGTTGCAAAAAGATCCCTGTCTTTCCTCCACGTAAGAAATACTGTGTTATGAAAGGCTCTAGTTCTAACAAAAAATAGAATACAGGAAAAAAGCACAAAGTCCAAGATGCAGAAGGTCAAAATGCACAAAGAAGCATGTTAAGACTATTTTCTTTTGAAATCTCTAGAGAAGAAGCATAATTTTAAAACAATATCATTGTGTTACATCTGAGAAGCATAATTTTAAAACAATATCATTGCTGTTACAGTTCTTTTTTCTAACCAGCCAAGGGTGCTGCATGGTGACTGCAAGATTTAATTTAGTCTTGAAGACAATCACAGGGATAACCATGAATTTTCTCTGACAGATGCTGTAAATATTTTACATGGCTCTGAAAACACAACTGGCTTTATGGAAACAAGTAAGAAGTATTTCACAGTATCACTAGCAATATTGATTACATTTCAGTAATACCCTCCAAATGAGATTGCCTTTAGGATTGTGTGAATGAAAGTTTCTAGTTGGACACTAACAGATGGACAGGGAAACCTCTGTATGTCTGCATCTGAGGTGCATACGTACATTGATTTGTGGGGCAAATAAATGGTATTCTAGCCTCAATTTTCCTTTCAGTAGCATGGGATGAAGCTTAACAACATCAATAGTAGCTACTAACTTTTGTTATGAATTATTATTTTCACCATTCTCCGGGGTTGTAATGCTGCTCTGGGGACTGCATTTTCTTCAGATAAATCCCTCAGAGCTGTATGCCGCAATGGATATATTCGGAGAAGAAAATAGCTGTGAAGTACAAATAGGCATATAACAATAGAGAATTATCCCAGGCTAATATCAGAAGTGATATTAAGCAGCAGTAAAAGTTATAGTTAAGTAAATCAGTGTGAAGAAAGCACACATGAGTAAAATGTTGTCAGCAGAGGAAAGGAGTTAGAAGTCTGATGCTTCTTCAGAAAAAGCGAAAAACAGGTGTAGTTGGCATCTGATACACATTTGTGTTGGTTGTTTTCCCCCTTATTCACTCAATGAAAGCAATACACCCTTATTTTAACCTGCTTTGATTCACATCAGTTCATGGGCATTTCTTCTAACTTTAAGTTCACTAGGTGTGATTGGTGTTGAATTTGCTTTGAATAAGGGCTGCAAGGGTTGAGTATTGCATTTCTTTAGACGTACAATAATTACCTGAAGAACTGTCGAGGCTTCGCTGTTAGGAAGTGCCTGGCACAAGGCTGATGCTGTCAGGTCTGGACTGATATGGTGATACCAGGAAGCTCTGTTTGTCTCAGGTGTTCCTCTACTATCCACAGAAAGCATTTTGCTTTGTGTCAGAAGGACCAAAGACAGGAGTGTTGACCTGGGGTATGGTCAGAACAAGAAGTTTGGTTTATTGCTCTGCTCCAGGCTTTGTGAATAAGTAGCTGCATTACTTATTATTTTTTTTCTGCTTGTCAGCCCTTGTTTTTGCTACCCTGGTATGTCCTTTTTGTTGACAAAGTCTTCACCCAAACAGACAACCTACCTCTGTTACTCCCTCCACCCTCATTTCCAGTTTTGCTGCATCCATAGCCAAATTTGGAATTTCTGATACAGTTACCTAGGTAACCTCATCCTCACATGCTTTTACTGATACCTTTTCTTGGACACAGCTGGCACTGCAAAACTTGACTCCTTCAAAGGTCTCCAGTGCTTCCCTTCGACTGCCTGTGAAATTTAGCCATTTCTGAGTACAACTCCCCCTTAAATCACTTGTGATAGCCAGCCCTCTGTCATAATGCTATCTGCAACTTTTCTCAGCTTCTTGCATTACCGTTGGTCGCATTCAGCAATTTCTTACGTCACGGTCAGTAGTTTTCCTGTTAAGTTGGCTAAAGCTCACGCCAAGGTCTAGTCACTGTCTAATTATTTGGCTGTGGTCCTAACATTGACTGGTATGTTCTTCATGTGTTCATACACTTTTGTAGGATAGAAACTAAGGTTCAAGAACTAGGCCTGGGTTCTTGGTGTCCAAGATATTAGTGTTATAAGACTAGCTAGTTTGTTTTGCCTTTCAGTAAAGGAGAAAGTCAGGCACCGTCGGATGACATTTTAGCCCTGATCTAAATCATTAAGATCTGAAAGACCGTGGCCCTCAGTCTAGCCCGTAGGTACTGTCAGGAACCAGCCCGAGCCCTTGGTTGTGGGGAGCGGAGCGTGGTAACTGGGTCAGCAGGGCAGGACCTCACCAGGCTGGGCCCAGGGCGTGCAGTACGGAGCAGGGTAAACCTGCAGATGGCACCTAGGGCGAGCCAGGAATCTGCGGGTGTGAGGGTCCTACGGGAGGCTGGTTACACCCTGAAGGCCCTCAGGGCCCTGAGACGTACCTTGAGGGGCATTTATAGAAAGCTATGGTATCTCTTAACACTTCATTTAAGTGGCTCAAAGAGTACGTGTCTTGAATCTTTCCTAAGCCTGTCCTTGTTGAATTATGTCTGTAACTTTTTTTCCTAATTGGATGAGCTCTGTCACCTCACAGTTAGTGCACAGATTCTGAACTAAATACATTATTTAGTGTAACATATTCAACAGCAAACTTCTGTTTTCTCCCTGTCTCCCTACAGCCAACATTACAAAGCAAGAGACAGAGATACAAACGATTCTTCAATACTCAGTCAAAAATCCTGGTCCACAAAGCTGGAGCAGCTCTGAGATTTCACAAATGAAAGTTCATCCATCTCTGATAACAACTGTAAAAATGCAATTAAGGTAAAAGCAAACTTGTGCCAAATCTCAGAGTAAGGCAGATTGAAGTGACCAAATGACTGTCCCTTGAAAAATTATATAAGAATATTCTTTATGGAAAGGCAGTATCTTGCCCACCAGTTTCGTTCTGAGCAGAATGTTTTGATTTGTATTTTTTAATATTCACATTCATGCAGGATTGAAAAATCTTGTCACATAGTATGCCCGATTGCTGGATCTGTCTCTGTCCCAAGGATTTGTCTTCCTTGCCCATGGAGGCAAGCTTCACGCGGCATTCTACTGGAGGCAATCTTCTGAGCGGAAAAGGATTGTTACCAAAGTTACATGAAGCTCAGAAAATGTATTCTAGGGATGGAAACTTTACTGTGATTTTTTTATTTTCCTGTTTAGAAGACCGGTATACTTTGTGGAAAATAAACAGTTTTCATAGACCTTTCAGATGGAGAGTTAATTAGACCTAAATTGAAGCAAGGAAATTAGTTTTTTTAATGTCTATTACATTAACTGAATGGTTAAGGCATTTATGAGTTGAAGAATGCTGGTTCAAGTTGTTAATCTGTCTGCCTCAGTCTCAGGTAAATATCATATCTCTGAGATCACTGGGTACTTAGAGAGGCATCACTTTCCTACCTGTGCTTTGTATGATACTCTGCTCTGGAACTACTCAAAACTTTCCTAGAAATTTCCCAGGAAGCAGGGAATTGGACCTAGGCAAGTCAGAGCTCAGAAAAGTGCCTAAGGACATGACACAAGATTTTCTTACCCCCTTCTTTTAACCTGGTAATAAAAATTATAAGAAGATGTATATATGGCACTTAGGGACATGGTTTAGTGGTGGACTTGGCAGTATTAGGTTTACAGTTAGACTCAATCTTAAAAGTGTTTTCCAACCTAAATGATTCTATGACTGTGAGAGTAATGTCTTGGTGCAGAAAAGTAGTACAGTCTGAAGATGCTGTGGGCTAAGAAAATGGTTCAATTCACACTGAAGTAAAAAAAAACACACTAAAAAAACAAAACAAAAATCCCAAACAACTTTCTTAGAGTACTTAGTTCAGAATAGCAAGTAAAATCAGATTATATTGAAGTTTGTCACTGCAGTCTTTAGAAACCAGAATAATAAAAGCATCAATACGGCCTTGGAGTTTCTACTTTATAAAATTGAATACCTGATCTTCTAAAGTTAGAGGTGGCACAAAGGGGTTGTTATAAATATCTAAGTGTAAATTAACAGGTGATACATCTCCAGCTGAAGAACAGTATTGACCCCAAATATCCTACTATTTTATTCTTTCTTACATCTGGGTATGTGCAGAATCCTCAGGGAAAAGAGCATGAAGAAATAGTGGGGACTTATCCCCGGTGTTCATACACATGCAGTATACATGCACCTGATGATCTCTGTTTAATTCTGACAATAACTGACTGTTTTCATAAAGGATGATGGGTCAATCTGCTCTCAGTGGGAAGAAGGTGTCATTGCTGTATACTTCTCAGAGTGACTGTAAAGCTCAATGAAAGAACACTTGCAAACTATATGTAGATGAGTATCGCTAAGAATTGCTGTGAAAGTGATCAGGTTGAAACTTGTGCTTGCTTGGCATTGTTTGCCCTCTCAATGGTAATTTGCAACATAGAAACTTAAGAGAGTTATGATACCCAGAATTAAGAAATATCTGCAAAAAGATTATACTGTCAGCCAGCATCAATTATTGCGATTAAAACCTGATGCAAAAATAATGCCTCTTCTAGAATCCCCTTGCTGATATCTTTGTTTTATATATAAGGCACCATGAAATATCATTCATCCACAGGCACTTAACTGAATTTGCCCTTTGCCTAAATCTACAATATATAATACCTTATATAAAGCAGACAATGCTTGATATGAATCCTCTCTGAAATATGGTCCATAAAATTGATACAAAACAGGAACAAAGTCAATGCAACTGAAATATTTACAATAAGTCATTTAGGCCTCTAATGCCAATTTCCTATTTTTTTTCCTTGTACTTCTGTGTTAAGTGCCAAAACTGGGCTATAGTAGTGAATGAATGAGAGAACTATTATATGGTATATAGAGTCCATGTCACTTTTATTCTGTGTAATAAATTTAAATGAAATATTCATTATCTGAATTGGTATCTGCTATCCGAGCTGAAAACAAACATATTCTCCTGTAATCTTCATGCTATATTACCCCAATTTTGCTTCATACTTGTCATTTTTTCCTTTCTTGCAATTAAAAGCATCTAAAAATGGTGCCTTGCAGAGCCTTTTCTGGAACCACATTGACCAGCCTGAATTCCTAATTCCTGATTGCATTAGGGTACAGGAATTGCTCTAAACCCAAGAAAACTTGGTGGAAGGTAATTCCCTCTAAAGCAGCCATGTAGATGGCAGGCTGTGAATGGGGCAGTTAACTTCTGCCCGTTGTAACCAGCCCTCTACAGTGTTTGGTCTGGCACCTTGCCTGGCTGGGCAGGTATGCTGCTACCTGGGTTTGTTCCCTGAATGGACCTAGGAAGAGTCATCCTCAGTCAGACCACACAGTAAGTTAGTTTAATAAATGGCAGAAGGCAAAGGATGTAGAGTACAAGTCTTCTGAGGAGCGGCTGAGGGGTTGTTTAGCCTGGAGAAAAGGAGGCTGAGGGGAGACCTTATCACTCTTGGTCTTTTCTCCCAAGTAACAAGTGATAGGACAAGAGAAAATGGCCTCAAGTTGCACCAGGGGAGGTTTAGATTGGATATTAGGAAAAATTTCTTCACTGAGAGGGTTGTCAAGCACTGGAACAGGCTGCCCAGGGAAGTGGTGGAGTCACCATCCCTGGAGGTATTTAAAAGATGTGTAGATGTGGTGCTTGGGGACGTGGTTTAGTGGTGGACTTGGCAGTGTTAGGTTTACAGTTGGACTCAATGATCTTAAAGGTCTTTTCCAACCTAAATGATTCTGTGATTCTAAGGAAGTGGGTGTTTAGGAAAAAAAGAGATACAGGTTTTGAGAGCAAACGCTTTGAGTGGTATAAAGACACAGGTGCTATTGATGAAATGGATGTACTTCCTGCTACCAGGAGATTCTCTTTAAGAAAATTTATAGCACATGGTTCTCACTTACTTAGGTATCAGACAACTACATGACTTCACCAGTAAGAACTAGAAGGCACAAACCAGGGTGTTGTTACGATGATGAAGATTAAGCATCTTCTCTGATAAATGGGACAATGTAGTAATACAAGTAACAGGGAACTTGTCCAGCACGCATGCCAGAGGAGATCCTGTGACGCATAGTCCACACTTTCTACAGCGCTTTGGAGGTGATCTGAATTCAGAGATTTGCTGAACAGCTCTGAATAAAGCCAGAGAAGGGAAGAGATCTCTACTTAGCATTGTGCTGTGTGAGAGAGTGGGAAGAAGGAACCCGCTAAAAGGGTTTTGCTTGAAAAGCTGAATTACACCAGAATCCATGTATGGAGCTAGTCAAAACAAATAGTGATAGAATTCAGTCAGGAAAAAAAAGAAAAAAAGAAACTGTTGTGGGGAAACATAATTCATTCTACTGATATTCTCAGAAGTGGATTTTTTTTTTCTTTTTAAAATAATGTTGAAACTATTTGATTTGCCAAGATGAGAATCATCTGTTTGAGGAAGTATTGGTGTTTGACTCCAGCTTCATTGGTTTGATTCATTTAGTAAGGTTTTACAACATTTTCAATGTTGTATTTGTATACCACAGTAAGTAGCAAATATACTTTGTCATTTTGACGTGATATAAACATTGTTTCAGTGTTTCTGAATAAAATGACTTTTTTATTTATTTGTCTTAACAATGATGCAGATGCAAAGATTTGAAAATTTGGATTGTTTTCTAGTTTCAAATGATAACAGTTTTGGAATACTTTTTTTTCTTGTAAAACAGAAATTATATTTTCTGAAAGTCTTTGTTGCTAGGAATTCGGTTCTGCAACTTTAACATGCTTAAAGCGAGACAGATTAACCCCAGCCTATAGATGTGAACAAACCTGAAGGAACTTCTTAGTTTCCAGGGCTTTTCCAAGAGCATTTTTCCACATTAGTGCACTGTGGTCTATAAGGGAAAAGAACAGTATACAAATTAAAGGCCTTCATATCTATTGTCCTGTATGTAGTAAAAATAGGAATAGAGAATTTTGGGGTAAGCTCAAGTTTTTAAAGTGATTACAGCCCTGTCCTTTATAGACCACTCTTCTGATGGGTATGTTTCCTAGGGGCAACACAGAGATCTCTTGCAGAGTTCAGGGCTAGAATACTGCTATTTATTTGTGTCTTTGAAATCAAGCTTGTTTTGCTGTTGTGATTAAGAAACCTAACTGTTCCCTTATTTTCTCCTTAAGGGCAAAGGGGACTGAGACATGAAGCATTCTGCGAAATTTTGAGGGATTCCTGAACGTAGGCTCTTGACTATTTAAAGCCTAGTGGCTTAACAAAGAGATGTTATGTTGTCCTTGTGTTCAGCCCTGCAACACTGTGATGAAATAGGACTCGGAACCTCAGGGGATGCAAGATAGGAGTTAACATGAAATTGTTACGCAACTTTCCTCCATGTAATATAGCAGTAATACCCATGCATTTCTAGCACTATACCATGAAGTAGATTAATAGAAGCCAGCAGAGCTATAGCAGATGGGTGTCT
Source organism: Aquila chrysaetos chrysaetos (assembly GCF_900496995.4). Lineage (NCBI taxonomy): Eukaryota > Metazoa > Chordata > Aves > Accipitriformes > Accipitridae > Aquila > Aquila chrysaetos. Next base: position 82,140,232 of record NC_044030.1, on the reverse strand, counting down.
GAAAACAAAACTATGGACTTTTCAGGTGGTGCTTTTGGATTGTCAGAGTATTCTACACTATAGAGTTCAAAATGAAGGACTACGGTTTGTTTTCTCAGGAATTACACTTTAACAATATCGTGTATGCTATTAACACATTGCCAGAAAAAAGCATTACTTACACGGGGTTATGCTGTTACTTCTGCTAAAACACTGGACTCCCAAATTGCTGCATTGATGTTTTTGATTTTGATACAATATACAAAACGTTACACAAGGAGGAAAATACAGACATTCTTGATTGCCACACTTATGGATTTGATAACATGAGCTGAACAGAAGAAAGGAAGCACGCTGCAGAGCAAACTAAGCAACATAAACAATGGTTTCTCTTGGTCTTTCTGTCTGACAATTTAAAACTTTATTAGCCCTCATTTATTAAAAGGCAGCATTGCTGAAGCTTACCACAAATATATGGACACTGCTCTCCCTTAATATCATCAGAACAGATCCTTAGAAAGAATAATGCATGAAGCAACTGTGAGGCTGAAAGTTATTGGACATTAGAGGCAAAGAGTGTAGGAAACCTCCTATTTTTATGAACTTTAAAATGGAAAGCATTCATGATCCTAATACACTTACTCATTCTCTGCAGCTCATTATCACAAGTACAGTATTAAAATTAACTTACAAACTTCTCAACTGCCTCTGCTGGCTTTCTGCCTGAATTTATAGGAGTCTCTGTACATTTGAAGTGTTCCCAGTAATCACAGGGGATGAAGCCAATGCCAATTTGGAAATTAAGTTCTCTTTGCTAACTCATTCATTCTTTACCCCCTGCTCAGGGAAGGAATTCAGCTATAACCCAGTCACCAACATCAGACAGAATAGTTAGGGTAGTTGTCTACATAATGCATCAGAAAAGTAAGACAAAATCTTTTCAGATTTGCATCTTGGACGAATCTTCTTTCTCATTTGCTAGACAGGCACACTGGGTGCCATTGAGTATGGGAAATAACACTTGGTATTTTAATCAAATAGAAAACCACATTTTTCTAGCTTTACAAAATAGCTATTGATAATATTTAACAAAAATACTACATTCATTTTCCAAAAGGATGTATTTGAAAGGGAATTAGGGACAGCAGTAAAAAAAGACACTTAAAAAGCAGTAAAAAGATGATACTGCAAGTTATCATTGTTTTTAAGAACAGTTCCATTCTTTCACTCCACAAATTAATAATCTAGAAAATTAGCTCCATTTAGAGTGGTATTCTGACTGAAGAGATGGCTAAAAAGATAAAAATTATATTAGAAATTATTGTCATCATGGCTACATGAATCCTTCATGAAGACAACCAAAGCACATAATTGTTAATTCAGTGGAAAGATAGGAACCATAGAAGTTATTTTTGCAAAAGATATAATAAGTACAATATAGGAATATTACGGAATATAGGAATATTATACAATAGTATAGAGTGAGAATTTGTGTCTTAAAATGAATATACTGGATTAATGATATTAAAAGTGTTAAACATTTCATTCCAAGAGCTGTATTCAGATGGAAATATATTTTGATCAAAGCTGTTGCAGAATAATGTGAAGGACCTTATTTAGAGGTTTTTCCACTCCCTTTAATGACTGTGTGATCTGGATCCCCTTTAAGGATCCCCTTTATCTAGATTCCCTTTTTATAGAAGAGCCATGTGAGATTTACAAGGTCATGCTCAACCAGCTTCCTCATAGAGGGGAGGTGACATTTCAGTCATGAGTGAAAGAGACTTTGATTTCCTTGGGCTTTTTCTTTCAGTGGGATTGTGGAACGAACAAATATCTAATCCTAGAAGACAAAAATATAGAGGATAATCTAATAAAGAAAGTTTTTATTGGAATGCTACTAACTAATCTTTTGATGAGAGAGGTACGTATCTCACTGTTTTTATGACTTCCCGTGGAGTAGCCAAGATGCTACTTTTTCAGGTCAGATGTGTCCAACATTTATGCCATTGCTTGGATGAACTGGGAGAAGCAATGTTAAAAAGTGCCTTATTTTGCACTCTAGCTGTACCCACAAGGAAAAAGGATACTGCAGTAAGGACAGTTGAGAGGTATGAAGCTGTCTGCCTTTTATTAACTAAAAAACAAATTGGTGTAGAACAGTCTGCACTGTCTTAAGGATGAGTAGATCCTCTTTCTACGAGTATAATTGGGATCACAAAGGACAAGATGTAGTTCAAACCTTCCTCTAATGTAAGTGTCTGTCATGTTTTCCACTGGGCAGGACAGATCTCTACCTCTAGCCTTGTGTTGCTCCCCTCCCACATTGCACAAGCTAGATGAAATAATGGTGAAGATTTCAGCAGAGGTTGAAGTTTTTCAAGTTTATAAGGAGGGGTATTTAGAAACTATGTAACAAGAAGAAAAGTTTTCTAAAGTGTTCTCCCAGTGTTTGACAGGCAATTAGGATTCAGACGGAAAAAGTAAATTGTGTAAATGTGATAACCCAATATAAAATTGTATTAGACTTTTCTGCTACAAACAGTTATTGAGCTTCCCACTTGCACTCTGTATTTAGCTGTGATAAAATAAAAGGCAACAGGCTGAAGAAGCAGGAGAAGCCATATCCAGTATGGAATGCCTTTGATGGGAAGTGACATTCAATGATCCAAGAAGGACCTTCCAGCCCTTAGTTCCAGAGAAGATCAAAGGGGATGTACTTAAAGTATAATTTGGCTGGAGAAATTATTCTCAAAAATGACACAGAAAAGTTATTAGTGCTTGAAATTTCTGTTAATTTTACCAATACATTGGCACTAAAAAGACATGTCAATAATAAAATCAAGAAATTTGAATTTGCTGAGCTTGCATAGGTTCATTAAAAACAATAGGTTCATAGTGGCTTTATTGTAGCAGCAATTTGATATGCAAGAAACTTATTACAGAAGGTGATAGCCAAGATGGATTTCTGTAACTAAATCAGGATTCTAAGTCTTGCCTTTACTTATGGGTCTAATTTACCACCACCTCCCCTCCAGAAAAATCATCCCTTTACTTGTAATTATCAGACTGCAAAAAAAGACATGAGGGTATTCTGAAAAAAAGCTCAGTGGTCTCTAGAGAGAAAGAAAATTGGTACTAGGATGACCTTTAGAGGGAAATATGGAACGCTGTATAATCTGATTGTCAGACTTTACTGCAAGATCAGAGACTCATATTTATATGCTCAGGCAGGTGTTCATGTAATGATCCGATTTATTCATCCATGCCAATGCTGAGAATTATTTGTAAAAATAAAAAACTGGCAATGTGCAAAAGGAAAATACAAAACTGGGAAAGTCTGCATTGTTCAAAAATCCATTCTAACATGCAGAGAGAAAACATTCCCATAACTCTATGCATTCGTCCTAATTTTTTAGTGATTTTAATAGTGTACCATTAGTTTATGTTCCAAGGTTAAAAGCCCCTCCAATAACAAAAAGTCCATTCTGGCTTGCTACCTGGAACAAATATAATAATTTTGCATCTTAAGGGCTAAGGTGAGTACCAAAGTTGTAAAGAGAAATATTTTCTCTCTTAATTAACTACATTAAGATTAACATTTTTGGTTTTAACAGTCACGGAGCTATAATGTTCCTCTGCATAACAGCCAAGCAAATCATTGGAACAGCAAAGAGCATCTATGTTTGTGTTGAATTCAGATGGAACCAAACTGTAAAATGGCTTAAATTGTGCCTGGCATTAAACTAACACATTATGGATAATGTGTTTGGCCTAATGCCATCCTCTCTACTTGGATAGATGAACAAACACAAAAAGAGTTTCAGTAGAGGATGTTTTTGAATGGTTTTAATGTTTGAAAATAAAGAACTCTGAAAGCTACAGTCCTACAAAACTGTTTGGGAAAAAGGATACACAAATGTGTCTCTTGTAGCTAGATAGACACTGTGCTGTTGCCATATGAGTTCTCAACAATTCCACCATAACTTTCTGAATAAGTAAACAGCCACAAACCTAGTGTTGTGGCTGAGACCTTCTTTCTTTGTTGCTCTTTTCAACTAAAATGCTTGCTGAATTCAACAAAGACCTCAAGAAAGTCATATAGAAGTTCTCAATACACTGGCTCAGGTATTGGCTAAGTAAGGTAGTATTTTCCAGCTCTAGTGCAGCTTCACTGAAGTGTTTGATATTTTGTCTAATTGTAGGTTGAATTGCATAGTATAAATGTATCTTTGGAGAAAACAGTGATTCAGAGCTTCCAGCAGTTTCCTAGTCAAATCCTTGGCTTCCCTAGAGAATTGATCAATAGTCCAAGTTAATTCAGTTTAGTCATACTCAAATAATCTTTCACTAGAAAGTACATCTGAATATTTCTTAGTAGCCCTCTATTCTTTTTAATTCATGACCCCTCTAAGTGTAGTCTGATTTTTTCCCCCCCGTTTTTATTTTGAGACAGTAAAAGAAGGTTGAGTATTCACTGTGTAGTTCTCTTAAGGGGACTCCCACTGCAGCCTTGCCTACCTCACTGCAATAATATTTTTTTTTTTTACCACGAAAACAATTGGTGTTCAAAAAGTGGCTATGGGGTTCTTCTATCTTCTCTACAAGGAAGTAGGTCATAGCCTTTTTCCTCGTTGTCTCACATCAGCTCTAGTAGAGGCACTCATCCAGAGAAAAGATCTCCATTTCTGTCCTGTGCCCAGGAACCATCCTTCGCTGTTCAAACTCTCTTGCCTTTGATGTTGTTCCCTATCTTGATAAAATACCCAGTTCACCAAACGCAAGTCTCTTCCTTATGGACAAGAATTTATACTGAAACTTAATTTTTCTTACTGAATGCTTTCTGGGCTTTTTGTTTTCTTGTGTGCATGGTTTGTTCGTGGGTTTTTTGTTCGGTTAGGTTTTTTTAGTGCTCAGGAAGAGCATCCTAGACAGAGCAAAAGCAATGATACATAGGTCATAAATGAATAAGTCTTTAATGGTTTGGATATAATCTGATTGATTTATGAAATCCCCTACAGAACAGTTAATGTGCTGCAAACCTAATTGTTTCATTTGATACAGTTTTTCAGTGCATTCTGAAATACATGGTGTTGAAAAAGCATCTAAATATATCAAGTCCAGATCTGTCCTTCCCTCTTTTTTTTTAGTTTTCATTCCAATAAAGAGACGGGGCGGGGGGGGGGGGGGGAAGTAATACTGAAGCATCATGTAACCTCAAAGTATTCTGTTGTCTACACCATGTAAAAAGTAAGAGAAACAAAGATTATCTTGACCAGCTTCTTGTTTAGAAGTCAAAGGAAAGACACGCACAAAGAAATGACTGAAAGCCACTAGTCACAGGCTATAGGCTTTAACAGGGGAAAAAACAGAGCCAAATTTAGCAGTTCAGTGGTTTTCAACATGTAACCTATAGGTGTTTGGGAGAAATGGACATTATTAAATAGGAAAGACAGGCAAGCAGCAAGTCTGTTTCCTAGAATCTCAAATTTTCTGTACAGCATTTGCACCTCTCCTGGAAAGTTTTTGAACTCTGCAATTCAAAAAAGAGCGAATCTTTTCATCGTAGCCTTTTGTTTTAAACTCTTTCAATAGAATCTTAAGGTGGTTAGACCTAGTGTGATAGATTCTTCCAGCGCCGATTTTCAATACAGAGTATGGGATCCTCCTCAGAGGCCATTTAGAGGTCTTCATGTACTCTAACGGACTAAGCTCTCATGAAATCTACTGCGGGTGGTTGATTGTGTCTGTGGAACTAGAGGGCTTCTTGGATGTAGCGGTTGCTTCAGGATGAGCTGAATTAGCTCTGGAGGACTCTGGAGCTGATGGTACTGGACAGTCTGGGCCCAAGCTAAGTTACATTATTAGTACTTACTGATATTTCAGGTACAATTTTTCAATTTCATTTACCTTGGGCTTGCTTGATGCCATTATATTGATCTTCATGCTTACTGTGATTGCACCTGTCAACACACCTAACATTTAAAAAGATTTGACTCATCTGTAGTTGAAATTAGTCAGCCAGTCTTCCTTCTTAAGCAATAGAGAAATGTAACAAGTTTATCTTAGAAATGTGCTTTAAGATAGCATAAGTCCCCTTTGATGCCTGTCTTACTTTTGACTCTAAAGGAAGTAAAAGCCACTATCATACACTGAGCAGTGAGGTTCAAGTGAGATAAATCCCTACCATAACATTAATTTTTTTCTCAAAGAGAGAGAAAGAAAGATAGACAGATAGATAGATAGATATGTGGGAAGAGAATCTTATTGAACTCACCGACTTTCCTCCTGGTTTCCCAGAGAGGTTTTCAAGATAGGCTTTATGTTGTGGGGGGAAGGAAATCTCACACCCAGCCTTCCAGCTTTTTCTGAATAAATTCAATAGTATTCTGACATAAAATTAATTTGCTGTTAACATAGTTACATAAAAGTATAAAGTGCAAGTATACTATTGATAATTACAAAGCTTTAGTTATAATTAAAATCTGTTCTTCTTTTCATGTTGTGGTCCTGTACTTGTTTTGGTTTTCTGTGTGTATTTTTAAATCTTTACTTTCCTATGTCTTCTTAGTATCTGTGATAACTTTTTAAAAGGAAGAAATACAAATCATATTGTTCCACATAAGCATCGCAGCTAGAGAGCTAGCAAGAGCTACACTTGTAGTCTGCAGATATTTCCGTTACACCTTTGCCTACCCAATTGTTCATAACTTTCTGAAACTTTCAGGCTCCAATTTTATAGTCTTGGCACAACCCTGATGGTTTTTTATCAAAAGCTAAACATAGCAAATGAAGTCTTCTCCCACTTTCAATATTTCAACACTAAGCAGAGCCCCAGCACAGTGTGAAAACTTTCATCACTAGGAGACTTATGTTAATGGATCGCACAAGTGATCTGCATCGTACCTCGACCTTCAATAACAGGTATCCAACAACAGGTATTGTTGTACCTGTACGTACATATCACATGTCCGATACAGCCACGTAGCTACAGACATTAGCTGCATGCAACAGGGCTGGATTCTTTTGTTCTACAAACAGTGGATTTTGCCAACAGAATTTAATAATTTCTTCTATCTAATGTCTTTTTCGGAGAACTTAGTGCTCCTGTATGTTGGGAATACCAATACACAGGACTGTTACAGAACTTGTCAAAGTGGAATTGGGGACAAAAGTCACCCCGTGGATAGAACATTTTCTCATGAACATCTAAAGCTCATCCATTGCAGCTCCCTTGATGGTTCATTTCCAAATCTGAGTTTATGAATCTGAAACTACAGATTCAAATCAGAGGATATACTGTGCTATCAGGAGCTGTCTAGGGTGGACACCTCCTTGTACTATTGGCATTCCTGTTTTTTATCCAGTTTGCTCTGGGAGGAGGTGAAGGTGGAAAGGGAGGCAGAGAAGAGAATGTAGCAGTTATTGAATTGAGGGTATTGATTAAAGCAGAAAATATGGAGGCTTCTTGTGGGTGACTTTGTTGTTACCAACCACACAGGGTCAAGATTTCTGGACAGATCTGAAGCACCTGCCATATTATCTAAACTTCACTGGCCCTGACAAAAGCAATTGAACTAATGTCTTTTTACAAAAAGATTTATTTCCTTGCTTCCTCCTTTGAGGCTTGGAGGTAACTTTCTCTCTGAAAGGATTTTAGTGCCATAAGTTTTAAACATATAATTGCAACTGAAAAGATTAAAGTAACGCAGACCTATGGCCTACCAACCTTTTGGCTCAGAAACAACTTAATATACACTTTGTAACTTCTCAGATTTTTTCCATAGTGTATATACACCCATTTACCATCATTAAAATGGTCTATGTGAGATATATTGACCTTCAAAGAGGTATATTGACACTTTCCTACAGAACTGAAAGAGAGTAATTTCACAGTAGCACTTTTTTTATCACCTACATGAGGATTTATAAGGTGTGTACTTAAACTGAACCAGAAATTCTTTACTGTAAGAGCTGTAAAAACCTGTAATCTGCTGACACACCCTGTAGCTTGTTAAGATATGTATTAGTATATTCATGTACAGTGGTTAGAAATAACTTCTACGTTTCATTAGTAGATCATTATTCACAATCATTTTAATACCAGAATGTTTACAAGGGCTAATCAAGTACAGGAAGGATAGTCCAAGCCAAGAAAGTGTAAGTACAGAATGCAACACCTACTAAATGTTGTCCAATCAAATGAACTAAATGGAATGACACTGGGCTTTCATTGAAATAATGACTTTATAGCTCTATCCCTCTCTTTCCAAGGGTCTGATCCCATAAGGAAGTCTAGATTGCAACATCCCTGCAATGATAGGAAGTATAACCTTCATCTATTCACTTAAATACTGTTAGAACTTGAACAAATTTTTTATTTGTTAAGCTGAGCTCCCACTTCCCTTCTGAAGAAAATTAGCTCAGCAGGCTCACAGTCACCGGAATGCCATGATCTACAATCAGAAATGGACCTGTGATTCCTCTCTAATGATAGAGCTTAAGACTGTGGAATACCTAGTGACAGCTGCTATATGAAAATAATCAGCCTTCAATCAGTGGGAATGATCTCACAGCAGGCTTCTATTGTTCAACAGCAAATGTTTAGAATGAAAATTTTATTGGTGCAGAAAGGAAAAAGAATTAAGCAATAAATAGCTTGTCAGAAACACCATAGCAAGTTTGATTAGGGTTACACTATTTCAAACATACTCTAGAGACAGAGAATAATATTTGGGATTTTTTCATCCAAGACTGAAGCACGTTGCCATCCCTGTTGATTTCATTTTTCTTTCTTTTTTCATAAATGCTCAATAATAGGAAATGAATTATTTATGAAAATACAGACTTGAAATGCTGACCTGCAACTTCAATATAACATTAAAAATCAGCAATTTTACCACCCGCAACTAACAAGCTCCTGCGGTTTCACTGAAAGTCACAGAGTTTTGCTACTGAGAGTTGTTGATGCCTCTCTATCAACCCTTAGCTACTGCGATGGGTTCAGCAGAGGCCATAATAACAAGCACAACAAAACAACTGATGATATAGAACTGGACATTTACAACACATGCTTTTGCAATAGGATTACAGGATAGTCATCCTAAACTAAAATCATAATAATAATGTATTTTAAGTGCCTGAAAAAAACCACAGAAAAGAAGTTAGATTCTGTGGTACTGCTCTCTGAGCTTGCAACATCTTCTTAGATGAATAACCTTTTTACAACTAGAAAGGATGCATTAAGACCTGACCTAAAAGAGATAATGAAATTAGTATCTTGCATGGGATGTAGAGTACCTTTTATTGTCCATTTGCCCAAGTAGCTAGCATGGCAAGAGTGAGTGTGTAGGGATAAAGAGATTGCATTCCTTATTACTATTTCACACTGTGATTGGGTTAACAACAATGGCAAATAATGAGTCAATTAATTAAAAATTAGATTTTTCCCACCTTCTTTCAGTTCTCTTTTAGTAACCCTTTAGAAGTGTTAATTTAGACACACCTCCCTAATTATTATGGTCCCAGAACACATGGAGGCCTGCTTTCTGTGCACTGAAGAGAATCACCACTCAAACACTAAGGTACATTTTGGAAAAACAAGTCATTAGTTGAAATGTCCTGTCTGGGAAATCCCACTAACTTTTTGGTAGAACTGAGACTAGACGTGATCCAATAGATTGTTCTAGAACATACACTATATTCATATGACACAGGTATGAATATATATTCAAATATTACTGGACTAAAGATACAGTGGCTTTAACTGATTTTTTTCAGAAAGAAAGTAAATCCTTCACAAAGGAGCACTTATTACTGTACACACTATCTGAAAGCTTGTTCTTTGTCTCATTAACTTTGTCTTATGCCAGCAAAAAACATGTGCTGTGAAAAACTGCATGAGAAGATTTTGTCCTGATGCTTGACTCTAGGCAAGAACAACTGTAGTTATGCTCAAACCCAAAGACTGCTTTTGAAGTAAGATGATGTTTACTGAATAGCCTTATTGTGGCTATGAAATTAAACAAAAAGAGAGTGGAAAAAAGAGAGCTGGCTCCCTCATAAACTCTGTAAAGTCCCTTTCATAAAAATTATCCAAACAGAGCTTTATTTCAGATGAGAACACAACTACTCTTACTGTATCTGCAATACTGTTCAAACTGTTCACTGATTTTTTTTTTTTTTATTTAACTCCACTATTTTTTTGTCTCTAGCAATTGTGTTCAAGTTGAGGGTATTTGGATGCCACTCAGGAAAGACATGTCCCAGAGCATTTGGTTACAAAACACATTAGTATATCATTCTGTTCCTTATTTCAGATGATGAGTTGCCTGAAGGAGGATAAATGGCTCATAAAGTTCTCAATGGCCTAAAAGCAGGACCATCTGTTGAAGTCATCAGTGACTTTGTGGCTGAGCTTAGCAGCTGGGAAGCTTTCAATTCATCAGCTTCTTCTTTAATCAGGTAGGCATCTCTAAAGTCAGTGGGAATTATTGTAATAGATTCTCCAAGAGCTGAGACAATGGTAAGATCTTTCCCCATTTTGAGATGGTATCCATATTTCAACTCATTTCCATACGCAGATTTTTTGTTGTTCAGGTACCTGGCACTCTCATGCTAAAACTGCTCCACATCTGTTTGTATTGCTCAGAGAGGTTTGTCAGAATACTAGAAAGTGATAAAGATCCACTGGACCCTCAGTTCTGATACTGCTGGTAAATTTGAATATGCAGATTCACATATGTGCTTCTAATGAATTATTACTTGTGAATTCATCACCCTTGGGAAGACAAAGCATGAAATGACTGGCAAAGGAAGGGGCTAAGGTCTTGCTGGAAGAAAAGAGGAATATAGTTTTCATGGCCCCTGAAAGATCAGAAAGTTCTGTTTTCCATTCCTACTTGGGCCATAGAAATGTTTTCATGTACAACTAGATTAATATTTTATAAGTTGAATTACGGACCCGAAGTCATATTTAAACTCTTTGGGCACTACATGGGGAAAGTTCTGTGAATGAGAGTGGAACACACGATAATGGATGCTGAGTGTAGGCTGTTCTAGCTATTTACTAAGGAAAAAATGGGGATAAGAGTGTGCCTTAAATCTACCTTCTGTGAGAGGTGGATTGCTTTGAATTGTAATGTTCTATACTCTCAATGGAACTCTCCTCAAAATGTAGGAAACTGACCCATTACCTCTGAAACTTATTTCAGGAAACCGGGGGAAAAGAGGGAGACTGGTCATTCTTGCAAAAGATCTCAGCTGCTCTTTTCCCTAGCTTCAGAGAGTAAATTAAAAAAAAAAAATCCTGGCCTTTGCTTAACAGGATTTAAACTCAGAACTCTTATTTTCTAAACCTCAGTGTTGGATAAAAGTGTAAATGACAACAGTTGCTGAACAATGCATTTTGTCTCTTCATGTATTTGTCACAATTTTTTATGACTTGCTAAAATATATGGTAAATCTGTTAGTGTTTGTACTTCACCTCTACATTACCTGTATGTCTTCTGCGTGGCAGTTATACTACAGAAATCCCCATCAAAGTATTGGCACTGAAGTTCCAAAGGAGTCCTTAAGATGCAAAATTATAATGCTATTATGCACTGATAACATAATTCTGTTCACCTAAGCAAAAGATTTTGGTATAAATGTTGGAACACAAGGAGCTACTGAAACTTAAAATTAGTTTGATTTTCATAACATGCAAATTCAAAACATATTGATGAGAAATGACAAATTTGATATGCTAAGGAAGATGAAATCCTGCAAAAAGTTTTTTACCCTTTCACACAAAAAAAAAAGAGGGGAAAAAAAAAAAAAAAAGACTAGATCACAAATTTATTTGCATGTCCAGAATAAGAGCTAATATTATTTTGATACAAGTTCACTGTAGTGCTTTGTTAGATTACAGTTGTCTTCTGAGGCCCAACTCAAAGCCTACCAAAATCAGAGAGGAGAAATCCATTAACTGTGAAGGATTTCAATTGAAGTTTGGTGGTTTGTTTGGGGGTTCTTTGTTTTGGTTTTGTTTTGTTTTGGTATTTTTTTAATCTTTTTTTTTTATTTCTCTGTTTATTATGCACCAGTTCAGCCCAGAAAGGGTCAAAAAATGATGACAAACAGGTATATCTGTCTTCTGTTTTAACATGCATCAACAGCTCTAATGCATAAATCTTAGGAAATGATTAAAAAAATTATAATAATCTTCTGCTACTTGGTATTTTCTTCCTGAAGTTCCACAGCTTGAGGATAAAAGTTTTCTTGTGGATCACAACAGCATTATTTTTTGTATTATTATTTCAAGGAAAATTGATAACCTCTCAGCTTGTAGAGAAGAACTTGAAAGACATAGTAAATGCACTCTCTCATGATTAACACCCAATGGGGAAAATATTATATTTAAATATAATTTTAAATGATCTCAAGATTTTAAGTAGGCTAGAATTACAGCTTCTACATCTTTCATTTGTCAATACGAGATAAATATCATAAAGACCAGGATGGATTGGTGGATGCTTTCTGGAGTATGAGGAAGATTGGATTTTTGAGTGTCCTGTTGTGCTTTGTATATTAAATTGTATTATCACAGTGAGAAGATTTGTGTAATTTTCTTTGAAGGAGTACAGATAACCCTTTTTAGCTTCTCCATGAAACTAACTAAATAAATATAACTAACATCTGCTGGTGAGCAAAAAGTATGTGATCTGTTCAGCAGCATCAATTATATTAGAAACTGCTGCATGCTGGAAACCCATCTTGTGGGATTTCTTGGTTTGAAATAGCCATCCCTCACAGAGTGAGACTAAAAAGTCACAAGGCAACTTGCAGATGGTTAACAGATCTCACTGCCCACCTGGCAGGAATATCCTGGGAAATAAAATGAGTTATAGAGAACCTGAAAGATCAAGTTTGGGTTTGGGTTTTGTTTTTTTTTTCTTTTCTGCTGAGAAACTCAGAAATTATTGGTCACTTTCTGGTCAATTGTTGGTTTTGTGATTGTTTGGTGGAAACAAACCCTGAGGCAAAACCCCTTGCAGAATTGGAAGCCCATTCCCTTGCAGTCAGACATTATCATTATCTCAGGTAAACTGTCTTGGGAGGGTTAACTGCCCACTGTATGCTGTATCTATCATCAGGGCTGTGTGTATCACATAAAGGGGTGAGTCACTGATGACTTCAGCTTTCTTTCTCTTCTCACTCAGCAGGAATACTGAAGCACTAATTCAGAATATTTCTCTGTATCTTCTTTCCATGTGGAAGTATTTTCCTTCCATGTGGAGCAGCTTGTATTAAAGACTTGATCAGCATTTCTTTTAGCCTTTTCATGCAAAGTGCAGGGCACCTGGGGGAAGATTCTGGTTCCCTAATCATCCAGGCAATCTGTTAAGGACATGACACACTGTGGTTTGTGAACAAGAAAAACGATGGAGGTGGGGGAAAAAAGGATTGGGAGAGTCATAGCTCACAGGGATACAGAGATGTAAAACCAGTCCTTGGAACAGGGAAGCATTCCACAGTGTACTGTTGAAGAGGCAACTATTTTATGGAAAAATCACAGCCTATTGCACCTTTGCAGGGTACTAGCTGCTGCTTGTCACTAAGTTTTGAGATGCCTACGCAGTTGCATAAAGCAGAGCTATCCTTCAGAGATAAGTCAACCTACTGTAACCAATACAGCAACAGCAAGGCAGCTGATCAGAAGTGACTTGTTTATCTGACATGCATCAATACCTCACTCCCCCCATTGCTGTAGGGCTTGTATTATAACTTCAGTGGAAGGATGGTGAGAATTAGTCAAAAGAATCCTGTTTTCCCTCCTTTCTCTCAAAGTTTTCTTGACATCTATATTCCTCTGCCTTCTTTCTATTCAGTACTCTCCACATCACCTCTTCTCTTTCATTATACAGTAGTCCTTCCTCCCCAAGACATATTTCCTCTTCTGACTGCAGCAACCAAGCTTTCTCCTTCACAGTTTCAACTTTTAAATAATTCCCAGGAATCGCTCTATATAGTTTGCCAGCAAAGTGGAGGGTCAAAAAGTCAGGCTTTCCTGTTAGTCAGTGTTGTACGGTCCTACTCCCTGCTGAATGACTGGGCAACTACTAGTCCTGATAGCTCTCACCCTTGGCTGCTAAAGGTTTGACCAAGATGTAGGGGCAGGGGTACGGCTGAGAGCTGCCCAGTCTGGCAGGGCAGATATGTTATTGGGTGGAAGTTAGACTGCACTGTTGAACTGGCCTGTTAAAATCATCCTCCGTATAGACGGCATTGAATCGTCGGAGTGATCTCGGCGGATTCCCTAGGAGACCAGCTAGCATGTCAGGGACCAACAAAATATGATGACCTTAGGAAAGAAAACTGTGATCCTGGCTTGTACTTCAAAAATATCAAGAATGACTTTTGATGGTCTTGCAATTGAAAGATTGTTCTGCAGCTGAGAAAATGTTGCAGATACGAGGCAATCAATATGCCTGAGGCAAAGCCTTGAAGGGCCAGTCTAGATTTGGCAAACACTTTCCAAAAACTGAACTTTTTGTTATTAGGTCCGTGTATAAACACTACATGAGTGCTTCTGGGTGGGGGGGAAGTATCCTGTGGAGTTTTTGAAGTCATATCTCTGTGTATGAAACTTGTTTCACAGCAAGAAAAGGTGACTGTAAGTATCAGGGCAGTTAGAAGTGCCTGGGTGTGAGCTGGGGCATGGAGCTTTCGAGTAGCTCTCCTAAAGATAGAAGTAAAGAGGAAGAAAAATATAACACTCCCAGTGGTACAGTTCACAGGATAGGCTAGAAGCTATACAGATTGTATAAGACAGATAATTGTTCATGGATTTATTTGTTATGACTATGGTGGGGTTTTTTTTCCTCAAAATGTTCCAGAACTGTTTGTTGGCTTAGGTGAATAAACTGGATTTGTTTCATGTGATTTGGGTCTATTCCAAATGATTAACTTGGTTGAGATGAGTGATATTCTATGTTGCTACATTTTTGAAGAGCCAGCTCCCCGTAAAAAAGGAAAAAAATCAATATTATTACATGGATTGGAAAAGACATTGGTTTTTTCTTTATTGCAGAAGAGGATGTCAGTGTAATTTCATAAAGTGAGACGATATCTTGAGTTACCATGCTGGGTGCTTGCCTCCTTGTTTATGATAGCTTTTTTCCTCCCTCTTCCTAGCAACCAAGGAATACAATATTATCAGGCTAAGTGAAGTAGTCTCTATTCAATAAGAATTAATCACCCTTTGCAATACAGAAACATGTTTTCTGAAATCTCTGTGCCTTTTAGGTCCAGTTATACCCACACAGACACCTACAAGCCTTGGGGCACAAAGAGGAGTGGATGAAGCTGGTTTAAGTATTTCACTTTAAAATCAAGCTCTTGGGTATGATTCTCATGCATATTATCATAAAACTGGAGTAAGTCCAGAATAAAGCTGGTGCAAAATGGGAACAGGTTCTCATTGCTCTTTAGAATTCTATGCCTTTTTCCCCAAGCTATACACCTTTCTCCCTGGTATTCTTCTCTCTTTCCTGCCTTCTTAAATTCAGCATCATTTTCTCTTAAGTTTAGACAGTTAAGGAAATATTAGCTTGCTGTGTTATACTCCAGGAGGCTTTGACAGCAAATGCTGTTTCTGCATTTTCTTTCATAATACCCATTTAAAATACCTCTGACAACAATAATAATAACAGTCATGTTCTCAGATACTGCACTAGGATGGAGCTTTCTTAGTTGTATTCTGAAACTAAGGATTTATCTTTCCTAGATAAATTGAATCTTACCTATTATAATGAAGATATTAATTTAAAGATGGAAATTGTGTTCCCTCTGCATTAATATCAAAGAGTTTGTTTGCTCTTGCATCTTCACATAAATGGTATCACACCAGAAACTATTTGTTGTTTTTGATAACTTTCATATGTGTTATCCTTAGCAAGAAATTATTAATCATTCTGTAGAGTACAGGACAGACTCCTGGCGTCTCTTGGGCTAAGTTGTCACATTGTACATTGCATCCCTATCAGTCTGAAAAGCAAACGTTCTTCAGGCAATTAATTATTGTCTAGATGCTTCCCATTCTGGATTTTCAATAAGTCCTTAGTACCAAGATTTTTGGACAGGACTTTACCTATCTATGCTGGTTGGACTGTGGAGCTAAGTTGCCCTTCTAAAAAAAAAAAAAAAAAAAAAAAAAAACCAAACCACTTTCAATAGAGACTCAGCCATTGCTCAGCAGATACAGCAAAATTTGTTTTTGTTTTCTTTCTGCCTCTGTTATTGCAAGAAGTATCAGGACTTAATCACCAGGATAAGTTCTAACTTCAGCCATGCAAGATGAGAGGGTTGAAAATATCATTTTTAGGCCTTTCTATTAAGTAGAGAAAATGAATAAAGGTACCAAATGTTCCCAGCCTTCAGCTGTACTTAAAGTTCCTTAAAGTCTGAAGATGGAAGAACTGTTCATACTGAGAATATCCAAAAGCTAAAAAGTACTGCTGCTGTACAAAATAAGCAAGAAAACAAATCCCACTTTCTGTCCCTCTTACAAAATTGTCTTCCTTATTGCCATTAATGCAGTGAATATTTTCATCCTACCTTGCTCAATTATGAGTAATCTGGGAGACATATGGGGAATTGTATTTCACTTAAGTAGGGAGTGTCAGAGAGGAAAACATCCAGAAAAATAGATATTTTTTAAATCAAAAGAAAAAAGCTGTGCTTCTGAGATCAGAAAGCACCTACAAGTCTGTGCTGGTTTTAGCTGGGATAGAGTTAACTTTCTTCTTAGTAGCTGGTACAGTGCTGTGTTTAGTGTGAGAATAATGTTGATGACACACTGATGTTTTAGTTGTTGCTAAGTAGTGCTTATCCTAAATTAAGGCTTTTTCAGTTTCCTGTGCTCTGCCAGCAGGCTGGTGTGGTGCACAAGAAGCTGGGAGGGGACACAGCCAGGACAGCAATTCTTGGTTTTTTATTATTATTGTTATTATTATTTTTTATTTTGCTTTAGTTATTAAACCATTCTTATCTCAACCCACGAATTTTACTTCTTTTTTTTGATTCTCCTCCCCATCCCACTGGGACGGGGCAGGAGTGAGTGAGCAGCTGCGTGGTGCTTAGTTGCTGGCTGGGGTTAAACCACGACAAAGTCTTATTTTACAAATGATATATTACTTTGGACATGTCACATTGTGTTGTGTCGAATGTGCTTCTCTATGCGAGAAGTGATGATGTGACTAATGCCAAAAGATGCGTAATATCATAACAAGATGTGTCAGAAGAAACATTTCCAAAATATATCCCCTGAAATCTTTAACCCATCCCTTGCCTTGTAACAATTTAGAGTACAACCTGTCTTTTCTGAAATGTTTATGTTTTGTGTTAGTTATTATGGGTTAATTCCAAGGAATTATTTGTATATTCTCACAGGCTAATAAGCTCCGTCTGTCAAGAATATATGGCATAGTTTTCTGTTTTGACAACTTGCTTCTAGTGCAGCAATGCCACTGACAGGATTCATATCTGTGTTTTCTGCCAGTGAGTAACAGCTTCAGGGTAGGAAATACTAGAGTTAGTTGTATAAAGTAAAGCATTCGGAGTGTCAAGAGCGAAGAAACTGAGCTTTTGTTTATCTTAGCAATAAGGTTTGAATTTAAAAAATGCTTCTTTGGACACAGAATTTAAACACAGCACAGAACAAACCAATCTAAAAGGATTTAAATTCACTGAGTTTCTGTGCTGGTAGGTCACTGGTGCAGTTTAAATGATAGCAAAGGGCATGATAATGAAACAGGTAAAAAATAAGCATTATGGAAATTTCTGTACCTGAATAGAACCACAGCACAGAGCAAAAATGATGACCGAAGAAAAAAAAGCTTGAAGGAGCTTGTGAATTTTGAAGTCATTTCTTTGAGATTGCCAGCAGAAAAGAACCAGAGCAGTGTTAGCCAAGATGTTAATCGTGGTAGTATATGAATAGGACTGTTATCTTGTGACTACCTTCAGTTTTATAAACTTCTATAAAACTGAGTATGCCCAAGAGGATTTGTAAACATGTTAAACTGCAGGCCAAAAACATCTTGATTACATCTTGGATGGGTTTCTATGAATAGAAAAGAAGTCTCAATAGACTGTGGGGAAAAATAGAGGAATTGTGTGATGACAGTGATAGCATCAATCTATAGACACAGAGAATAGACTGAGGACTGATGAAGATACTGGATACAGGTATACAAGCAATTTTAATCAGGGTGCAAACATGTTTGCCCAAATTCTCATCTTTTCCCCGAAGTATGGAAGTCCACTGAAAGTCAAGTTCTAGCCTGTTTATATGTCAAGCATTAGGAAAAGCTATGAGATGACTAGTAGAAAGTCTGCCTCAGAGACTGAGGTTCCAGTGTAACAGCTGGAATTCAGCTTGCCTAAATTTAGCTGTCTAAATAGTGACCATCTTGCTCCCACTACGATCGGTGAGGACAGGTGGATATCTCATTATCTGATTCATTCGTGTAGGAGGAATGGGATGTCAGCACTTTTCCATTGACCTGACAAAGCAGGACAACAGAGGTGATTTGAGACAGCCAGCATGGATGCACCAAGGGCAAGTCTTGCCTGACCAAACCAGTGGCCTTCTACGATGGAGTGACTACATCAGTGGACAAGGAAAGAGCTACAGGTGTCATCTATCTGGACTTCTGTAAGGCCTTTCACATGGTCCCTCACAACATCCTTCTCTCTAAAGTGGAGAGAGATGGATTTAATGGATGGACTGTTTGGTGGATGAGGAATTGGTTGGGTGGTCACATCCAGAGGGTAGTGGTCAACAGCTCAACCTCCAGATGGACATCAGTGATGAGTGGTGTTCCTCAGGGGTCTATACTGGGACCAGTACAAGTTAATATCTTCAATGGTGACACAGACAATGGGATCAAGTGCACCCTCAGCAAGTTTGCAGATGATGCCAAGCTGAGTGATGCAGCTGACACGCCTGAGGGATGGGATGCCATCCAGAGGGACCTGTACAAGCTTGAGAAGTGGACCCATGTGAACTTCATGAGGTTCAACAAGGCCAAGTGCAAGGTCCTGCACTTGGGTCGGGGCAACCCCCGGTATCAATATAGGCTGGGGGATGAAGGGATTGAGAGCAGCCCTGCTGAGAAGGACTTGGGGGTACTGGTGGATGTAAAGCAATGTGTGCTTGCAGCCCAGAAAGCCAACCATATCCTGGTCTGCATCAAAAGAAGCATGGCCAGCAGGTCGAAGGAGGGGATCCACTCTGGTGAGACCCCACCTGCAGTACTGCGTCCAGCTCTGGGGCCCCCAACATAAGAAGGACATGGACCTGTTGGAGTGATTCCAGAGGAGGGCCACAAAAATGATCAGAGGGATGGAACACCTATCCTGTGAGGACAGGCTGAGAGAGTTGGAGTTGTTCAGCCTGGAGAAGAGAAGGCTCCCAGGAGACCTGATTGCGGCCTTTCAGTACTTAAAGTGGGCTTATAAGAAAGATGAGAACAAACTTTTTAGTAGGACCTGTAGCGATAGGTCAAGGGGTAATGGTTTTAAAGTAAAAGAGGGTAGATTTAGACTAGATACAAGGAAGAAATTTTTTACAATGAGGGATGTGAAACACAGGACCAGGTTGTCCAGAGAGGTGGTAGATGCCCCACCCCTGGAAACTTGCAAGGTTGGGTTGGACAGGGCTCTGATCAACCTGATCTAGTTGAAGATGTCCCTGCTCATGGTGGGGGGTTGGACTAGATGACCTTTAAAGGTTCCTTTCAACCCAAACCATTCTGTGATTTTAAGACCATCTTTTCTAACAGGCTTATCAACCTAGTGAGGAAGGTTTTAAACCGGCTTCATTGGAGGATGGAGACCAAAGCACACAGAAAAGTGTGAGAATGAAGGATAAGGCAGAAATATGTACAGGACAAGCAACAGGGGACCTTTCACATTCCCCTTGAGAAGCAGGGTGACACAGGCCTATATTGTGTGCCTGCCACAAATAAATGCAGCTGAGAAAGCTCAAAAAAAAAAAAGTAAACAAGTATGGAAATGAAAGTTTTTGTGTTGTTACAGAGCTGTGGAAATACAGAGATGTTGTGGGATAGCTTACATTATGGAAATGCTACCAAAGTGATGGACATAGGCTCTGTTAGGAAAGACAGGCAGGGAACATGAGCCAAGGGGGATGCACTTTGCCAAGAAACAGCTGGGACACAATTAGGTTCTACTGAGGAAGGGATGATAGGCATGCTAGAGAGATTACGAATTAGGATCTGAGATAAGGTCAACCAAAGGGCAACAGGCTCTCTGGTCAAGAAGTTGGATGAAGGCTTCTTCCTACAGGTGACAGAAGTTTCCTGGTTGTAGTCCCTGGTTCTCACAGGTGACTTCAACTACCTCAGCCTCTGCTGAAAGGGTCATATGACGGGGACACTGGATGACCTGGAGATTTCTGAATTGTCAGGGGCATTGCTAATGATGCAGGAGCTGGAAGGGCTGGCAAGAGGAGGTGCTTTGCTGGATTTGCTATTCATGAAGAAGGACCAAGTGATCAAGGAAGAGAAGAGTTTAAGAACCTGAGGAAAGTGAGGAAGACAAGTAGTTGACTAAAGACCCAGGAATTGAGGGAAGTAAACTTCAGCTTGCTAAGTGAGTGAGTAGACAGGTTCCTTAGGGAAGCTGCTCTGGAGGACAGCAGGACACAGAAGAGTCCTGATTGTCAGGGCCAACCACTTCAAAGCCCAATGTATCTTGATTTGCAGGCAAACAGGCATGACAAGAAGCCAGCTTGTTTGAACAGGGAATTCCAGACTGACATCAAACACAAAAAATGAAGCATATAGGAAGTGGAAGCAGGGAAAGACAACCAAAGGGGAATATGGAAATGTCACCCAGGCATGTTGGGATGGTATTAAGGAAGATCAAAGGCAGTTGACAAGGGAGAAGGGTATGGAGGACAAAAATAAAAAGGTTTCTACATGTAAATGACATGGTTGAGATACTCAGTGAGTTCTTTGCCTAGGTCTTTATTAGACCAGGTCTGCTGCTGGGCCTTCCCCGTCTCTCTGTATAGTTGCAAATTTGGGGGGAAAGGCATACTACCCCCAGTAGAGGAGAAACAAGGAAGGGATGACTTAGTTAACCTGGATATAGAGAAGTCCTTGAGACTAGACAGAATGGGTTGAAGGAGCTGCCTTCAACTGGTTGA
Organism: Aquila chrysaetos chrysaetos; assembly: GCF_900496995.4. NCBI lineage: Eukaryota > Metazoa > Chordata > Aves > Accipitriformes > Accipitridae > Aquila > Aquila chrysaetos. The sequence goes on along the minus strand of NC_044030.1, from coordinate 82,119,033 downwards.
CCAGATAGAATAGGTTGAAGGAGATACATTGTGAGACTGTTCTGTGTCATTTGAAGAGTTAAGGTAGCCCCGGTGACAGAAAAAGGCAAATGTTTCAGCCATATCCCCAAAAGGCAAAGAATGATTCAGGGAACTAGAGGTTGGTCAGTCTCATCTCTGTCCCTGGGAACAAATTTCCAGGCACATGAAGGACAGGAAAGTGACTGAGAACAGCCAGCATGGATTTACCTAGGATAAATTATGCTAGACCAACCTGATTGCCTTTTTATTTCAAAGTGACTAGCTCTGTGGACAAGAGCAAGGCAGGGAAAGTGGCTTACCTTAACACGAGCAAGGTTTCTGAGAGTCTGACACAGTATCTTTCCAGTCAGAATGAGGAGATATGGACTGCGTTGGTGAATTAGGACGTGGATGAAAAACTAGCAGGACTGTCAGGCTTAAAGGGTGGGTGTCACTGACTGAAAGTCTAACTGGTTGTCAGGTGTGAGTAACATTCCTCGGGGCCACTGGTCCAAGGGAGTTCAACAGACTGGAGGAGGGGGCTGAGAGCAAACTTAGGAATTTCACCAGTCATACGTGAAGTCCTGTGCTGGGGACAGAAATAGCCCCATGCCTTAAGACATGCTAGGGACTGCCTGGCTAGATGGTAGGCTCGTATCTCCTTATATCTTGATGCAGGTTTTGACAAGAAGCTCTTGTTAAGAGAGGTGAGGAGGAGGGAAGAAGAGACAGCTAATCTTTCTGTAATATATATATATATATAAAAAAAAAGAAAAGCAGCAAAGTAGAGGATCAATATTTGAGATATATTTTTTTGGAGAAGACGACAGGTTGATTTCTCTTATGTTCACTGATGTTTATAAGGCTGCAGAGTATTGGATGGAAGGGACTTCTGAAATCCTTGACTCTCAGCTACTGCTATTCTAAGCAAAAATACAATGCATTTCCAAATTATTATTTGTCAGCCACAAGCATATAGGTGACAAAGCGATTCCTGACAAAGTTTGCAGGTCTAGAGGGTTCGGCAAATTTGAGGTTATTTGCTGCTCCAGTGGTTGATGGCAGGAGTGCTTTAGTACTACAGTCAGAATTTTGTGATCCTTAGCAGGATTTTTACCCATGCGAGAAAAGAATAGTCCATTCATGAGCTTTGGCAATAAAGCCTAGAAAAGGATTGTTTCTAGGGTTTAAATTACTGGCAAGAACCTTTGGCTGTTAGAACTCTAATTGTGCTATCAGTGTGAAGCATATTTTACTTCAGATTATAAATAAAACAGAAAGTCGTTCTAACCCATTGTAAGAAAGCATTACAAGACTCCGTGGAAGTGAAACCCTGGTCTGTTAAATCTGCTGTTGTATTAACAGTTACAGTAAGAATCTTGCCTCTATCACTAAGGCAGTAAAGATACATAAATATTTTAACAGGTATTTCTGTTGTGGTGCTTGGAGAAATTACTCATTGAAATACTTAAAGTGAACATGCAGGGAGTCCATCAAACTGAATATAATACATAGTGGTTTGAATCACAAAAATAGGAAACAATAAAAGTTTGGTAGAGCTTTTTTGAGAGGTGGTAATACAGCTTTAAACAGTTTTTCGCTCTGGCTTGCTGTAGAGCTACTCAGCAAAGAAATGCTTATCAGAATTTTATGCATAGGACTATAATGTGAAATGCATTATAGGGCTCTAAGGGTCTTATGGGGCCTGTATGGAACTCATAGTTTCACATAACTAAATGCACCCTAATATAACTGGACATGGGAGACTATTTTCATGCAGAATGTTTTTGACAAATTTTCTTTTTTTAATTAAATGTGGTTTTTAACTTATTTTTATTTAACAATTGAAAATTAACAGATCCTCCCCTTCTTGTGGCATTTTCTTATGTTTTAGTATTTGCCAGGAAAAAAGAACCCAAACCAACTGACCTCTTTTGGCTTGGTAAGCCTTAAGCAAAGCAGAAAGCATTAATGCTTATAATTCTTTAAACTCTGTAGTTTTCTACCATGTGCTTTCAAGTCATACAAATCATGCATTGTACAATTAATAGAATAGGTAGCTATTACCATTAGATAGAACAGGTAACGATTATAATTTGGTTTTCTATTATTCCACCTTTTTCCCCTGCTTCTCCCAAATTGTCTGCAAAAAACCTCTAGAGCTCTTCTGACTCTTGTCCAAATAACTCTACTGGAGGAACAGAACTCTATATAAATGCTTCTAAGGTCCTCATTTTGACACTTCAACAGCATTAAATGACTTAAGTGAATGTAGTTACACTATCATGTCAATATATAAGCGTGATACCGAGACTTAACGCCTCAGGTAGTCATATAACAAATATCAAATGATTATGGGCTTGATTAAAGTCAAATAAACATCTGAAAAAGGCCCTAATTTTTGTTTTGTGAATGTGACATCTAATAGTGCTCCATTTACTGTTGGAGAGAAGAAGCAGTGATATTAAGATGCTAGGCAGGAAGTCTGTGACAGAGCCACAGATTCGGAGTGTCAGATCAGTACTTTAAACATTCTTTTAAGTAACTACCATAAATACCGTTCAATTGTGCTGATACTGAAGGTTCACTGGTCTCTCAACTTTAGTTGGACATTTCTCATTCTAAAGACTCACAAGGACTGTTAAAGTACAAACCACTTTATTTCATTTTAATGTATTTTAATTGTGTTTTACACTTAAATTATACAATAGTATTGTTATGATAGTTGTCCTTAAGGGATGATATAAAATGGAAGAATTAAAATTCTAAAAATGCCACAATTATCAGGTATGGTAGAACTTTATACAGAGAAGATGATCTTTCTCAGAAATGTCTAAAGGAAGCCAAGAAAAAAAAAAATAGTGAAAGAATAATGACATAAAATGATTACTCAACATCCATATTGTCACAGAATCTGTACTGTACCTTTGAAAGTAAAGGGAAAATAGGAAAATCCTTCAGCATGTTGACTAACAAACTGGGAAGCCAGTATAGAAAAGTGATTTCTGCAACATTCTAATAATTCCCCGTCCACCTTCTTTTTCTTCTTTTTTTTTTTTTTGTATGGATTTGTTACCTCAGACTTAGGACTGTTCAGTTTTTAAACTACTTTCTTTAAATATTAGTCTATTTGGGAGAGAGATATCTTTCCCCTTTAAAAAAAAAAAAAAAAGAAAATCACTTGTTTAAAAGCCAATTTTTACTTGAAAAAACCAAAACAAAAAAAACCAAAGCAAAAACTCTACAAGTTTTGAAGGAAAGTTAATCCTCAATTTGGACCATGTGTTTTCATACCCAGACTGTAAGTTGCAATAAATTTCATTGTTTGCTAAGGTGTTACTCCTTTTTTAGGTATGAAAATACACATCTTCCCAAATGATTGTATTGCTTAGGCACAAATCGTTTTTAAGATGCAGATAGATCACTGTTGCATTAACTAGATACATGAAACTTGCTGAATATATAGGGAACATTCTCAGAATTACGTTTGCAGTAGGGAAGGAACCATGCCAAAAAAATAGCTGGGTGTCAGTAGACAACAACAACTGCTGCAATAAAACATGAGTTTAATTTCATCTTGCACCTTGGCAAGGGTAGTTCATTAGTATTTACACAGTTTTATGAAAAACTATTCAAAATAGTTAACTTAGAACGGCTGGTTAAAGTGGAAGGCTAAGTAGGTAGAAGTAAACATAAGAATAGGATAAGCCAAATCAAATTTGGCTAATTGAAATTTAATTTTTAGAAAAATTATATGACGATGAAATAATGTGGAAGCATCTCAGGGCTCCAGGCTTAATTGCCAGTGGAAAATCAATGAATCCTCTGGAGAAATTCAAATTCAGATTCAACTCCAAATTGGCAGTATTATATAGAACTCAAGATAAAACTGATAAAGGGCAGTTTGAAAGCTTCAGTTGTATTGCAGGACTTAAACGTAAGGTATAAGCTTTTTTGTGGTTACTTTTAGAACTTGTGTTCAGGATCTGATTGACATGATACGTAGAAGATGCAAGTTGAACAGTTAAATATGCAGAAGATATTCTTTAAAAAAGGCTGTATGAGAATTATTTCAAAAATGCAATTGTCATTGCTTCTTATCAAAATACAGTAAGACCTTTTCTTTCTTAATTTAATCTATTTAAAATAAATGGCAGAACAATCCACTGATATCTCATTTGGTGAAAATTTTTAGTGCAAAATACAGTAGAATAAAATTAGGAGGTAGTTATTAGAGTTCAGCAAAGATAGACTGACTTTACCACCACAGGAAGGAAGAGATTAATCTGTGTTTAAGAGAAAAACCTGACAAGTAAAGGGAGTAGCATTTTCAGTGTAAAGAAAGGTAGACATTCCATGATTTGCTGTGAATCACTGAACAGCAGATTAATCTATGTCCATCTATCAGGAAGACTGATGGTGCTCTGCTGCTCGTTAATACCAGGTCCTTTTTCATCCAGAGAGTTGTCTTTGTGATGTGCGTTTTATGGCTCTACAACTTTCCAAGGTTACTCTATTTATGATAGATAATAATTTGCCAATTCTGCTTCTGTTACTTGAAGTAACGGTCATTCTACCCTAAAATTACAAATGAATAGCTATCAGTATCTACAGGGGAGACTTCTAACTCATAGAAATAAACAGGGAGCAGGGGGTTCTTCCAAAGGTAACCTTAATTTGCTAATTTGTTAGCCATGGACTCATCCAGCTGGCAAATACAAATGTGAAAAAAATGCTTATCAGAGAAACAATTTCTAAATGGTTGCAAAAGTTAAATAGAAAAATGAAACAAAAGACACCCAACAAAAATCAAGCCTTGCTTCTTCTTGTTCTGGTATTCAACCTGTTGTAACAGTATTGTCTGTATTTTTGTCATTGGCCAGCTACATTATATGTTGTAGTTAAACCTGGTTTTGACAGCTGTGTGATCATGGACGACTGAAGTCAGTAAAAAACTGCTCATTAACCTCATCTATTTTCCCAGGTAGAAAGATTATAAGATCATCTGAATGAAATGTCTTGATAGCAATGTTGGTCAAAGTTTACAGTTGTCTTTCTCTGTTTCTGGAGGTCAACTTTAGATAATCCATGGAAGATCAAGGGCTTTGAAGACTGGAAGGCAGTCATTTTCACGAGTTGTCAAACTCCAGCTTTCTGCTCTATAGATACCCAGTCAGATGTTTTTCCCCAGAATTCTTTTATCTTTTGATTTATTTCCAGCAATGCTATGCCAGAACCCATCACACAGTTTTCCAACTGCAGTGTAAAACACTGTAATTCAGCATCTAATTTATTTATTTATTTTTAGCCAAATGATGATAATTGTATTTTGGGTTCCAGTAGTGCCAGTGGCTTTTGTGCATCTCAGTATGAGTGGATTTTGAGTCTAAGACAAAATTATTTTATGGCTAGGGCTCTTATTTACAAGATTTAGATCCAGAGATTGCTTTCTTTCTCCAATTTTAAACAGTGTAGTTATTAAAAAAACTCTTAAGTACTAATTTCATATAGGATATTAAGAAATTACATTCTGTAAATGTTTTGCTTGCCAAAATAACTTTTTATATAAGTCTTAAGAACAGATTGCAAATACTAGCTGGCTTCTGAACCAGATATTTTTGAAGGGAAGAGGAGTTTGATTATCTGTGTTCAATCAATTAATGTATTTTCTAACTGTGAAGTATTGCACAAAAATGCTGGGTGCTGGCATCAATGTTATAAAAGTTAATACAGCCAAGTTTTTCAACAGTGATCCCCTAAAGTAATGTGGGACCCTTTTTTTCCCAATTTGTACCAGTAGTACCATTCAGGTTTTGGTATCCAGTTCACTTTGGATTGATACTTTAGTCCTTTTTTTCCAAATCTCAGTGAAACTTGAAAAATGCCACAGAAGTTTGGAATAAACATATACTTGTTAGAGTTTATGTTATTTATAGTGGCTTGTTGAAAAATGAATGAATACAAGGAAAACAATAGAAGGCTAAAATCACTGCTTTTGGTACTTATTCTTTTAATAATCTTCCTTTTTTTTTTTTAATTTTTTTATTCTTTTTTTAAGAAACTGAAAACACTTCACAACCTGTGATTTGTCCACCCTGTTATGCTTAGAATATCTTTATACATAAATTGTGCTTGTCAATGTTATCAGTGATGCACTTCAGCATTTTGTGAGGATTTTGCTTCCATCTCCAGCAGATACCAAAAGCAATCCATACTTGAGCTTGGCCAAATGTGTATGTTAAAGCAAATCTAAATGATGGTCTCTGTAACAAAAAAAAAAAAAAAAAAAAAAAAAAAAAAAAAAAAATCCATAATACCAGATGCACTGATTATGGGGTGAAGTCATATAAGGTTATCATAAAGGTGTTACCTAAGGCTGAATGCATGGCTTTGGGACATATTTTGCTTCTAGTTGGCTAATAATGTTCACGGCTGTGTCATTTATCATAGAAAAAATTAGTTTCAGCCAGTCTGAAGATATTTACAGTTTTGAACAAAATTCAACTATTCTTACATGAGTACTTTTTTTTTTAAGTGCTACCTTTAGATTTGGCCACCAAACTAAAAAATCGATTATTAAGAAAGCACTGGAATCTTGTATAGTCTTTTCCAAATTTCTCCAGGTAGCTTTGTATTTAATATAAATTTGTCTGTGATAGAATACAACTTTCCCTTGGTGTCAGTGTTCAGTGTTGTAATGTTTGGGACGGATGGACTATGTTTCTTTTGCAGCGTTCGCTGCTAGACTAAATTGCTCCTTTGTTATTCACGTATGGGATTACTCTCCTGTCAGTTTACATCATTATTAGCATCTCTGTGAAGAGCATACCTGTGCAATAAGGATCCTTCCCCAGAATATCAGACTCAAATATGGCAATCGTTCTTAATTCAAAATCTCCCAATTCCAGAGTTTTTAATGAACTGAACATGGGTGAAATTGAGGCTTTTTTGTCATACCATAGATTATCTAGAGAAACAGATAAAAAAGAAATAAAAATAAAACTACTGTTCATTTCAAACTAGAATATTTCTTACACAGTTGAGAGGAAATAGAATGTTTTCTGTCTGCTGTCCAGAACAAACTGAAAACACTTGGGGTTTCCTAAGTGCAGTTTACAGATGATACTGGACTGAGGTTCAGCAAATACAGGTGCTTTGTCTGTGCAAAGGTTATCTTGCCTAAGCTCATCTCTTCAGAGCAAAGGAGGTTGTCGACATTTTTAAGAAAATCTATAGCAAGCTAAAGTCCATGAGGGAATCATAGCTTTAATTTGAAGCAGCTGGGTAGCCTGAAAAATCTATTTGCTTTAACAAAAGACAGAAAAATATGCTAATGCTAAGGCATAAGGCTTGACATGGGGTGCTGAAACCCTACAGCAGTTTATAAACCAAGCCTGCAAAAAAAATCAATGACTAAGCCCTAAGTGTTCAAATCAGTGTATATGGGTCTTAGTCATATGAATCCTAATAGTCAATAGGATTTCCATATATCCCCAAACCATGCTTTGAAAATGCATTTCTTATCCAGTGCTGTCTGAAGCTGATGGGGCAAAAAAAATTCCTCTTGATTTTACTGTGCAATGAATAGGCCACTTATGCGGAGCATATCTTTTCCAGGCAGCATCCCTAAAAAATCCATTATAGGACAGCCACACAGATATTTTAGTAGGGAAAAAAAGATTAGAGTTTAAAAGCAAAAGTGACAGGAGCTTTTCTTTGACATACAAGGAAGGGTTTTGTTAATGAAAGGGTGTTTCCTAGGCTAATGCAAAAGTCGTAATGAGTATTTAAGAGTAACAAGTATGGTACATACAGCAACTAAATCATACAGATTAATTACTAGGTTATAAGAAACTTTTCTGTTTTCCATTAGACAACGAGAAAGGGAACTAATGTTACGCATTTATGAGGATGCAGAATTCCTTTATGAAAGAGAGAAATTCTGTTCTCTCTTCTGACAATTTATATCCTGCCAGTGTTTTTCATTATTGCTGTTATTCTAGGGGAAAAAAAAACCACTTTTTTTTTTTCTGTAATAAAAAAAAAATATGGAAATACTCTGTTCTTGCAGATGTTTAATGGGGTTTGATTCTTATTGTACTATGACAGTTCTTTCACAGTTTGTGGGAGGTAGTGGGAAGGATGTCTCTGTAAGCATTATTCAGAGAAGCTCACGTGGCAGAAGACTTGCCGTGCTTCCGTGCTTGTCCTATGTGTATCATGATTGCATCCAACCCCAATCCTGTAGCTTACTAATTTGTAAATCAGTGTTCAAAAAAAATCAGCTTCCCCATCACTAAACACCTAAACATGTAATTTAGCACATCTGGCTGATATATTTTTCATTGATCAATTATTGCCCTGCTAAATGACACCAGGTTTGTTTGACAAATTGAATGTAACATCATCACTATATAGTTAATAGTTTTCTCCCCCAGCATTTGCAACCCTTGCAGATTTATTCTTTCTGACTGAAACAGCTACAGGCTCAACTAAAATAGCAAAAAGCGATTTGAAAGTTAGGGACATTCCCAGTGAGTGCCTGCAGTTAACATTGCATGAATTCTCAGAAAAGATTAAGAATTAACCACTACAGATGTATTGGGCTCCATCTGGAAAAGCCCCATTCACAGTTGCTGGGAAAATAAAAAAGACTGAGAATCTTAAAATAAGGCATAGGGATGTGTTTTCTTTTATTGACTGTAGATATCTACATGAGTTTGTCTCCTGATCTCCTTTTATAATCTAAAATTAGGTTAAGAGGAATCCTGCCTTATGTTCTTAAAATTGTGTTTCAGAACACTACCATCCATGTGGCAACCAACCATGCCACAACTGAAAACACGAGACACCGCCTTAAAACCAGGTCTGGGACCGTGTCTTAACCACAGGTAAACAACTGCTTTCTCTCTCCACCCATCAAGTATAGTGCAAAATTGCACTTATGTGTAGCAGAGGGGGCTCCTTCTTCCCAACTCTTCTGCGCTATTCTATAGCTTGGGGGAATCGGGATTCAAACTGCAGCTTCCCGGTTCCTACAGGAGTTCTAGATTCTGTTGTAGGGTCTAGTACAAAAATGTAAGTAGCTGCAGTGTCCTCTGTTATTCCTCACCCTTGTTTCATCTGCTTCCTCTCTTCTGGAAGGAAAGGCCATGAAACTGTCTCACCTCCAAATGAAATTAGGCCTCTAAATCTGTGCAGTTATTGTTTATAATGGAAGCCGCTGTAAAGAAAATAAGCTTGTTTGTCAGGGACTGAAAGATGTTGCCACGATGGTTTACAAGTGCAAACTCAAGATTGTGCTAGGCTTTTAGTTTGGATTAATTAGGGACACAGATTTACAGGAGAAAGTAAAGATCCATTTCCACTAATATTTAGTACCAGTCCCCTCTCTTGGGCAATAACAGTCACTACTTGTTTTACGTACATATTGTTCTGCTTTGTTATGTAACATTTTTCTACATTTGTACGTTTTGAATCTAATTCTCTCTACAACTCCCATAGTAAACTCTCAGCTTTCCACCTACACAAGGAACAGTATTTTATTCTTATCTTTTAAGCAGTTGTATTCTTTATATATTCCACATTTCCTGGAGATGTACTTCTCCAAGGAAATTAGGTAAGTGTGTATTAGAAGTAACAATAATAGTGAGTACTCTCTTATAGATCCCACAAAGCATTTCTGTTTAGGTTTTTTGGGTGTATAATCTCAAGATACTAGAATACCTTGTGTAACACTGAACTGAGTTATTTTGTAGTGATCATTTCCCTATTTGCATTCTTTACCATTTCCAATTCTTTAGACATAATGATACAGCTAAAATGAGATTTTCCCTTTGAAGGATAGGGGGGAATATATATACCTGCAGCCTTAACAGAGTTTCTAGGCTATTTGTATCTTAGTTTAAGGCACAAGGGAATGAACATGCATGGAATAAGCATAAAAGGGCATGGTGAGAGCATGAAGGTGGAACTGGGAAGACAAAGATGAGTTACCCCTCGCATGCACCCTTCTGCGTGTTCTAGTTTAGATTGTGATGATTGTGCTGTGTGGACACCCAGGCAAGAATCTGATATACTGAAATACTAATTCACCAGCAGAATGAATTTGGGTCTGAGTAGGAGATGGAAGAACGGCATTATCGTGTTACTGATTATGTTATTTGCTCAGAGCTGTAGAAAGAATTTACTGCCTAAGTATCTGCTGAACTGCATGTTGTCTTGTTGTCTTGTTGTTGCTTTACACTACTAAAAATGATACATAGGGAGAACTGGAAGTCACAAGGGTGAACGCTGACCCAGGCTTCAGCAGCTACTGATAATTTGGGATGTCATGATTTTTGATGTTTTTAGGCTGAGCTGAGACCTGAGTTTCTGAAAATCTTTCTGTACCAAACCCCCAAACTGTTAGATGAGGAATAGTTAGCCACTGAATATTCACTTTATATTTGTCATTATGCCTAATGAAAGGAAGGAAGGAATGCAACATTCTGGGAACTCATTTTCTTATATGACTGCAGAGATTCAAGATTTGATGCCTATTTCCTTCGTGATGGCGGGGAATGCTGGCTTTCAGCTGGTTAACTGCAATCCATTTATTCTGCTTGAATGCCAATCACTGAAGGATTTTTGCTACAAGTGTACATCGCATTTTGCACCTTCTATCATCATGTTATTTAATGCATGTTCTCTACACAAGGAAATGATGCTGAACGTGATGTCCAGCTTATCACATCAGTATCATTCATATCCATGTCACCAGTGATAATAAAAATCTAGACTTCCTGACAACTCTATGCTATCTCAGAAAAATGGGGAACAAGAAGCTGGAGCCTAGTACACAGAGCATTTAAGAAGCGCAGTATCACTATGTTTATCTGAAACGGTTATAGTGAGTGTAAATGTGCTTTTTGATGCAATGCAGGTGGAAAGGCATGAGTCTGTAGCTAGAGTGATGTAAACCCAGCAGAATACTGTGTCAGGAGTGGCGATTATTTCTACAGAAGTTAAGGAAATATCCTGTGTAAATGGAGTATAATTGCTGGGTGAAGTTTTGGAGGTTTGCTGAAATGAGTTTGAATTTACATGCTGCCAAGGTTAGGTGGCAGCTGGCTGAAGTATTATCTCATTCTTAAAGCAGACATATTCTCCTTCTGACTCTGCCAGTTCATGGCAAGATACTGCTACTTCTAATATTACTGAAGTAATGAATTCTTTGAAACCATCAGCTGGAATCCAGGGCTCATCCTTGGCTAACTGACCCAACAAGTAGGTCGAAGCTGTGTTCTTACAAAACTGTCCTGTCAATCCTATTTGCCTGCATATGTCACGGAATGAGTCATGCACTTCACTCATAAGAGAGAAACAACAATATACTTTATTGATGTAACAAAGTTCAATGGTAAATGCGACAGTGGTTTAACAAGATTTGATGGCAAGGTACACTCAATTATTTACTGCATAGAGAGCGACTGACCCTGTCCTCTACAACTACCTGAAAGGAGGTTGTAGTGAGGTGGGTACTGGTCCCTTCTATCAAGTAACTAGTGATAGGACGAGAGGAAATGGCTTCAAGTTGTGCCAGGGGAGGTTTAGATTGGATTGGAATTTCTTTACTGAAAGGGTTGTCAGGCATTGGACCAGGCTGCCCAGGGTAGTGGTGGAGTCACCATCCCTAGAGGTGTTCAAAAAACCTGTAGATGTGGCACTTCAGGACATGGTTTAGTGGGCGTGGTGGTGTTGGGTTGACGGTTGGACTCGATGATCTTAAAGGTCTTTTCCAACCTAAATGATTCTATGACTCTAACTGTCAGGGAGACCCTCCCGTTGAGTCATGAAGCTCAGAAAAGACCCCCTTGCTTTCTAAACTCCTTCTCAGAGAGGCGTCTAGGTGTGGCTGGATCCATTCCTAGTCCCAGACTTGGTCAACGGTTTATGTCTAAAGGATTATATATGTGCAGTCAATGCTTTATATCACTTAGCTAAGATTTCAAAGACTAGCATGCTATTAATCACTTGCCGAGAATCTGTTGCAGCAAGGAATCTCTCAACCTCGAGGAGTAACCTTGAGAGGCATCTCTACTCAGGGGGAGATCCTGGTGTGCAGCCCACTGCCATGCAGGATTGCTCAGCGGGCCCTGGGCTGTCCACCATTTATTGGAGTAAGATAATTGACTCATAGTCATGTTTGCATACCAGCAAGAAGTCTAGCTCATGGTTCCAGACAGCCCTTGGCTACCATGTTGCCCTCCATTCCCCAAAGTCCAGAGTAGGATGGATGCAGCCATCACAACCCTCACTGGTGGTTATGGCTTAAGCGGAAGGCATCTTACCTTCACAGAGTGGTGGTATGGTCACCTCTTGCCTCTGTGCCATAAATAGTATATTGATGGTTTATGCGCTCATAGATCGATGGTAAGTAGATAGTGAAGTACTGCTATTTGTTATTGTTAATTTGTATTTTTTGGGTGGTTGAAGTTAGTTGTTTTATCATGTGCCAAACCTCTATATACAACATAATCATAAACAATAAACATATTAAAATCAGCAAAATCACAACTGGTTGAAGCATAAGATTAAACACTCCTGTTGCTTTTAGTGACCATCCAAGAAGAGCTTCCCACCAATGGTGTTCTCCATCCTTCTTCACCTTTTCCAAGACATTGTGTATCCCTTCTGTATCATGATGAATGGTGATTAGAGTTTTGTGTCCATTGTTTTGGAAGCATTCCAGCAGTTGACATAGGTCATCGTGTTGTAGTGGTTTCTTCACCAATGTAAGATTCATTCCGATGGGGGTAGGCAATAAACCTTGACTCAATGTATAATTAGATTGTAACAACTGGTAAGACATAACAGGAGCTGCATAATTAAAGTCGCATCCCACAACTTTAGTAAAGTTACAGGTATTTGAGTGATTGCTTGTATCCACAGTAATGTTATCTATGAACATAAAATCACAGAGGTTTCTCATACAAAAACATCCTTTTTCAATATATACAAGTACAGTTTCAGGGGTTTCATTGGGATGTGTTTCAAAATGACAAATATTTTGTCCAGTGTTAAGACAGAAGTCCTGGGCTTTGGTGTTACTCTCACAAATAAATACTTGTTGTTCTCATACAATGTGTACGTTAACATCAATAGTTTGCCATGTTTCCGTTTTGTTGGGCCCATACGCTATGTTCTAATGGATCGAGACTAGCTCCATTGTGATTTAATCCTAGTGCAAAGGTTGGGTATATGGTATATACCGAAGCATTGTGTATTGTTAAAACAAAAGCTGCGGCCTTATTGTTGCAGGGGTCATAAAAGTGAAATAGACTAAATACCACCAAGATTGGAATTCTTTTTCAAATTTAGTTGCATTATCCCAAATCACCTTTCAAATTTCAGTGGGCAAGGCGCCCTTTTCACCTTTTCTTATAATTGCTTCTACCATAGATTGCATCCACAGTTGAGCTTGGATACAACTAAGAGTTAGAAAAACATTACCTTGGGCTGCATCAAGTGCATCCACAATCAGGTGATGGTCCCTTTCATTAATTCTTTCCCATTGAGACAGTATATCAGGTAAGAGCCATTGGTTGGTTCCCAGTGCTAATAGAGAAGACCACAGTGGGTGTAAGCAGCATTGTTAGGGTTGAAGTAGTAACGTGAACACGTCACTTCCATTTTCCATCCTGCGGGGTACTTCACAACAAAACAGAAACTTGTTTTGGCAGGGAGAGTTTGGACAGGTTACCCTGTTAAGAAGAAGGAAAAATCCATCGTGCACTAATTCTTTGTTTTGCACTGTTGCTATTGGGAGTTTCCCAGGGAAGTGGGACACGAGGTTTAGTTAAGATCATAGGCACAGTACCTATGGATGCTAGATTGACTATCGCAGGCTGTCCTGGCTGTAATGTTGTTCGGTATTCTCTTTTCCCAGTAAGTGGAGCGCTAAACTCAGTTTTTACAAAGAGTGCTTGGCTTACAGGTCTTCCAAGCCTATATGGGCCTACAGTAGGCCCATATTGATTATTTAATTGATGGAGTACTTTGGGAGGTCTCCTCTCCCACTGAGTCTCATGTGGTTTGAGATTCCTTTTCAGTAAGCCATTAGCTCTTTCTACCATCCCATTTGATTGAGCGTAGTATGGCGTGTGGAATACCTATTTAATTCCCTCATTTTGCCCAATCTTGCACTTCCTTACATGAAAAATGTGAGCCATTACCACTTTGGATAACATCAGGAGTAGGGAGATTTGAGAATTAAAACAATAGCCCTCGAACTGTATTTCGCCCATCGGCTTTCCAAGGCTTAGTCACCACAAGCATGCCAGAAACTACTCCCACCCCTGTGAGGATCTATCGATATCCCACCGAGGATCCCAATGGTCTGATATAATCAATTTGCCATGTAGACCATGAAGTTTTCCCTTCATTGACACGTATGTGGCAGGTAAACCCACTCTGATAGAGAGTGAAACTTCTCGGCCATGGGAAAGAGAAAAAACCTAGAAGCCACATTTTGGGGGTCGAGCCACCCCGCCTGCACAGTGGAGTCAAGTTATGACCGCCAGGTACACACTTTGGTCAGGAATAAGGAAGTGTTGGCCCTCCATCAGTGAGGACTAACCTGATTTTATTTCACCACTGGTTTGGGTTTGTGTGGTGGGTTTTGGTAGCAGGGAGGGGGCTGCAGGGCCGGCTCCTGTGAGAAGGTGCCAGAAGCTTCCCCGGCTCCAAGTCGGACCCGCCGCTGGCCCAGGCCGAGCCCGTCAGTGACGGTGGTCGTGCCTCTGGGAGAACGGATTTAAGAAGGGAAACCCACAGCAGGGGAGAAGGAGACTGGGATGTGAGAGGAACCCCTGTGCAGACCCCGAGGTCGGTGAGGAAGGAGGGGAGGAGGAGCGGGGAGCAGGGGGATGCATGCCCCCCAAGATGGCCGCCGCTCCCTGGGAGAGCCCGCGCCGGAGCGGGCCGTGACTGGAGGACCGCGGCCCGCGGGAAGGCCCCATGTTGGAAATGTTCGTGGAGGACTGTCTGCCGTGGGAGGGACCCCACGGTGGAGCAGGGCCGAGTGAGGAGTCCTCCCCCTGAGGAGGAAGGAGCGGCAGAGACAAGGTGTGAGGAACCGACCCCAACCCCCATTCCCCGTCCCCCTGCGCCGCCGGGGGGAGGAGGGAGAGAGAACCGGGAGTGGGGCTGAGGCGGGGAGGAGCGAGGGCTGGGGGGAAGGCGATTTAAAATTTAGTTTTACTCCCCATTATCCTTGTTTCGATTTGATTGGTAGTAAATTAAATTGATTTTGGTTTTTTTCCCAAGCTGAGCCTGTCTTTTGCCCATGACCATAAGTGGTGAGTGATCCCTCCCTGTCCTTGTCTCGACCCACGAGCTTTTCATTGTATTTTCTCCTCATCCCACCGGGGGGGAGGAGTGAGTGAGCGGCTTCGTGGTGCTTCATTCCCGGCTGGGCTTAAACCCCGACAACCACAGAGCAGATTCGAGAAGGGTATAGAGGGAGCCCCGCCGGAGGGCAAACTGAGTCCGTCCCCCTCGGAGCAGCGGGTCTGCAGCCAGGGACTCTCCCCTTGGGTCGGGACACAACCCAAGGTAATTCCTGCAGGTTGCGATCCCGCGTTTTTTGGGTAAGTGATATGCGTTTTTTGGGTTACCATTTCTGAAGCTTAAGAATTCTGAAGTCGGTTGTGTGGTATTAATTTGCCCTTACATCACTGAACCTGTGGTTTGCTAATGTTGTCGGGAGTCCTAAACGATTTTGATCGAAGAATAAATTTGTTGAATTTAAAACCTGTTTAATTTGGTTGTGTGAGCCTCCGTGACGAGGTAGAGGTGGTGCTTTAGCAGGGTGATCTGTCTGTAATTTGAATCTGCCCTGGGGACGTTCTGTAAGGATAGTTTCACAAATTTTTCTGTTTATAGGCCAGGCTTTACTCTGTGCCGCAAAGTGCTTCTTTACCTGCGTGGCCTAGGGTTTGATGTAACCATTCTCCTAATCTGTACCACTCAGGATTTAAGGTGATTTTCCTCATTTTAGTTAGCTCATCTGCTTTTTGATTCCACTTTGTGGCTGGTTGATTATCCTTAGCATGAGCTTTTACCCATCTCATCTTGGAAGGGTGTTTTCCTGGCTGTATCAATAATAATTGCCAATCTTTGTTTCTCCAAACTGAGGATCTATTTACTTCCCAATTCAAGATTTCCCACTGACAGAGCCACTGCGTGGCACCGGCCCACACAGCAGAAGAGTCTACATGCTTTTTGCTCCATTCTGTGCTGTCAAAACAACTGCTTTTATTTTTCCTACTTGTGCACCGCCTTCACCTTCTACTACTTGTTTGCTGGTGGTAATATCTAATGCACCGGCCTTATATTGGCATTTACGGTTTACCCTTTTTGCTGAAACGTCTGTCAACCAAATGTTTTCTGTTGGTGCAGGCTCAGTGAGGGGTGGTGCATCCTGAATGAGTGAAGGTTTAAAAGGTTGTTGTAACGCTGAAGGGTCTGTGTTTATGGGCATCCGCAATTTGGAAACCTTACTGTGTCCTTCAATTAACTGCATATTTTCTGCAACCCCTGTTAGGTAGGCATACCATTTTCTGATAGTGGGGTTTTGTGCAATTCCTTCTGGGGGAGCAGTCCCCTTTCAGATTACTTCAAGTAAATTAAATGGTCCTCTAGTTTGCACAGGTTGTCCCTGATATATTTTCTCAACTTGTTTAAGTGCTTGGACTAAAGATGAAAGTACCTTTTCCCCTTCAGGGTATCGTTGTTCTGTTTCTTTAAATGCGATTGAGCTAAACAATAAAGGTCATTTTGGCCCATCAGGGCCAGTTTGGAACAGGTTACGGTAATTAGTGTGTTTGGCGAAACCCAGTTTGGCTATAATAGGATCACGGGAAGGTACTGGTCCCAGTGACTGGCATGTTTTTAATTCTTAAGGTGAGAGTTCTGACCGCCTCTTTATGTTCTAATTTCCACTCCCAGGGTTTGCCTTTCTTTTAAGAGTGAGTATAATGGATGGGAAATGATAGAAAATCCAGGTACATGCATCCTCCAATGTCCTAAAATTCCCATCAATTGTTGTAATTCCTTCCTTGATTGGGGCATTTGCAGCTCTTCAGTTTTTCTTAATGTATCTGGAGGAATCACTGCGCTGCCTGCTGTCCGCCAAGTATCTAAAATTTTTACTTCTTGGTCCCTGACGTTTTCCGGGTGGAATCTCAATTTCTGCTTCGTTTAGTGTTTGCCATACTGGTGCTGCCGCTTCCCCCACCTTCTCAGGGGAAGTTCCTCCAACCAGAATATCATCTATATATTGGTACAGTTTCACATCCTGGGGGAGCGAGACTGTAAAAGTTCAGCAACTGCGGCATGAGTAATTGTGGGTGAATATTTGTACCCCCGTGGGAGTCTGTTAAAGGTATATTGTATTCCCTCCCAAGTGAAAGCAAACTTCTCTTTAATCCTCCTCCTTCAAGGGAACCATAAAGAACCTCTCTTTTACATCTACCGCCATCATCCATGGGGGTGCAGCTCCTTGCAAAGCAGTTGTTAAATTCGCAAAGTTTGGTGCAGCAGCTGTTCATGGGGCTGTATTAGCATCCAGGCACCGATAATCAATTGTTAAAGGCCACCTCCTGCAGCAGAAATCGGATATTGGTGGTACCTCGGTCATTTTTTAATGGGGTGGGGGGGAGCTGCGGGATGTACCCGTCCTGCCAGGGCCGGGGTGGGGTGGTTGAGCCAAAGGACCACCCGCTGCCGTTCATCAGGTTCAAACCTCGAAACCTAGAGTTATTTTCACGGTGATCTTTAATTGCAAGGCGAGTAGTCGCCATGGGCTTCTCGCCCGTAAATTGGCACTTTGACACACATCACCCGCTCCGTTCACACCGGTCAGTTTAACTCTTTGCCGTCCGGATGGCACTCCCAGCTTCTCGGCATCTTGTAGTGTTGGTATCGCAGTCTGTGCTCCTGTATCTATTAAAAACTTCACCAGTTGTCCCTGAGGACCAACTGGAATTTAAAATTTATGGGCCATCATCACTTACCCACCGATAAGCCTCCGCTTTCCAGACAGATTGGCCCAATTGCCTTCTGGATATCACTCGGGATTTTTGTTTCATGCCCTGCAATTCCTGTCCAAGGGGGATGAAGAGGTTGTCTCCCTTTCTAGGGACTGGCGCAGGAGGAGTTGAAATACACTCCTTATCTCGATATGCAGCTTCTAAACAGGTACTTAGCATCTTGCAGGTAACGCCTTGCCTTTTTCCATCTTTTGTGCGGGGAGGGGGGGGGCAATTGCTTTTAAGTGGTGTTCGGTGACTTCCCAATTATGGCAATTGTCATAACCCCATTATTCGGAGAAGCTGTCGCTCGACTCACTCCTTGCCTCTGAATAATCGGTCATACTACTTGCCAACCTGCCGACTATGCCAGTTTGTTGTGGAATAAGTCATGCACTTCACTTGTAAGAGGATCAACAATATACTTTATTGATGTAACAAAGTTCAATGGTAAATGTGACAGTGGTTTAACAAGATTCGATGGCAAGGTACACTCGATTATTTACTGCATAAAGGACAGGGTCAGATAACTGCCAGGGAGACCCTCCCGTTGAGTCATGAAGCTCAGAAAAGACTCCTTTGCTTTCTAAACTGCTCCTCAGAGAGGAGTCTAGGTGTGGCTGGATCCAATCCTAGTCCCAGGCTTGGTCAACAGTTTATGTTTAAAGGGTTATATATGCACAGTCAATGCTTTATATCACTTTACATGCTAATCTTTGAAACCTTAGCTATTAATCACTTACCGAGAATGGGTTGCAGCAAGGAATCTCTCAACCTCGAGGAGTAACCTTGAGAGGCATCCCTACTCAAGGGGAGATCTTGGTGTGCAGCCCGCTGCCATGCAGAAGAGCTCAACAGGCCCTGGGCTGTCCTCTATTCATAAAGTAAGATAGTCATGTTTGCATACCAGCAAGAAGTGTAGTTCATGGTTCCAGACATGAGTAGGATGGATGCAGCCATCACAACCCCCTCTGGTGGTTATGGCTTAAGCGGGGGGCCGAGGGGAGCGCACCACCACAGCATAGTGGCAAAGTTGCAGTAGGGCAAATGGAATCTGTCCCAACAGCCAATATTCAGTGGTTCAATATGTTCCCCTGCAAAATGTGAGTTACATGATTAAGTTCCTAAATTCTTTAGAGAGAGCTGTGGAGCTGGAATGACACTTCTGGTTCTTTTTCTCTTGCATTTTTGATGGTGTAGAGTGCTGGCACCATAACTGGAAGTGCCCTGTATACCTCTCTCTTTCCTGAATTGCTTATGGACTGAAAGCAAAGGGCTTCTTCTATGGTATAGGAAATGTGATTTCAAGAAGGTTCAGAACCGTAATGGAAAAAAGGCTCTTTGAACAAAATGAGTTGTAGCTATTATGGCATTTTTAAAAGAAATCACTTTTTTCTGGTGTGTTATAGGCCCACTTTAAGCATGCTGATTAGATGGAGAAACTGAAGAGAAATACCTAGAGTGAAACAAAAATGTGGAGTGTTAAGATTGCCTTGTTGTCCAGACCACAGTGTTTCTGGGCATGATAAGCACCATGGGAAACTTCTGAACAGGCCACGGCAGCAATTACTTTTCAGTTGCCCTGGGAATAAGTAGCGTTGGGTACTGATTTTCTGGCATATATGCAACTATGGCATGTAGACAATCTGGATTTTTAGGTATGAAGGATCTAAATCAGCACTCTCTCCCTCCTTCTTTCTGTCTTCTGTTTTTCTGTCTTCGTGTCCTTCTCTGTCTTTTTCTTCCTTTCTCCATTGCTCCTTTCTCTCTCTCTTATTTTCTTCTATCTTCAGCTGTGTCTTTTCCTTAATAAGCCAAACTGCCTATTCTTTCAGCTGAAGTTGGAATTGTGGTATTTCTGAAATACTGTTTGGAGGGATTGTTGCCATTCACACTGCAGCAAGCTCAGAAACACAGTACTGACTCTAATGTTACTTTACCATAGTGTTTCTTCTGCAAGTAGCTCCCAAATTCCTTTGCAAATTCTGGTTATTATTGCTACTACTGTTGTGTTGATTAATAGACATAAACATAGACTTGTATGCCCAACCAGAGTGGCAGTGAAACATTACAGGAGTGTTGCTACAGGGCACGCTTTTCAGGCCTCGAGGGATGTTATTTAAAATCGGGGCTTGTCATACATTATGTTAGGCCATATGCTCTGACTGCTCGGTGGATACTGTTCAGCACTGGTGCATAGCCTCCAGTGTCAGATGCAAAATGAAACTCCAGTTTGAAATCTATACCTGTCATGTTCTCATGTGTTTGGGTCCCTGAGCGCTTCAGGTAATTCCAGAGACACCTGTTTGCTAGAAATCTTTAAAAACAGTTTCAGACTATGAAAGTACTATAGAGGCGTATGATTTATGGATGTGTCTGACTCGTGTCTTTATTAGGAGTTTTAAGTACTTGAAGTAAACGTGCTGTAAATTTGGAACTGTTTGTGGACACCGAGATGTATTTTCTTAAGAAGGACATGACTGTGAAGTGTTAATACTTTCCTCTTGCAATAATCAGTGGCTTGTATTGGTTTGGCTGGTCTTATCCCAGAACAAGATTAAAGGAAAATGAGGGTAAAAGTGGTTTCATGCTAGCTTAAAAGTCATCCAGGTTTCTCAGAGCCTTTCTGACTGGCTTCCTGAAGTAGATTTCTCCAGTCTGAGGGGTTTACTAAAATACAATACTTCTCAAAGACTCCTGACACAGTGTCAGGCAGCCATGAAACAAGGAGTTAAGGAAAACCTACATGATTTTTCTCCTCCTAGAGACCAAAATACCATAGGTATTACTACAGGACTTGCTACCAATTTCTTCCCATTGGTAAAAGATTTTCCGCTGAGTTGATTTACTGGGGTTTTGGCAGCTTTGGATGAGCTATCCAGATCTAAAAGCTGTGTAACAGGTTCAGTCTTAAATAGCATCACCAATGCTGTTACTGCAATAGGCCATGCGATATTTTTGTGAAGTGGAAAGGGTCTCTCCCTTTGCACTCAACAAGGAATATGGGGCACCTGGTGCTAAAGCTTTAACTGGATGCAAGGTGTAAACAAAAATGTTTTTTATTTTGCATTTAATAGCATCAGACACCTTGCAGCTCTCTGCCCTTTTTCTTTCAGGTAGAATTTTCTTGAAAAATCCATGTTTTATGCCAATATTGCATAAAGAATTTTGCAATACCTGTATTTTTCCTTTTTCTGAAGAATATTAAAACCTTCTTTTTCTGGAGATGGAATTATACCCTTGTCAACATATCATAAAGCACTGTTGTACCCCAACAGTGAAGCTGTTGTACCCCAAATTGCCATCCCTACCCATGGATCCAGTTTTATCTTATCACTTTTTCCCGCTTTGTTGAATATTTGCATCTGCTAGTTCTTTGAAATTTATGAAACTGGATAATCCAAGGGTTGTGGTGAGAGGAGAAAAAACCCCACCAATTATTAATTATCTCCAGGAAAACTTCCCTGTCCTTCCCTGCTCTCTTTGTTTCTTGGATCTTAGAAATGACACTAGGCAGTGACATTACCAGTGAGTTCATAGACCAAAAAAGTGGATCTGTGGAGTGAATCACCTGGTGCTATGGCCCAAACGTTCTCACTAAACACATTAGTGAGGGCAGTCAGCTAATTTTCTTCAAAAGCACACTCCTAGTCCAAACTAACATGCTAGTCTGGATTCACATTTAAAGACTTCAGAACAGAATATACTATTTCAGTTGGAAGGGACCTAACAACGATCATCTAGTCCAACTGCCTGACCAATTCAGGGCTGACCAAGTTAAAGCATGTTGTTAAGGGCATTGTCCAAATGCCTCTTAAACACTGACAGGCTTGGCGTATCGACCACCTCTCTAGGAAGCCTGTTCCAGTGTTTGACCACCCTCTCCATGAAGAAATGCTTCCTAATGTCCAGTCTGAACCTCCCCTGGCTCAGCTTTGAACCATTCCCATGCCTCCTCTCACTGGATCCCAGGGAGAAGAGCTCAGCACCTCCGTCTCCACATCCCCTTCTCAGGAAGATGTAGAGAGCAATGAGGTCGCCCCTCAGCCTCCTTTTCTCCAAACTAGACAAGCCCAAAGTCCTCAGCTGCTCCTCATAGGACATTCCTTCCAGCCCTTTCACCAGCTTGGTTGTCCTCCTCTGGACACAAGGGCCCCAGAACTGCACACAGTATTCAAGGTCAGGCTGCATCAATGCTGGGGTCCAACAGGTTTCATTTTTGGATCCCATTAAGTCTATGATAAAAAAGAAAGCAAAACACTACTCCAGGCGGGATCAGAATCAATGCAGTACAATTTTTATGATGAGCTTCATGGTAAGCAAGGTAAAATGAGACTATAAAAATCCCAAATGTTTCTTCCTAGTCTGTCTGCTGTGTTCTAGTATGGTGATTAAGATAGAAACAACTAAATGGGATGACAAGGACAACAAGAGCAGAAGACAAAGTTGTTATAAAATACAGAGGAACTGACTGCAAGGGAAGCATAAAAGCACAAGGCAAACACTTCACAATGCTAAAAAAAAGTAAGCCAAAATAGAAAAATCATGGAAGTGATCTGTGGTAAATTCAAATGGGTGCCATGTCCATTTTTTGACCATTTACCATAGAAAAACTGTCAACTTCATGGCATGCTAGAGTATGTTTGTTGTCAAAACTTGGTGGTGTAAAGTTTATGAAAGCATAATATCTGTATTGGAGTTAGGGAGTGGCTGTCATCAAAACATGTCTCTCATGCAAGTCTCTGCTGTAGCTGGTTCTGCACAAGAAATTGCACAGTTCTGTGACCTTACTAGCCCACAGAGGATCTGTCTGCCTCTCTGTCTTGTCGTCTATCACTTAGGATGACTTGTGAAATTAATACTTTTTTAATAAGGGATTTTGTAAGGCCTTCATTCTAGAAATACTGACACCAACAATTAACATTAAATCTCACTGTTAATAAATGATTCATGCTAATGAAGGTATGCAGAATCATACCAGCTGGAGACCTGGCACTTCATTTCCCCAAACAGTTCAACCTGACAAATAATATAGTTCCTACTTGTTCTCCTGGAAAGTCTTCCCTAAGAATTTTGCTGGAATATGAGATCAGGAAATGGTTTTGCCTTGGGTTAATGAAGCCCTGAATGTTGATCTGAAGCACATCACCTTTCAGACTGCTCCAAAATCTGGCAATTCTGGAAGTCTAGGGGTGTAGTGGTACACTGCACCTTCAAGGAGCCAGGATGATGTGAAACCTCAAAGTGAACAAAGTTTGTGCCCCATTTGACAGCAAAAAGGGGAAATAAGAGTGGGGGCTCAAATGGAAGGATTCCTAGACTTATAAATTATTTTTGTGGTTTGAAAGGAGTTCTTTGGGTTGAGCCTTTTGAGCCCCTTTACCCTTCTCTTCATTCCAATACGAGTGCCAAAGGGAAAAATAACAGAAATCCAGAGCAGTGTGATGCTCATAAGGTCACATTCAAACCTGACCATCGCAGGTACAGATTTTAGTTTCAATAAAAATAAACGTTCTGAGAAATTATCATTGTCAGATGTACGATGCCTTCTCAGAAAACTTCCGTCTAGCTTAAATAAATACCTTGAGGACTCACTATCATCTTTTTCCGCACTAGGGATATGTGCCTGCACACACACGTACAAGCACACACACGTACAAGCACATATACTGTCTCACATAATAATTTTGTTGAAGAGTATATTGAGACAACATCAGTGCAAAAGTTTCCTGTGATTATGAATGATTTTGAGGAAGCAGTGTGATGCCAGTGATTGTTCTGGAGGATATTAATTCATCAGACAGATCTCTGTTACTGTTCATCAATTTGAAGAAAAGTGGGTAGACACTCCACTTCCAGTTTTCCCAGTTTATGATTATTCTTACCTCACATAAACAAAATCCAAAGTCCAGGAAAAAGAAAGAAAACCTGGATTTTTATCACTGAAATCTAACCCTGCCCAAAGATTGGGGGAAGTAACAAGCAACAGGGAAATTAGATATCCTTCTACGACATGCTTCAGTGAATTCTGTGCAAACAAATAACAGGGTAGTAGATGAAATAAAGATGTCATTTCAGTCATGAACTGGATAAGATTCTGTGGATAGAACATTAGAAAGATTTGTGAGAGAAATTTTATAATGATTATGTGTGATACCCACATAAAATAAAGTATATTGAAAATATTAATAGCTGAAGCTTTGCATATGAATGAAAAAGAACAGCAAGTCATAAGGAACCACTCATACTGCCAGTGGTTTTGGAAGGAAAATGAAAGCCCATCTGAAAAATAAAATGTGATAAGAAAACATCCGTTTGACATTGTCTTCGGTACAACAGGATGTGGGGCAATCACCATCTTGTAAAGTGCATTGGTAAAGAAATTGTGATTAATTGGACAGTCTTTGACAGTATCGTTCTTAATTGTCTGCCTTTAATTTGAGGTTTCCAAAGATTCAGAACTCTAGAAAATCAAATCTCCTTAAGTTCCAGTGGGCTGTCAATTAAATTTGACTGATTAAACTCACCGTTATCCTATAAAGATAATCCACAATTAATTGCTATACTGTGCAAATTGCAGCAGGACAAGAATAGTTTACAGGCTTAGGGAAATGTATGGTAATGCGTACCCATGCTCTCCAGGCACCTGAATCTCAATTTTAATATTCCCAATGTCCTTCCAATGTCAGACTTAGTGATTTTTATGGGACTCATTATAGTGCATTTCTGCTGCAATTGGAAGATTCTTTAGCATGGTTCATGGCCCATACCTGCCAGATGAATCACTATTACATATACATGAGAAGAAAAAGAAATGCAGGCTGCCAAATTCAGTATTCCAGATTTGCTTTGGGAATGTTTCTTCGGGATTCTGAGGGCTCAGGGAAGGAACTTTCTCCGGAGGGCTTTCTCGACTCCATATGTATGCAAGCTTGGCCATTAAAACTTCCTTTATTTAGAATAAAGTGGTGTAGCACCTGTTTGTATGAATAGGATTTATAGGAGGACTTAAATGAGATAATCCTGTCATTTTTTCATAGCAATGAAAGCTGACATTGAGCACAAATAGAAAAAAATATCTGGAAAGGTGAACATTCAGCATTCAACAGTTGTAAGTGACATGCAGCAGTAGTAGTGTTAGACAAAAATCCAGTGAAGGTAGCTACAGAATCTAGAGAAATGGCTCAGAGAACTCTTCTCTTTTTTTTAGAAATCATTGAGAAACATGAAAAAGCTGGGAGAGGGAAGATTGTTAAAAAATAAGACCAAAATTGTGGTGGTTCTGTTTTGCAAAATAAAAAGGTTGTGTTGAGAAAATTTTAGTGATGCTTCTGCATTACTGTGAGTGGAGATGAATACAATATAAAAATTGTAATCAAACTTACTTTGACACATTGTGTGTTTATGTAATGCAGCTGTTGTCAGTGATGCTTTCTACACAATCAAATAAATTTATGTTACTAATAACCAAATGAAAAAAATGTCGAAGATAATTAAGGAATTACTAAGCTATGTCACTACTTATGTAGCAATTACCATAACTGCAAAGGAATAATATCTTTCTTACTTACCTGTAAGTGTATTTACAGTATCTCAAATCCATCTTTACAGTCAATGAATCCTTCCTATGCTATTTTGCTTTCCCTTTCTATTTCTTTTTTTGCTAACTCGTAACATTTTTCCGAGTCAGTATTTCACAAAGAAATACCACTTAATTCATGGAAGAATTTAACTGTATTTAATGAGGTGCATGATAAATCTAGACACCATTTACTTCAGGCAAACTTGGAACTAGACTGCCTTCTAAAAGAGCAGAACATCTATTCCTTTATGTAAAAAAAAAGTAAGACGTAGCTATGGTCTTTATCTTAAAAGAGAAGCTGATTTAATAAAGAATGTGAGAATGTTCTCTTTAGGGTAGAGGATAATCTGTTTTCGGGATAATCAGAGTGATGTGTCATGAAAGAAGTTGCCTTTTCCACTTCTGTGTTAAAAAAAAAAAAAAAAAAAAAGAGAGAGAGAGAAGTAAACCTTCCATTTTAAATTTACATAATTTTACAGATTCTCCTATTAAAGCCAATGTATCTCATAATCTTCCTGGAGATGAGGGGCTTAAATGCTGTAGAGAATATTGACAGTTGACAGGCAACAGTCATATCAAAGCCACAGTCTGCTGCTCATCTAGTGGTTAAGATGCTGAGAGAGATTTTTTGGCAATACTGATATAATAGCGGGCCTTTAGATGAGAGCATGAGTTACTGTACTGTTATTGAGATGTATATGCTTTACTAAAACCTTAAGCAATGTGATTATAAAAATAGTTGTAGCTCAAGGAAAAAGAAAGTATCAGTATGCTTTTGAGGAACTTACAGAAAAATGGAAGGCATATTACAACACAGAAAGAGAAGGACCTTTCCAGGTATGGTAGGAGGGGGAAGGTAGTTCATTCCAGCACCATTAGAATGTGCAAGTCTTTAAATTCATTTAAGTGTGTGAATGAAAATGCAGACTTGAGGAGCTGAAAGGTCTTTCTGTAGGAAAAAAGATGTTTGGACTGATTTGAAAGAGATCTGAAATTCTAATTAAAAGCACATGGAAGTAAAGGATGCCTTGAAAAATAGCCTAAGTAAGAATTAGGGTTCGATTTTCAAATTAAATTTTGTAAACTTCTTGTCCCAAAGACTAAAGGATATGCATACAAAATAGAACTGCAACACAGCCTAGCCTACTCAGTGTTTGTAAAATGAGGATATTACAAGGGTTGCCCTGAGATGGTACTCAGCTAATAAAGGATTCCTGAAATCCACTCAAGGTCCTGGAAGAGCTGCTTTTCATCTGACGTGTATCAGGGTCTTGGCTGGTTGCCAGTATTCAAGAATCCTTTATGGTCTATAGTTAAGAGGAAGAACATAAATTCCTTTGATCTCTTTGTTGGCCTCTGTCTAACATGGTATTTGTGTACTCCTTCCCATTAAAGATCCATTATTGTCTCAGCCTTTTCCTTTTGTTATATTGTCAAGGTCCCTCTACAGCAAACAGCTACAGCAAAACTAAGGAGAATAAATTTTGCGGTCTAGCCCTCTTCATGAATAACTGTGCATATGCGTTCCAGGCACATTAGTACCCACAGACAGCAAAAAGTACCAAAAACTGTCTCATGGGCACATACAAAATTCTGTTTCTTTCTTAACGCAAGTCTAACACAGGTGTTCTGATCCTCAGGGCTTTTGTATCAGAACTCTGAACCTGTTCTTATGGAAGGAAAAAGTATCTGGGACTTGAGACCTGACCAGATGTGGCTCCTGTTCAAGTTTTTTTCATGAGAAAATCAGGCAGGACTTTTTTTTTTACTACTTTGTTCTTACAGGCAGCAAATTAAGTGGCTTCTCAATGATATAATTCTCATCTCTTGCAGCCCTGGAACAACATAGCCAGTAAGAAAATGGTAAAACTTCACATCAGTTGAATGCATGCTTAGAAATAATGTTGTAGGGTAGCTTCTTAAGTCTCATTTTAAAATACTCTGTTTAAGTTACATTGTCCATATATGTGTTATTATGTATGAGTTTGTATATATATGTATGTATACCTTTGATTCCAAATTTCAAAAACATCAGAAGAAAAATGTCTTAGTAGAGATTTGTGGACATAATAGGGTGGTATTTGGGAGGCGGATGTATTTGTTAGCATATTAATTTCACTTGTCATCAAGATTAATACATAAGATATATTTATTCTGGACAGAGATATGGCTCTTCATCTCAAAACTCTGAGCGCCATTGCTTAAAATAATTTGGGTACAGCCTAGCCATGAGACACTTCTCCATCACTGATTAAAGATGAATCAAGGAAGCACTATCACAAAGATTTTTTTATTTCTTAAAGTGATTGTATTTCCAGATAGCTCTAGCTAAAAGTGTTAATAGCTTCTGTGAAGGTCCAGACTGTTTAGAGTCAGACTGGGTACTTCTGGAAAAGAAACCTAAATTAACTTCGGTAAATACAGAGAAATAGTGGGACTTAATTTGAATGTAAAATTAGCTTGTGTCAGCAGTGTGCCTACCTGGAGACCTGTTTATTATATGGTTTCAGTAACCAGTTTAGCTAACTTCTTAAACTTCACAGGACTTGGCCCATTTAGGAGCTTTCTAAGTTGAAGAAAGACAAACGTAAGGGGATTCAGCTTTCCTTAAACCCTTGAAGTCCCATCTACAGGGTGTATTAACTGTGGCCTTTTGAGATGATCCTCAATGCAGAATTTGAAAAATATGTTTTCCTTGTCAAGATAAATTTTTGTCCTCCTAAGAGAAGATAATATTTGATTATGCAGTCATTATTGAAAGCACTTCATGGAAAATATGAAAGATTTTATCTAGCTAACCACTCTTTACTGTTTTATCTCTCTCTCTTTTTTTTTTTTTTTTTTTTTTAATAATGTAGTCACAAATAACAGATTTAGGCTTTTCTTTGTCATTTCCCAGAGCTTTGGTGATGATGACATGCCACTGAAACAGGGCTAGTTTGAGCTTTTTTTTCCCCTCCTTTCAGGCTATATTTTTACTAGTTTTATAGGAATACCAGTGAATGCTTAATTGAAATATTGTCTTTGCTGAGCAGACAGAAGGATCTCTGTTTGTGGGTATCTAAAGAGTCTACTTTTGGTGATCTCAGTATGGTGCTGATAGCTGCAAGAAAGTCATCACTTGGTGAATTTAACCCCTCAAATCAGTTCAGTATTTTAATTTTCAGAGCCATCTCATGCCTTTATCCTTCTTCCTCCAGATTGCAAAGAGTTATCTTTTCTTTATAGAGCAATGAAAACCACACCTGATATGAAAACTGACATTAAAGCATGGAAGTAGAGGATTAGTCTAATATGCAATATTGTCTTAGATGATTCTTTAACAAATTTGACTCCGGTAAGGGATATTAAGCATTTCCAATGCAAAGAACTGGGGTTCTGATTTTGCACCAGTTTTCTGAATGAAATTTTTTTTGCTAAAGCTGAGCTTTTTAAAGTTAGGCAGTTAGTGGTACAATGAAGCCTACAGTGATGGATTTTTTTCACTCATGGTTAATTAACAACATTATAAAATTACTGCACTGCTTTGCTTTTCATGCTATATAGAGGTTAGATTAGCTCTTTTCCTAACATGTAAGCCTATTGATCTTACAATATTTTGTAAGAATAGCATCTTTAAACTGATTAACAGACTAACTAGTGACAGACTGCAGTGTCTAGTGCCTTTGGCAGAAGCAGATCTTGAATCGATTGCAGTGGAAGTCACAAGTGGGATATTTGTAATCTTTTACAACACAACTCTGTAAGAACTTTCCAAATAAATGCATTTACATACTTATCTAGCTTATAAGCCATTTGGTAGAGCTTAAATGCTAGAGTTTCTCAGATTTATAAAATGCAGTGATATCTTTCATGCAGGATTCCTAGTGTTTTCAGTGTTATTTTTATATATGAAACTGGTCCCTTTAAACAGATTGGAAGCTATCAAAATAGGCAGGTTCCTCAGAATTCAAGCACAGGTATGAACAGAATGACAGCAGAAACTTTTAGCCAAGAAGAGTTTGCATTACTACTTCTGAAAACTACAGTATATATATATTTTCATGTTTGTGTCATTTCTTGTAATCCATTATTCAGCCCATTAGGTAGCTGAGTCCAAGTCTCCATTGCTCTAAACTTGCTAAATGTTCCTCTATTGAACATAGGAAACAATGCATCCAGTGGGAGAGTTAGCTAACCAAAAGTCTGAATTTTCTTGAAGAAACCTTTCACTGATGATTTTAAAGGAACTGACTTTGTTTTTCTTATTGTTGGTACAGTTGTTGAACTTAATTATGCACTTAGAAGATTGTTGTTAATTGCAACAGATTAAAGAACTGCAAAAGTACTCACTTCTGTTCAACCAACAGAATACTAATAAACAAATTGACTTTGAGAATAAAACTATCTCAACATGGAAAATAATCCCTGATACTAGGAAAGTCTAGATCAGAAAAATTCAGATTTATGCTCTTCGGTGTGTCCTTGATGAAGCTGAAGCTAGTCTCTGTAGGTTTACTCGGTATGGACAGCGAAGTGGAAAGCTTCTGAATGACTGATAGCAGATCAAATTCAAGAGTCTGTCTACTGCTTTTTTTTCTTTCTTTCTTTTTTTTTTTTTTTTTTTTTCACTGATACACCATTTGACATGGTTCAGTGTTAAAATTCACGTGCTTGAAGTTCAGGAAACTGTTTTCAAGGGCAAGGACTTTTGGGATGCAGGCAGTGTCATCATCTATAAACACTTTCAAGGTAACTGTCAAAATGAGAGAATCTTCTTTTTCTTAACAATCAAAATTGAAAGAATCTTCTTTTTCCAGAAACCACTATGACAAGGATGACTTGAAAAAGAAGAGAGTAGCAAAAAGCTAAAAGTCAGAAACTGGTACAATCCTAGTAGATTGTCATTTGTCACTGAGAGCATTCAAATACAGGTTAGAAAATACAAAAAAAAATTACATCTGTTATTGTTGATTGCCTGTGTTTATTGTAGTTATACTAAGCTTGAAATGCACCGGTAGTAGGTGTAAATCCATATCGCGTGAAGTCTTGAAACAACAGTGTGGCCAGATTTGGGAAGCATGCTTCAAAACAGGTGGCGGAGAGTCTTTGGGAACACAAGAAGCATGAAAGCTTAATAAATGACCTGTGAAGGAGGACTGATAGATTTACCTTTCTGGTGAAAAGGAGGAAGCATGAAAGGAAAAGAAGACAGGAAGGCTGATAAGAACAACATTCTCTATATTTACCATGTTCATTTGATTCACTAGCTAACTATTTCAATGTGTGTTTGGTATGTTCACTATGCCTTTTCATAATAGCTGTAGCAGGTAGGATGAGAAGTGATAATCTTATTGTGTAATAAAGGACATTCGGGTTTCAAAGACATTTCTAATAGGATAGTGAGGCAATTTATTTCAGCATTTGAGAAACTGGGTAATTTCGCTCTGGAAGACTTTAAAGTAAGGTTAAGCAAATATTGTTCAATTTACTTAAATGGATTTGTGGAGTGGGGCAGGGATGAAAAAGATGACCTCTTCACAGCTCTTCTAATACTATTTTTATAGTATTTCAAATTATATTCGTGCTTATAATTTTCCTTCCTAGCAAAAGCACTCGAAGGTGAATAAATTTAGAATAAACCTATATTCATGCTCACAGTGAACATGTTTATGTGCGGTTAAGGCTTTGAGATCTTTAAGATTTCACATTCTGAATATCAGTGTTGCATTTGAAAGTATAAAAGTCTTATCTATGAATGTAATTAAAATTCAACAGAAATCCATAAATGACCTGCAATCATTAGTACTTCTTGACAGTGAGATCATAAATCATTTGTGAAACCTTATTGGAAACCCAGAGAAAATAGCTTTTCCCTTTGACATAGTCTAGGACATGACCTTCAATGTTTCTGTTCTATAAGAAGTTAAAGTAGTCACTTGAAAGAATTTTAAAGTTAACACAATTTGAGTGTTCTCAAGAACGTGATAAAAGGCCCCTATTTCTCAAACCTTTGTACAGCAGGCACAATATTAGTTGCATTGTTTGACTCAAGATAATCAAAAGGAAGGTGTTGCTCGTGACCAACCTCCCTTCTTCAACATGACCAAAACCACAATGCTGCTTTACTCTATGGACTCTGAAGTTGTTTCACATTTTCTGTTAATAGTCAGTCTCGCATCTTTTCTCCTTTCATTTGCTTTTGCCTCTCGACGTACTAATAAGGCTTAGATTAAAATGCATTGCAGCAGAGACAGGGGACAGTACGTTGTCTGGCACTAGGGACAGAAATAAGAACTTCAAAACAAAAGGCATATGTCTTAACAGCTAAAGCTGAGGAGCCAGCTTCAGGGTGGGAGGTTGTCAAGCGTCTCATCAAGTATACTATGTGTGGCACACTGAGTCATCCTACAGATGAGTAATTCGGCGAATAGAAAAAGGATGGGGATTACCTAAGGAAGGCAGGGTGCCGGTGGCAGATGGGTGATTGAACCACCGGGTATTTGTAGTAGGAATCTGAATTCCAAAAATGCAGAGCTGCTTCTATAGTGTGTTGGAGGTCCCTTAGCAATATGATTCAGAGGTGCTCAGCATATTTAAGAATGAATATGTTAAATCCGTTAATGTAAAATTTAAGTTTAAAATTTTTTTGAAGTCGCCTAGCAATTACTTTATTATGCTAGCTTTACTCAGAATTGATCAAGTTAAGCTAGTGTGCCAAATGCATTTTTTCTCAGGAGCAGACTGAATCAGTTCTCCAGTGCTGTGCAATGATTTCTGCATTAGCACTCTTTCTTGTCATAGCAGCACTTCAGCAATTCAGCAAGGTGGGCTTATATGCCTTTTTATGAAGGATGCTTTTTACATTTCCTCTCTCAGCTGTGCCTAATATGTAAACATGAGGGACACAAGAGTGGTCAGTGTTTCCATAATGGCATGGACCCAGTGGGCTCATGCATATTTGCTTATTATTAAAAGGTTCACATGCCTTTAACCCATCACTTAATGGAGCACAAATCAGTCAAGATTTGCATTTTGCTTGCTATTCAAGTTTTTAAACTCATGAGCTCCCTGCCTAATGACAAGAATATTCATCCAGGTTAATTGATAAAATCTCCTCAACATAAAGTGCTCTAGGAAACAATTTCAGAACATTTACATGTTGTATTAACATCTCATTATTTTATTCAACACCCCCAGAGCAAGTGGGGGATGTAGGATGAATGGAATATGTTTTCTAATGGCACTTTCTCTAGAAAAAGCTCATTTACTTCTCTTCTAACACACCTATCCGTATGTTGTCTTTTGCTTAAGACCTAAGCATCCTTAAAGATCAAAGCATACAGCTATTTCAATATTAACTAACAAAATATGAATTCAGTTGCTAGATTTTGAATGCTGAATGGTTTCAATTGATTGCTGTATTTTGCAGTGAGTTTGAATAGAAAAATAAAAAAAAAATAGAAAAAAAAATCAGCACATTTGCTGCATAGTCATAAGCAATGTGTAAACAGCAATAGAGTTCGAATTTGTTAAGCAAATGATTCATTATAGGCTAGTAACACAAGCTTTTTTCCCACCTTTGCAGTTGCTCTTGTTTGCCTGAGGACAGATTTTCTATGAATTTACGTCATGGTAAATGTGTCCTTAAAGCAGGGAAACAAAGAGATAAAATAGAGGGTTGGAATTTGTTGTGGAATGAGTCACTCATTGTAAAAACTCTAGTATCTCAGATTCAATTGTTGGATTTTGTACTGTTTCCTCCTGTTGTCCGTAAAGCATTTATGCTGGTGATTTTTTTCCTATATTATTAAGTGTTTCAAGTTGAGTGATTTCAAATCATCTCAGTATTAATTTTGTTGGCAGCAGACTGAAAGCAAAACCTTGTACTTTTCTGCTCAGGTGGGAGAAGGAAGACTAATTGATGTTATCGTAAATGGGAATGAAGCTAAATACTTGTCCTCCACTGCGGAATTGAATGAAATTATGGCAGAGTAGGCTGTTTGTCAATAGGAAGTTATGATGAAAACTAATTAGAACAAGTCCTGCATTATAAATGGGAATGCAGTGTTACCTTTTTAGGCTCTGGACAAGTCTCTGTGGCAGTTAGGAAGATATGTTTGTCCAAGTGTTTATATAATGTAAGAATACTTTTTAAACTGTTGAAGTTTAATAAACATGAACCTGTCTTTAAAGCAGGTATTTTGAATGCTTAATCTTCAATCAACAGATAAAAATATTTAATTCCACTCTTTCAGACATAAAAACACTGTCTTTGTTTTTCTAGATTTTCTTAAAAGATGAGGAAGTGGCTTTCCATTTAGTTCTGTCTTACTCTGCTTTCTGCTCTAACATAATTCCCTTTTGTAGCCTCCTCCATTTCTTATATATCTTTCCCACTTTCCAGCTCTAAACAAAGGAAAAAAAATGACTTGCCACTTTTCTCTAGCAAACACCAACAGCTGCAAAAAAATCTGACTAATTCTTATCTATTACATATACATAATTTTCATTAATATTTTTTTGGAATATTTTGCTTAGCTTGTCTTTTGAGTCATGCCCTCAGCCACTCATTTTCCTGATGTTTTAATGTCAGCCAAATGTTACTGCCAGCTATGGGGTTAAAAGCTCCTGAGGAGGAGGTTGCTGTGTTGATGGGAGATTACCAGGAAGACCCAGCTGTTCTAAACAGCGGTTTTGGTACCATTATTAGTTCTATCTAATGTGTCAATACTGAGCACTTGAGAATGATTTTAATGAAAATGGAATTCTAATCACAACAGGGATTTACTGACCTACCTGTCTCTTTCTGCTGAAGTTCAATATTTAGACATCACGTTATTATGTTCAGAATTTCCTGTTTTAAGTCCTATTTTATGCTCTGATGACCAAATCCTTCTGAATTCTGAGGTTTACATCCAGGCATCAATACAGCCACCCAGCCCTGACAGTACAAAGCTTCTCACAGCATGGTGATTACAGAAATCCTGTAGGACAACAGAAGCAGATCCTGATTCTGGAGGAGTTCTCAGAACACAGTGGCTCTCCCTCTGCTCTCTTTTTCTGGGTAGCTGAAAACAAACCATCATACTTTGATTCTTCACTGTTTTCCCAGGATCTGTTGGTGTGAATCTTTAATACTTCTTAAGCAAGAGGTGGTGACTATATAGTCTATAATGGAATTTGTATTACTCTGTATTTAAATTCTTTTTCATTACAAGTTCATTTCTACTGCCCAAAACATCAAGTGGCAAGAAGTTCCTTAAGTCAGCCATGACTCTTATAAGTACTTTGGTTTTGAACCTGGTTATTGTCTGTTTCATCTGATGTTTCCTAATTTTTGTATTAGTAGGGAAAATGAATATTCATGTTCTGTTCACCTTCTCCATTCTAATTATCATACCTGTGTATCTCCTGTCCTTAATCATGTATTTTCTTAGTCCATTAAACTCTTTCATACGTGCATCCTTCTATACCTTGTCCTTTCCTTCCTAATTTTCTTTAAATCACGTCCTTCATCAGGCTATGTTTTTTTGTTTTGTTTTTCTTTCCCTTTCAACTTTTAATTCTGTATTCCTGTGTAATGCCATATGTCTACCCTGTGAAATAATTGGAGGAGTGGACAGATGAAGGTGTCTGACTTCCAAGGTACTTTGTTAGTTGCCTCTCCTGCTTCCATTTCCCTGTCTCCTTAATAGTTCCAACTGTCATGAAAGCCCAGCACTTTTCAAAGGAAAACAAGTTTTTGCTTTCCACCCCTTTTGCAGTAGATGCTTTTTGGTCCTCAAAAATATTGCATAACAGTTAAAGCTGGGCAAATATCTTATTACTCATCACCTTCTTTTAAATATACTAGACCTGTTATGGACATAATGAGAAATCAATGAAGAGCTGCAGTCTTTTGTTCTGAATAATTCTAATGGGAGATTTTCACACTGGATGTCATTCACAAACTTTTTGCTTTATTCTTATTTATTTGGGCTGACCAGGTTGGTTAGATAAATCACTTGCTATTAGTATGAAATACTTAGAACAATTTGGTTTTCTTCTTTCCTTACATGGATATTTTCTGGATGAATAGGTCTTTCCTCCTCCTTTCAGTCCCAATCTCCTTCTGAAATTCTGTGTGGGGAAAAAAGAAAAATAACAAATCTTTTTTTCAAAATACCTGGTTTAATTCTGCAAATACTTGATGCAAACTGAACTAAAAGACAATTGATCTGGGGGCAAACCTAACCTTAGAAAACTTCTCTGCTTTGCAGTAAGCTTCATGAAGAACAAAGACTCTTAAAAGTTGTTGCTATTTCACTTCTAATAGATTAAATGTAAATCTAGCAAACTTGATGAACATAGGATGAATATTTAACTCCAAGGTGGCAAGGAGGTTATCTGGTCTGTTTTATTATTGTTTAAGATTCAAGGAAGCACTACATGGAATAACAAACATCATAATTAAGAAATGTGATCCGTTTTCTTCTTCTGGAGGCTCTGCTCAATTTGATTCCAATGACACAGCAACACCCAGAGGTACCAGGGCTCTCGAGCCTCACAAAACTGCTTCTGTCCAGGAAAAGAAACACAGAGAATGATACAGAGCTGGGAGGGGGCAGAGAGAGATTTTTATTGGAAGCTGTTAAAGTGGTTGCTATGAGACCTTCTCCAGCTAACACAGGCACAGCAGCGAGTGTGAGGCTGATAAATCGTACCTCTTGCATTATACCTTTCCTTTCTGCCTTTTTCCCCCCCCCCTTAACACAGCTTTTGTAGTTGTTTAAGATCACAGGAAGCACCTGCCACTTGCTTTTTCTTCCCTTTTGCTCCCTTCTTCTGCCTCGTGCAAGATGGAGCTAGAAAATGAAATTATCAGCTCCTCCAGCAATTCTTCAGCAGGCTCCAGAGAGTACAAGGTGGTGATGCTAGGAGCGGGGGGAGTTGGCAAAAGCGGTAAGTTTCAGCAACAGCATTTTGGGGGAAAAGGGGTGAATTGGGAGTGTAAAGTTCACAGAACAAGAATGTTGTTTAATGCGGGGTTTCGTTCCTCTTTCTCTTGCACATGGCTTGGATAAAAGACTCTAATTCGTGACTGGGGCAATGAGTCAGCTTAATTTGTTACAGACTGAGCTGTTACAAGCCTTTTTAATTGGATATTTTTGTAAAACTAACCTTGGCTCCATTGCATATGAGGAGAGAGCGGTCAGCTTGCTGCTTTCAGTTTAAGAGCAAGTGGTCGTGTCCCTCTAACACTTGCTGAGGGGTGATGGTTTGGTGGCTGGGGTGGATGTCACTTGTTGGCCTGCCGGTCCTTGTGCTCAGGCAGAAATGAAACTAACTGCAAAGTCAGCTGTACAGTGCAAAGTGTGGAGGATGCCTGCAGTGACTCGTTTCTTTCCCACGTCTTCTTTTGACTTTTTTGCTGAGTGTCATTATGGCTCAGCTGGTGTGAGTCTCCTCTCCTGTCCGGACAGTTACTGAATGCATGTCAGAGTCTCGCTCCAGGTGATAAGGTAGATTTGCAGCATATTTTAATATCACTGTCCAGTGCCGGCAAGATATGCTAGTGTCTGACAATGGTATCTCTTCAGAGGAGTCATTATTTTCTCTGGACAATGTTTTCTTTTTCCCAGATATTATCACCTTTGATTTATTCTCACTGACACTAGCATTCTCTGTTCCTAAAAAGACTTTGCTGAACGTGCAGTGTTTGTCTCAGAAGCCAGTGTATTGAGCTGGCCACACAACAAGCATTTGATTACATCTTCTGGAAATTCAAAAGAAAGAGAAAAGAATAAAACAAACAAACAGAAAGGATAATGTAATACACCCAGGCCAGATTCCACAAAAATTTCAGGATAAATAAGCTGTGACACTAAACTGTAATAATTGTGTAGATTAAACAAGTTTTATTTCCTATTCAAATGACAAGGTATACATGCAAAAAATTACATATTGGGAGTGTATATAATTTCCTCTCTGTATTCATAATCTCTGTTTTCTTGTTATGTTTGGCTTCAACTTCAGTGGCACGTCTTTCAGTGAAAGCTATTTCCCATCAGTGTCGCTTAACCAGGCAAACAATTCTTGCACAGATGTTATGCTATGATCATTATATAAAATGGGAAAGAAGAAAATATTGGTTATCTCAGAGTAACTTTCTGCAATTTCAAATTATCTTTTCCATAGTAAAGCAGGTATCCAGGACGTGTCAGCTGGAACTTTCAGTAAAATGTTACTACTTCTTTTTTTTTTTTTTTTTTTCCTTAGTGCATCCAAAAGATGGCAGCAATTTTTCCCAAACATATTATTGTAAGAACGATGTCATTTTGAAGACTTATTCACCAAAACAAAGGATATTACAAACTATACCATATTCACAGTATAACTGAATCATAACAGCCAAATTTTATATACACATTGAGGAAATTTTAGAGTTCCCATTTACTGTTAGATAAGAGTTTTAAAGCACAAATGAAGTTTATTCAAATCTCCTTGTTCAGAAAATGTTAGCTGTTGATTTCCTGAGAATAAAGCCTTCAAATCTGTGGATTACACAAAGTAATGATATATCTCCAAAGCTGAGGACCACATAACTTTCAAGAAGAATTGGGTGTCTGTGTGTGGTCTAGAGAAGTAAAAATAGGATAAAGTGGGTGGTTATGCCATTTAGTGGGATTAATGAAAACCTGTTGTTTTCACAAAAGTGAAACTTCTAGGGGGAAAAACAGCAACTGAGAATTAAAAGTCTAGAAGAAAGGAGGGGTGGGCTGTTCCTCATTTACTGGCTATGAACTTCAAATGTGGAATGGGCTTGAAGTATTTCAGTAGAATCCGGAGACATAGTCCAGCTGATAGAATTCTGATAGAGATAAGGAAAAATTTATGTCATTCCATAAATCATGAATTCATTCTGACTGTTGTATAGGCAGGATTCATTTAAACTGGATTAAAAGCAGAAAAAGCCCTGAATGACTGCTTTCATTCTCCAAGGTGAGCTCTGCTTTCCCCTAATGACCTAGATTCACTCTGTCCAGGAAATCATGAATTTAACCATAAAAAAGGGTCAGGGTAGAATGAGACATTAAAAAAAAAAGTTCAACTTCCAGTTTAGAGTTTGACAGATAAGTGATATATGGGATGATGTATTGGTAATATCCTGGCTTCTTTCCCCTTCTTCTCCCTCCTCCTTTGCTTTTTAAGTCATGAAAAAAGCAGTCACAGCCAGGATTAAGTTGCTGAGTGGGAAACCTCTTTTGGATAAAAGCCTTTCCATTCCTCATTTTGTTCAATATTAAGTAATTCAGGTTTGGAAAGAATTTTCCTTAGGAACCAAGCTGCAGAAATGTTAGAAGATTTCTTTTTGCCCTGGACATAGTTCACTTCTAGAGATCTGCTGGGCATTTTGATCTTGTGATTCCCATACTCATTACAAGGGGCTGAGGATATGATTGTATGTGTGGACAGGGAGGAATGGGGAAGAAGACACCAACAGTGGATGTTCTTTGGACGTTGGTGTTTATAGACTGTTTGCTTTGGGTTGTCAGGCTTCTTTCTTCAGTTCTGTGCTCCAAGATGGCAGACAATCCAGGAGGACAGCCAACCTCCTGTTATTTGGGCTATTCAGTGTAGTAGAAATTTCACAAGAATTGGTAATAGAACATAAACTCAGCACATGCTAGTCTGATACCCACCACATTCAGAGTAATGATGTGTAAACTGCAAATGGTTTGAGAATTGTTATGAAAGGGTCCTCACATTTCAAAATCAGTGCCAGAAAAAAAAAAAAATCTCTGTCACTATTTTATAGGAGGAAAAAGCACCACCTCAAAACCCAGGGTTTGGAACAAACAGGTAATAGTGGTGTTTAATTAAAATATACAAAGCTATATGTAAATTTTCCTGGGAATTGATTTCTGTACTGTAATTATAGATTACCTAGAATGAGTTATCCCTTCTAAGGCTTCTGAAAGTAGAACTATTTTTGTTTTCAGAGCAATATGCTAATTCATTACTTTGTGTAGGTTGTGTCTGACATCAAGTACAGCTATACACTCTGCTGCAAGTTCAGACCGAAATTAGGCTAGAACCAGGAATGAAACTGAAATAAAATAAAAGTAAATTTTTTACTGACTCTCATTTGATTATAGTCCATACCGAAATGACACTTTTCTATAATGATAGTTAAATTTCAATTTAAAAAAGATTTTGACACTTGGTCTTCTCTGGTTTGATGACAAATCTCGGATCAGCTCAATACTGTTCAAACCTACCTCAAGTTGCCTGACAGTAGGGTTGAAACCCTAAGAATCTTAGTGGTTTTGAAACAGGTTTTGCTCACAAATACCTTCAGAGATTTGCATCTGGACAGTGAACCTAGTACGCTCTTGGTCCCTAGTCTGATGCAGCTCAGACCTCTGTTTAGGTCTATTTTTCAGTGTTACAAAAAATATACACAAAAGAGCCTCTAAATCCTGAGACCATGCATTGCTGGCTTATATTTAGCAAACTAATTACACTAATAATAATTAACTGCAGCACATTCTGCAAAACATCAGCAATAATTAACTGAGGGGTTGCACAGTGACTACCAAAAAGAACCAACAAATTGAGGTGCCTGTGCAACTGAATAAAATAGAAAACTGCTGTCTAATGAAAAATTGTTACCTAGGTATCCTTCAAATGCTGATCAGATTGCACCACAATCTAACTTTGTGTTCATCTTCTTGGCTGAATGAAAATGTTATTCTAGTTTGTTTTTTTTTTTTCCCTAATGCTAGTTAAAGTTGATTTATTTAAGGGTGAAGATGATCTACTGTTATTCCTCATAAATGGAATTACATGTTTATCCATAGAATTGTTGTATCATAGATACAAAGTGAATTTCATGCTACCTGTCCTGTGAAAGTTGCATTTCAGATGAGGAGGAATTTAAAAAAAAAAAAAAAATTAATAAATATTTGTTGCAAGTTGTTTTTTTGTCTTAGAGAAAATGTGCATTTTTTAAGATTTATTTCTCAGACTGATTGCCAGTTTATTTGTCGCCACCTTAAAAAAATTGAAGGAATTGTCAAATAGCCCCAGATTTTTGTAAAACTAATGTATTTTTAGTTTTAACATACAGGTTTCCAAAACATTTAGATATATATTTCCAGGTTTCAATCTTAAAAAAATAAAAAAGACGGGAAGAGAAAGAATTAAGAAAAGATTGTCTTAGGGTTGTTAGAGTCTAAAGAAATGTATTTCTCAGCCTGATCTGGTTAGGGGAGGCATGCTTACCCCATTGATTTCTTTCTTTTTTTTTTTGCCAGTGTTACACGAATGCTGTATTTCTACAGATACAGGTGACTCATCCAATTAATTTCAGGATTGTGCGTACAAAATAAGTTCTAAAATATGTAAAAACAGCAATGGTTTTGTGATGTGGGAGCTTCTGTACTAGGAATTAGATTAAATCCCCAATTTTCTTTTATTTATGTGATCAGCTGCCTTTGTTTTTTTGTTTTGTTTTGTTTTTTAATAGTTTTATCTCTTATTCTGTCTAGATAAAGCAAAATCTGTGCCTATTCATTTTAAGCATGTCATAACAAGAGTCCCCAGTAAGCAGAGATAGCACCATGGAGTGTGTACTGGAGAAGTGGCCCACTCCAGCTGTTTGTTAATCCCTTGGAGATAAATTAGCATATAATCCAGGCTACACCTGAAAAGGATGAAGAGTAGAGGCAGAGATTCCACTGGCATCAAAAGAGCTGAGTTTGAAAAGCACCATTTGGGTCTGCTGATGCTGTTCTTAAACTATCATAAGGCTCAGTATTGTAGAACGCACTTCATACATTAATCAAACACCTTCGGAGGAGGGTTTTGGGGGGCGTATGTTGGTTTTGGTTTGGTTTGTTGTTTTGGGTTTTGGGGTTTTTTTCCACCCGATATGCTCTCAGGTACAACTATGCTTCCCCAAATGCCTGGTAAATGGATCCAGGGAAAGAGTCTGGCCTTCTG
Organism: Aquila chrysaetos chrysaetos; assembly: GCF_900496995.4. NCBI lineage: Eukaryota > Metazoa > Chordata > Aves > Accipitriformes > Accipitridae > Aquila > Aquila chrysaetos. Next base: position 82,077,408 of record NC_044030.1, on the reverse strand, counting down.
TTGTCTTCTGAGCCAAACCGATAACTAGAATGAAGGTGAAGGATTAAGTTAGGGGTCAGTATGAGTCAAGGTGAAAAAGGTAGCCTTTCAAGTGTCTGGGCATGCTGTGGATTACAGTTAAGACAAACCAAATTGCTTCCCCCCGCCAAAGTCAATATAAGTATAGTTTTTTGTGTCTAATTTCATGCTGCTTCTCCTGTGACTGCACAAATACCCATTTTTTTTAAACTGGAATAGAAATTGAGACACCCAATTAATAAAGACACACATCTGCATCCCTCTGAAAAGAAATGTTTGTTCCCTCATCATCCTCTGTCTGAAAAAAGGTAATTTGGATTTTTAAGGCCAAATATAAGACCCTGGGAATTTCAGGGAAAGAATTAATTATACTTATTCAAATGAAGAAAAAGAATTTAAAAAATGGGAAGGAAGAAAGGGTATCTATTTGTTGACCAGAGAAAAACTTCCTTGCTTGGTAATAGTTCTGAAAGCATAAGGGTATCAATCAGTCAAAATGACATATTAATTCCCTTGGTCACTTCATAGTGCTGATGGTAACCTGTGATCAGCTGTGACCTGATGTGGAAGTGTCAGTGCAAGGCTGGGAAAGGAAGAGAGGAGACAGCAGAATACTAACAGTGGTACAGCCCAAAAGACATAGTAATACTTCTGGACAATTATGTATCCATGGAGAAAATATCCTAACTGAACACTGTAAGCCACCAGCTAAGTTTGTCATGTCTGGGATGCTGTAAACTGAATTACAGTCGTAGTTCTAATGAAGAATTACAAATGTTATATGCAGACTTGTGGTGGTATAGGTTGCATTTTCTCCATGAAAAAAACCAAAAACCATTGTAAAGAAGGCCCACTAATGCCAGACAACCACGTCCCTGGGTATGGGCAACTTCCAGTTTTTCCCATAAACCAGATTAAGCACTGGAGAATTTATAAATATAGAGTTCCGATATATTTATGATCTGTGGTAACAAAACTGTTCTTATGATTCAATTACCTTCACAAATAGGCTATTGAATTTGCTTCAAGCTCAATTTTGTGTCATTCCAACTTCTAGCTATTTGATCTTATCACTTCTTTGTTAACAAACTTTGAAAAACTCCCTATTCTCTTACTTTCCTATCTGTTAATACCTATAGACAATGATCAGTGCACACCTTGATCTTCTTTCTCTTCAATACTTTGAGCATCTGAAACCTTACTTGTAGAAGCTTATTTTCCTGCTCAGAGCATTTTGTATCCTTAATTTGAGTGCCCTAGTACTTCCACATCATTTTCTGAATATGAATTCCAAAAGTTCACATGCTATTCTGTTAGTGGTCTTACTAGAAGCAAGATTGCTTACTGGTTTCCTCTTGACAGTCCTTTTTTGTTCCTCTGAGAATAATGAATTCTTTTGTTCAGGTATAGTGCAGAGAGATCGCATACAGAGAAATATCCACAGTAACCCTTAAGTTACTTGCTCTTTCCCCCAACACAGTCACCTGTGCTATCACATCTCTAGTGATGACCTGAATTCTCTATTTCCATATGTGTTATCCTATTTTGGAAGTATTTTGCTGGGTTGTGACCATCGAAGCTGATGATTCAAATAATTCTGGACACATTTCTGATATTCTTCATTTATCTTTAGTGTGTTTATTATCCACTTGAAAGGATTAAACACATTGCTTATTAATTTTCTTGACTATGGGCAGACCTTGTGGTCAGAATTATTTGCCTTGGGGAAATGAGTTAAAGATGTTTTCATTATTTTGCCAGTTCACATAATTCAATGGCTGGAGGGGTGGAGGATTCAGTTATGGCTCCTGCATTTAATAGGATGGTTTCTGCATGTGAGATACCAATTGGCTACTGAGAAAGCTGTCTGCAGTTCTGGTTTCTTCAATACCAGAAGCCATCTGATAAATAGGAGAGAGTTCAGAGAAGACCAACAGAGATGATGAAAGGGCTGACGCAATATGATTTACGATGATAAATGACTATGACTATATTCAAATAGCTCTGTCAACTAGTAGTCCATGATTCTTTATTGTGTAATTTGCATATGTATACAGTGATTTAATGTAAATGGGACTGGATGCAGCTGTAATGTGAATGGGTTGATCTATCCAGCTTCTCCCATCATAACATCCAGATGATGAATACCCACTTGGATAAGGCTAGCAAGTGGGCTGGTCACTGTCTGTGCAACTTTGGCACAAGGGACAGAGAATTTATGCTGTTTGAAGGTAATAAATATCAAGAAAAGAAGACCTGTTTTCCAAAATTGAGGAGGAAAGGGATCAGAACTGCTTAATGGAGAGTAATCAGTTAAGTGGTAAAATTATAATTAAAATATGTATAATTAGAGATGTATGAAATCTTCAGGCCTGACTTCCTTTGGTCAATAAGAGCAGTAGATATCCTTAAGCATTTGCTTAAAAGCAAGATGGAACAGATTGTGGAACAGTCTTTGAAAGGAACAGTTTGGTGAAAGTTGTATTAGTCTAATTGGTTTATGCTAATTTAAGATAGAAGAATACTTTATAGAGGTTGAGCTTTAATGAGCAAATATACCTGAGCAGAAAAAGCATTTACCGTCTTCAGACTCTCTTATAGTGGAGATTGAAAACTATCATCCTCAAAATTATGAAATGTGTTAAAAGTCATCAGGACTTGTGGCTGATGTGGCATTATTAATGTGTCTAACTGTTGTCCTAAAAGCAGATTCGTTTACCCAGTGTGCAAACCAATAATACACAGAGTTGAGGTATTTTCAAATTAATTTCATTGATGCTCATGAATGGGTGCCTGTCTCAAGACAGCACACCTTTGTCTCAAAAATTCCCACATTTATATATTTAACTACTACATACTCGTTATTATTTCCCTTAATGATTGGTTCTTTCTTCTTCGCCTCTCATGTAAATTAGTGCGCAGACTCTGTCTTCTTCCTCCATTGTCTTCTTTTGAGTAGGTGGTATCATTTGAGTAGGTGGTCAATGAGTCGGTGGTCGCGATCTCCCCCTGTAGCAATTACCTTTTACCTACTTCTTACTCTGTCTTGGCAGTTCCAAGTGGTTCTTCAAGGTTTGTTGACCAGACCACAATCCATTACCTTTTCTGACATAAACATAAAGCCCCATTGTCTAGTAGTTAGGTCCTAAACATAAATCATGTCTAGTTATTGTTTCCCTATTTTAAATATTAACTGATGGGGGCTGTACACAGGACTTTAGCAGCTCCCTGGTTATTTCAGTCATATTATACATATTAATTGATAACATAACCAGCATTTTTCTTTATGTTCAGACTGCTTAGGGGAGATCCTAAGGCTGGTCTCAAGACTGGACTTGTTTGTTGTGTACAAAAAAAGTCATTTATGTTGCCTCACACAGAGCTAAAGTGCATCCTTTAAAGGATAAGGGCTCCTATATAACTGGAAACAGGCTGAGGTGGCACCCCAACAGTAATGGTCACTGAATGTGTATGTCAGGTAGTGGTGCAGATGGAAGGTAAGTAGATCTGTTAGCTCACCACTTGCAAAAAACTGTTCTCTGTTCTGCTGATGGAAATGGGATTTACTGATTCGGGACCTTCATCTAAACCTCTTCTACGTGAACAATGACATGAATTGATGAGAACTCACGGAAGGTTGTATTAATGAATCTGCTTTTCATGGTGTGATTTATTGAACGAGGGCTTCACTTACACACTGAAGATTTCAGTGAGATGTGTACTGCTCAGTGAGATGTATACTGCTCAGCTTTTCCCGTTCATATTGCTTGCTATTAAGAGACAGGAAACCTTCTGGACTGTTCCTGAACAACAGGAATTGAACTATCAAGGACCCTCCTCATTTCAACCACACACAAATCTGCCATTTGAAATGCCCAGATTGAAGTCTCAAATAAGGGAACAAGCACTGTTTCATGACAATGACTGGGCACTGTCGGTATTTTTGTTGTAAACAATCTGTTGAGGCAGCCACAGGAACTGTTTCCCTTCCAAGCCATCCCTGCTGCTGAGCTGAGCCATCTGCAGCATTTTCGGCACATGCTATCTGTGAGAATTTGGATGAGATTAAATCCATTAGGGACACTCTTAAAGCACAATTAGGAAAGATTTTTTTTTTTCCTTCTGTTACTGCTTTCATGTCTTTTCCTTCCATACTTTCCATTTTATTTCCTTCCATTCCTCTGGTAATCCTTTTCCACTTTTAATTTGTTCATTGACTTTAATTAGTCACCCTTTATGCCTGCAAGCCTTTCTAATTTTTTTTCCTAGAAGCTAGAAGACTCGTCGTGCTCACGCAGCTCCACTGACAGGTATGGAATGTTACCAAAGCATTGTGCAGGGTCCCAGTTTCAGAGCTCCTGCTGTCTCAGGAAGACACTTTGCTGCAAGCTATAGTGATTTGCTAATGCGTTACCTGCCCGCTAAGCAGATCCCAGAGGAGACACTGGCTAAACCCACTTTGGTTTAAGTTGTGTGGAGAATATAAGAAAGAAGAGAGAGTGTGTGTGTGTGTGTATAAAAGACTATCTCAGGAGTTGCCAGGTTGGGCTATTGTGATTCTGGCCACCAAAAGAGATATGTTTTCAACTCGCTTACCTGTTGTGAAGCAGTGTTTTTATCTTTTCATTCAGATAAATCCCAAGAACTAACCTAGTTATTTCATTATTTCAGGGGACCCAAAGGTGGACCCACAAATGGTTATAAGTTTTAAAAATTAATTTCATAAGCTTTTGCAAAGTAAAAGCTGTAATCAGCTGAAAGACTGATGTATGTAGTTCTTCTTTAACTTACGCTGACTATAGTTACAAGAAGAGCTGTTGTTTAATTTTTTTCCTTGCAATCTCATTGGAGTGCTGTGCAGTTTTGTAATTCTAGTCCATTTTCACATGCACAAAATAAAGGAACACTAGCAGAAATTCATATTCTCTGTCAGATGCTGTGATTCCTTTAGTAACTTTACTAGCCTACTACCTGCATGACAGCTTGCTGTTATACTGAACTGTTGCCTGCTAAACAGGATCTGCAGGGTCTTTACAGAAACGCCTCTTTAGCAGCTTGCAAAGTATGTACCGTTGTTTCAGATTTTTAGTCAGAATGTTCAAAATCAAACCCAAGTATTGTCAAATTCCTGATTGTTTCCAATCAGCAGAACTCTAGCTTCTTAAATCATGCAGAATGCCAGGCAGGCTGTAAAGTTTCCCCTTCTCTAAAATTTTGTCTGGAACTTTCTTAAATAGCAATAATGTTCCTTTCTCAATTTGAATAAAAAGTAATCGTTAGACATTTTCTACACAGTGAATAAACTTGCTTGGGTTGCCTGGTGACAGGGTCATCTATTCACTCATCACACACAGTATACCAGAGGTCTGCTTCGTACAATATCTGCCACTGCATACAACCAGATCTATTCCTGGGCCTCCTGAGGTCTCCTTATGTTTGTAGACATGCTCTAGAGACACTTTATTTCTTTCCTGGGAATAGAGGAGAAGAAAGAACAATCTATCACAGTAATCAAGCAGCCCCCCGTGAGCTCCAGAAACCTGGTTTCCTATGCTCTTCTTTCACTGACAGCAGTTTCAGTGGATTTTCCAGTGTCTAATAGTAGCTGTGAATTTGCATCATAGTCTCTCAGTGGGTACTCTGTTTACTGATCTGTTTTTATAAAAGTGGAAGGCGAAAGACCCATTTTTTAAATCTTTCCTCCATGAAAATTGACCAAGATACTTAAAAGTTATTAAATGTCTGACATAACAAGTAGTAAATCACGTAAGCTTCCACTTTTTTTTTTTTTTTCAGATAACATGCTCAAAATGAGAATTGGCTGTGATATTTGAGGGTGGAGAAGTGGTTAGGAAAAAAGCAAAACAGAAGATAAAAAAGAAACAAACTGAGCAGTGGGAGGGGGAAATGTAACAGAGGTGAACATCTAAGAATAGAGAAAAGAAATTAGAAAAAACAGAGGCATAGGAAAAAGATTGAGAAAACAGAAAACCAGACAAAGATGAGTAAAAGCAATGGTAAGGAAGTAAAGGGATAGAAGGAAAGGGCAGTAGTTCATACTTCAAAGAGCATTGATTTCAGATGCTGGGTTTTTGTTGTTCTTATCCTCCTAGATGCTACTGGCCCACGGTTATACTCCAACATCCTTGCAGGTATTGGTGGCCAAAAAGTATAGAGAGGTCACGTTAGTGCATATTTCTCCTGCCTCTGTGACTTTTTATGCCATGTTTCTTACCCACTTTCTACAATAAGAAGCTGGAGAGGCAGCAGCACAAATCTTCTTGGCACGGCCCTTTTTTCCCCCAGCTCTTCAGGTGGTGTAGAAGCTTGCCTCAGCCATGGACAAGGCTGTGTAAATCTGACATTAATATCAATTTATGGGCTACTAGGCAAAGCGGTGTTTCTCCTGTGTGGTGTTCTTACAATCATCCAGAACTGAGAGGAGTTTGTGGGCCCCAGCCTTAGCAATACCTAACACCTACTGAAATCAGGGGGAGGCCCAGCACTTGTCAGACTTTTCTCTGTTCTTTGAAGAATTAGATCCATCCACACACGAAAATCTCAAATAAAATAATGAATCACAGTGGTACTAGAGATACATTTCACTCAGTACGAGGAAATAAAATTAACTTCTGTCTTTCCCCAGTCTGGGAAAAATGTCAAGATGCAAAGCAAAAATACATGTATTTCTATATGTTTTCTCTTATTCTTTGTAACCCAGCTGCTACCTTTGCTCTCATTCCCTAGGTTTTTACTGCTCATCACACTTGCCTATAAACAAACAACTACCTCCCTATAATCAACTGTGGACAAATGGCAGTAGGAGGAAAAATCAAAACAAAATGCCAGTGACTATAAACAGATTTAAATACACATATCGTTGAAACATACTCATGTAAGATTTATTTAAGTGTAAAGTAACACACGTTTTCACTCTTTAAGGAAAATACTTGTTAGTGCCAATGTGTTATTCAAAGAATTATAGAAAGCTCTGCAAAACCCAGTGAGATAACCACTTCTGCTGATTGACAGTGACAGTATATTTAAAGAATACGATTATGTGGTGATTGAAACCCTTTATTCCTCAATGTCATTTACATAAAAAGAACTATGGATCAAACTAGTTTGCGAAGCTGCATCGTATGTTTCTAAAGCATCACTGTACCTTCTGGATGAGTATTAATATATTAAGTTTCAGGCATTGGTTGAACCAGTTTTGTGTGTTGGGATACTTTAGGGTGTTGTAATTCAAAGACATTAATAAGTTTGTGAATGAAGTGTCTTTCTTCTGGCCTATGGGCAGGAAAAAGGCAGAAATTAAAATTTTTGTTCCAAGAATTTTTTAACTGTTCCTTTCCTGAGTATCTCAAATGAAGTTGATCAAAATTGTAGGCAGTGAATACTTTACAGGGTTGGAACTCATGGGAATATCTTTGGCACCGCTGATGTTAATTTAGTCACAACAAATAGCAGGATGTGGATTGGGAACAAATTAGATAGGCTGTAGTAGACATGATTTCTCAGGAAATGACCTAGGTAGACAGAAAACCAGCTTGCACTGTGATGAAAGTTCCTGAGGGAATCAGAGGTTTCCCTGGCTCACAGTTCAAGTTCAATGCAATAGAAAAATACCATGAATAATTCTTTTCAGGTTCAGTGCGTAACAGGTTGCTAAAAATCGTTAAGAGGTTGGTGATAGAATTACTTGCTTCTGAGTTCTAATTCCTTCCTCCCACTTTTCTCTCTTTTTTCTTGCAGGCTCTCCCTTTGAGCATATGGTAGAATTTATGAGGGATGTGGGAAATGTAAAATACCAGCTGTTTATGTTAGTACAGTGTGTGGAGCCCATGCTATCTTCAAAATTCTTTTTATCTTTCTCATAAACTTACCTTAGGTGTATTTCCTGCTAATAAAATATTTTACCAGGAATATGGCAGTGTTGAAGGGCTTAGATTTGATAATCTATTGTGAAATAGTTTTTCGCTTCCCATTTTAATTTTTTTATGTTTCTAGTTGATTTCTATATCTATATTCATTTCAGGATGTTTAACATATGATGTTAAAAACTTACCTATCTTCAGAACCATCTCTAGCTAAACTGATAACGAAATACATATTTATTTACTTTAGCACTGGAAAACCAAGCTAGGATGGGCCTTATTTGTTCCGTCAGTGTTTTCTGTGTCATATCTGTTCAGCTCAGTGATTACTGTCAGTATTGTGGCGTCTAAAAGAAAAGCTGAAGAGAGAGTAGAAATGCAATTTGTGTTCCGTGCTGCCTCGCGTATCACAAAGAAAACTGGCAGCTTAACACAGATTCTTTGCTTGACCTTAGCAGTAGAGCAGAAAGAATACAGCTCTTCTTTCTTATACTGAGAGTTCCATCGAAATGAAGGCATCTTAATGGGGAAGCCACACACGGGAGTAGGTGGGGAGGGAAACAGGGAAAAATTATGCAGTTGAAGAAAGAAATCTGCATTTGTTCCTGATTCTCAATCTGAAATTACCATAGAATGCCTTGACCCCTGTTTTCTGCCCTACGCACTCAAATATCTGTATTAAAATGGTTAAAGCAGTGCATGGTTAAATGGGATGGAGCAGGGAGAGGGGAAGGTGTAGGAATTACTCCAGTAATTTCTGTAGTTTTGGGGAGAAGTATTAAATAGTCTTGCATCCAGCAAATATTATAACAGAATTTATACCAGAATTTTCAGGACAAAGAACCTCAAGCTTGTTTCAAGTTTGATACATTATGGAAGAGAATAGCTAACAGGATAAAAATTCCTAGGTTACGAAAAAATTTCTAAAGTTTAAGACTTTAAGTCTTTGGGTAAGCAATTATAGTGGATTGACCCCAGCCAACAGCCAAACACCACTCTCCTACAGCAAAGGGAGAAAGGGGAAGGCGAGAAGACTTGTGGCTTGAGATAACAGTTGAATAGCTGAAGCAAAAGCTGTGCTCACAAGCAAGGAAAAAGAAAGAATTTATTCACTACTTCCCTTTGGCAGGCAGATTTTTAGCCACCTCTTGAAAAGCAGGGCCTCAGCACATATAATGGTTACTCAGGAATACAGGTGGCATAACCATGAATGTCCCCATTACGTCCCGCTTTCCTTGAGCTTTTATTTCTGAGCATGACGTCATATGATATAGAATATCACAGCAATAGCCCAAACATGGCTGTTATCAACACTGGTTTAGTAACAGATCCAAAACATAGCACCGTACGGGCTGCCGTGAAGAAAATTAGCTCTCTCCCAGCCAGACCCAGTACAGCAATTTATAGTCTGAAAAGGAGTGAAGGAGATTTAACTTTTTTTTGTACTTTGTGTCTGTGACATCATGTTTATATCATATTAGCCATATGTTGGTTCTGCCATGCTCTTCTGTTTTGTTGAATTGCTATTAGAGGCCACAAAGCCAGTGGTGGCCATCATTATTTTCCTTCTCTTTTCTCCTTGTTTATAATTTGACTGTTGAAAAACTGTCTGTTGTTTCTTTGTTTCCTCATTTTTTAGAAACATCATAGTTGGAATCTAACTACCGATGGGCGTCTTGGTGGCATGGAGGTATTTCTGCTGTGCACCTTACACACGTATGGTTTACTTGTAGGCCATCTCTGCAGTGTACACACAGTGGTGTAGAAATATTTCCCGTTCAGCCACCTCACACGTTCCCGGGGAACATTGGCATTGAACCCAGCTGAGTCTTACGGTCAGGTGCTAAGGTACTTATAGAGTTCTTGTAGCTTTTTCACGCAGGAGGAAGTTTATGGCATGCTACTTTTTTTTGCAGTTGAAATGAGGAATGCCGTATTTATAGCATCATTAAATCATCATTGGCAAAAAAGGGGGTCAGTATCCCTAACATTTGGTGCCACTGCTAAAGTACCTATAGTTCCAAGGAGACTTAAATCGCTTTGAACTGTCTTTCCTGGAAGGAATCTGTTGAAGCCCATAGTGCAGGTCAGCGCTGGCCAGTGTCCCAAGCAATTTTGGTGCCATGCAGGATAGACACCAGAGCAGGACAGCAGTGCTGCCTTCACATGGCAGCTCTCGTCAGTTCTGCGAAAGTGGCTGCAGTTCTCCGTGTCCCAGTGGTATTTTTCAAAGCGTGGTAGTTTCTTGACCTCGTCAGGGTTCTTGGCAAATCTTTAGATCTGCTCTGTGGCAGGGAATGACCAGTTCTGAATGGTGATTCCCAAAGATTGTCAGCACATTCTTACCAATCCCGGTAGTCAGTATTGAAGTATGCACTGGACAAAGCTGACTGAAGTGCTAGTTATTAAAGGCAGATGAGGTTTCATCCCTCTTTCTTTCGGTTAAGTTAATTTGTTAGACATAAATGCAATAAAAACCATAAAAATAAAAAATAAAATTATTTTCTTCACTATTTCATCTGACCTAACGTAGTGTTTTTGACTGTAGCTTAAGGCTGTGTATTTCTGTGTTGTTTCCCCTGTCACCATCTTGCTTCATACATACTATTAGAAACTGCACATCTATGTGTTAGTTTTTGGGCATTGAAAAGACACAAAAAGTTTGAGTGAACTAGTAGTCCCCAGACAGCCATAAATCTGTGGTTGGATTTTAATTTTCAATTTTTAAATACATAAATCTGTATGATTAATGATCTCATAATTTACTTAAAAATAAATTTAAGCTGCATGATATGTAGCAATCAAATCATTGGTATCGTTATTGTGGCAGCTGATGCATATGCTGGTGGAAGTTAGAAAGATATTGCAAGCATAATACATGAGTAAATATAAATATCTTTCTGGTCTAAGCTTCCTAATCCACTGACACTGGAGCATGGGGCCACATTGCTATTGATTATCTAACGGTAAAAACTTGCATTGGAACACAGAATCTTAGCCTGTTATCTGATTTTCATATTTTATACCATGTTTTGCGGTCTAGTGTATACCCCACCTCTGTTTCTGTTTCCCATCTGTAAAATGAGACCAGAGATATTTGCCTTCCTTTGTATGTCATAAGCTTTCTGACCTTCAAATGCAGAATACTTTTTTTAAAGCTATTAAATGATACCACTTAGGAGATACTTAAGCCACAAGGGGTCATCATGTGCAGCATAGTTCTGTGACTGGTACCAGGTGACAAGTGCTTTGAACATTATCCAGCAATTTCTTCAGAGTCCACGTCATCTCAATAAGGAAATTAAGAAAAATGTGATAAACACTAAGATGAATTTTGTAAAGAAGTTACAGCTATACATAATGATTCAAGGAAAGAGAGTATATAATACATTTTGTTAAACTAAGCAATCAGTGAAATTAGTGTGCATCTCCTCAAACAGAAAAGGAACTGTGAATGCCTACTTGCTACAACTACTGAATTATTGAGCAGATAGGGAGGCACAGCCAGCTGCTTCTTGGCCATGATTTAGGCAGTGCCTAGTATTATTCCTCTTCTCTGAGAATTCCTCCTAAACTGAAACTCCAAAAGACAAATAATAGTTTATTTTAAACCTTGATAGACTTATATGTGAAACACCTAATCAGGTGTTCAAGATTCAGGCAGCTCTGGGATTTGCCACAAAGAAGCACCCAGGAGACTCTGTGGGGAGAAATTCAGGTACTAGTGCTGAAATTCATCTTGCCTAATTTCAGCTTCTGAAAATGTATCTGAGTCTGGATATGTAGGCGCTCTCTATAGTTGGTGGAGCGAGGTGCACAATCCTAGATACTTAATGCTTTCCATTGTTTGAGAGAAGCCTGGATGACCAGGCAACTAGGATGACTAATTGTCAGAGGATAGGTGGGGATAGCCAGAATTCAAATGTTGGTAGGAGTGGCTGTAATCAATGTGGAGAGTTCTTGAACATAATAAATTGTGGTATTCAGTACCAGTTCCTATTACTGCAGAATTTATCAATGTCTCCTCTTTTTTATATATGATGGCTTCACTTAAATTTGTTTTGAAGATATTTTTCCTCTATTAAACCCATCTATAATTTCAGTGATAATAATGCTCCCTTTTAAATTGAAAATGTATAGTCTGGTGGTCAGCGTGGCGCGTGTCTTCCTGAGACCTTAATCCACTGGGTATGTGAGACTTTTTCAGTCCCGAGTCTAAAAAGCTTGTTTCTTTTAGCTCACGCAGACTGATGAATTTAACTTTGGAGTTCCCTGTTCTAATACAGTAGCCTTCAACACGCCCAGAGGTGAAGCTTCCAGTTACATTTCACTTTCATTAAAGCAAGTTAGATTTATGACTTTTTTATTTTCAGTGAGGCAAACAGTAAGCAATTGCTGTCCTCCTGCAATCTTCTTTTCATCCATTTTCCAGCTGAAACAATTTCATTTCTACACATGACAAAACTGTGAATCAGTTATTATTTAGAGACTGTTAATTTTATCACAGTAGGTACCTTAGATTTTTGTAGAATACTCTACAAAATGTATGTTACTGCAAATTCCTTTAAGGATCTCATAAGGGAGAAGCATCATCACAGCCTACATCTCTGTAAGGAACATTTTTTATCACAGGGTAGCTAAGTTTTCCAGAAATGTAGGATTGAGGGTAGCAGGCAGGAAGCAAGGCTTTGCTTTGCTTGCATTCAGGCAGAGAATTCCTACCAGTTAGGTACTTGATATTCATAGTTTCACTGAAGCAAGTTAAGTCAACAGTTGCAAAATGGTATCACCATATTTAGAGTGTTTGGTGAAAGATGAGTCAGTGCTTCATGGAGCAGACATATCTTCTGACATCGATATCACTTTGTCTGCTGTGCTTCTCGCTTTCCCTGGCACTTGTTCTTGATTGATCTCTTGTTCTGTGCCACTTGATTCATCACGGTCAGTGATCCAAGGACATGAAAAATTCATCCCAAGACAACAAATATTTTCTAGTTTATGATATGTCTTTCCCTTTGGATTCAAGCAAATTAATTCCTCCAGAGAGCAGAAAACTTATCAAGTATAACAATTCTGGCATTTCTGTAGAGAGAGCAAGTGCAATTATGTGTCTCCATTCTCTCATGCAAGAATAAAGATAATGTGTTACAAAACTGAATTATCTAAATAATGACAAAAAATAATTCGTCTAAGGGAGTGGGTTTTGCAAAGGAATTTATTTCTGTGCTGACGGTAAGTACCACTTAATACTACGTACTAAATTTCCAGAAAGATGTATAGACCTGTATCAACAACAATTTTCTTTTTAAGGAAAATTCCCGTTTTAAACTACTTATCTTACTTAGATAAATAAATTCCATCCTGTCTTGGTGTCGCTCTACCTTTATTTATTATGATACCTACTCATCTACATTAAAAAATGGCTCTGTAATGTGTACTTCTCTCTAAACTTGCAGTTGAGATCCAGTTTTTCAGCAGAGTTTTAAGTAAAAGAACTGGGGTAGTGTTATGACTGTAGATACTTTGGAGAATCTGAAATGAAAACTATACAATCAGCCATTATTAGGTCCAAGAAGTGAATATAGAGCTCCCAAGTCACAGGACAGAATCTTATCCCCAAGATTACCTTTCCTCTCAGAATGGGAGTCCAATTTGCACATCATCAGGCCTAGAAATTGTGATATTTGATAAATGCTCTCTGATGCCTTTTATGTTATCTCCTGTAAGACAAAGTGGCATCTGAAACAATCGGAGAGACAAATGAAGTGAGAACTTTGCATAAGAGACAGATGATACGTAATTTAAACTATCTAGTGGCTGACTACAGTAATTGAGTTGAACAAATTACTTTCCTGAAAACAAGTGGTGGAGTCATCTGGTGCAGTATGAGTAAATAGGTAGTGCACATGTGTCAGAGCTGAACATGTGGTGCCTAACTGAGGTAAGGGAGCCCAAATCATGCACCTGCTTGTTCCTAGACTCTCATTACTTCACCTCTTTGTCCATGCTTCTCTCTTTCTCAATATATTCAGGTTAAACAGATAAATCTTGTCAGATTTTTTCTACTGTGCAAAAAAGAGGTATTTTCTCTTTACATTTCAAAAGCTGTGTCTTATTAAGATGTTCTGTCACTGCAATGCAGGACAGCTCTTGTCATGTTCTTTTGCCTCATACTTTTTGCCTCATACTACATCTCTAATGCTTTCTAAGAATTAACACTGTCTGCTTATTTTCTTCATGTATATGTTTGTACAGAACTGCTCATGGTTTTTATTCACAAACCCCAAAGTTTCTAGAAGTCTTATGCAAGTCATTTATTGGAAAATAATTGCACTTTACATGTGCTTTGCATGTGTTCAGGGAGGAGGAAGCAATGTCCTTAATGCAGCAGCTCTGGAGCTGGCATGAATTTATGCAGTTCCATTAGTGACACTACAGATGAATTCCAGTCCCCCCTGACCAGTGCTGTGGGTAGCATGAGCAGTATCCCACTAAAATTTCACAGACTTTGGCAGACGTGTGCAGGAAGCCATATTTACTCAGACGCAGATGGATACCTCACCAGGTGACTAGATTTTCAAAAGCAGAATGATGTGATGTCATGCCTGTTGCTTTCTTACATATGATAGCCTCCAGAAAGGAATATCTTTAGCCATACCAGTAAAATGGGTCATATAGATTCAGATTTCTATACAATGACCTATATTTGAAGCTCTGCCTGTATCTGAAGATACATTTTCTCTATTTGAATTCTCAAAGATAGATCAGTACTGTCAGAATTTCCTGACTGTGCTTGATGCTCCCCAGGATGGGATTTGCCCTCTTGGCTGCCAGGGTACACCGCTGACTCGGATTGAGCCTGCTGTCGACCAGCACCCCCAGATCCTTTTCTGCAAGGCTGGTCTGAAGCCACTCCTCTCCCAGTTTATACTTGTGTCCCGTATTACTCTGTCCCAGGTGCAGAATCTGGTAATTGTTCTTGTTGAATTTCATGTCATTGGTAATTGCCCACTCCTCCAGTCTATCTAGATCCCTCTGCAAGGCCTCTCATCTCTCGAGAGAGTCACCCAAGAGGAATCTTCTTATAGTGTCAAGAATTCAGTCTCTATTCCTCCACTAGACCCCATCTTAAAAATAAATAATAGAAATTAAATGGATTTAAGTAGAAATTTGCTGAATTTCTTGCTCTGTGACAGCTATTGAACCAATCACAGGGATTTGCCTGACTTGTTTTCTGTATCTGTTCCTGGCCAACCATATCAGACCCTGACATTCAGTGCATAGCCAGAGCTAAGGAAGAAACATGGAAAAGCTTGAGGCCCTCTAAAATGGGAGTAGCGTTGACGAAGGTATTGGCATTTCTTCTTGACCCTTGGCAGCAGATAAAGCTACTTAGCAAAAAGATAGCCTGAATGAGATCAGATGTGCATGCTGTTAAACGGAGTGACTACATGGGTTTCCAGAGTGCTCCAGAGAAAAGAAATGTAAACCACCTCCCCTTTGCAAGCCTCCAGACTCAAAGCAGATGAAGCCTGCTCCGAATCCCGTTTAATAGCACATTGATACAGCTACAAAACATGTGGAGAACATTAGGGTCAAGAAGGTCCCTTTATGAGATAGAGATTACTACTGTCAAGTCTCTTGAAATGCATAAAAATAAACTAAAGCCCTATCTCTGATAAATATTGTACATTTCAAAACTGATGCACAGGTGCTCCAAAACCAGCTCTTTACAAAAATCAATTCAGTAATTGCAAAATGCATAAAAATACACTGTGCACCTGTCTTATCATTATCCACTTGAGAATATCAGACTTTCAAAGGAAGGCAAAAAGAAACAGACTCTGAGAGTAATTCTTTTAAAGCAATAATCTAAAGAATCAATAATATGACACTCCATGTTAAAAAATAAATTGAAAAGGTGACGGTGCTCTTCTGTATATTCTGTGAGTGGCCGGATCAGTCTGACTGAATGTGTGAGAAGCTATTTGGTTGATTTTCCTTTCTCTTACATAAACTTGTGGTTAGCATGTTGGTCTTCCAAAGCCAGCTGAAGATAGTGACAAGATTTATGTCGACTTCCCTGGGCTGTGAACAAAGATGTAATGCTCACCTTCTCTGTATTTAACTGCACCAGAAGTTTTACTAATCTCTTCGTACATATAATTAATCTTTCCTCAGTTCTCAAGAGTTTTTCCCATGCAGTGATAAATGCACAGCAGAAATATTACAGGATTTTGCTACTGTCCTTTGTACACTGATGCCAGATAGGGAAACCAGTTTCAGGTTTATGTGAAATTCAGTGATCTTCAAAAGACTAATTTCTTTTTTTCTTTCTTTCTGAGTTGTACAAAAATGTTGAAGAATCTCAGCTTGGTTTAAGTACTTGGAAGTAAAAGCAGTAAAATTGGTCCAGTTTGAGAATACGACAACACAGCAGAATGACAATTCAGTCACTGAGAATTCATTTTGAAGGGTAATCTGACAAAGTCCGCTTAATACTTTCAAAAGGTTTTAGGTTTAGGTTCAAATTCAGAAGTCTCTTCCTATTTAGAAGAAGACTGATCTCTAATTAGGCATATTTTATGCTGGCTAAAGATGGGGTTTTGGTATTTCTTGAACTGGGCTCTTGTGTCCGTATTCAAAATCTAATGAATCAGTGGAAAAATCCCTGTAGATTCCAGTAGGCTTTGGATAAAGTGTTACTGTGAGACATTATATTCTATTAGAATGGATATCATATAAGAAAACAGCTTTCAGTCATGAAATGTAAATGTTTTAAATCAGCTGCCACCACTTTAATGTGTAGTTTCTATACCAGAGCGCCCACTGTCAGGTCTCTGCAGTTTAGAAGAGATGGTCAAACAGTGGTCTTAGACTTTGTGAGAAGCTGAATCGCTTTTCCTTTCCTTTTCCAAGGTAGATAACGGTAGGAGATAGCGGAGTAGAAAATGAAGATATCAGGGTGGGACTGATAAAAAGTTGAACGTAATAATAGATTAAAAATACAAGAGCTACTATTTCTTAGTGTTCACGCAGCAAACAAATCTCTCGCTTGTAATGCTAGGGGGTAAGGAGGAGAGAGCAATTCCTGGTATGTGTCCATTAGAAACAGAAGATCCTACTTTTGCTTTTAGGTACAACAATATACAGTCCATTTGAATTAAGCAATAAGACTTCTGTGCAGGTACCGTTTTGGGGGGAAGAGCTGACGCATGTCCAATACTTAAATCAATTGTTATCCTTGTTTCTGAATAAAGCCCTGGAGAGCCATCTCTATTCTTAACATAACAAAGAGACGCAAGCAATTACATGGAAAGAAAAAAATTAAATAGGAATTTAAAGAAGATTTCAATGGACAAACTGAATTAAATTCTAATATTTGCTTGGTTTTAATCTTTCTAAAGACTAGCTAGCCTCATATATTCATAGCAGCATTTAAACAGTTCAGCTACAGAATAGTTTGGTGAGCTACTACATTGCCCTGAAAAGGTTTATTTTATATTAAGTGGTTTTTTCTCTTTTGTCTTTATACACAGATTTGTTTAATGGAGAATAGAGATAATTATCAAAGTGCTGGGAAAATGTTTCACCTTAGCAGCGTGTAAATATAACAGATCATGTATGATATCATCCATGGTAATTCTGATTTTGGCATTCTGCTAATTTTCATATAATAATAAAAAGTTAAATCAGAGTCAGTATTAAAAAGAAAAAGCTGAATAAAATGCATAGATTACTTAAAAGAAACAAACCAGACCATTTTCCTGAAAGCTCTGTTATTCTTTTATATGAACATACTCTTCTAATAGCTTGCATTAAAAAAGAGGGGCAGAGAGAGGAGACACTGAAAAAAAATGGCAGTTGTAAGGAATAGCTCATAGAGGATTCACTCCCATTTCTATTTAAGTTACATTTACAGTTACTTATTTGCAGTATTTAATAATTGAACCCTATTCTCTTCATATGTATGGTAAACCCAGTAAGGACTGAGGAAGAAAGGGACTAATCAATTTTCCTAAGGTTTCTGCTGAAAAGAAGTAGCTTAACATAGATCTCCTAAGTCCAAGTCTACTCTCTGTATGGGGCTGTTCTTCAGGATGCAGTTTCAAATGACTCGGTTGTGACATACAAAATGTGTGAAGTTACAATGCAAATACTTGAAGAATTTGTTCTGTGATGTATCAGAGTCATTGGGGAATATCAAGACTGTCCTAGCTGAAAAGAATTAAGCTAAGCAGATTTTATGCATTTCATTCCCTGAATGTTGCTTGGTGGTTCTTCAGTGTACACCATGTGTAAATTGTGCCTCTGTCTCATTTTGAAGGAATGGAGATGCACCAGAATGAAGAATCTCAAGAGACATTTTTCTCAGGCAGAAACAGTACCTACTGTTGACTCTTCCACTTAAGAAGTCTGATTCAAGTAATTTGAGATCACCTGAAAGATTCTTTTGATTTCAAGGGACTTAGTAACTAAGTGGTTAAAAGAGCACAGCTACATTCCTTAGGAGTGTTCGGAGTTGGTAAAGTATGACTTCTAAAATCCTCCCTGAGCATGTCCTTTGCCGAGGTAGTCTTGAGTTTATGAATCACCAAAGGACTTGGATGAGAACAAATTTCAGATCCAGTTACTTCTGAGAAGGTCCAGAAACAGGTATGTTTGAACCAATATGTTAAAAGGGAAATTGAATGAAAAAACTTCAGATATTGGGAATGGACGTTTCTCCAGGCAACTGAGACAGGGTTTGGAAAGTTGAAAAAGTTTTGGCCACAACTATTTAAAGTGGCATTCAGGCCTAAATTCTCTGAAAATCAAAGTGATGACTCCTACTTAAGTTGATACTCAGTGAGTGCTTTCTGTGAATAACCGTATGAGACTTCATGCTCTTTTAGACATATGCTGTATGCTCTGCATCTGAATACATGTTCACACACAACTTGTACATCTACTGAGAACTAGTCATCAGACCAAGAACTCAAAAAATCCAACAGCTAAAATAAGAAATGATTTATGGCACTTTTGATCTGCTGCTCAATGAAATAAATAGAGGTGATCCCATAGATTTTAATGAATTTTGAGCAGATCCTAAATTAGGGAAGAGCTTCAGACAGGGAACCTGTCAGTTAAAATATTGGGATGGTTGAAACCTTTTCTGTTAAATCAGCTCAGTATCTAAACCAAGAAAAAATGCAGCTCTGCATTTAAAGACAGTGATAGTTGTCCAAGTACATATGACACAAAGCAAAAAAGCACCTACTGTAAGGTACTCAACACAATAAATGGAACTAAAATCAAGCAAGATAAACTTTTGCTTTGCTAGTTGATTATCTCTGTTTTTCACAGTATTGTATGAAGGAGTATTTTGCAGCTGATATGATGTGAATGATTTGTCTTTATGTTGCAAGGTAAGGGACACATTAGCTAATCACTGATATATTTAATAAGCAATCATTAAAAAAATGGAATCATGTTTCTATAAATAAAATGATCAGTGATAGCTATTACTGCTCTCAGGACCAGCTCATCCTTCTTAAAAATAAATCTGCTTTGTGTGAGCCAGGAGCAATCGTTATTTTCAGCTGATTTCAAGCCTCTGTTGGAGAGAAAGGCTCTTTGATTAACAAGCAAACCTACAGCTAAACTGAAACTACCTTAATTGACAGTGACCAACCCTTGAAACCCTTGAAGGAAAAACAATGATTTCCTTTCTTATGACTTACTCACGCTTTTCTTCCTAGTCAGATATGCTACATTCACATTCTCTTCCTTTGGTCCAGGTTTATCAGAGATGAAAATGACTCCTGTAAAAATCAAGGATTTGCTAATTGCTTTTCCACAAAGCGTTTGTCTTTTTTACAAACTTTTTAATAGTGCGGCAGAAGCTCTAGACCATAAGACCCACTTTAAGACTTGGATTTTTCATTATGGAAGTGAAAACATCTTTTCTCAGTTTTTTAGGAGGCAAGAGGATAATATTGCACTTTCCACTTGTTATTTTATCTTCTCATTGATAATTTAGCTTGCTGACAGGAATGTATTAGCTTCTGGCATGGATAACCAGCACAGAGCTCATTAACCTCGTGACTACTATTCGGGACCTTTTGGCCCAGAGCATAACTGTGGACAGCTGTAAGCTCCTGGTGTTTGAAAGCAGCTTTACAGACTGTGGTGTTTGGTGCTGATGACTTCAGTGATGTGCTTTTGGTATAAGATCTATTGAAACAGTGCCTGAGCAGCTTCTGTTGTCTTCAGGCATGTAAATTATTTATATGTCATTTTAATTACATTTTTCTTTTGAATTGTCCTAACTTTGTATATTGGGGTGAAGATATGCAGCAGTGACTATCTTTAACTGGCAACACTTCAGTGTTGTTTTTACTTTTCCAGAGTCATTATTTCTCTAACTTTGTTTTCAACTAAACTCTGTATAACTACAAAATAATTATAACGGGAATTATTACAATAATTGTTAAAGGGACACATCTGTAAGACTCAAGAACAGTGCTTGGGAACTAGACTGCATGATGTGTAATCGGTTGTCTATAAAATGAGTATGGTTATACAATGCTACTGTTTTGAGCAGGATGTTGAACTGGACTTCTTCCTGAGATGTCTTCCAAACAGAATGATTATATGATTTTATAATTCTAATTATACCCTGGGTAGGGAAAGCAGGGCTACATATTTAATATACTTAGCCAGTGTATTTTATTGTTAGGCAATCATTTATGCCTTCTGTTTGGATATACCTCTTACAGTGAAGATTCTTCATATACATTTAAAAAAAATGCTACTCAGTTACTTTGTGGGAGAGGAAGTAAAATGAGCGTATGAAAATTTGTCTGTGGATTTTACAGCTCTCAAGAGAAATGTGCTGTGTATCTTCATAGTAGACTTTTAGGAAGGAACTGCGAATCTCTTACAATGGTCTTTAAATGATCTTTTAAAACTCACATGTGCACTAAACGTTAAATATGTATTTTTTAAAATAAAATGTACCTTATACAAATTGTTTTAGCTGACTCATTTTTAGAAGATATGTACATGGTTAAAATTTCCTGATATTGCAGATGAGTCTCTTTTAAATCATTTAACCTGTCACCCTCATAATCAGCAATTTTTTTTGTATTCCGGAAACTGGCCTTTCTTAGGTATCTTATGATGGTATCTATCTCACATTTTCAAGTCTTGGCCATCTACAACTCTGCAATTATCCTCAGCTTGTGTAGTTCAGTGGGCCTGAAGATTTTACATCTTACATGTTGCATAGCTTGCTTTGTAATGAAAATGGTCATGTAGTTTTTAATAACAAGATCAAAACTTAAAAGGTTCAGACAGGAGTAATTTTGTAAAATTGTTGTTGTTCTATAGGCTCCTGAATCTTTCACACCATTTTCTTCTTTCTGAGATATTCTGAAGGAACATCACAAACCCAGACTAAGAATGTGCTAAGATGGGGACAAACTCTAATTACACAGTGAGGCATACCTGAGCAGAAAATTAAAAGTAGATTAGCTTACAGAGAGTTGAGTTCTTCTCCGAGCACAGAAGGAATGTGTTAGTTTTGTTCACTCAGAAAGGGAAATTCATGCGTTCTTGGGGGAGAGGGAGGGAAGAAATCCCAGCTATGTGCAGCACACAGATGAGCTCAGCTATTCCTAAGCACAGTGCAGATGCTGCCTGCCCAATCTAACAGCCAACAACTTTCTGTCCTGTAAGCTTTCCCAAACAGATAGCTGATCGTTAGGAACAGTAACTATTGTATATGCTGGTGTGCATTTGGGCTGCATAACTCTTATTTCTTAATTTACTTCTTGCACTTCACTGCGTATACTGCGAGAACTCCAGAGTGGCATATTTTCAGCTTGGGCACTTAGCCAAGACACATAGCATCTATCTTTGCATATGCTGAGATGCTAATACACAGGGAAAATCTCTTCTCATTTTGTCTTTTCAGTACTTTGTTTTTCAGTTTTGTCTTCACCTCAAAGTATAGCACATTATGTTCACTATAATTCAGATAGCCCCAGGATTCAATCACATCAATAGCATACACAATAAAACTGACAGTCAGACAAATGCTGACCCATCAGACATAACATGGTCAACAATTCTATATATGCCAATCAATCGGATCAATCTCATCACCTGTAAAATGGTCCTATATATCTTTTTTCCATTGACTGATGTGCTACATCATGACAGAGTAATGATGGAGGGTAAAATGAATCAGCATTGGCATATGTCATCTTGTATCGCTATTTTAAATATTGAGGATATTCATCAAAAGACTTGCCATGTTGTCATATATTTTGTCATTTATTTATCACTGTTGTTCTTAAAGACAAAGTTGAGATTGGAACATAATTTTCCCAATGAGGTTTATGGCCACAAGAACTTGCATGAAATCTGATATATAAAACGGAGACGTGACTAGTTCCTGATGTATGATATAATATTGTTGGCATTAAAAATCTGTTATTTCCTCATTGTTTCCACCTGAAATCCAACTTACTTCTTACAATGCACTCCATGTTGTCCTATTCTTGCATAGTAGACTCCTTGAAGAAGAAAGCAGGATTTTTATTCTTTGTTTTTGAAACTCTAGTCAAAAGTAGTCATCTTACAGATTAAGAGTCATCTTACTTCATTCCTGGACAGAAACTTACTGATAAAGAAAGATCGTATAAAGAACACACACATGTTCACATATACATACTAATGAAAGTAGCAGACAGAGAAAAATACTTATCTCACTATCGTGTTCATGGAGCCCACTGGAAAGCTATCACTGGTATCTGTATGAACACAATCATATATATGTCTATTCTGCATATGACCTGATGCATCTACCTCACGGCATTAGAAGATCCCCATATGTTTCTTGAATTGTCAGCAAACACCTGCCCAGCCATTCCATTGAAATGCTAAGATGCTGGATGGTATTGAATAGTTAAATCATCAGATTTGCAGAGATCTGTGTACTCTGGAAGGTATTCCCTACAAATATTTGTCTAACCCTCCAAGTTTACTGTCTGATCAAGTGGCCAACAAACCAAAAACATGCCTGGATTTTCTTTACCTGTGAGTTTGTACATCACGGTCTCTTAATACTTCTGGAGATGGTTTAGTATGAAAATTGTTATATAGATGTGAAATGCTAGTCTTATAAACACCCGTGATATGATTATGTTGGAAATAAAAACAAAATAGCATGCAGAAATACAATTTTCTTAATTCAGTGAGGTCTTTATTTTGAAATATGTCTCAGCATTAAAGTGAACATAAATAAACTAAAGTAGGAAAAGCAATCACTCCAAGGATCATGTACCTATCTTCTATAAATGCTTCAAGAGGCACAGTACTATCAGCTCTGATGATGCCAAGTATTCTTTCTGAAATTATATCTTCTTATTTAATGCATGTTACGCTGAGTAAAATGGCATCATTTAGTAATGGGAGCTAAGAAAAGATTTGTTATCTAGAAAATAAGTGCACATTAGCTGGAAATGCTGCAGCAACAGAAAAAAAGAATAATGTTTACCAGAAAGACCTTTTCGAATACTGAATTCACCCTGAAAAGGCTGGATTCTAATTTTCAGTATATAGGCCTTCAAAATTTGTCCAGTCCAGTATTTAATGCTTGAAAATAATGACCTCAAAATGAAGAGTCTGTTATGTTCCTGTTTCCAGTGATTCAAAACTGTCTTATAAACTTTCTTATGGGATGAATTCTCCATGCTTCAGAGCAAACTCTCTAAAACACTTAAACACACAGTCAACTAGAAGTGTATGCCTAAATCCTACCAAAACCAATTTCTTAAATACATGCTTCAATACTTGCATAATTAAATTCTTTAGCAGTTTTGCTGAATAATCTCTATAGCAAATACTCTTTGCAGGATTAAGTCTTGCCAAGATCCAGAATTGGTCCATAATTTAGCCAATTTTAAATTTGTACCACAGATTTATGCTGATCTTGTTTAGGTCTGATGTCTGGAGGACAAATCATTTAATCCTTTCAGTGAGAAAATGGCAGAAAATCACCTAAACTGTATATTTTTTTTTTAAAGTTTCAGTTTTGTGTGGCAGCTTTTAACTCATTTGCTCCACCAATGTTCTTTTCAGTTTTAACTCTTTTTGTCCTTTCCGGCCTAAACAACTCCATCAGTACTGGCAATAGTTGTATCTCTGTTTTGCAGCAAATAATGTGATAGAAAGAAAAGGAACTATTTGTCACCTCGTTAAGCTCCTGTTTACACTATAGCCTCCATCATAGTATGGGAACCTGATAATTCTTCTAAATTCATTTTGGTGGTTGCATATATATAGATTTTGTTTCTCCTTTTCCAATTTCCTCTGACAAGAAAAAACCTCTCTAAAGCTAAATATCTACGTTATGTTTACAAGAAATTGTAGCTAGAACAGGCTTTCTGTAATCAGCCTACAGTGTGGAAATCAGTCATCCTAGTTCTTGCAGGTTCATCTGAACCTTTAGTCCCACGGTATTTATCTGTTCTTTCCTCCACTTAATATCACTGTTTTTATCATAGCTGTTGCTGATTATTTTGCATTGGAGTAATTCTTAGGAAGGATTAGGGCTGTGTTGTGCAAGGAACTCTATCTGCAAAAAAAAAAAAAAAAAAAAAAAAAATATTACCTAAATAATAGACAAGGTATAAGAAGCAGATGAAGGAGGAAAAAAGTCAACAAGGAGACTCTAAGGCTAAGCATAATAAGCAGTGGTAATACTCCAGCAGCCGTTTAGCTGTTGCTCTCAGGTAATTTCTTAGGCTGATGTTATAGGAATATTTAAAATGTTAAGAATTGAAAGGAACAGGATGTGTGGCTCTTTGCACAGGATTTTACCCTTGTGGAATTCACTTAGCTCTGAGCATGTAAAATGTAGCTGTTTACAACTAGTCTAATCCAATAGCCTTCATACCCAATGGAGAGAGTAGGAATTCCAGGATATGATCCAGCAGACCCATTTTATCACCTGTTCAGTGAAACCGAGTGGTGTCATATATAAGCATTGCTTGTTTCACTTGACTGTATGTGAAGTCCATGTGGCAAGCCTTGGGTGCTGTCTAGGATTAGTCAACTAAATCCCCTCCCTCCTGTATGACAGCTGGGAGAAGCCCAGAAAACAGTGGTCGGAAATGCACCATCTCCTTATGCAGCAAGGATTTTTACCTTTGGATGCATTGCCTCAATAAGCACACATGAGGAGTTGGTACTGAATTCAAACAAAAGTGACTCACAAAAGTCGCACTCAGGAAACTGAAACACGGAGGTAAGGGAAATGCACTAAATCTTTGCTGGCTTTGTTAGGAGAATCCAACTACAGAAAACATCCAACAGATATTGAAAACTTAAAGGGACAGTTACAGCTCTTGTGCAGTAAGTTCTGATACAAGCATTCTTTAGTAATAAGTTTCGTTTACACTTTTCCTCAAGAGGAAAAAACTGTCCAATGCCTATAACCTACTCCTCTTTTAAAAGGAAAGGCGGCACTTTTAGTTTGTGCTGTTTTGTTGCAGATTGGCAGCATCTTACTGTTGAAGTATGACTTCAGCCTTGCTTTTACATGGCAATCTAACTATGACATCTTCTATTTTGTGACATATACAAAGATTATCATTATCATTAATTATTTTTTCCTTAAATGTCACTGCAGCAGTATTTCATAGACATTCGCACTCATTCTAGATTCATTAAAAGCAGATAGTAAGTATATTTGATAACAAGCAGTCTGTAGCTATCATCTCCAATATTAATGTTTATTTGCCAAGCGAACAGTGTGAGAAAACGAACAGGAACCAAACGGGATATTATATTCTGAAAAGCATACAACAGAAGTTTACAGCTAGTATATCCTCTTCCAGATAATGTTTTGATAAGCTGCTGTGTATGGCAAATAAGTTTTCTTTGTCTCTTCTAAGTTTGAGAAAATCTATTCTGTCCATCAGTCTTGTATTATAAACTCACCAGAGATTGCCAGAATGCTTCCTAAAAAAAAAAAACCAGTTGTTGATGAATAAACCACAAAGATGATCAGAGGGCTGGAACACCTCTCCTATGAGGACAGGCTGAGAGAGTTGGAGTTGTTCAGCCTGGAGAAGAGAAGGCTCCGGGGAGACCTGATTGCAGCCTTTCAGTACTTAAAGGGGGCTTATAAGAAAGATGGAGAGAGAGTTTTTACCAGGGCCTGTAGTAATAGGACAAGGAGTAACAGTTTTAAACTGAAAGGGTAGATTTAGATTAGATCTAAGGAAGAATTTTTTTTATGATGAGGGTGGTGAGGCACTGGAACAGGTTACCTAGAGAAGTCATGGATGCCCCATCCCTGGAAGTGTTCAGGGTCAGGTTGGATGGGGCTTTGAGCAACCTGGTCTAGAGAAAGATGTCCCTGCCCATGGCAGGGGAATTGGACTAGATGATCTGTAAATGTCCTTTCCAACCCAAACCATTCTATGATGCTACAATTCTATGAAACTTAATGGTACACAAACTATGAAATCACTGCACATCCATCATTGTTTATAGCAGTTACTACCTTGACACAACACTCTAAGAAAATAAATCATGTTGACTGAGAAGGCCTGCATTATTAGCTAGTAGCAAGCTACTCTGGCAAGTTCTGTAATTTCAGACTGCAAAAATGTACCTTATTCTTTAGTTGCTGATGTATATAGCTATGTTGATATGACTGTCACGACCGTTAAAACGACAGAATTAGAGACAACCTACCTCCACTGTGGAAGGGGCGGAAATATGAGTGGTACACCACTGTTTCAAGGCTTGTAAAGTGCTAAAAATGTGTCTTATTGAAATACAAGATGTAGTTATCTTGAGCAGTTTTTTTCATTTTTTTTCATGAAAGACTCATGAAGTATGACTTCAAAGCATCTCTTAAATTAACAAATGGAAGCCTCTGGACTATGCAGATGGTATTTTGTGTCAGTAGATCATATTTTAACTCCAGATTTGCTTTCTCATGTGCTGCATGAAATTTTGGTTTCAATCCATATATTCTACCCACAATTACACAATTCTCTGGGAAGTGAGTAAATATTCCAAGTACAAGAAGCTTGATGTTGATCTAATTCACTGTATTTTCATTATCATGCAAGTTATATATTCTGCTTTACAGTAATCAACATATTTCCCATATAAATACTGCCATAAGGTAAAACGTAAATTTTATGCTTTCCCAGTTGATCAGATAAAGTAACATGTTTTGATTTCATTTATCATAAAATGCAACTTCCTAATTTTTCATTTTTTCCTAACATTTTTCCTAAAATCCTTCATCAGTAAAAGTAATAAGTAGATTAAACTGATTGCATTTGAGATGCATGCTGCCTTCTTAACAGAAAAGGTTTGTGGTAGGCAAACTACAATGGACTTACAGTGGTTGCTTTTAGTGTACAATCTGTGTATGTTCTACAGAATTCTAAAGGAAGGCATGTTTGTTTACCTATGGTGTCTCATAAAGCCTATTTTAATATTCCCTTTAGGCACAAAATATGGATTTTTGTAGTAGTACTGGAGCTGAAGAAGCTCTGGTATATACATGTATACATGCGCGTGTGTGTATGTACATGTGTGTGCATGAATATGTATGCAATGCAAACATTTGAAAGGTTGAAAAATCTAAAGAATTAAAAGATAGCACAAAACCATGCTAAATATGTTAAATCCACCATGTAGTTCATACGCCAAGATTGACAGGCCATAGAGTGTTGTCAACTCCAGAGCAAAAAGAAATGTGTAAGCACATGTGTCTGTATGTGCAAGTAGAACTACATACATATATATATATATATATGTGTTTATGTGTCCAGTTACCATTTGGACCATATGCTCTTTTCAAAGCTACTTTTACAAAGTGACCAGAGCATAGAATAAAATTGTCATTTATGATAAGCACCATTTTTCACTCTGTAGCTAACGTTTCTATATGCAATGCAAAACTGGGCAGGTAGAAGTATGATTTATTGTTGGATGATGCCACTAGCTACTTATTCAGTATTGATCATTTTAGATTTTTGCAGCATCCAGTGCAAATTCAACCATATGATTAATGCTAAAGAAGAACTTCAGCTAACAAATGGAAAGCATAGTTTTGTCTGCATTATGTAAAAAGGATAGACCCAAGATAAACAATACTTCTCCACTATGAGTTACTAATATGTAATGTTCCATTCACATTTAACAATAGTTAAAGTAAGTGACATTTCTTCATTTGATACCAGGAGAAACTCAGACCCACATTACCATAAAGTTCCATGACAACTTCTAGGAAGTGTGGAATTGTGGTAAGGGGTAAGAAATCAGTGCTGTCTCCTGCTAATAGTCTTCCTCATGTGTCTAGACATTTATTTCGTGCTACTGGAGCATTATGTTGGTAAAAGTGGAATAAAAATAACTCTTCTGAAGAACTGTGAGATAGTGTTTATTCCTAGGTAAGTAGTTGAAATTCAGCTCCTTGCAGGTGTCCAGGACAAAGTTCATCTGAGACTTCTTCGAGGCATTAAAGAAGACTTGAGTAATGCTCGCACAAGGGGATGTTGTTGAACTGAAAGGGAATTGTGCTGAGATCGTTGAATAAAATGAGTGAGTTACAAAATATTGAATTAATTTGGTCCATAGAAGAAGCCTTGAACAGGATTTTGTGCAATTAGTTTGGGTTAAGGTAAGGATTAGTGTAGGAGACACAAAAGGTTAGCATTTCTTCATTGTTTTTGTAACCCATGAGTCGGTGCACCTTTAGCATGGGTCTCTTGTAATGAGAGACATGAAGAATATTAGTTGAGCTCGGTCTGTAAATTGTCTCTTTGCAGAAACGGTCCAGTCATTGGTGCTGGGCCAGATGGTGATTCTCAGCTATTGGCAGTGTTTTGAGCTTCAGGGGTTGCTGTAATATTTGTGCTCAGAGGGCTCATGCAACTAAATTTTAAATACTGGGTGTAAGCCGCTGCATCTATTCTAAAGGTGAGGTTATCTGTTGGAGATTCTTCAATCAAAACCTGGCAGTTGCAGGCAACTATGACATTTAGGATATTCGTTCTGCTTAACTTAGGAACAAACGTGTGCTTTCTCAAGCATGTGCACTCAAGCTGCTGACATGAATGTTCACTTTAGGGCTGTGGGTATGATCACTTTAAATTGATCTGTTGACTTCAAGGAAGAACAGATAGAGACCAGAAGATAGAAACCAAAGTTGAAAGTCATTCAGCTCTAGGACAGATGTCTATATGAAGGCAAAGGCTAGAACTGCAGAGTCTCTTCCTAGTATAAACATGAATTTCAGTGTGACCATAAATATTAAAAAAAGTCAGAGAAAAGAACCATAAAGACCTCAGAGAGCTGAACCAACTCATCCTCTGAAATAAGGCCTGAATGTTTGCATTTGTATGTAATAGATTCTTAATGCCACACTTCATCATAATGTCTTTGAACTTTTGATTGTTTTATGTAACCAGACCTCAAAAATCATCTGAGATTTCCCCCTTACTAAATCAAATGTCAGCTTCAAACTGCTGTGCTGTACATATTAGACTGTACTGCATATGTGGTTCGGTTAATTTTGCTGTTATTTATAGCTGGTAAATTTGACTCAAGCTGTAATTTAAAAACAGGTAGGGTGGCAGCACAGGTATACCCATCTAGGTAAATCTCCAGCTGTAGCTTGGAATACAATTGCTTCAGCGTCCCAATGACCTGAGAATATTTAGTAAAGAGTTTAGTCAGATCCTCCCTGGGTCCCCAGAATTCAGGAGTTTTATCATTAGCACCAAGGAGAGAAGAATCAGACTCTCTCTTTGGCAGAAATTGCTCCAAAATTCCCAACAGGTATTGTCTACCCTGCTGTTTATTAAGGAAACATGCCTTTGCGTGCTGCCCCTAAATGATTTTGTATCTGACTAATAGCAGCTTCAGCGTTTTAGAAAAAATTACTGTGGATGATAACAAGAAAGCGTGTAGGTCTATTAGGAAGGAAAATCCTGGAGGTAAAGGTGACAGCTTTACGACACTAGCCCTTGCCTTATTTGCAGTAACTCATTTTGTATATAGTGTTTCATACGGGTGAAGCCAAGGGCTAGAGCTGTTTGTTATTTACGTCAGCCCATAAGGCGGATGGTAGTATCCAAGAGGGCAGAAAATAGGTCTGTTGATTAGAACAGTAAATTAGGGGAAGACAGAAAGACAGAGAAGAATAACTGGGTTCCATAGACATGCATAAACATTTCATGTTGTTTGCTACTTGTTACTTGGCTTCCCTATAAACTCTGCTCCACAAGTCTTTAAACTAATAATAAAGCTTTCCTCCTCATCCCACTCCCTGGGTTATTTATCTCTCTTGGGTTAGTCAGACCTTCTGTTTGTCTGACCTCTGTTACGGTAACAAAAAAAGTTGTTTTCTTCAGAGCACTCAAACTGCCAAGAAGGCAAAACTATCCTCCATGGAGCTGTGCAAGCATTTGGTTTTGACATAGGTGAAAATGAACCCTATAGGCGGGGAAGTACATTTGTCTTTTCCATACTGGATTTAGCTTATACCTAACACAAGTTTATACCATGTCTTATACCATACTAGATTTAGCTCTTCAACTAATGCCCTGAAGGACCACTGGCCTCCATGTAGCAATTCAGATACCATCATATAGTGCTCTTTCTGAGACGTAAGTTCTCATCTTGATTGGGGACTTTACAAAATTCTGTTTTGTTTCATGATATATTTTATCCAGTTTGTTCCAGCTACAGTAAAATAAGTAAAAAACCTGACAGTTTCAGTTGTGCCACTATATTAACCAGTTATCAAGATGATATACAAGGCTGGTAGTATATTTCAATATTTAGTTTCTTTAAAAGTTTAGTTTCTCTAAGCAGAAATATATTGAATATATTAATATTTTAAAATAGAGAAGTATATTAAATAGATTTTACTCTTTAGTTTCTAAATATACAGTTTTTATAACAGTTTCTCTAAATATCTTACTCTATCAAGAATAGTTTCTGGTTTGATTTGATTTAATTTTCAACAGTGTACATTTTTGCTAATTCAAAATGATGATAACAGAACTCACTGAGGATTGCTGAATTTTGCAAACTAGCAGATTATACCCAATTTTAACAATTCACATGAGCATAATTTTGTCTTTAAACATACAAATAACCTCATTGCCTTTAAAATAAAGAAAGTGCTCCAGTTTTGACTTCAAAAGCATATATGATTAGAGGTAGAAATGAGCATGCATTATAAAATATATACTTTTTGATATACAGATGATAACTAGAATTTTGTTTAATTCACTTCTAATATACCCTATTTTTGCATTATTTCTGCTTTCTTGAATAGTTCTCTCAGTTTTCCATACATATTTGTCAACTTTAGAAGTATTAAGATCTTAAATGATCTTACTGTTCAAATGTTGTATCAGAGTAAGGAGAAATCTGTTACCAAATGCTTCTGAAAAGGGAAGGCTATCACACAGAAAATAAGATAAATTCGCATGCACACCCACTGGCCTTAGTGCAGTCAGGATTTCATCCATCATAATTTCTGTAAACTCAAATGCAGAACAGCTGTATGAAATAAAACAATACAATATGCTTTTTTTTGGGTAAAATTTAGTTTTCATATAGCTCTTCTATAGTACAACACAAAACTCAGGTTGCAAAGAACAACAGTATCACAGTGTCTGCTTTACACTTGAGAAAAATACAGCGTACAGTGATAAACCTAGAGTCACTCATAAGACCAGTAACCTCCTCAGCTCTTACCTGATGAAGCATCTAACAGATTAGATCATTCTGATGAGAAACTGGAAGGTGACGTTGTTTTGTAGGTACCTCCCCTGCCCCCAGCAAATATTGGCCTTTATTTATATCAAAAAATTATTCCCTTATTGTTCGAAAAGTTCTGAGAAAAAGTATGATCTAGTGAGTAAAAAACCTAGCTGAGAACCAAGACCTTCTGAACGCCCTTAACAGCTCTTGCTCTGGTTTGCTCATGAAGAAAAATCAGTCAATTTGCAGTTGCCAGCAAATAATTTTAACATGACATATATACTCTGTATTTGCTTGGGTTTCACCTATACACAGATTTGAAGATCCTGTATAATTGTAACTCTCTTTTGTCTTAGCTCAATGGATCTATCGTAGCCTAATTTAGAAATATCCTCATGGAGGTTAGACAGTTGGACTGAAGAAAATTACAGATGCAACTCTAGAGCTCTGATGTGAAATTTGAGTGCAACACTTTGGGCCAGATGTGATCGCTAGTTAAGAAAGTGCCTAAACCACTGAATACCAGCAGTAGAAGAGTATGTACTGGAAAAGATCACTTTATACCTGCTGAGTTTCTTATATTCTCCTGCCTACCTGCTGCTGGAGATAAGGTGCTACACTAGACAGACCTTTGGACTAAACCCATAGAGAAGCTTTTATGAATGTATATGAGATGTAGGTGGATGGCAATGTTCAAAAAGGATTTAAAAACCTATAACAAAAGATGCAATTATATTTAGACTTTGCATTGTCTTTCCACAGTTCATCCAAATTTTGGAATCTTCCAATAATACAGCTTCCTAAAGATAACCTCAGTGTTCAAAGAATTTTTTTTCTTTGCAAGAAAAGACATTTCTCAGTTAAAAATAGTAATGAAGATCATTAGCTGATTTTTTTTTTTTTTTTTGCTAAAAACTACAAACAGAAAGTTGTGCTTTGTAGGTATTACTTCTATTTTTTTCCATTTAGAAAATCATCAGAATTTTGAGGTGTGAAAATATATTTGCACCAAAGCAAAATTATAGGTACAGAATGTATTCACTTATACAATGTAAAGGCAAATAACCGTGGTCATACAATGATATTGAAGAAATTCCCCCACAATAGTGTCAAAGAAAGTTTTGCCACTCATTTCAGAGGAGTCACAATTTTAGCCATTATAATTTCTTTTGAAAGGTATTTAATTACTCCTACTCAAGAACATTGTGGAAAAGAGCATTGTGGAAGTAAAAATTTAATGAAACACCTACTAATATCAATGGAAAAGCTCCCATTGATTTCTGTGGATCTTGGTTCATGTCCTTCCAAAGCTTTATGAAAGGATCTCTCAAAGAAAAAGGTCGCAAGCACTGTCATGCATGACATCTAAAACTGAAGTAAAACGTGTACTGAATTAAATGCTATTGATGAAAAAATTATTTTCACAAGAAAATGGACAGAGATGTATCACTCTGTGCTTAGGTGAGTGCTGCAGCAAAGTTACATCCTCTGAATCAGGGACAGAAATGCATAAAGCTCACTGTACAGTGGGTTGGATTTGGACAGATACTACCATTAAAATGGTGTTTAGGGTTACGGATGTAATGACCTCATAGTTGGATGTTATAGAACAGCCTTAACCTCTAGATCTTTTTTGCTTACTTCATTTTGATTGCCTCCTTTTATTTTCCAGTTATAAATACTTGCCATTGAGCCAAAGACTTTGCTGACTAAAACACTGATGACAGATGAGTCATTCTGTCACATCTATATCACTGCGAGTACCTTGAAAAAAGACCTGATTCTCCTCTTTTCTGGTAACTGAGCTGACTCATTTCTGAATCAGCATAGGACAGTGTCATCACACTGTTGGGATGTGGAGTACTTCAATACCATCTTCTTCACTGAGCCCTTAAAATGCTCTCAGATCCTTTTTAGCGTACATGAGGAAACATTTCCAGTTCTTATAACCTAAGGCTGTGTGTTGCTTTGTGGTTTAGATAGTCATAAGCTTACCAGGGTCTTGAAAAAGTTCCTCTGCTGTTTCCCAGTCAGCTCCCAAATCTTTATCTTCAAGGAACTGAGTTACGATGCCACTGCACCACCAAGACAAAATATCAGTGTTATAATTACTGCGAGGATTAGGAAAACATAAACCCCAGTCCTATAATGGAGCAGATGAAGTACAGCTCCTAACCCTGGGGCAAAGTTATTTTTGTTAAGGAGTTCTGATTATAGAACAACTTTCTAGAGTAATTAGGAAAATGCAGGAGTGGTTGAATATATCCATGTCTTTTATGGCCTTTTATGAATAAGAAGATCAATTTGGTTTTACGCATTTTTTTCACAGTTCAAGGAACTGTCTTTACTCATCAGTCCCATCCCAATATATTGTGTTACCAATTAAGCTTCAAAAATCCTGAGAAGAATTTTGCCTCTGAGGGAAGTTTTTGATATTCCTGTAAATCCACTCTGTTTGTGGTGGTTGTTTGCTTGTTTGGGATGGGGGGGGAGTTTGTTTTGGATTTTTTTTGTTGTTGTTGTTTTGGTTTGATTTGGTTTGGGGTTTTTTTGTTTGTTGTTTTGTTTTGTCTTGTTTTACCTGCTGCTGGTTTTGCATGGAAAGGTCTAGGGTCACCAAACACGGCTTCTGTCACCCTTCAAGCTAAGGTGATACATAGCACCATAAACCCCTGAGACAGCTACGTTCACACCAGAATAAATGACAAGTGCATCAAGGGCAGAAAGTGCATTATGAAATACATGGAAGTAAGTTTACCCCAGAAGGGTGAAAGACTGAGACTCAGCCTCTTCTAGAGGCCTAAGTATTCTGAAGCTTATTCCTGGGTCATGAGCCATCCATCCCCTTTCAGCTGTAGGAAAAAAAACAACATTGTAAACTCTTTCCATGTCGCTAGTATCGATAGGTTTAACATTTCTTATTCACACTGAGGGTACAAACCTGAATAGGCTAATGTAGATGTTCTCTGTGAAAATACAGTCAGCCCTCTAGAACTTTTGTATGTGTTTTGTAGCTTTCTGACCTTTTCAGCGTCACACTAATGCTATAATAAATCACCTCTTTTAGTGCCTGAAGTGCTACCTTTCACCCCCAAACACGTCTGGCAACTGTGCCCGCTGTCAATATATCATCATAATGTAGCGTGTACATGTGTCAAGCAATATGAATGCGCTTTCGGCAGATGTAAACTTCCAATCGGGTTTGTACTGTGAGAGGGGGAAGAGGATGGGAGGATACGTAGCTATTTTACTTTATCGTCCTTGTACTTTGTAGTTTCTTAATCACCACGGTATTAGTAACTCATACTGGTTGTGTAAGGTGTTTGATCTCATGCCTCCTGCCTCCTTCCTATCTTCATGAAGATAACTTCATGTTGAAGGGATTGGTTAAGTCCGTTCTTAAAAATGTCATGGTTTTACTAACTTGATTTTAGATGAACAATTAAGGAATGCATTCACAGTCCAGATCTTATGCAGCAATCCTGTATCTCAGAGCTCTCTGTCCATATTGCTGCTGCCTTGGGTTTTTTGCAGGTGTGGAAACTGAGGCAAAAAAGATGTTGGTGGTAATCAAAGGATAAAAAGCTGATAGCAGAGCCAAAAGCTAGAAACACCTCTCCCCAGATCCACACGATCACATAAGCCTTCTTCAGTAGTTTTGCAGTGATTATTATGTCTTTGTAAAGCAAAAGTAACAGAAAGCCTAGGGCCAGTACTGTCCTCTGAGATAGCTCATTATTTCCCATTGTTTTGTCCCCCAATTACATGTTGTTTTCTAGATCTAGAAGCTCTCTTCTTCCCAATCAACTGGAGCATCTGAAGCCTCTAGGTGTTTAGTCATGATATTCCTTTCAACATCCTTAAAATATTAAAGCCAATGTTTAGAATTGCAGGATATCTATTCCAGGGTGTCTAAAATTTGCAGAGGTCAGATCCTAACAGCTGAATGTTTAGGGCCTCTCAGGTGTCTTGCCTCTAAGCAATATCAGGAATCCGCTGTGAATCACGTACATCAGCTGTCTCCAAGAAGGGTCTGGTGTCTCACGGAGGGATTAGGAAGGTGGCACTCATGGCTGGGAGCCACCTAAAGTCACCACCCAAAACCTGCAGCCCTCTAGAGGCTGCCAGCGCAAACCCATAGCTTTTCCCTTGCGTGCATTTATGATATTGCAGCTGAAACGTGTATTTAAATACTGTGAGAGTATTGAATAAGAGTGATAAATCTAGGAGTTGATTTACAATGGAAAAGGAGTGCCCCAGAACTTGAGTCATATTTCAACAATCTCTTTTCAATATTGTTACCTTTGCGATTTTCATTTTCCCTGCATAACCGTGTTTTAAAGTGGTGCTGGTAGCAAAACAGAACTACTTGTTCCCCATCCAGAAGACCTTGTTATCCTCAATTCCAGGCCTTCTCAACTGTTTGATTTTGCTTTTTGGGTAACAGTTTGTAATTATCAGGCTTTTTGATTTGTGTGTGTGCATGTGTGTATGCAGAGGGAGTAAACAACTGAAGAGCCTCACCAACTGAAGAGCCTCACCCTTTCCTAATCTTACAGAAATTCTTCTAATACACTAGAAAAGACATTAAAAACTCATGTCGGTATAAGTGATAATGTGTCAGATTTGACTCCATTGTGAAGTGTTGCCTAATTAGCTGAGAAAGAAACATCTCTGAGATCTCACAAGGAAAATACGTTTAGTTCAAAGTCGTGTCGGTAGTGAAGAACACTTTTCAACCCATATAATGCAAACTATGTGGTATTTAGTTTCACTGAGATACATAACTCCATTAAGATAAATATAAATTTAAATATATAAGTAGGAAATAAATTGTTGAGGACAAATTTCTAGGAACAATCAGATGTCTTTAATGACTTCAAATTTTTATTGGTATTTTAGTAATGTCCTTGTGTCAGTCTTCTGGCTTTAGATCTATATTCAGAAATGTTTCCTTCTTTCTTAGACTATTTCCTTTAAATATGATTTAACACCATTGATATTATTGGAAAAAATGTGTCGGGTGTTAAAAGAATGGATCAGAGAATTTCTGAACAAAATACAATATTTTAGATTTTGTTTACATTTTACATTGAAAGAGAAAGCCAGCATATTAAGCTATCCTAGTAAATAGAAATTTTGAAAAAGATCATGAAAGTGATGAAAAACTATCTATAAATCATATAATTCATAGTAGAAGTGTAAATATAAGTAATATCCTATAAAATATTTAACAATAAAATTAATAAATCAGTTCTGTACTTTGAATAATTTTGATACTGTTAATGCAAAGCAGTAAATTTACCATTATTTGGTTTAGTTTCCTCTCCTGAATTTCATCCAAATCGATTTTCTGTCCATGAAGTATTTTCATTTCAATGGAAATTCATTCAGCAGCAGAAAACAAGTTCATCATTTTAATGATCAACACCTTTAAAGAAACAGATCTGAATTTTGGAGGGAGATTTAGATCAACAAGGACAGATAAGCACCTAAACCCTGTAAGGTTAAAGCGAATTGAGTGCCAACAATATCTGCAAATCTGGATGTTATCCTCTACAAGACTTTAACTGATATATTGAGAAACCCTAGCATTGGTAAAAAAAAAAAAAAAAAAAAACCAAACACAAAAGCTGGGCTGTGTTTTAACCCTCAATAAGACTTCTGTGAGGGGTTAAATGGAAGAGTTGTATCTTCCTCTTTGTTGTGTCATCAATTTTCCAGACCATAGGTTTGAAGTACAGAAAAGTTGGTACCACATTACAGAACAGCAACTATATTCTCCCCCTCGCAAGAAAATACAGCTGCTGTCACTGCCAATTCATCACTGCTTGACATATGGGGTATAATTTCACATAGAAGGTATCACAGGAGCTAACCACTAGTTTATGTTAGGAAACCTGCAAACAATGTCAATTTACTACTACCTGAAACAGCAGTGAACCAAGTCAGAGCATCTTAAGTTATCATTACATGGAAACATGTCAGCAGTTAAAAAAAGGGAGAGAAATAAATGTGGTTGCTGAGAGGTTTCTTTCCATGGAATGAAACAACTTTATCCTTTCTTGAACGTCTTTTTCACAGTGAGCTAATCATACTTGAGACTGGTAGCTGCAAGCCAGGGCCCACTTGTATAAAGAACTACACTATATTTTTCTCGTTTGCTGTACTTCCTTCGTAAAATTAGGAGATTTATCCATTGACTTTAATTGAAACGTGTCTGTTTGTAATGGTTCAAGATCGGCTCTATTGTTCTCTGAAATAATATGTGAAAATTGAGACTTTCTAGCTTTATTTAATGTATTCTGTTTTAAAAATCACATTAGACTGGAGTCTGGTTTAAAACCTTTTTATGTCATTACATTTTGGATTGCTCACTAATGGAAGGCTTAAGTTACGGTTGGATTTTCTAGCTGAAGTACAGTAGAAGACACATTAAGTTTTCTCACCAATTTTAACTTGATGGAAGAAACACAGTGGGAAAATGCACTAATAGCAGCATTTACCAGAAGTAATTTCTGTTTATTAAAGCATCTTGTCAAGTCGCATAAGCTACGCAGGGTAGGGAATGTTCAGTATTTTTGTTGGAGACCTTTCTGGTCGGGGTCAGGGAAATACTACGGAGGAAATGGTGCATAAGTGGCAGCAATCTACCTTGTCATTATCGTTAATCTGTATCACATTGTGATGGTCCCTCTTATATGGGGAATAAATACAACTCTCATCTGCTTCCCTGTTTTGTTAAACACTGAACAAAAATTTTAACATGAATTTTATAATGCAGCGCATTCTGCTTCCTATATTGCACCAGGAACTGAGTCTGGATGTAGGTATTAATGTTAGTCAGGAGTTTTTAGTACAACCATTTTTCACCAGAATGAGCTGATTCAGAAGTTATAGAACTTTTCTGCAGTGAGAGCACTTTTGCTGAAGGTTTCCTGAAAGTTTCTCAAGTCCAAGATGAAGTTTTGCACAATTTCTCTTTTTGTCCTTCAGTCCCTGCTGGAAAGCTGTAACCAGCACCTAGTATATGTCTTTGTTCCACTGATCACACTTTGAAGAGAAATAGTGAGAACTCCTGTCTTTACATCTAATGCTTGTGAGAAAGAGCAGCTTGAGAGATACTCTGAGATTAGTGATTTTTATTTATTCATTCAAGGTGGGTCCCAAAACAAAACAAAGATTTTTTCCTATCCTTTCTGAGGGAGTGATTCTCCTCTTCTGCTTCCTAATTCTTTGCTTTTACCCTGGGGGCACATACTGCTAGAACGTATAGATTTCTGCATCAAGTCCTTTGTTTCCTTGGGATGCAAGAGGAGAAATTCTAAACCTGAATATTCTCCGAGGAAAGCTGTTTTCTGCCTTGCTCTGTCACCACCAGCTCCACTTCAATGTATTTTGATTATAGTCTGCTCTTACTTTACAATGGTGGAAGGTACAAAACTATATGAGCAAGTCTTTCTTTTGTTCTGCAGTCTAAACAGCAAAACCAGCTCTCCTATTTCAATCACTATGAATGTTAATTTTTGGTTTCGTTTGGTTTTTCTCTTGAGACTTACTTTAACGTGTTTCCTTAGTAATTTTGTGTGTTACTTTTTTTTAACAAGGCAATGAGGGATCTAGCTGGGACCCTCTGGAGGGAGAGAAAGACCGCAACCTTCCTGGCAAGAAAATGTGGATTCCCAGGGAGGAAATGGGATGCAAGACAGTGAGAGTCAGAACTGATGGGAGTAAATAGAAGATGGACAGGCTTTGGAGGTGATGGTCTTTAACCCAGACCAAGCCAACACAAGTTTAACAGAAGGATCCATCTGTAACAATTCAATGACAAGGAGGAGTTCCCTGTTTCTGTTTTGGCTGTCTTAGTAACTTGAGTTTTCTCTGTTTAAAATTTACATGTTCTGGGGTTTTGTGTAGTTGATTTTCATTCTAATAAGACAGATTTAATTTAAAAGACTTTTGGTTTTTAAGACGTTTTCTGATGCTTACTGCTCTTTGCTGTGGACTTCACTTTGGTAAGTGAATAAAACACCTCTTACTTTGGCAAAAAGCAGTGTAAAAAGCAATGCTGTATCAGCAGCCTAGCATATGCAGTAGATTGCTGTACAGAAAGCTTCTGTATTTTTCTAGTACACCAGAATGAATTTAACACAGAGAAATAAAATCTAGCTTGCCTTCATTTCACAGCCAAAGCTCAATAAATAATACATCGTAATACCTAAAAAATTAATAATTGCAGCTCACAGACTTTGCAGCATTCGTTCCTGAAATGATGTGGTAGAGCTCTTATCTTATTTTTTACAGGGTATAACAACATAAAAATGGCTGTACTGGGTCAGAACAAAGGTGCCTTTAGGCTGGTATCCTATCAGTGCATCTAGCCTGTAGTGGTTTTTTTGGAAGAATATATGAACAAAATAAAATGTATTAAAACTTCTTGAAAATCTTCACATCCTGCAGCAGTATGAAGATAAGAGTGTCTTATCGTGGGGTGAGATCTTTTAGTACTTAAAAAAAAAAAATCAATGTTTTAATGCAGCAATTCATTTGCCATTTACCATGTCATGGGACAATCATGCAGTTAACTATACTCAATGTGCAAAAATATTTTGTTGCTAGGTAATATTGCCTGGTATGGTGAGAAAATAAATAATCATTCTTTATTTACCTTCCTTATATTCTTAAAATTTCTTAAACCCCTGCATTAGACATCACTCTTCTTCTCATTCATCTTTTTGACTAAAATAGATACTTGTCAAAACACTCGTCGCAAACCTTCAGCCACGCTGGGTGTTCCGTGCTCAGATCCAACACAACACATACCTCAACAGTGGTAAAACGGGTAATCCCATTGATTTCTGCCTGGGGCAGGTCATTCACATACTCTTCCAGGTAAGGGTTTTAGTTTCCCATCTAACCAAGTTAGCTACCTGTCATCATGGAAGACTGCTGGTTTGGATGATCTTCTCTCTGCTGACATCAACCAACCTCTCTCACCTTTCACATTGTAGCTGTCTGGCAATTTTTTTTCACACTGATGTGAAACATTTGAATGTAACAACATTAGTAGTTCATCGTTCTGACTCCTTTTGTTTTGGTTCAGGTGACTACTGCTGTCAGTTATTTATTCTAAAATGTACTGTGATCTAAATGCAGCATGCATAGATAAAATAAACAGAAATAAACTAGAGGAAATATACTGTATACTCAAATCACATAGTCCTTTGTGACTTGGAAAGCTGTCGTCTGATAGAGATGTCTGCTATTTCGTAAGATTTCTTAGTAAGGGGCAGGAAAAAAGATAACAGTGTAGTATCTCAGAAGTGCAACACATTTTATTCAAAATAGCAAAGGCTGCAGATGGGCTGGCTTTGACTGCATGAATTGTATATGAAGCTATCTCAGATTTTATTTTACTTTTCCTCTACACAAGCATATCATAAACATAGGCTCATTTAAGTTTTCCCTGGTTTTTACAAAGCAATGTTTTCCATAAGGAAATTTCTCCCTGGAAAGCAAGAGACTCTTTATAAAATGTTTGAGATCAAAAGCACATAGTATTTTAGGAAAGCAAACATTCTCCCCACCTGAAATTGAGAGTACAGGGGAAAATTCTCCAGAAGAACCTTCTGTGTCACTGATTCAAGGCAATCTTTTCATTTAGGAAGCACCTTAAAATCAAAAAGGTTTCTTGCATCTTCCATCCATGTGTGAATTCTGTTTCAGAAAATCCCCCATCTGGTGGCTAGAAATATTTTGTAGCCTAAATTTGTCTCCAGCTAGCATCTCCCATTTGTTTCACAGAAAAATTTCCCGTTAGCTTTAATAGCTTTTCTTTTTCTTGGTTGTCTTTTACCTTGATTTATTAAACTTGCAAAAACTGACCATACATGCAATCTTTCTCAGACTGTATTTAGATTTTTTCTAACTTTTTCTTTTTTTCTTTTTTTTTTTTCTCTTTTCCTAATATATGCTAGCATTATTGGTGTCTCCAGCCATTCAAAGTTGCTGTGAGTGTTAATACAATTCAGAGAGCAGATAAGATTTTGGAAAAAACTACCGTCTTCACTTCTTGCTGTTCATCATGGATATGTTTGCACATTGTTATTACAAAGTCTATTTGATAAGATTCAATGGGCAGAAGAATGATTGCAAATGACTTTTTACTTGACAAGTCAATCTAAAAATTCAGGAATGAGTTCCAAAAGAGTTAGTTATAAGGATGTTTGTCATTTTTCCAAGCCAATGAAACAGAAGTCAACATTCCAATTTTCAGGCATGAACATTTGAAAAGATCATACATTTTAGAAGATGATACCTAGGGTCCTGTGGGTTTGAAACCATCAGAAAAACCAGAACTGTTCAAACCACCCAGTATTTCAGAGATAAAATAGTAGTAATAAAATGCTTGTCTAGTTGCTGAAATAGTCTAACTTTGAGATTGTAACATTTTTACATATATATATATATATACACAAACACCTTATCAAAAGTATAAAATCAGGTATGTTCAACATGCCCTGGCCATGTTTTTAGAAAGTTATTTCATTTTACAGATTGATAGAGGGAAGGATGTCTCTTAAACTTTTAGTGCATTTATTGCTTTTTCTTTTCTGTGACAAAGTCTCTTCCTCTGGTGCATACTTCGTTAATATGATCTACTGTTCTGGTTTTAGACTCTGTAGCTTCTTTGCCACCTTCTCTATGCTAATAATACCTATACGCTTTCTTCTTTTCTCATGAACTTCATCAACTAATCTATAAATCCACTGATTTTACCATGTTATATTATTTTGAAGTCCATCTTCTATGCTGGTATGTTCGAAACCTCAATGTCTATAAAAACCCAAGTTAAAGATCCACAGGAATAGTGGATCTAAACTAAAGTGACTCAACCGTACGGAATCACAGGTCTCTGAGTTGCAACTACTGTGGTCATTTTGTTAGCCTATTTAAAGTGCAGGATTTTGTGATGAGGGTAAAGATTCTTTTGGAAATGGATTAATATACAGTTATACACAGCACCCAGGAGAGTACGAATACATGGAAGTTCTTGGGTGAATAAAGAGGGATAGGAAGCTCAGGATGAGATATTCACATCAAGAGATACTATTACTATAAAGAATATTGCATAAGCTCACAACGTACTCTCCAGCCTTGAAAAATAGGTGTAGGACTACTTTCAAAGTTGTTGGTATAAATCAAATTTAGAACAAGTTATAAGGACAGTGGGATTCTACTGTATCTGCTCTCACAACTGCATTGGTATTGAAGCATTTTTTCTATTGACCTATGGGCTCACACAAACACATATATTTTAAAAAGTTGGTACCTTCTTTACATGGAATTTAATATTGTTGCACTGATCAAAAGGATGCTTTAGAATAAATAATATTACCTCAGCCTTTTTTTCTAAGCATGGCATTTCCTACTGGGAGGTAAATAAAATATTAGAAAGGGTGCAGGAATTACATTGGAAGTAGCAGACAGGACTAAGTTTATCGTTCATAGAAAATATATATTTCAGTGCCAACATCGATATCATGTATACCTTTCTAGATAGTTAATGAACATTGGATAAGCATAATTGGAAACAACTAAAAATTAAATGCAGGATCTGAATGCCTTTTTTATTTAAAAAATGCAAA
This sequence comes from Aquila chrysaetos chrysaetos, assembly GCF_900496995.4. Classification (NCBI taxonomy): domain Eukaryota; kingdom Metazoa; phylum Chordata; class Aves; order Accipitriformes; family Accipitridae; genus Aquila; species Aquila chrysaetos. The sequence goes on along the minus strand of NC_044030.1, from coordinate 82,034,060 downwards.
AGAACTTTAAAGTTACACAGTTACTCATGCATATCAGGCTTACATTTATTCAGCTGAGGCTATCTGCACTTGCTTAGCCACAGATGGATATAAAGAAGATACTATTCATCTGAAACAATGATCCTTTTACTTATCGTAGTTGCCATGTGATGAACATGTCCCATTTAAATGGAATGATCTTCACAGTGTTATAAAATATTCATTAAAAATTTTCAGGCAACTTGCAATTCAAAATGTTTCACAATATCTGCTATGGATTAAAAGGTTTTGTTTTGTTTTGTTTTTTACCATTTTTTAACGGACTCTGCTTTTACATGTATATGTATTTATTCAAATATCGGTCTTATCCATTTATTCTGTTTTAATATCCTGCTTTAAAGCCGCATTTTGATTCAGTGCTTTATGTGTGGCATAAATTAGAGTTAAAGGTCCCTAATTTATAGATCTGTAAAAATTTCGAGCAGTATTATTTGGATTTCCAAAGGAAAATGGTCACAACCGTATCTGATGATGGTTTGGATTTGTTAGGTGTGAGTGTAAATTTATATGGAAAAAAAGGATAATGGATAAGGAGAAAAGGAGGGACCAAGGAGAATATTTTCATAAAGTAGCATGGAATACCCATGCCATTTTTGTATTAGTTTTCAAAATTAATTTGCTCTGGAAGATGACTTTGGAACTGATGTTAGTATCAGGGAAGAGGCCAGTATATTCCAGCTGAGGCAGCTGTCCTGCTGGGGAGCCCAGACAGAGTTGGTTATAAACACGTCTAATTCCCGAGGCTCCAGCTGAGTTGTGTGGTTTCATGCCAGCGGTGATTGAGCCTTCCTTTGCTCTGGCAAGCATTCCACCAAATTCTGATCATCATTTAGAACTAATTTCTGCATGTCTAGCAGCCAAGACTGTGGAATATCTGGTAAATCTGGACACGACTGTTGTTGTACATCTGACCTGATATTTTGAGACTTCCTTGTCCCCTGTCCTCATGAAGTAAGGGGTTTGTTGTTCGACGTCAAAAGCTAGCTGTTCCTTTCCCTTAGAGAAAATGGCCTGTTACGCCTGCTCTGAAAATGCTTGCTGCACTAATATTCAGTAGGGTTTAACAGAAAATGCAAATTCTTATTTTAAAGAACACACAGAGGAAGATGGGTTGCAATTCCCACCTCTTATACCCCAGTTTCCTTATTCTACATTGTAACTCAGTGATTAAACAGACCAGCGTACCTCCATTCCTTCTGTCTGAGAAAACAAAACCATGTAACCTGTTTCTGGAAGAGGGTCCTAATCCCCATGCAAGAGGTGACAAGCACTAAAGAGGCCAAAGAGGTTCCTTATCCTGGTAATTAGGAGGAGCCCTTGACAAAGGGCTGTCATGGAAGCACTTGTGGGATAAAATGCATGTAAAAGGAAGCTTTTATTCACCGTTTCCCTAGCCAGCTGATGGCAAGATGTTTTCATTTCATTATGTACAGTGCTTCTCTGAACACCTTTCTCAAATTCTGTACCTCTCCAGATTCATTTTATATATAACCAAAGCAGCTCATGCAGAGCTCTGGACTGAGATTAGGATCAGGCATATACAAGTCAGTGTTGTTGCACTTGACATTACAAGACATAAGTTCTTCTTCTGATCTGCCTCTAAAGCACTGTGTGCAGCCCAGGTTCCTGTAAAAGTTTTGATGATGCATATTCACACACACAGAGTGGTCTGAGGCATATAAATTTTACACGTCCCAGTGGCTAACATTTTGCATGTTACAGTAGAAAGTCAGTATGATGCTTCCAAATTATTTCAGTCCTCTTTTAGATCCTGTGGATTTGATGAGGATATAAATGATGTATTGATTTGGGGCTGTCTCAGGAGAGAGCAAAAATGTTTACCATGATTCCTGGGTGTCCTCTGAGAATTTCCATTTCAGTTCTAACAACAGATTTTGTGATGCAAGCATAGCTCCAAAAAGAAACAGAATGAGATCAGATACAGAGTAGTTTGCTTTTTAAAAAAAAAGCTTGGCAGGAAAAAGCAGCAGGTAGTAAAGCAAATTGAATTCATTTGTGGTACAGGCCCTCAGAAAACTCAAAATGTGTAGGCATAAACCATATGAACAGCATCTCTGCTAGCTGCCTCTGCTTCTCAGAGCAAACTAGGCAGATCACATTAGGCATCAATTTATTCTTCATAAACCACTAACAGTTATCAGATGGAGGTGCCTAAAAATCTGTCGTGATTAAAAAACCAGGTGTCCTGGAAATGAAAGTGTCCAAACATACACAGTACTTAAAAGTAATACATCTGACAACAGATAATACAGAAGACATGAGTGTCACTGCACGTAGATTTATTCCCCTATAATATGTATAGACTGAATGAGCTTTTTTTACACAGTTATCCTCTCTGAGTTACTATGAATTTATAATGCTGCTTCTTAACATTTA